>NC_037339.1:25359771-26003729 GCF_002263795.3 Bos taurus
CCGGAGACTCCTGTATACTCACAGGCAAGTCTGGGTCAGTCTCTTGTGGGGTCGCTGCTCTTACATCTACTACTGTGGGCAAGAGTCTCTTAGAAGAAATGGAGTGGCCCTCATAGTCAACAAAAGAGTCCAAAATGCAGTCTCAAAAATGACAGAATGGTCTCTGTTCATTTCCAAGGCAAACCATTCAGTATCACAATAATCCAAGTCTGTGCCCCAACCAGTAATGCCGAAGAAGCTGACTTTGATTGGTTCTATGATGACTTACAAGACCTTCTAGAGTAACACCAAAAAAAGGTATCCTTTTCATCATGGGGACTGGAATGCAAAAGTAGGAAGTCAAGAAACACCTGGAGTAACAGGCAAGTTTGATCTTGGAGTACAGAATGAAGAAAGGCAAAGGCTAATAGAGTTTTTCCAAGAGAACACACTGGTCATAGCAACACCCTCTTCCAACAACACAAGAGAAGATTCTACACATGAACATCACCAGATGGTCAATACCAAAATCAGATTGATTATATACTTTGCAGCCAAAGATGGAGAAGCTTTATATAGTCAGCAAAAACAAGACTGGGAGCTGACTGTGGCTCAGATCATGAACTCCTTGTTGCCCAATTCATACTTAAATTGAAGAAAGTAGGGAAAACCACTAGACCATTCAGGTATGACCTGAATCAAATCCCTTACAATTATACAGTGAGAGTGACAAATAGATTCAAGGGATTAGATCTGATAGACAGAGTGCCTGAAGAACTATGGACAGAGGTTCATGACATTGTACAGGAGGCGGACGGTGATCAAAGACCATCCCCAAGAAAAAGAAATGCAAAAGGCCAAATGATTGTCTGAGGAGGCCTCACAAATAGCTGAGAAAAGAAGAGAAGAGAAAGGCAAAGGAGAAAAGGAAAGATACACCCATCTGAATGCAGAGTTCCAAAGAATAGTAAGGAGTGATAAGAAAGCCTTTCTCAATGATCAATGCAAAGAAATAGAGGAAAACAATAGAATGGGAAAGACTAGAGATCTCTTCAAGAAAATTAGAGATACCAAGGGAACATTTCATGCGAAGATGGGCTCAATAAAGGACAGAAATTATATGGACCTAACAGAAGCAGAAGATATTAAGAAGAGATGGCAAGAATACACAGAAGAACTGTACAAAAAAGATCTTCACAGCCCAGATAATCACGATGGTGTGATCACTGACCTAGAGCCAGACATCCTAGAATGTAAAGTCAAGTGGGCCTTAGAAATCATCACTACGAACAAAGCTAGTGGAGGTGATGGAATTCCAGTTGAGCTGTTTCAAATCCTGAAAGATGATGCTGTGAAAGTGCTACACTCAATATGCCAGCAAATTTGGAAAACTCAGCAGTGGCCACAGGACTGGAAAAGGTCAGTTTTCAGTCCAATCCCAAAGGCAATGCCAAAGAAGGCTCAAACTACTGCACAATTGCACTCATCTCACATGCTAGTAAAGTAATGCTCAAAAATCTCCAAGCCAGCCTTCAGCAATATGTGAACCATGAACTTCCTGATGTTCAAGCTGGTTTTAGAAAAGGCAGAGGGACCAGAGATCAAATTACCAACATCTGCTGGATCATAGAAAAAGCAAGAGAGTTCCAGAAAAACATCTATTTCTGCTTTATTGACTATGCCAAAGCCTTTGACTGTGTGGATCACAATAAACTGTGGAAAATTCTGCAAGAGATGGGAATGCCAGACCACCTGATCTGCCTCTTGAGAAATTTGTATGCAGGTCAGGAAGCAACAGTTAGAACTGGACATGGAACAACAGACTGGTTCCAAATAGGAAAAGGAGTTCGTCAAGGCTGTATATTGTCACCCTGTTTATTTAACTTATATGCAGAGTACATCATGAGAAACACTGGACTGGAAGAAACACAAACTGGAATCAAGATTGCCGGGAGAAATATCAATAACCTCAGATATGCAGATGACACCACCCTTATGGCACAAAGTGAAGAGGAACTCAAAAGCCTCTTGATGAAAGTGAAAGTGGAGAGTGAAAAAGTTGGCTTAAAACTCAACATTCAGAAAACGAAGATCATGGCATCCGGTCCCACCACTTCATGGGAAGTAGATGGGGAAACAGTGGAAACAGTGTCAGACTTTATTTTTCTGGGCTCCAAAATCACTGCAGATGGTGACTGCAGCCATGAAATTAAAAGACGCTTACTCCTTGGAAGGAAAGTTATGACCAACCTAGATAGCATATTGAAAAGCAGAGACATTACTTTGCCAACAAAGGTTCATCTAGTCAAGGCTATGGTTTTTCCTGTGGTCATGTATGGATGTGAAAGTTGGACTGTGAAGAAGGCTGAGCGCCGAAGAATTGATGCTTTTGAACTGTGGTGTTGGAGAAGACCCTTGAGAGTCCCTTGGACTGCAAGGAGATCCAACCAGTCCATTCTGAAGGAGATCAGCCCTGGGATTTCTTTGGAAGGAATAATGCTAAAGCTGAAACTCCAGTACTTTGGCCACCTCATGTGAAGAGTTGACTCATTGGAAAAGACTCTGATGCTGGGAGGGATTGGGGGCAGGAGGAGAAGGGGACAACAGAGGATGAGATGGCTGGATGGCATCAGTGACTTGATGGACTTGAGTCTGGGTGAACTCCGGGAGTTGGTGATGGACAGGGAGGCCTGGCGTGCTGTGATTCATGGGGTCACAAAGAGTCAGACACGACTGAGCGACTGATCTGATCTGAACAGAAGTAGAAGATATTAAGAAGAGGTGGCAAGAATACACAGAAGAACTGTACAAAAAAGAGCTTCATGACCCAGATAACCATGATGGTATGATTGTTCACCTCGAGCCAGACATCCTGGAATGTGAAGTCAAGTGGGCTTTAGGAAGCATCACTATGAACAAAGCTAGTGGAGGTGATGGAATTCCAGTTGAGCTATTTCACATCCTAAAAGATGGTGCTGTGAAAGTGTTGCACTCAATATGCCAGCAAATTTGGAAAACTCAGCAGTGCCCACAGGACTGAAAAATGTGAGTTTTCATTCCAAGCTCAAAAGGCAATGCCAGTGAATGTTCAAACTATTGCACAGTTGCACTCATCCCACATGCTAGCAAAGTAGTGCTCAAAATTCTCCAAGTCCGGCTTCAGTAGTATGTGAACTGTGAACTTCCAGATGTTCAAGCTGGATTTGGAAAAGGCAGATGAACCAGAGATCAAATTGCCAACATCACAGAAAAAGCAAGAGAATTCCAGAAAAACATATACTTCTGCTTTGTTATCAAAGCCTTTGACTGTGTGGATCACAACAAACTGTGCAAAATTCTGAAAGAGATGGGAACACCAGACTATCTGACCTGCCTCCTGAGAAATCTGTATGCAGGTCAAGAAGCAATAGTTAGAACCAGACATAGAACAACAGAGTGGTTCCAAATTGGGAAGGACATACATGAAAGCTGTATATTGTCACCCTGCTTATTTAGCTTCTATGCAGATTATATCATGCAAAGTGCCAGGCTGGATGAAGTACAAGCTGGAATCAAGATTTCCGGGAGAAATATCAATAACCTCAGATATGCAGATTGTACCACCCTTATGGCAGAAAGCAAAGAGTAACTAAAAAGCCTGTTGATGGAATGAAAGAGAAGAGTGAAAAAGCTGGCTTAAAACTCAACATTCAAAAAACAAAGATCATGGAATCTGATCCCATCTCTTCATGACAAATAGATGAGGAAAATGGAAACAGTGAGAGACTTTATTTTGGGGGGCTCCAAAATCACTGCAGATGGTGACTGCACCATGAAATTAAGACACTTGCTCCTTGGAAGAAAAGCTATGACTAACTTAGACAGCATGTTAATAAGCAGAGACGTTACTTTGCCAACAAAGGTCTGTCTAGTCAAAACTATGGTTTTTCCAGTAGTCATGTATGAATGTGAGAGTTGGACTGTAAAGAAAACTGAGGGCTAAAGAATTGAAGCTTTTGAACTGTGGTGGTGAAAAAGACTCTTGAGAGTCCCTTGGACTGCAAGGAAATCAAATCAGTCAATCCTAAAGGAAATCAGTCCTGAATATTTATTGGAAGGACTGATGCTGAAGCTGAAGCTCCAATGCTTTGTCTACTGGATGCGAAGAACTGACTCATTGGAGAAGACCCTGTTGCTGGGAAAGATTGAAGGTGGGAGGAGAAGGGGATGACAGAGGATGAGATAGATCTGTAGCGTCACCGACTTGATGGACATGAGTTTGAGCAAGGTCCAGGAGTTGGTGATGGACAGGGAAGCCTGGCGTGCTGCAGTCCATGTGATCGCAAAGAGTCAGACACAACTGAGCACCTGAACTGAATGTATGTATGTGTTAATCCCAAACTCCTAATTTATCCCTTCTACCTCTTTCTCCCTTGATAATAACAAGTTTCTTTATGATATCTGTGCTTCTATTTCTGTTTTGTATTTAACTTCATTTGTATCTTTTTTTTTTTTTTTTTTAGATTTCATATATAAGTGGTATCATATGATATGTGTCTTTTTCTCTCTGGGGCTTTCCTGGTGCCTCACCTACCTGCAGTGCAGGAGACCCAGGTTTGATCCCTGGGTCAGAAAGATTCCCTGGAGAAGGAAATGGCTACCCACTCCAATTTTCTTCCTGGAAAATTCCTTGGCCACAGGAGCCTGGCAGGCTACAGTCTGTGGGGCCACAAAGAGTTGGTCGTGACTGAGCAACTAACATTTTGTCTCTCTGGCTGACTTAGTATGTTAATCTCTGTGTCCATTCATGTTGCTGCAAATGGCATTATTTCATTGTTTCTTATGGCTGAGTAGTATCCCATTGTGTAAATATACCACATTCTTTTAATTCGTTCATCTGTTGATGGACATTTAGATTGCTTCCTTGTCTTGGCTGTTGTAAATGGTGCTGCCATGAACGTTGAGGTGTATGTATCCCATTCCTGGGATATAGTCAGAGAAAACCATAATTCAAAAAGATACATACACCCCAATATCTTGCTATTTTGAATGGCCTTTAACATGCATACCTTATGTTAGGTCTTAAACTAAAGCTGTTGATGATTCTCTAATCAAGAAATATAATCTATCTCTTGACTCTATTCCCAGTTAAGGAAGAGATTAAACCCTGGCTATCCAAAGCCATTTAATCAAATCAAGACTGTTTTGCCTATTCAGAACAATTGCATTTGTTAATTTCCCATTATCAACGATATTAATACATTAATTAAAAAGCTTTTTTTTTTTTTTTTTACAAAATCAGAAGGCACAATCAAACTTAATTTAACTGCATTGTGACAGAGACTACATCTTCTATTGGGGAGAAGTTTGGAGTTATGATTAAAATAAAAGGAGTCAAAATGTGAGTCAAGTAAATTTAATATAAATATATTTGTATAATTTAATAGAAGCTTATTAATAAGCTCCAAACTTCTCCCCAATAGAAGATGTAGTCTCTGTCACAATGCAGTTAAATTAAGTTCTTGTCTCATACACTTTCCCAAGATTTTATTCCAGTCTTTGATGAGCCAGAGAAGCCCCAAAGTGACAGCACCGGTTAAACACAAGTTTCCTCTCCCTGTTGGTGCTTGAACCAAGCCAGCGTTACTTTCTTTAAAAATTTTTGTTGTTTTACTTGTGTTGGTTTTCTCCATAAAACAGCGCAAAGCAGCCATAATTTTACATACATCCTCTCCTTCCCTAGCCTCCCTCCTCTCCCCGATCCTGTCCCTCTAGGTCATCACAGACTGGGCTCCCTGTGCTGTACAACAGCTTCTCACCGGCTGTCCATCTCAGGCTGACCTGAGAGTGTGTGTGTGTGTTGATGCTACTTTCTCCGTTCACCCCACTGTCTCCCTCCAGGACTGTGCCCACAAATCCGTTCTCTACATCTGCATCTGCCTTCCTTCAGCATTTCCTTCCCAAAGTTGCCATGCTTTCAGAAATTTTCAAAGTGGTTTGTTTAAGAAGATGTAAAAAAATAAAATAAAAAGTATTTATTTTCTCTTTCAACACATCCATTCCATACTATTATGTGAATACTTTAAAATTCTTCCCTTTTAACATTTTTTTTCCTAAAGTTAAAAAATTATCCTTTGTTGAAATGTAAACCATTCCGTATTTTTGTTTTGATTTTTTTTTAAATTTGACTGCACTGTGTGATATGTGGTATCTTAGTTCCTCTGGCGGGAATCAAACCTGCAGCCCCTGCATTGGAAGAGTGGAGTCCTAACCACTGGACCGCCAAGGAAGTCCCCTTTTGTTTTGATTTTAATTATTAGTTTAATACATAAACAAATAATCAGATAATTTCATATCTCCAATTAGCACAGAATTCTTGCAAAGACTCATCTTGTAAGCTAAGGTCTGTGTGCCTTGTTGGGGTACCCTTGGGGCATCGTCACCCTGAGGTGGCTCCAGGTTGTGTCTACTGGTGACCATAGCAACAACGAACACTGGACAGGATAATACCTGCTTCCTGCACAGTCAGTGTAGTGCAGCCTCGGGTGATTCTCACTTGTGTAGCAGTCTAGAATTTGAGGTCACTTTGACCTTTCCTGTCTAACTTGATTGTCACTAAAGGCTGGTGAGATGAAAGCGGCCACAAGCATAGCCTTCATCTGCCTGGTGGACAGGTTCCCGCTGAGAAGACTAGGGCACGGACATGCCCGAGTCACATGCTGAGGGGCCAGGTCCCCAGCCTAGAGTTCAGTTCCCTTCCCACCGTGACGTTCACAGTGTCTCTCCACCAAGCCTGCAGAAACAGTGCTCTTGCTGCAGCCTCCATGGAGGTGATGTTTATATCCACGTCATTGTTTTAGTTGCTAAGTTGTGTCTGACTCTTTGTGCCCCCGTGAACTGTAGTCAGCCAGGTTCCTCTATGAGATTTCCCAGGTAAGAATACTGGACTGGTTTGCCATCTCCTTCTCCATGATATCCACATAGATTTTTGAGAAAAGCATAGTTGGAGCCAGTAACAGTCGGCTCAGTGACCGCTGCTGCTGCTGCTAAGTCGCTTCAGTCATGTCCGACTCTGTGTGACCCCATAGACGGCAGCCCACCAGCCTCCCCTGGCCCTGGGATTCTCCAGGCAAGAGCACTGGAGTGGGTTGCTATTTCCTTCTCCAATGCTCAGTGACTAGAAACGTGGTTTACTAAATTTGTACTATTTGTACCACTACTAGAGAGACATAATGCATAAACACACATTGGAGTATGTTTTAAAAACATTGGCAAAGTAAATGTTTGATAACATGCGTAATTGTGCTTTTCTATTTTTGAAACACTGGTTCAGTTATTTTTATGTGAATACCTATTCCATGGCCTTGGATGCTTGCACTGTTAATTTAAAAATAGGACAAGGATTTAGATAAAAGTAAATGGGCTGTGTAGGATTAGCCCTAGCTTACTTTACCTGCAATTAGGAAGGCTTTTTAGCATTTTTACATATTCCCAGTTACAAAGACTTACCCAGAAAAAAAGGCCATTATGAAATCTTTAATTTCAAAATGCTCTGACCTAAGTTTATGAAAATATAAGTAGAATTAGTCATTTTATAATTTGTCATTGCTTGGTATGTGTGTTACCTTTTTATGTGATCCGTATCTATTTAATAGTCTGACTGTGCATAGTTCTTTTATTCATTAAACAAACATCGGGTACCCCAAGGTGCCAGGCGCTGGTCTGTCCTGTGTGCTGGGCATGTATCAGTGGACAAGGCAGCAGAAGACCCTGCCAAAAAAAAGAAAAACTTTGAGTATCTTCATTAAATGAGTCTCTGTTAAGGAATCATTTTTAATAAAAATTTAACTTTATACATTTATTTTTTCAGCTTTGTTGGGTTATGATTGACAAAATTGTAAGATATATACAGTGTATCTTATGACAGTTTTACACATATGTAAAATGTGTGTGTATGTGTATATACACACACACACATGTATGTGTATATCTGTGTGTGTGTGTGTGTGTGTATGAAGGATTCCTCCTATCTAATTGATGCATTCATCACCTCAAATATTTTTCTTAGTGTGAACTTTGAAGTTCTATTCTCTTATTGAATTTTGATTATACTACATGGTGTTGGGGCTTCCCTGGTAGCTCACCTGGTAAAGAATCCACCCACAAAGCAGGAGACCCCGATTCGATTCCTGGGTCAGGAAGATCCGCTGGAGAAAGGATCGGCTACCCACTTCAGTGTTCTTGAGCTTTCTTGGTGCCTTGGCTGCTAAAGAATCCGCCTGCAATGCAGGAGACCTGGGTTTGATCCCCGGGCTGGGAAAATCCCCTGGAGAAGGGAACGGCTACCCACTCCAGTATTCTGGCCTGGAGAATTCCATGGACTTTAGTCCATGGGTTCTCAGTGTTATAAAGTGTAGTCATCATGCTGTACATTAGATCCTCAGATCTTTTTCATCTTATGTAATTATTTTAAAATCAGTTTATAAAGTTTATATGTTGACCACCCTCAAAATGTTTTATCTGTAAACAAGTATGATGTGTGTGTGGATCACTGTGCATGGTTCTGTGAAGATGGAAGAAAAGGAATGGAAGTATTCTGCTTGTTATTGAAATTTTTCTTAACTTTACAAAATGTTAAGCAAACACTCCCATCAAACTTATAAATTACACAGCTATTCTAAGAAGCTGTTTTCTGATCCATTTTCTGTTTTTAAATTTTCTCAGGTGGCAAATGTCAGTGCCTCTGATTTTGAAGTTTTCTCCTAATATAAATATACCTAAATCCCCCCAAATACTTTCTATCTTGAATTCAATTTCATGTGTCTCCAAGGGCTGTTCAACATCGATATTTCTGTCACCAAACTGAAGATGAAGAAAGGGAGAAAAGATTATTTCTCCCCTCTTGAATACCAATCTGTTGCTGACAGAGCTAGATTAGAAGTCAGAAATCCTTTTTCATTAATTATTAATCATGGTCCCATTGTTTAAAAAGTCACAAGTCATGCTCGCTTCCGAGTATCAAGAGAACAGGAAAATTCAGAGAGTGGGACAGAGGGAATGAGTTTAGCTGAGTGTAAATTTCAATATGTCCCTCTCCTCCTTAGGAGAGAGTTATGTGTGTGGCTCAATCGAACCCTTCAAGAAGCTGGAATACACCAAGAATGTGAACCCCAACTGGTCGGTGAATGTCAAGACCACCTCGGCTTCGCGGGCGGTGTCCTCTCTGGCCACTGCCAAAGGGAGCCCTTCAGAGGTGCGGGAGAATAAGGATTTCATTCGGCCCAAGCTGGTCACCATCATCAGAAGTGGGGTGAAGCCACGGAAAGCCGTCCGGATTCTCCTCAACAAGAAGACTGCTCACTCCTTTGAGCAGGTTCTTACCGACATCACTGACGCCATCAAGCTGGACTCGGGAGTCGTGAAACGTCTCTACACCCTGGATGGGAAGCAGGTACGTGGTGGTGGGGGGTGACAGTGGTATGGCGTTGACTTTATGGGCAAGAACCAGGGAGTTGGGGGGTTTGTGTGGCATTGAATGGGGACCCGAGATGTACATTCTACTGATATTGATGGGCTTGAGTCATCTAGTCAGCAGATAACATAGCTGTTGTCCTCCAACCAGTTCAAGGATAGAGTTAACACAGGATTACCTTAGTAATCA
The DNA here is from genome assembly GCF_002263795.3 of Bos taurus. NCBI lineage: Eukaryota > Metazoa > Chordata > Mammalia > Artiodactyla > Bovidae > Bos > Bos taurus. The sequence continues at coordinate 25,369,391 of NC_037339.1, forward strand.
AGTACAAATATAGACCTCTGAAGCGTAAATGATTACTCAGAGATTTCTACTTTTCCTATTATTAATTGCTTAACATAGTGGTGCTTTTTCAGCCATCTGTGTTCAGTTTGGTTGTGTAGTTATGTCTTTATCATCACTGTGAGTAGCACTGAAGTGTAGAAGTGAACTCTGACCAGTAGAGAAAAACCCAAGTCCTTTCTTTGACCTCAATGATATTTCATAGTTTTATATCTCAGTAATGTTCATAAGCAAGATTTATTTACAGTTTATGTATTTCTGAGTACATATCTAAGGAATGAAATATTTCCATCTGGATGGCTCTTAAGAGGCATATTTCTAGAATATTATACATCTTTTATTGAAAACATACTTTCTGGAATCAAATGAAAAGAGGGGTTTCTTTAGCTGTGGAATGTACATCGGTCGATTTGGGTGAGTGGACATGTTAATGTGCATTGCTCGGATGAACTTAAAGGAAGTCTTGTGTGGACTTTTGCAAGGATTTGACAGAACCGTGATGGTGAGCTAAATAAAGAACACTGATACATGACATACGTACAGAGAAATTTGTTGATCGTTCAAAGTTTTCCAGTGTCTTTTTGTTTCAGATTATGATTTTCAGGACACTACCTTTAATTGAAACTTAGTTTTTATCATGGATCTGTCCACATGCGTTTTATAAATTATTTTGAGATATAATTAAAATGATTTGGATAAAGAGTACATAGTAAAAGTAAAAACTAGATTCATAAATTAAAAGATTGATCTTATTAAATAGAAGACTCTTCCAAGTTCTTGAAGGCTAACACATTCAAACTTTATGAATTAGAAATAGATGCAAATACTAGAGAGTGTTAGTCATGAAAAAATTACTCCCCTAGGGATCCATTCAGATGCTCTAAATTATAAATTCATTAGGAGAAAAAAGGAAGATCTGCCAATTGTTCATTTATATTCACCAGTCTTCTGCTTGTCTCATAAAACCTACCCTAAGTGTCATGTGGATAAGGAATCTTAGTGAGAAAATCTCCAGTCGTCTAGATCTAGGAAGGTGTAGCCTGAATGTCACCATGTATCAGGGATCAAAAAGTCCGTGGCTGCCTTGTAAATTATAGCAGCAGTAAGATGGCAAGGTTCACATTTAAATGCTTAATCCCTTCCCTTTGTAATGAATTACTCAACTGTCTTGAAGATCTGCATTTTGGTGATTTTTCTCAACATGGGAGTTTACCTGTTTTCATAAAAATAAAATTTAAACAAAGAATACATAATTGATAAATCTTTCTCCTCTCCCCCTGCTTCAGAACTTTGGGGTTCCAATTTGTTACACACTGAATCAAAAAAACAGCTTTAATTATTTATGCTAAATTCTGCCATGAACTGAGCGTTTATTCCAAGAATGAATTCCTAGAAGAGATATCATGATGTTCTCAATAGTCTTCATCTTTTTTGGATTTTTATCTGGTGTCTGTATTTTGTAATAGCTGTTTTGTTAATGCACCAGATGTAGGTCTGATCTCCTGATGTGAGGCAAAGACGATCTACTGACACCGGCTTGTGGTGAAGGGAAGTGTAGCGTTTATTTCAGGGCAAAGCGAGGAGAATAGGCAGCTTGTGCTCAAAAGACCCCAATGCCCCCATGGCATTTAGGGAAGCATTTTTAAAGGCAAAGTAAGGGAGAGGATCTCAGGGTGTGTGATCAGCTCCTGTACACACCTCTAATTGGTTGGTGGTGAGGTAACAAGTTGGTATTTTGGAAGGTAATGTTGTCAACTTTCTGGTTGCAACTGGTCTGGGGTCTATGTGCTGGTGGTAAGTTTGCAGGTAACTTCTTCAACTAGGTGGGGGCTTTAATGTCTGCAAACCAACTCAGGAATATGGTTTAGGATATTATCTATAGTCTTTGAAGAGGGATTGAAGGTTTATGACATTGTTTTATGGCTAAATTATTATTCTTTTGCCTTGCATGACTGCTTTCCTTTGTTTCTGCATTTTCTCACTTCTCTGATTAAATTCTGTTTGGAAACTTGGGGAAGACCTAAGAGGCTAAAGCTTTTCTAAAAGCAAGAGGCAGGGGACATGGGGGTCTCTTCCTGGAAGGCCCTGCATGGTCCTGCTGGGTTTCAGTTTTTGCTGTAGTTTACATGTAAATAATGGGAAAGAATCCAAAGTTTAATGTTAAAAGACCAGGATTCAAATCCTGGTTCTGCCACAGATTTTTTTTTTTTCCAAATCACTTAACTTAGCCTCATTATATTCATCAATAAAACATAGATAAAATGATCACCTCTGTTTCACAGAGTGCTGGTGGGATCAACTCTGATAAATAAGTGAAAGCTGTTTTGAACTATAGTAATAACATGCATGCATGCTCGGTCATGTCCAACTCTTTGCAACCCTGTGGACTGTAGCCCTCCAGGCTCCTGTCCATGGGATTTTCCAGGAGAGAATAGTGGAGTGAGTTGCCATTTCCTTCTCCAGGGGAATCTTCCTGACCCAGGAATCGAACCCACATCTCCTGCATTGCAGGTGGATTCTTTACCACTGGGCCACCTGGGAAGCCCATCCTAATAGCAACCATAGTTTTATTGAACATTGTTCTAAATGCTTTGCATGCGTTTGGCATGTTTACTGCTAACAGCTCAGTTATTATCCCCATTTAACAGATAAGGCCATTAAGGCACAAAACTTGTTAATAAAAAACAGGTCCAAGGCCAGACAGGTATAAATGGTAGAGCTGGGATCTGAACTAGTTTCTCTCCAGAGCTTGCCCTCATGGCCACTGTAGCACAGCAGATGATAGTAAAACCAGAGATGCAAGTGTACCGAAAACGAATTTCCAAGTGAGTAATCTGTACAAGGAATATCATCTGAGAGTTTTCTGCTATGAATTTTCCCCGCTTCAGTCATCCTGCTGACTCTCGTATCTAGCTCTTTTCTCACGGGCTGATCCCGGTCACCGTTGTGGCCTTGCCTCTGCTGGGGCATGTTCTCTTCAAAGCAGGAGCAGTGAAAAGCTGCAAAGGAATCGGATGATAAAGTGGAAAGAGTGGAAGAGCGGAAGAGTATAAAGACTTTATGCTTGGGTTCCCATTAGGAACAAAGCTTCCTTCCTCATGGACCCTAGGAGTCTTTAGAATCTTTTTTGTTCAAAAGAGAATCTGCCCCCGCTAGCAGATCTCCCCCCTCCCTTTGTGGGAGGGATTCTTTAACAGCCAAGGCTGTGACCATGGCTTGATAAGCCTCTGAGGAAAAAAAGCACTTCCCTCCAAGCCTTCCTGTGACGTGATGCTCTGACACAGTAGGGTGGCACCCTGTGCTGCCAGGGTCTCAGCCTGCCCACCGTGGCATCAGGGACCACATGCTGTCCATGGGACATCACCCTTAAGATCGCTTGTCTGCCTTTTTTTTTTAATAGTATATCTGAGCCCTTGTATCAAAACCCAATGCCCAGTAAAGCTTTTAAAGGTTTTTGTGTTTTGTTTTTTTTTTTTGTAGCAAGGAAATAGAATTGTTTAAATAATTAATACTTTGAGTGCTTTGGATAACGGGTAGAGGGGAAGATATACAAGCAGGAATGGCTTTTCAGATTGCCATCAGGCAGCCTACAAGTGAATCTGTGGGAAGGAAACTGGGGACTCGGGGATTTCTGACTGTGGAACAGGGTGAGCCCGTGCCCGCTGGTACCCAGGGATGGGCACTGACAAGCGTGGACCACATGGCCCTCTCACTTGGTCTCCTTGCACATCAGCCTCTTGGCTTTGCTTTAAGACCCAGCCTATGAGTTCCTTGGCTCAGACTGTAAAGAATCTGCCTCCAATGTGGGAGACCTGGGTTCGAAAGATCCCTGGAGAAGGGAATGGCTACCCATACCAGTATTCTTGCCTGGAGAATTCCATGGACAGAGGAGCCTGGGGGGCTACAGTCTGTGGGTTTCAAAGAGTCGGACACAGCTGAGCGACTTACACTTTCATTTTTCATGAGTTCACTGTGCAGTGCTTATTTGAGGTTTTTCGGCTGAGATCAGGAAATCAGCATATTGGAAATGCTGTCCCACGTAGAAGGCATTCTGCAGAAAGCTGCAGTTTCCTGGATGGCTTTTGTGGTTCACAAGCAGCCTGTTTGTGAGTGAACCTTTTCTAATTATTTCAACTCCATTCTTTATCCAGCAGCGTAGAAGCTTCGATTAAAGGTTCCCACAACCTCGCCATCCCCTCCACACAGCTTTTAGGGGGTCTCTGCTAACCAGATGATCAGGCACTTTTGCTGCCATAGCTGGGGAGGTCAGAGATCGTGTTGCATCTTACTTTCAGTCATGCCTTATTTACCTGGGCAATGATTAAGGGCTCCCAAAGAAGGACGGAGGGCATTTTCTAGTTGAAGGTTAAAATCACATCCCTTTGCTCCATATTCAGGGGAGGCTGTGCAGGCTGCAAGATTTTGCAGGGTCTGGATGTTGGAATTCTTCTGTGGGTTATTCTCTCACCCTGCTGGGCAGCTACTTCCAGAGGTCATTTGTGCGCTGTGTGCTAGGTGGCTTCAGTTGTGTCTGACTCTTTGTGACCGGATGGAACTGTAGCCCGCCAGGCTCCTCTGTCCATGGGATTCTCCAGGCAAGAATCCTGGAGTTGTTGCCATGCCCTCCCCCAGGGGGTCTTCCCAATAGGACATAGAACCGTGTCTTGTACGTCACCTGCATTGGCAGGCGGGTTCTTTACCATTAGCGCCACCTGCGAAGCCAGAGGTCGTTTGGAGTGTGACTAATTTTTAAGTGATTAAAATAAGCCCGAAACCTACATGCTTTGCTGAAAAGATGCACTTGCATGTCTCCTGATTCCTTTCTTGGAACAGCTAATCAGGCTGTCTTCAACTGCTAAGTCTTCGGCATCTGTGATTACCGGATTCTGGCTTAGAAACATAAACAACTGAGAGTCTTAGAACAGCTAGTGCCTAAGCAGGCAGTTTATCCTGTACAGATCATAGATAAGGCTCTTCCCAATGATCTCTCCCCACTGAAATATAGTCATGAGAAACCAGATTGCTCTTTAAGTAGAAGATATATGCACATTCCCATCTTATCTACTCTTTGACATTGAAGATCTACATAAAATAACAATATAATTTAGTATCAGAGGAAAAATTTACTTAGGGATATTGTATTTTTATCTTATAGGCATTTCACATAGGTCATGCACTTTGTAAAATCCACCGTTGCTGGAGTGAGCAAATAACTTATTTTCTTCCTAATATGGAAAACATTGGACCAAGAGCTGAAGTAGAGGTGCTCTTAAACTGATTTAGATGGTAAACTGAGAACAGACATCATAGCTGCTCTTTTAGTCCGTTGCTACTGCTGCTGCTAAGTCGCTTCAGTCGTGTCCGACTCTGTGCGACCCCAGAGACAGCAGCCCACCAGGCTCCCCCGTCCCTGGGATTTTCCAGGCAAGAACGCTGGAGTGGGGTGCCATTGCCTTCTCTGTTTTAGTCCATTAGGGCTGTAATAACAAAATACCACGGACTGGATGACTTATATACAAAATAAGTTTCTTTCTCCGAGTCTTGTAGGCTGAAAGTCCAATATCAAGGTGCTAGCACATTTGGTCTGATAGGAGCTACTTTTTCTGGTTTTGCAGTGTTCTCATATGTTAAAAAGGGGCTGAGAGCTCTGTGGGGTCCTTTTGTAAAAGGGCACTAACCCAGTTCATGAGGGCTTCTGCCACATGACCTAATCACTTCCCCAAGCATTTCCCCTCCCAATTGAATCACCTTGGGGGTTAAATTTCAGTGTATGAATTGACTGGGGTGGGGGTGGACCCAAATATTCTGCCCAAAGCAGCTGCTTGTAAAGGAAATCTCAGTTGCTGTCAATAATGTGTCTTTTCTGTATCTTTTGATCATTTATCCCCTCACCTGCTACAAACATAAAGCCCAAAAGATGCTTATAAAGTCATAATATTCACTGCTATTTATTTTAGGTAGTTAGTATATGAGTTTATTGGAATTCAGGAAATGGTAATATCATCAATAAGAATCAATCAGTCAGAAATTCCAAAGTGGTCTTTGTTTTTTTTTCTTTTGGTTTTTAATACCTAATTCTAATCTGAAGGGAAAAAATATTTGGTTCACTCTTGAGTTTAGACAGCTTAGAATAGTTCTTCTCCATACAAGTTATTAGTAGAAAAAGTGGTATACATTATTACCACATCTGACCTTGGCTGTAGCAGCTAATGAGCCTAGAAGATGTGAAAACTAAAGGTTTGAATGAAAAGCAACAAATTTAGGATGTAAGGATTTGGTTGGACTGGAAACAGAGATTTATCTGGTGCTGTTGATAATAGCAATTTTTTTTCTTTTAAGTTAAAACTTCTGTGACAGCTCTAAGTTTCTTAAGCATATTTAAACCCTCATCCTTGATATATAGATTTTTTACTGTTATGATTTTACGTATTATCTGTGGTATGAAAGTAAATGTAATATCTTTTAGTTTTTTGTTTCTGCAAATGATGTAAAAAAAAAAACAGTTGATACAAATATTTTAGGTTATTACAGTGTCAAATTAAAATTTCCTATAAAAACTCAGAGCACGCATTGAGACATCCTTATGACTTGGCAGAGGTCGGAACTTCTGGAAAATCTTAACTGTTTTCACAGAAAAAGGAGCTTAAGAATTATTGCGATACTTCATTAGGGAATTAAAGTGTCCAGAATGGAGCATGCTTTTTTTTAGGCTCCATGCCTTTGGTTGATTTTCCAGTATTCTTGCCTGGAGAATCCCATGGACAGAGGAGCCTGGCGGGCTACAGTCCATGGGTTTGCAAGAGTTGGACACGACTGAGTGCCTTTCACTTCATTGACTTCACAGGATTATAAGCTACATCTCTCCTTGTGTAGCTTTCAGTTCCCCCAAGTTGGGAAGAGTTAAGTCCTTGTCTTCCAGTCTTAGCTCCTCTGACGGTGTAATTAATTACGGGTGCCTGCTGTGGTGTGTATTTTAAGGCTTCAGTTGGTCTGGGCAAAAGTCGGTTTTCTGGAAATGAAATTCTAGTTTGCTGTCAAATGAATTCCAGTTCCCCAGTGGCCCCCTGTTGAGCTGAAGATGTGCTGAAGCCCTCCCTCCGGTGGGGGTGCTGGGCATGTTGGGGGCACTTTGGCAAGTCGGGGAGGGGCCTTTGGGATCACCTATGCTGACTTCTGCTTTTGCAGTGTCTGGGAGTCTGAGTTGGCCCGTGAGCTTCCTCAGCCCTGAGGGAGTATGTTGGAATGAGGGAAGGTACTTGGATTTTCACATCAGCTGGGCCTGAGCTCAGATTTCAGTCTGAAAAATCCAGCTTGATCCAGTTTCTTATGCAGGCCTGGAAACCTTCCTTCCAGGCCTAGATGAGAAACTTAAGTGGTTAGTTAAAAATCCTGTAGTATATATTGAATTTACTTGTAATGAGGGAATTTGCTTGCATATGTTGTCACGTAAGTGTAGATGTATGCAGTGATATAATATAGAAGAGAAACAGTTTTTATAGACTCCTATCAAACACACAGTTCTAAACTGACCATCTTGTGGTCAAGTCTGCCTTATACTGCTGGTCACAGTGAAATATGCCCTCCCACTGGGAAGTTTAATTCTCTGACACTCCTCTGTTTTCTCATCTGCATAATGGGACTGATGGTAATGCCTGCTGTATAAGTTATTGTGAGGATTAAATGAAATAATGTGTGACAACTTTAGCATTGCCTTAGGTACTCCACTATTGGTAGTTTATATCCCTGAAAAGCTAAAGGTAAATTGTTTTTGGAAAACAGTTACATTTTGAGTGTGTTGAGGGAACTCACTGTTTAAAATGACCCTTTAGGGACTTCCCTGGTGGACCAGTAGCTACAACTCTGTGCAGGGGCCCAGATTCCATCCTTGGTCAGAGAACTAGATCCACAGGCCACAACTGAGAGCTCGAACACCGCCACTAAAAAAGGTCCCGCAGGCCACAGCTAGGACCTGGTGCTGCCAAATACATGAATAAGTAAATATTTGAGAAATAAATAATAAAGAAAAACTTGCTTTAAAAAATAAAATTACCTTTTAATAATAACTACTTAACATATCTACCTTTGTAAATGTGTCTGTTCACATGAAAATGCTCCATGGTGCTGGCCAAAAAGTTCCTTTGGTTTTTAAGTAAAAATAAAAAGACACATTTTTCATTTTCACCAAGAACTTTATTGAACAACATATTCACCGTTTTGTTCCGCTGCCTTCTACCATTTTTCAGGCTACCTCATAGTTCCATCTTCCCAAAACCTTTTATCTTTTCGAGCAAAGACCTGTTCCAGGTTCCTTTTTACAGTTTTCCAGGGAATTGAGTTTTTTTCCGTATAAGAAAATTCTGTAAAGACCGAAATAAGTGGAAATCCAAAGGCGCAATGTCTGGTGAATATGGTGGAAGAATCAGAACTCCCCAGCCAAGCTGTGACAGTTTTTGCCTGGTTGTCAAAGAAACATGCGGTCTTGGTTATCCTGATGGAAGATTATGCATTTTTTGTTGACTAATTCCAGACGCTTTTCATTGAGTGCTGCTTTCAGTTAGTCTAATTGGGAGCGGTACTTGTTGGAATGAATCCTTTGGTTTTCTAGAAGGAGCTCGTGTTACAGGACTCTCTTCCAGTCCACCATATCCGCAACATCGCCTTTTCTGGATGTAGACTAGCCTTTGGTGTGGTTGGTGGTGGTTCGTTTTGCTTGCCCCACCATCTCTTCCAGTCCGCGTTATTGTACGGTTTATACTTTTCATTGCCCGTCACAATTTGTTTTAAAAACGGAACATTCTTGTTACGTTTCAGTAGAGAATATCACATGCAAAATGCAAAATATGTTTTTTTTTCCTGCTTAACTTATGTGGAACCAAAATATCACAGAGATTAACATAACCAAGCTGATGCGAGTGATTTTCTGTGCTTCATTTGGATATTTTGAGTGTGTTGGCCATCTCCCACATAGCATAACGTTGATTGTTCTCATTTAATGTCTCAATTTGATTGTTGTCAAATTCCACTGGTCTACGAAACCGGAGCACTGTCCATTGAGAAATCTCCAGCAAGAAACTTGGCCAACCACTTTTGACATGTTCATCAGTCACAGCATCTTCTCCAGACACTGTACAAATCTTTTTGCCTTTCAGTTGTTTTTTTACCTTTCTTAAAATAATACAGCATGATATGCTGAAAATGTTGCTTTTTTCTTCTATCTTCAACATTCAAATGGCTACGCAAAAATTCACCAATTCTGATATATTTTTTAAAATGCACGCCTATGTGACAGCTGCCATAGTACAATCTAAAAAATTGTTTTGAATGAAGTTAAAGACAGCTAAGCTTCCCTGGTAGCTCAGACAGTAAAGAGTCCTCCTGCCTGCAGTGCGGGAGACCCAGATTCGACCCCTGGGTCGAGGAGATCCCTTGGAGGAGGAAATGGAGAACCACTCCAGTCTTCTTGCCTGGAGAGAATTCCATGGACAGAGGAGCCCGGCGGGCTATAGTCCACAGGGTTTACAAAGAGTCGGACACGACTGAGTGACCAACACTTTTGCTTCACAAGTGCTACTAAAGCCATCTTACGGAAAAAAAACCATAAGGAACTTTTGGGCAACCCAATATAAAGAAAAGAGCATAGAATTTGAATTGAGATGCTTATAAGATCCAATCCTGACTTTACCATGCATTACCTGCGTGGCCTTTGTCAAGTCAATTAAACTCAGAATCTCAGTTTTCTCTTTAAAATGGCAATAAAAACAGCATGCCTCATAATATTGGTGGGATAATTGACTGAGAAATAGGTATTAATATATAAAGCCCTGGCTTGACATAAGGTAAGTCCTATATAACTATTAATATTTAGCCCTTCTGCCTGCTGTCTTCAAATTCCAGGCTTTCTTAAAAGTACAGGACACTTATAGTTGTATAATATTATTGGTGTGGAATTGATGATTTTGCATTGTTTTCATTATCTGTGCTGTAATGAAACTACTGATGGTTCTGTTTTTATCCTTCCATTTATTGTCAATCAATTGTGAATGTAGCCTAGATATTATTTTCTTCCCGTTCTTCTTTAATTGTACCAGTCATTAAACTCACTCACAAACCACTACACTCATACAGTAATATTCACATTATTAATGCTGCCATTGGCTGAACACCTTCCCCATGCCCAGTGCCATGGGCTAGTTGTTGCATGTCTGTCCATCACAATGAATCATCACCACAACTCTGAAAAGCAAGAACCTGATTATTTCTCAAGATTATTTCAAAGGTGGCCTTGTCTAAACATTTCCTGATTTCCCCATGTAGAACTGACAGCTCCCTCTCCAGGGGCTCCATCAGTCCATTGTAGATAGCTGCACAGTTCTTGATTACACTGTCCTGTTGGCAGTTGAGGTGCCCACCTCTCATTTCAGAACTTATAGGATGAGGGTAGGGAAGGTGCCCTGTCAGCCTCTGAACCTCTAGGGCCTGCCCTGGTAAATGCTTGTTCAAGAAATGACTGAATGATTAGACGTTTGGCTGGTTTGCCATGACCTACCCCTTTGGTGTCGGAGAAGGCAATGGCACCCCACTCCAGTACTCTTGCCTGGAAAATCCCATGGACGGAGGAGCCTGGTAGGCTGCAATCCATGGGGTCGCTAAGAGTTGGGCATGACTGAGCGACTTCGCTTTCACTTTTCACTTTCATTGGAGAAGGAAATGGCAACCCACTCCAGTGTCCTTGCCTGGAGAATCCCAGGGACGGGGGAGCCTGGTGGGCTGCTGTCTAGGGGGTCGCACAGAGTCGGACACGACTGAAGTGACTTAGCAGTAGCACCCCTTTGGTGTTAGCTCATCGAGTTCAGTGTTCTGCAGGGCACAGATCCTGGCCATTTAGGAGCTGATTGCTCACCCGGGCTGTGCTTCTGTTTAGCACTCAAGGTTGGTGCTGCCGTCTGCACTGAAACCACAGATTGTAAGGGGCTCATCATGGCTCTTGTTTTCTAGCTCCGACACCTGCTTCATTAAAGACTCTAGGATAATTAAACAAAAACTCGTCTGCTAATTTTAGAGCATTTTCTCCGTTGAAAGGACTTTTATTACATGGGGAAACAATAGATACTCTGCTCAAAAATTTTCACTGTCTCAGTCTGGAAAATTGCTTGAAATCTTCCTGACATCGCCTTGGCCGTCCAGAGCATAAAGAGAAGAGCTAATCGATACATTCTGTGGATTTCAAAGTTGGTGATAGGCCAATAAGAGACTGGCTTGAAGAGCATCTGGCCCAATTACTGCACAGACGCAAACCTGCAGTGTTCAAGGGCATTCGCAGGGCTGAGTACAATATGTCGCAGCAGATTTTTCTGATTAGTTTAAATCCTGGAAACTAAATTAAATAAAAGGAGACAGTTTCAGAAATTAAATGGAAATTAAAAAATCTGATTTTGAATATGAACTGTGTTGTAAACAACATTCCATAGAAACAAAAGGACAGATGGGAGATTTAAGTTCTAATTGGCTTTTTCCATGGTAAGATCAAAGTACGATTGTTGTAAAGAATTTTGGAGCAAGTGGGAAAATATTAAGATAAATTAAAATGACCTACAGTCTCATTAACAAGATGGCTCTTGTTGATAATTTGCCCTGATTTTTGTTTTTTCATTAAAAAATAATTCAGATCCTACTCTGAATCCAATTTGGTGTCTTTTATAATTTCACATGATACACCAATCCAATTTGGTGTCTTTTATAATTTCACATGATACACCAATCCAATTTGGTGTCTTTTATAATTTCACATGATACACCAATCCAATTTGGTGTCTTTTATAATTTCACATGATATAATTTCAAATTATAATTTCACATGATACATTCATGTGAGAAGATGTCTTGAGCCCGTTCCTCCTCTGATTGTGGTATTTTCTTGCCCAGTGTAAGATCCTTGGAAGGCGAGTTCTCCAGGGTGCTTTCTTCTCTGGTAATTCATCAGCAGACCATCTCCCAGCTGGGTTCTGACTATGGCCGAGTTATAGGGTTCTAAAGTCAGATTGAGAGGCAGACATTCTGTGGTGTCGTGACTCTGGAGTTGTTGTTCAGTGTAGTTGGTTATTGGAGGTTAAAGTATCTCAGAATCCAGCTGCCCTGCCTAGAGACTTCTTGGAAAAAAACTTATAATCACATTTCAAAACCTGTCTGATTAAATAAGTCTCCTGTTGTTTCATAAATACCAGATCATTTAGGCTTTTTAGGTCAGTTGGAGCTCAGTCACCATGATCCTTTACAAGTGTCTCCCTGAGGGAAAAACACCAGAAATTCTCTGTCTGTGCTCCATCTGCTTGTGTTACAGCTCTGAACACAAGACCAGCGTCCTGGAGAAAGGAGACAGTGCTACCCTTTTAGTTGTCCAGTCGCTCAGTCATGTCCAACTCTTTGCCACCCCATGGACTGCAGCACGCTACCCTTATTAGATGCTTAATGTTTATGAAATGATGTTTCTTGATTTTAGCTCGTGGCTCACATTCTGGTACGTAGAATCACATAATTATAGGGCTACGAGTGTCCCTATAAGAGATCTTTCTATTCTCTCTTTTTCTGTCCTTGGAAAACTATAAACTAAACTTATCTTGGCAAGGTGGAAAGATAAAATCAATATTTTAATTAAAATAAGTCTCCTGGGAAGAAAACAACTCAAGGTAAGCATTATCTTGAAAAAAAAAAAGAGGGGGGAGACTGATGCTGTTTCACAGTAATACTGTGGGAACCACTAACTAGTTATACAACAAAACAGGCGTAGAAAGTCCTTCTGTCTCCTCAGTTGTATACTTCGTGTGCTCAGTCACTCAGTCATGTCCTACTCTTTGCAACCCCGCCAGGCTCCTCTGGCCATGGGATTCTCCAGGCAAGAATACTGGAGTGGGGTGCCACGCCCTCCTCCAGGGGAGCTTCTGACCCAGGGATCGAGCCCACGTCACTGGTGCCGCTCGTGTTCTGTAAAACCTTGTTACCAGGAGTGTTCAGAGGATGGCAACAGCAATGCCACCAGAGAGCCTGTAGAAATGCAAACACTCAGGCCCCGTCCAAGACCTACTGCTGAATCGAAACAGTATCCTCATGGGACTCACATTCACATGAAAGCTGGAAGGACATGGCTCAGGTGACCGGACAGTATGAACGAAGCATCTGAATCTGAAGACCTAAAGCTGGAAAACCCAGGCTATTACTCAGTAGATGGACATTCATTTTAGCTGACTTAGCAGTTTTATTTGCATCCTCTCAGTGTCAGGTGGCAAGGTATGATTGCCATCAGCAGAGTTCTGGGTAGCAGGCAGTCCATTAGTGTGAATGAGTGCCCCTGCAATCTGGCCACGGTGGGCTGCCTGCCTGTGTGTGGACGATGGATGACTTCCTGTTTGGAGAATAAATGAAAGTTAAGAGATGCAGGGGAGACTGAACGGTCACCATGGAAATGCTGATCCTGAGGGAGGGTTTAATGTACATGGTTGCTGCAGAGTCCATATGTGTGCTCCTCTCCATGGGCCGAACACATTTAATATTTTCCTCATGGTCCTTCTGGATAGCTTCCATGGGGATGCTTGGAAGTCATTAAGTGATGTCAGGGTGAGTCCCTAAGCATGAGAAATTTCTCATCATGGAAAATGTCCAGAAGAATACGGGGACATTTTTAATGCATGCCGGAAATGGAGGGACAATTTTTGGAAATAATTTCTAGCTAGCATACCTAGGAATTTAGTGGTTGAGGGTCTTTGGTATCACAGACCCAGCTGTTGAGAAGCACCACAGTGGATGGGGTAAGTGATCACCTAGTAATCAGAACTGGAGTTGTTTTCTTCCATGCAGCCTGGGGAGACTTATTCTACTTAATTCGTCTGTCAGCTGCCCTTGACTGCACACCACTTAGGGTGGACGTGGCTTTGCGAACAGCCACACAATGGCCAGGGAGCCCATCATCAGGAACCTTTTTTGAATGGGAAGGTCAACTCTTATCTCTGGAGTTAGAGCTCCAAATGGGGAAAGAAAATAATAAGCTTTGAAATAAGTGGGCCGCAGAGAAGCAGTACAAGATTTCGTTTTTGTCAGTGGATGATGCTATAGCCCACGGAAAAAATAAAATTATGTATTTCTCAGGCCTTTTCTGGGATTGGTAGGCTGGGAAAGGAAAAGAGGGCATGTTGGCCTTTTTTTTTTTTTTGGTTGGGAACATCGTTTTCTTTTATAGCAGAAATGTTTTCCACTTTGCATTTCATCTCAAATTGGCAGATTCAGCCACTGTGTATCTAAAAAGTATGTCCACATATTAACCTTTTTTTTTTTTGCACTTGGCAACAGTTATTTAATTTTATAGGAAAAGAGAAAAATCTAAGAATATTGTATATTGATGCCTCTGAGATACTTTCAAGTGGAGGAAGTCGAACCGAATCCCATTGTTTTATTGCATGGTGCCCGTGATTGATCGTTGTCATAGAAACAGAGGTCTATGCCAGTGTCTGTTAGATGGGCAAGCTATCCATAGAGTCGCTTTTGATTTTGCCAAATAGGACCAAGAATTTCACGTGGGTTCTATCGAAATGGTCCTGCTTTAACTGTTTAATTCAAATGCCCTCTCATATTGAGAATATTCAAGTTCTAATAGATTTGTTAGATTAGCAGACATCTATGGAGCATGAGCTTGTGCCAGGAGTTGGGAGTATGTCAGTTTTCTTCTGTTGAGTGGTGGGGTGGGGGAAGACTTGAAAGAATTCCTCACAATGGAGTCCTAAGCAGAAGGGTCCCTTTAGGACCCCCTGAATTCACTGCTAGAGAAACTTGCTTTCTTATGTTTGTATGTTCATAGGAAGTGTTCGGAGAAGGCAATGGCACCCCACTCCAGTACTCTTGCCTGGAAAATCCCATGGATGGAGGAGCCTGGTAGGCTGCAGTCCATGGGGTCGAGAAGAGTTGGACACAACTGAGTGACTTCACTTTCACTTTTCACTTTCATACATTGGAGAAGGAAATGGCAACCCACTCCAGTGTTCTTGCCTGGAGAATCCCAGGGACGGGGGGAGCACAGAGTCGGACATGACTGAAGCGACTTAGCAGCAGTGGTAAGTGTGCTCAGTCGTGCCTGACTCTTTGCAACCCCATGGACTGCAGCACCAGGCTCCTCTGTCCATGAGATTTTCCAGGCAAGGATACTGGAGGGGGTTGCCATTTCCTTCTCCATGTATGTTCATAAGTAGGTGTTGATTGGTACAGGTAAACTTGCTTGAGGATGTCCTTGCATTGTTTGGAAATATGACTGTTGAGACATTCTTAAGCAGCAATGCCTTTATATTTTAAATAGCTGAAAGACATGTTCTCCTTTGTTCTTTAATTAATAACACTTCTAGCACATTCAGAATATGAATAATGTTGAAAGCCTACTTCTGTGTACCAGCGTGCCAGTAAATCGCTTTACATTTAAATTAGTCCCTGTACTCAAAGCTCGTGGTGTATTTTAGAAGGTTTGAAAATAAACAGTAAATGAGCTAGCCCTCGGTTTCAGTAGCTGGCACTTTCCCAGGGAGGTGCATTGGCAATCAGATCTGTAAATTGACCATTCCTTTCCTTACTTCAGTTGAAGTGAGAGGGGAGCTATTTCCAAGATTTTACAAGAATATCACAATGTATGAGAACCGATTTGGGCAATTTTTACTCCACATGTGCATACCCGGGGGCATAAAATAATGAAGAGAAGGACTAGAGGAAAGCCTGAAATGGTTTTGAGGGTCAGCAACAGTAATGACACCTTTTTTTTGTTTGTTTCAAGGCCTTAAAATTACTTTTTTCAGAGGGAAAAATGAAGCCTTATCCCGTGTATTTAAGTTACTGCATGTCTCTATTTCCGACGCTCCATCCTCTGCCAGGACCTTACTGTAATGACTCCACTGTAAATGGATTCTGCTCATTTGACTTGTTCTTTGTCCTCTTTGCCTAATAATTTGGTTTAACACAAATTGAAGAGAAAGTGTCAGACCAGTTGGGAATGTTAGCACCAGCTCTGTGCCAGTTTATGAGTGATAACGCATTGTGTAATGAATCACAAGTTGGAAGATATTTGCTATCGCAACAGCTGGAAAGGGTTGGCATGAGCATTGCTGAGCAATTGGGTTTCCAGGAAGGTAAAGAGCTAGAGCCGTCCCTGGGTGTGAGCCTTTGTAGAAAAGAGAATAAAATCATCTCTCTATTGGCCCTAACTCAAGGGTAATAACATCAGCAAGAACACAACAGCAGCCAGCATTTCTTGAATGTTTACTATAGGCCAAGCACTGACTACAAGAGTTCCCTTTTACCACATTGAGTGTTATGTGGTAGACGCTATTGTTATCTCCAGTTCACAGATGCTGAAACAAGGGAAATCCTGATCAACCCAACTAATTAGTATGTCATCGACAGTCTTCTTCACAGTGCCATTTTTGGGTTTATTATGGTGTTTTGGAGCCCAAAAATAAAGTCTGACACTGTTTCCACTGTTTCCCCATCTATTTCCCATGAAGTGATGGGACCAGATGCCATGATCTTCGTTTTCTGAATATTGAGCTTTAAGCCAATTTTTTCAGTCTCCTCTTTCACTTTCATCAAGAGGCTTTTTAGTTCCTCTTCACTTTCTGCCATAAGGGTGGTGTCATCTGCATATCTGAGGTTATTGATATTTCTCCCAGCAATCTTGATTCCAGCTTGTGCTTCTTCCAGCCCAGCGTTTCTCATGATGTACTCTGCATAGACGTTAAATAAGCAGGGTGACAATATACAGCCTCGACGTACTCCTTTTCCTATTTGGAACCAGTCTGTTGTTCCATGTCCAGTTCTAACTGTTGCTTCCTGACCTGCATATAGGTTTCTCAAGAGGCAGGTCAGGTGGTCTGGTATTCCCATCTCTTTCAGAATTTTCCACAGTTTATTGTGATCCACACAGTCAAAGGCTTTGGCATAGTCAATAAAGCAGAAATAGATGTTTTTCTGGAACTCTCTTGCTTTTTCCATGATCCAGCGGATGTTGGCAATTTGATCTGTGGTTCCTCTGCCTTTTCTAAAACTAGCTTGAACATCAGGAAGTTCACGGTTCACGTATTGCTGAAGCCTGGCTTGGAGAATTTTGAGCATTACTTTACTAGCGTGTGAGATGAGTGCAATTGTGCGGTAGTTTGAGCATTCTTTGGCATCGCCTTTCTTTGGGATTGGAATGAAAACTGACCTTTTCCAGTCCTGTGGCCACTGCTGAGTTGACTGCAGCCATGAAATTAAAAGACGCTGACTCCTTGGAAGAAAAGTTATGACCAGTCTAGATAGCATATTGAAAAGCAGAGACATTCCTTTGCCAACAAAGGTCCGTCTAGTCAAGGCTATGGTTTTTCCAGTGGTCACGTATGGATGTGAGAGTTGGAATGTGAAGAAAGCTGAGTGCCGAAGAATTGATGCTTTTGAACTGTGGTGTTGGAGAAGACTCTTGAGAGTCCCTTGGACTGCAAAGAGATCCAACCAGTCCATCCTAAAGGAGATCAGTCCTGGGTGTTCATTGGAAGGACTGATGCTAAAGCTGAAACTCCAATACTTTGGCCACCTCATGCAAAGAGTTGACTCATTGGAAAAGAGTCTGATGCTGGGAGGGATTGGGGGCAGGAGGAGAAGGGGATGACAGAGGATGAGATGGCATCATTGACTCGATGGACGTGAGTTTGAGTGAACTCAGGGAGATGGTGATGGACAGGGAGGCCTGGCGTGCTGCAATTCATGGGGTCACAGAGAGTCGGACACAACTAAGCGACTGGACTGAACTGATGGTGTTTTGTTGTTTTGAGTATATAAAATTCACGTATATTCATTTGTGTGTGTATGTATAAGAATGCTCGTGATTCATTGCTATGTTTTATCTACTCTACCCGCTGGAGTATAAAATTGCTTTTCTTCTGAAATTACCAAATTCCAGGGATCTGTCAACGTTGTAATTTGAATGGGTTGCCAAAAGCATAGTAACTGTTGTGAAAGTTACTACTGAAATGCCTTGCTATGATTTCTTCTAAGTTTTTCATGCTATTTTGATTGTTATGAAATTTCTTTGAATAATTTTAAAAAGCACCTAAGAATCTTTTAAAAAATGATCATAAAGATTTCCATCCCTGACAGTTGGAAGAAGAACATTCTTTTTTGGTTTTCTTCCTTTCTTTCTTTTTATTGGAGTATAGTTGCTTTTTCCTGCTGTGTCAGTTTCTGCTATACAGCAAAGTAGGAAAAAGAACATTTTTAATGGAATGAATCACTCAGAAATGCAACCATTTTATAGAAAGTATTGTTGAATTTTGAAACATTGCAACTTAAAAAGAAGTTTGTAACTTTATTAAGGCATAATTTGCATACATAAAATGTACCTGCTTCAAGGGTAGCAGTCAGTGATTAATACATTTTATACAGCCCTGCAGCCTTCGCACAGTCCACTGTTAGGACACTTTCACCACAGAAGCCTCCCTAGTGCTCATCTGCAGTCATTCCCCACTTGCTCCAAGACTAGGAACCACTGATCTGCTTTTGTTGTTGTTTAACTCTTTCATGATATTTGCAAATATCTTTTTTTTTAATTAATTAATTTTAACTGGAGGCTAATTACTTTACAATATTGTAGTGGTTTTTGCCATACATTGACATGAATCTGCCATGGGTGTACATGGGTCCCCATCCTGAACCCCCCTCCCACCTCCCTCCCCATCCCATCCCTCAGGGTCATCCCAGCGCACCAGCCCTGAGCACCCTGTCTCATGCATTGAGCCTGGACTTGCAGTCTATTTCACATATGGTAATATACATGTTTCAATGCTATTCTCTCAAATCATCCCACCCTTGCCTTCTCCCAGAGTCCAAAAGTCTGTTCTTCATATGTCTATGTCTCTTTTGCTGTCTTGGATATAGGGTCATTGTTACCATCTTTCTGAATTCCATATATATGCGACTGTATTGGTGTTTTTCTTTCTGACTTACTTCACTGTGTATAATCGGCTCCAGTTTCATCCACCTCATTAGAACTGGTTCAAATGTATTCTTTTTAATGGCTGAGTAATACTCCATTGTGTATATGTACCACAGCTTTCTTATCCATTCATCTGCTGATGGGCATCTAGGTTGCTTCCATGTCCTGGCTATTATAAACAGTGCTGCAATGAACATTGGGGTACACGTGTCTCTTTCCCTTCTGGTTTCCTCAGTGTGTATGCCCAGCAGTGGGATTGCTGGATCATAAGGCAGTTCTCTTTCCAGTTTTTTAAGAAATCTCCACACTGTTCTCCATAGTGGCTGTACTAGTTTGCATTCCCACCAACAGTGTACGAGGGTTCCCTTTTCTCCACACCCTCGCCAGCATTCATTGTTTGTAGACTTCTGGATGGCAGCCATTCTGACCAGTGTGAGATGGTACCTCATTGTGGTTTTGATTTGCATTTCTCTCATAATGAGTGATGTTGAGCTTCTTTTCATGTGTTTGTTAGCCATCTGTATGTCTTCTTTGGAGAAATGTCTGTTTAGTTCTTTGGCCCATTTTTTTTATTGGGTCATTTACTTTTCTGGAATTGAGCTGCATGAGCTGCTTGTATATTTTTGAGATTAATTCTTTGTCCGTTGCTTCATTTGCTGTTATTTTCTCCCATTCTGAAGGCTGTCTTTTCACCTTGCTTATAGTTTCCTTCATTGTGCAGAAGCTTTTAAGTTTAATTAGGCCCCATTTTTTAATTTTTGCTTTTATTTCCATTGCTCTGGGGAGTGGGTCATAGAGGATCCTGCTGTGATTTATGTCAGAGAGTGTTTTGCCTATGTTTTCGTCTGGGAATTTTATAGTTTCTGGTCTTACATTTAGATCTTTAATCCATTTTGATCTGCTTTTTAATGGCATCAACCTTGAAATGCTGACCCCATCCTTCTATGGGCTTCCCAGCTGGCACTAGTGGTAAAGAACCCACCTGCCAACGCAGGTGATGTAAGAGACGTAGATGCCATCCCTGAGTCAGGACGATCCCCTGGAAGAGGGCATGGCAACCCACTCCAGTATTCTTGCCTGGAGAATCCCATAGACAGAGGAACCTGGCAGACTACCGTCCATAAAGGTCGCAAAGGGTCAGACACGACCGAAGTGACGCTGCACAGCACATCCTTCTATATGCATTTAAGGGAAAGACTTTTTTCCGCCTTTGAAGTAGTTTGTAAAATTATGGGCTTACTAAATACATCATTTTTTAGCCTTTATTATGATCGTTCTCCTCTCCAGCTGAATGGCACTGGCTGGGGCTTACGAGGGTTTTATAAGTAACTTGTACCAGAGAGGATGCTTCAGTCTGTTTGAACGCAGTGAACTGCTTATTGTCTTTGCACTTTCTGCACATATGGGGTTTCTGAATTAATTCCAAACTTAGACAACTAAGGAAAAGCATTTAACGTTCATGGCAGGATGGAATAACAATTATCGTCCTCTGATGCCCCAAGGGCACTCCCCAGACATCTATTCTTCACTCCTGCTTCTCTCTGCTCCGTTTGGAGGTACTTTCTCTGCTTCAGTCCAAAATACCATTTAGAGGCTGATTAGATTTCAAATTATATTAACATATTTTAAGCTGTATATCTTTTTGCTTTTTCATGGCTAAAATATGCTTTCCATGTGCTTTGTCTGTTTTTTGGGTGAGATCCAGTTATTTTGTCATCTCTCTCTCCCCTTCTCAAGGCGGTTTTCCCACTTGTACTTTCATCACTTTACTATTCAAGATCTTTGAGGACTTTTTTTTTTGTTATTATTATCCATTTCTTTCTTCTCAAGGAGAAGGACTTCATTGTGAACTTCAGTATCCTGCTGTGCAGTACAGCTGCACCTGGGGAAACTCTGTTCATTGAGCCATCGTTGAGTGCCTTTGTGATTCAGTGTTCAGATGCTGCTGGCTTTTGGATTCCAGAGAAATTTGTGTGTTCATTATCTATATCTATGTCTGTATCTGTTTATGTCTGTGTATCCCTTTTCTTTATGTTCAAGGCCGTCGCTAAGCCGAAAACAATGCTTGGTTTCCTCTGTGAGGCTTCTTACGGGGTGAGAAGGTGAAGCTGGTCCCTGGCCAAGACCCATCTGAAAGCTGTGGGCTTCTTTCTAGGCACAGTGCTGAGGCTGATGAAATGCTGAGATTGCTATCAGTTCTCACTTTCTTGTCTCCTTCTTGGTGATCTGTTCATCCACAAAACCAAGGATTGATGCTTTGCTAAGAATCATGTATAGCAGACCCTTTTTAAAACCAGTGGAACCAGTTGGCAGTTTTTAAAGCTCCCCATTTTGGCTGGTGTCTCACATACTAAGGTGAATACGAAGTCCACCATTGAAGTCCCTGGACCCTGTACCTTCAACTGAAGTTTTCTTGTTTTAGCTCCAATGTGCATGCTAAGTCACTTGATCATGACTGACTCTTTGTGACCCCATGGACTGTAGCCTGCCAGACTCCTCTGTCCGTGGGATTCTTCAGGCAAGAATACTGGAGTGGGTGGCCATGCCCTCCTCCAGGGGCTGTTCCCGACCCAGGGATTGAACCCACATCTCTTACGTCTCCTGCATTTGCAGGTGGGTTCTTTAGCTCTAACAGTGGCTCTTAAATCTGGGGATCATAGTCTCCTTTGAGACTCTTACGAGTGCTGTGATCCAGGGAAGCTGTCCCCAGGAGAGTTACACTTCACAGGTGAGCTAACACTCCCTTTTTCTATTATGTGCTCATCAGTGTTTCATCTTTTTATTCTTGTGTCCTTTTGAAGGGAATTTATACATCCTTGATATTCACTCATCAAGTGACAGAAAGGAAATCTTTAGATCTCTTAGTTTCCTGGTGTTTAGTAGTGATTTTCTTGAAGCAACCTGAAGATTGAGCCCAGAAAGAGAGATTCGAGGGTCAGTTCTGCCTCCTGTGTTCTTTCATGCCTTTGATTACCAAAAGAAATTTCTGGTTCTTGACAAAACATTTCCCATGCATAATTAATTATTCAGTTCAATTGGACATGGGAATTTGCTTTCTTTCACTTGTTTCTTTCTCAGAACAAGAGTCTGGTGCTTCTGTACAAAGGAAGCCACAAACATACAGTCCTTCTTCAGATCACCCATGCTTTCTTTTTTCTCCTCCTTCCTTTCCTTCTTTACACCTTAATTTTTACCTCCTTAATTTGAGCTTTTAGTTCATGTGAGGTAATTTCACATGAAATTTTTCATGTGAAAAATTCATGTAAATGAGAAGAGGTAATTTTTCTTCTCATTTTTTTTCACTTATAGAAAATCATATTCCTGGCATTAAATTCTCCCTTCTTCTAAACAGATGATACCTAGGGCTCTTCATCACATTGTCCTGGTCAGTACATTTTCAAAATGGTGGAATGCTTCCCAGCTGATGATTCTGGAGCCCCTAGGGTACCCATGAGTGTGTCCCAGTGGTGGCATTTGTATTATCTTGAAAAAAAGACTACAAATATAGGAACTTCCCTGGTGGTCCAGTGATTAAGACTGTGATCTCGGAGTGCAGGGCCACGGGTCCCATCCCTGGTGGGCAAACTAAGATCCCCCTTGCTAAAAAATCAGAAACAGCAAATACCCGCATCCAAAACTAGAAATCTAATTGGTGCTTAAATGTTTTTCCCCTTAAACAGAAATCAGAGATAACCTGAGTGTGTATCAAGCAGCCACATTTGGCGGTTAGTGGAGATCAGGCCCCATGACCCATTTCTCAGCTGTTCTGTCACTCAGCTGAACACCACAGGCTATAACATGATTTCGATTATTATGCATCTTTAAACTGATTTTGTTCTCAGCCATATATTGTTCAATTTATATTCATAATGAACTATTGGTTAAATATAGGAAATTAATAAGGGGCAGAATACTGCCACTTTTTATTTAGGTGTTTCTGGTACTTAAAAAATAATATTAGCAAAATATAATGATAATTTTTATCAAACTTAGTTTTTAATATTTTATTATACTTAAATATATATTTAATGATATATTAATGATATATTTTGATATATCATTAATTATTAATGATATATAATGATTACATTATATATATAATGATTAATGATATATAATGATATATATTAATGATAAAATGACTGATGTTTTAATCACTCCTCACTCAGACTGTTATTAATAAACAAGATGGTTTTGGTGCAAAGTGTACCTCAGGTCACAAAAAGCAATTATTTTTTACATTAAAACGTGTATTTTGATTTGTCTGCATTTTAATATATATTTGATGATAATACTACATAATAGTCATTTAAAATTTTTTTCATGATCAATCATGTATTTACCTTGTACATTAAAATTACTTGAAGATACATAACATAGGTTGATTGGGAAGAACAGACTTCATCTTTATACTTCATAAGTATTATCCAAGTTCTATTTATACCGTTTCCAATTTAAATGGAAACATTTCATTTAAAATAGCTATTGTTCAAAATGTTGAAATTGTTTAAAAATTCCTCAGGATGTTCAGGAGTTTGAATAGTGCTATTAAGAGATTCTTGGAGAAAAATTGGAAGCCTCGGTACCTGAATTATAGAGGGGTGATTGAGGAGAAGTTTGGGAATATCTTGGATCGAAGTGCCCTTAATAACATGGTACTTGGATTTTGTCAGGCATTTGGTAAATTTTTGTTCCTTTAAGGTGTTTAAATTAAAGATACTTATTTATTTGGATGCCTCAGGTCTTAATTGTGTCACTTGGTATCTTTCCTTTTGGTGGCGAGACTCAATAGTTTCGGCACACGGGCTCAGTTGCTCCAGGGATGTGGGGTCTTAATTCCCCAACCAGGGATCGAACCCCATTCCCCTGCATTGCAAGGTGAATTCTTAACCACCGGCCCACCAGGGAAGTCCCAGGAGTTTACATTTCATATATGGTACTTTACTCATTTAGCGCTGTTTTCATTAAAAAAATGGAAGTCCTCGTACAGTATATGGAAACTTAAGCTGATAACTCATAGCTGCTATGGAACCCTCCTCCTGGAGATTCGTTATAGGAAGATACTCCTTCCCCAGTCCGGGGACCTGGTGTTACTGAATGAAGTGTTGCTTTTACCCACAGAGTGACTTCTGTCAGTCTAAGTGAAAAATATGCCTACATTCTTACTCCAGGAACCTTCTTAAATAATTTGCCGATCCGTTCCAAATAAGGTACATGCTGCCGACTTTAAAAGTCACTTGTGCAGGCCTTCCTCCAGTGTTTCAAGCAGTAGGTAATACATTAACCAGTTACATGTTTCAGGTTAGACACAGAAGAAGGAATTTCAAAGACAGCTCACGCCCCATTGTGTCGGTGGTTTGGAGCACACGCTTGCTTCTCTTACTCAGTGAGGCCCAGTTATCAAGGATGTGAGGGCTTCTCTGGTGGCTCAGATGGTAAAGAGTCTGCCTGCAGTGCAGGAGACACAGATTCGATCCCTGGGTTGGGAAGATCCCCTGGAGAAGGGAATGGTAACCACTCCAGTATTCTTGCCTGGAGAATCCCATGGAAGAGCCTGGTGGGCTACAGTCCGTGGGTTCTCAAAGAGTTGGATACAGCTAAGCAACTAACACACACACGTATCAATGATGTGAACC
Source organism: Bos taurus (assembly GCF_002263795.3). Lineage (NCBI taxonomy): Eukaryota > Metazoa > Chordata > Mammalia > Artiodactyla > Bovidae > Bos > Bos taurus. Next base: position 25,394,033 of record NC_037339.1, read on the forward strand.
CTGCCTTCCTCTCTAAAGCCACTTTTTCTCTTGACGTGTCTTATTTTCAAGGTCCCTTTTATTTAGTTCGTGTGTATTTTGTGTGGTCTGGACTCTTGGCCAGGAGACATGGGATACTTAGAAGGTAGAATTTGTAGAATTTGTTGTCTGATTGGATGTGGGAAGAAGGAAAAGTGAAGAAAATGCAAAGGAAAGAAAAGGCATCTTAGATGCAGGAGGCATGTGTTTGGGCTGTAATGTGGGGAATGGTGAGATTAAATGTTAAAGAATACAGTCTGCATAAAAGCTGTGGACACATCCTCAACAATTTTTGTATGTTGACCACTTTATATGCATTTTAAAATGTATTTCCCCACCAGCCTTTTGAGGTAAATTCTGTTTTTTTTTTTTTTTCTCTCTTATAGGTGAGGAAACAGATTTACAGGGATTGTGTAATATGTTCAAAATAACCCAGCTAGAAAATAATTCATAGGCCAGAACTTGATTACACTATTGCCTTCCAGTGGGAAAAATGAAGTGAATTTGGAGTTGTATCTAGTCAACAGTATCACATGCTGCTAGGCACATCACACTGTTTTCTTTATCTGCCTTGACTCATATATGTATTTATACCTCTGGGGAAAGAAATTGTGCAGACTAACTTTATAAACATACAGAGAAGCAAGCAGATGATGCTGCTTTGAAGTTTGGGTTGTCATTTTTCTGCTTGCGGCCAAATGTAGATTGAAAGTTGAAGGTCAGGTGGTTGTCACAGGACAAGACATCGTGTGCCAGCCATTGAGGTTACAAAGATGAGTAAGGTCCTGTTTCTGCCCTGAGACGCTCCCAGGACAAGGCAGGAGACCAGCCCTCCAAGGATGGGTTATAGTACCGTGTGCTAAGTGCTGAGTCCCATGACTGCAGAAGAGGGGGCCACCCATTGGTTTGGGGCAGTAAGCAGGCTGAGGAGCAAGACAGATATGATCACAATATCCTTATTCCCCTCCTCCGCTGTGTCTCAAAGTTTCCCTTTGTCTCATTAGAAACCCGAGCATCATCCAGACACCTTCCCTTTCTCTGCACTGTCCCAATATCCAACAAGAGCCTCAGGGTGCCCCAGGAATGCTCTGAGAATCCAGTTTCCCGCCTCCAGGCTCCCACGCTTGGCCTGGCTCTTCTCAGAAGTTCCCTTAGTTCAGTTCAGTCGCTCAGTCGTGTCCAACTCTTGGCAACCCCATGGACTGCAGCATGCCAGGCTTCCCTGTCCATCACCAACTCCTGGAACTTGCTCAGACTCATGTCCATTGAGTCAGTAATGCCATCCAACCATCTCATTCTCTGTCATCCCCTTTTCTTCTGCCTTCAGTCTTTCCCAGTATCAGGCTCTTTTCCAAGGAGTCAGTTCTTTGCATCATGTGGCCAAAGGATTGGAGTTTCAGCTTCAGCATCAGTTCTTCTAATGAATATTCAGGACTGATCTCTTTTAGGATGGACTGGTTGGATCTCCTTGCAGTCCAAGGGACTCTCAAGAGTCTTCTCCAACACCACAGTTCAAAAGCATGAATTCTTCGGTGCTCAGTTTTCTTTATAGTCCAACTCTCACATCCATACATGACTACTGGAAAAACCATAGCTTTGACTAGACGGACCTTTGTTGGCAAAGTAATGTCTCTGCTTTTTAATATACTGTCTATGTTGGTCATATCTTTTCTTCCAAGAAGCAGGTGTCTTAATTTTATGGCTGCAGTCACCATTTGCAGTGATTTTGGAGCCCAAGAAAATAAGTTTGTCACTGTTTCCATTGTTTCCCCATCTATTTGCCATGAAGTGATGGGACCGGATGCCATGGTCTTAGCTTTTTGAATGTTGAGTTTTAAGCCAGCTTTTTCACATTCTTCTTTCATTTTCCTCATGAGGTTCTTTAGTTCCTCTTCACTTTCTGCCAAAATGGCAGTGTCATCTGCATATCTGAGATTATTGATATATCTCCCAGCAATCTTGATTCCAGCTTATGCTTCATCCAGCCCAGCATTTTGCATGATGTACTCTGCATATAAGTTAAATAAGCGGTGTGACAATATACAGCCTTGACGTACTCCTTTCCCAATTTGGAACTAGTCCGATGTGTCTGGTTCTAACTGTTGCTTCTTGGCCCACATACAGGTTTCTCAGGAGGTAGGTAAGGTGGTCTGGTATTCCCATATGTTTAAGAATTTTCCACAGAAATTCCCTAGCTGATCTGTGCTTCCTGCCTCTGTTCCCGTCCACGCTCTCCTCCATGTTGCCTCCAGAGGGCGCTCCCTAAGACACTGAGCCAATGAGGTCATCACTCCCCCTATTTTTGTCGGAACACAGCCAGTAAAACTCCAAGTTGTGGACTCGTTTCCCTTGTCCACCCTCATTTCTTGCCTTTTCCCCAGGCGCATCCTAAGTCTCAGTTCTCCAGACAGCTTGTGTTTTTAACCTCCAGTTTTTGTAGTCCCACTCCCTCTGTCTGCCTGATGTGCCTTCAGTCTGGTTTTTCTGGGGCTCCTCTCATAAGGCAGTTTCTCTGCAGCATTTAGGTACTTTCTCTGCCAATGGAGAAGGAGCAGCCCCATCAGGCCAGAGGTCCAGCATCTTAGTGCTGTGAGAATTTTCCTCTAGAAAGCCCTGAATGTTCAGACCTCAAGATAAGTATTTTCCTTTTTCGTCTGTATCCTTCACCAGACCAAGAAATGTTGACTGATTTTTTTTACCACAACAGTAAACCTACAACTGTTAATGTCACCCCATTCTGAGATAAAGCCTGCTTTATAGAGCATTGCCAGATATCTGACCGTTTACAAAAAGTGCAATAAGTTTTAAACGTAGTAGTAGATGGTCAGCCTATTATCTATTCCTACCAAGCACGTGGCACATTCGGGGACTCTCGTGGTCGAAAACACACAATCTGGATCACTAACATGTGTTAACCTCCCCAGTTGACCTCAGTCATGATTCATCCCTGGCAGAATGGAAAGCTTTGGTTCTCTCATGTTGCCAAGTGGAGATCAAAGCTCGTACCAGAGGAAACAAGATTCTGTCTTGTTTTGATCAGAAACAAACTGGGCTAAACATTATCAGTGTGAGACAAGAGTCAACGCCCCCCCAAAACAAAAAGGGAGTTAGGGAAATTCAGTGACCAAGACTACCTGTTGTAGGTATTTTTGTGCCAAGAACAAATTAAAAAAAAAAGGAAAATTAAAATACAATTTAAAAAAAGATGTCTTTGCCAGAGAGTTGAGGTAGAAAGAGGAGGAGGAGGATATGGGGTTTGGAGCAAATAAGAACCTTTGACAAATGGACAACCCTGGCTTCCTGTTGGAAGACGGTCCTGCAGAGAAGGTGTTGAGAGCTGAGAATGTGCTGGGAAGAAACATATACAGACTGACTAGGAACCAGATTCTGTTTCTGAAAGTCGTTAGAGGTCTATGAACCACATAAAGCATAACGGCGAAAGGTCTGTGTTTCTGGATAGAAGGTCTGTGTTTCTATCCAGGCTGGCAGGACCTGGATCCCCAGACATTTCGCCTGTCCTGCTGGGTTTATAATGTAAGGTTTTCTGGTCGAGCAGGGGAGAGCTTTACCTTTTATTCATAAGTGTGTGAGATAACACTGAGGAGAAGCAATTTGAAGCAGGCCAGAAATCAGGCCTATTGAAGATACTGGTAAAATTAAAACCAGCCCCTGTAGCATGGGCTTCCCCAGTGACTCAGTGGTAAAGAATCCACCTGCCAATGCAGGAGACGTGGGTTCCATCCCTGGGTAAGGAAGATCCCCTGGAAAAATAAATAGCAATTCACTCCAGTATTCTTGCCTGGGAAATTTCATGGATGGAGGTGCCTGGCAGGCTACAGTCCATAGGGTCTCAGAAGAGTCAAACACAACTCAGCAATTAAATGGCAACCTGAAGCATAAGACTGATTATGGTAAAAGCCATTTTAAAATTATTTCAGACCCCATCCCCCCCACCCCCACAGGAAACTTGTGTTTATAAATAGCCCCAGTGATGGTCAGTAGATTGAGAGTGTTCTTGGAAAATATAGAATCAAAATGTATTTCTTTGATTGATTATTGATATTTCATCAATTTTTTACTGGTTATTGATGTCTCATCAGCTTTTTAAAAGTATTCGCAAACATTACAATCCGTAGGAGCCTTGAAATAGAGAATGGAGGTGGGAAGGACTGTGATGCGCTGAGAAAATGGCTGCACTAGGAAAAAGTAAGGCTAAGAATAGTGAGCGTTCTCGAGCTATTATGAGCTAAGACATAAATGGAAACGTGGTTGTCACGGGGCGTCTTAGCAGTGGGAGAAGGGAGTTGGCTTTGTCAAGAGGGACAGATACTTTCCTAGCACTGATGGTTCAGATTCTGCTGCCTCAGGATCTCCAGGGCCTCTGGGAAGCCCTGCACGTCCAGCAGCCCCCCACTCAGCTGGCCTGGGGGGTGCAGGGGCGCCGATGCTGTCCACCCCCTGCAGGGCACACTCCCCCGTCTGTCTTCCCACCTCTTTCCCGGGCTGTGTCTCCCTGCCCTGCACCACGTCCCCCCACAACGTGGAAAACAGCTGGCCTTTCATTCTTCACAGCACAATTCAGGCCAAAAATGATATTTAACAAAAGTTTCCAGATGCCTTTTACATTAAAAAAAACTTTTTTTTTGGAAAAGCATTAAGCTTGGACTGCTCTTGAAGGCCAGGGTCCAGTCGTCTCTGGCATGTGGTAGCTGCCAGCTCATCTGCCCATGATGGGGGTGCTCGTCTTTGGATCTGGATCCCCCCCTGGACTCCAGCCTCAGCCCTGAGAGCCAACTCTCTAAGCTGGACCAGCCTGCAGAGGTGAATTTGAGTCTTCAGTTAAGAAGTAACAGGAAAACTCCATGAAACTGTACCATTTTCCTACATCATGTTTTTTGTTTTTTTTTTTTTTTTAAAAAAAACACTGTTGTTTGGACCCAGCCAAAGCATCCTTTATAAATGGGCACTCTAGTACTGCCCAAGGGCTCCCTTAAATTTTGTGCTAAAAGCCGAAAATGCAGGTTTGGTGTTTCTTGCTCTCTGGCCTCTGCCCACCTTCACCGTCCTCTCCTTGTCCCCTGGGGGAAGGTGGTCATCACTCCTGACAGAGTCCTGGGACAGCGTGTGCCCCCAGCAGTATGGGGATCTCTGGTATTTACCCTTGCCTCCGCCAACCCAGCCCCTCCCAGGTGAAAGGGAGTGAGGAGGAGACAAGAGCAAACATCATCTACCAGGAAGCTCCGCAGTGGAATAGAGACATCAGGATCCTTGGGCAGGCCCCGTGTGCCGGCATTTGCGTGGCCTCGCCTTCCAGCCCCATCTTTACGTGTCTGTATGTGCCATTAAGCTACAGGTTTCTTGTAATCAGAGGATGGATCTTATCACGTTTCTGTGCCCACCAATGTGTGTCTGTTGGAGCTGCTCAAAATCGATTATCAGTGTAATACCCTAACACCTCCTAATTCTGTTAATCGCAACGTGGTAATCACAGGTCCCTTTATAAAGGCTTGTGTTTCCTGTGGCAACACCTTTGCTGAAGCTCAGTACCTTCTTTGGTTGCAAGCTTGGCATCCCACTTGCAGAAACATGCAAACACACTCTGTCACTCAGCGTGTTTCAGAAGCTGAAGTAGAAGGCATTCAGGTCGTCCTACGTAGACCTCTCTGGCCACTGATCCTCTCTCCCCACGTGCTTTCTTTGGACTCCTGAGTTTAGGTGATGTATCCTAGAGCCCGGGGGATTAAGGGTTGTACTCCAGAAGGCTAGTGCAGGGAGTGTTTCAAGGCAGAGAAATAGTGCCTGGCACTGACATGGTCTGTTCAAGAAGCTAACTAAGTAATGCTGATAATTGCCAAATAGTGCTGTCCAATGAGTAAACAGTGTCATTGGTTGCTGAGTTGAATGGGGAAGAGGATCTGATTGGAGCTGATGAAGGGAGACCATTTAATACCTTATATAGAGCAACAGTAGAATTTTCTTATTAAAAGCATCCAACCTTGTGCTAAGTGCCATGAGATTTGGTTTGGGTAGATATTTTTCTTGAAGTATTTCTTCAAACAAGTAATGCATTTTATTACTGGATAGCTAATTGAAAATACATGCTTGTGTGCGTCGACTCTTTGCGACCCCATGGACCATAGCTCTCCAGGCTCCTCTGTCCGTGGGATTCTCCAGGCAAGAATACTGGAGTGGGTTGCCATTTCTTCCTCTGGGGGAATTTCCTGACTCAGAGATCGAACCTGCATCTGGTATGTCTCCTGCATTGGCAGGTGGATTTTTTACCACTAGCACCACTTGGGAAGCTCCCAACAATTTGCAAATGAAATATTCTCTTTTAGGTTCCTATCTGTCTATTCACAGTTGCCCAAACACCAGGATAATAGGAATCCAAAGGAAGAGTGAAGGGAAGGAGAGCTTCAGGAGTCCGTGCCATAGTGCCCTTGAGATGTCCATCATGTGTCTCTCTCTGGTTTGCCCTTTTCAAATCTTCTCTAGCAGCTGGCAAGCTTACTGTGCTTAATGGCAGACTGTAGTTTTCTTGGTTTATCCCAACTGTAATTTCACTTGGTAACATCAGGATATTAGTTTTTTCCTCAGTTTTAAAGGATAACGTGCAGTAATTTAGGGACTTATTTTTGATGAACGATGGTAGGGTAAATACAGAAAACATGAGCAGTCATGGGAACTTTATGGTTGAAGCTTTAAAGATACTTATAGATGGACTCTTGTCTCTTCAGGGCACTGGTACAGAGCTGGCTTCTGCCCTTTGTTTACCCTTAGTAATTTTTTCCTTTGTTAAAGCAGTTTGCAAAATATGTGCAGTATGGTTTCCTTCATACTTAAAAAGTTTAGAAAACACCACAGCAAATTGGTGGTATGTTACCTGTAAGAAAGAGGGTGGGATTGGACTCTAAAGCAGCGGTTCCCAACCTTTATGGCACGCGGGACCCGTTTCGTGGGAGAGTTTTTCCACAGACTGGGGTGGGGATGGTTTGGGGATGATTCAAGTGCATTGCATTTATCATGCACTTTATTTCTATTATTATCAAATCAGCTCCGCCTTAGATCATGAGGCATTAGATCCCAGATGCTGGGGACCCCTGCACAGATTCATTTGCTTTGTATCATTTGTTCACAATGTGAATCTACTGTAAGTATAAAGATAAAAGTATCCAAAGACAACTCAAGCTCCTCCTAGGGAGGGAAATCAGTATAATTTATTTATATAATTTTGAGATAAAAATCACATTATTTTAAAATTTTGATAAAATATTACTTTGGGAGCCGTCAGGCATATTAATATAGTATCCAAGTTTATCTCAAAATGGATACTTAAAAATTCAGTTATTAAGAGTTTATCTTTGGCAGTAAGGTGATAATTAAACATTCATTTTCCTCCATAGATGATATCTATTTGAAGGTTTGTTTTCAAACTCATCTTTTTTTTTAATGTGAACCATTTTAAGTCTTTATTAAATTTGTTACAATTGCTTCTGTTTTTTTATGTTTTGGATTTTTTAGCCTCCAGGCATGTAGGCTATTAGCTCTCTTAGGGGTTGAACCCACACTCCCTGCGTTGGAAGGCAAAGTCTTAACCGCTGGACCAATGACATCCCTCAAAGTCTGATCTTGATTTATGCAATCGTATGACATTTTTGCGGAGAAGGCAATGGCAACCCACTCCAGTGTTCTTGCCTGGAGAATCCCAGGGACGGCGGAGCCTGGTGGGCTGCCGTCTGTGGGGTCGCACGGAGTCGGACACCACTGAAGAGACTTAGCAGCAGCAGCACGACATTTTTGAAAAGGGAATGATAATTTTTAATGGGAAAGCTATATATGTATGCATATATAAGTCTATCCTAGAAGATTTTCAAAAACAAAAGTAGATTTCATGTAACAGTAGCAGGGAAGACCACTTTGCATTGGCTTGTTGTTAATCTCACATCGGTTTTCACACCTTATTTGGTTTTCATTTTTCTTAACATGACGTACTGATGGCCTGCAGGTAGTCTGTGTAATAGGGATTTAGTGGGAACATAGAGAATAATAGCTGAATGGTTGTAGCTTTCATGAGTGTAATTAGCTTCTTATAAAAGTATAGTTCTGCAGAAAAGATCTGGATATAGAGTAGCTATTTCCAGATTTAGGCTTTTATCCCTTGCCTTTTATAAGTTCCTTCTACTTCTGTGCTTTCGGCTTAGTGATCCTTCTAAGAAGATTTCCAAAGCTTCAGGTTTGTTTCCTGTCTCTCCCTTTTAGCTGTAACTCTCAGCAGACTATGGAGAGTTAGGTGCATAATTTCAAAAATTTCAGAATTTTTGAAAGACTTCTGTAAGATTTAACTGCTGTGCCCAGTGATGCATATCAGTCATTAGAAAACCTGACATCCTGCTGTTGTCCCTTGTTGTCCGGTTTTAAACCAAGAGTCATTCACTGTCTGGGGAGAACGGCAGTGGAGAAGATGAATCTAGCGACTGTCTGGTGACCCTTGCATCTTGCCTTTTTCCTCACTCTTCATTCTGCCAGAGAACTCGAATTCATGGATGTTTACTGACATTTATGTGTATGTTTGTAATGCCGCAAGGATTACTTGACTTTTCCTTTGTGATAGTCTAACCCTGCATGTCCATCTGCCCTTGTCTATTTTTAATGTCAAGAGACAAATAAATTTAGTTTTCTTCCTTTCGAAAAAACAGTTGTTTGAGAAGTCTCAGTTGGACCCATCTCTGTGCTTTTCTTGAACATCCTAATTATGTTGCAAAAATAACAACAGCACAGAAACTTCAAAATCCGGGAGGAAATGAGCCCATCGACTTGGAGATACATATATATGTAGAAATATATGCTGCTACTGCTGCTAAGTCCCTTCAGTCGTGTCTGACTCTGTGTGACCCCATAGACAGCAGCCTACCAGGCTCCCCTGTCCCTGGGATTCTCCAGGAAAGAACACTGGAGTGGGTTGCCATTTCCTTCTCCAAAGCATGAAAGTGAAAAGTGAAAGGGAAGTCACTCAGTCGTGTCCAACTCTTCTCGATCCCATGGACTGTAGCCTACCAGGCTCCTCCATCCATGGGATTTGCCAGGCAAGAGTACTGGAGTGGGGTGCCATTGCCTTCTCCGTATATATCTATGTATGTATGTATGTGTATATATATATATATATATATGTAGGTATAGATATTTGTATACACACACACATATATATATACGATCACTTAGAGGATCAGGGGTAGAGATAAGAAGCTGCACTATGAAGTACCACAGCAGATGGCTCATAGTACATTCTTAATAAATATTCGTTGAATTAAAAAAAAAAAGAATGAGAAAATTCAAGGGAAAATATTGTTTCTGAAGGGGTTCTGTATATCATTTATTTGTTATATGGTGACCTTACAGATTAACTAAGATGTGGACAATGCAACTGTATGTTTCTTAGAATCTGTTCCATGTCTGATCTTGGTGAGTCACGTTCGTTATGTTTACAGCATCTACATTTGGATGATTTCAAGGGTATTAATTGACAGCACAGGCAGTGGGCTTCTATTACCATTTACAATTTCATTATTGTCATCTGGATGGTGAATGCTGCTACTGTAGGCTGATCTTCCAGACCGGGGGCTGGAGTTGAGCTGACGAGGGACCCCACAGAGTCATCATAAAATGGAAGAGAAGTTGCAGAGACTCGAATCCATGTGTTAGTTAAAAACAAGCTAGAAATTCCCAGCATATTTTAGAGAACTTCCTAGCCTTTTGACATCACTGACTGAGGACATCAAGTGTCTGACAGAGACCATTTAGGGCTTAAGGCCACCATCTTGAACTCTTAAGATGACGTAGTGTTTTCCTCCTTAAATGAGATCCTTTCTTCTTATGTCCTAATAAAGAATGGATTCTTTACTCTTCGAACTGCCCTTTCACAAGGACTTTTAAAATGTCAATTTGGAACGTGTAAGTCCATTGTTTAACACTGAATGGATGGCTGGGGAGTTCAACTGAGATTTTAGAGATTCTTATGCTCAAAGGATTAAAATAATTTTTGTGTGTGTGTTCAGAGCCTATTGCTTGTAACTGTAACTTTGATTCATCAGATTCTGAGCAGCTGAGGCAACTCTTGCCTTTTTTCTGATGGTGGCCATCTGTTATATTCCCTTCTTATCCATGGGACCAAGAAAGCAAAGTGAGAGACACAGAAGAGAAAATGCTAGATCGGTAGCTGGGGTTCATCTAGCTCAGGTGTTGGTCTAATTCAGTGCATGGATTTCACTTTTTTTATTTTAACTTTTTAAAGTTTATTTGTCTGTACCGAGACTAGTTGTGGCATGCAGGATCCAGTTCCCTGACCAGGGATCAAACCCGGGCCCCTTGTATTGGTAGAGCAGAGTCCTAGCTGCTGGAGCACCAGGGAAGTCCTGGATTTGACTGTTTTTTATGTGGAAATATTTAAGTGACTTTAGTACTTTCTGTCGACTTTGTTTCAGTGAGGTTGGGAAACTGTGCTCTCATAGAGTGGTTGAACCAAGAACTGTAACTGTTCTGCTGATATTTCAGGAGAGGAGGGCTTTGGAGAGTCCATCAGGCCATCTTGATGCAATATGTCTGGGAAAGTGGCTCCTTAGTACATGTCTTAGTCATTGTTAAAACAGCAACGCTGGAGATAAGGTTTTCTCAAGAGGACAGATGGCACGCTCTCTGTACTCTGTCCTCCCGAGTTAATGCCGAGCCATAGCCTGCTGCCGGTGGATCCTCCCAGTTCTCCAAATCATTTAGGTCTGAAGGCAATGCAGTTCCTCACTCCAGGTGACTGCAGCACCTGGAATGTCCAAGGAAAGAAAGTTTTCACTCAAGAATGCCTATGTAAATCAGCTTCTCTGCTTCATTTCTACAGTCTTTCTACTGAAGTTCAGTGCATGTTTGATTTTTCCTGGAAGAAGCAAGAGAGGATATTAAAGCAATGGCTCGACGCGCTCCCGTGTCGTTGATCGTGCCTTTGTGTGCCTTCGAGGTCTGGGTGGACGCAGGAGGTAGAGATGGCGGTTGGATTCCAGTGCTTTCCACCCAGGCACACAGGGTATAATTCTGGAACAATGAAACGTTCCAAGAATGCTGTTTCTGTGAAGTGAGTACCTGCTTTTTAAGACCTCATTTTCTGAATAGGACTCTGAAATTGGAACCAAGAAAATCTGCACTTCAGTGCCACCCATTAGCCGCCCTCTATTCTTTTGAACTGTGGGTGGTCTTCTTAAGTATATTTCAGCATACTTCTTTTCTTTTTTAATATGTGACTTTGAATTTTGTTCTGCTTCATTACATCTTTTTTTTATAATCTGACCAAAATGTTATTTAATTATGTGCCAAGTAATGGGATTGTGTCATCAAAACTCACATTATTTTTGTAAGGCTTTATAATATTAGACTATATTAATGAGATGCTAGGAAAAGGAATATTTTTGGGGAAAATATACTTACATCAAATTAAGTTCTTAACTTCATTGTGATAATAATCATTTAATTCTGATATTTTTTTCTCTTAAAAGTTACTTTAATTTTAACTTTTTAATTACTGTTATACTAAATTTTGCTCAGTCGTGTCCGACTCTTTGCGACCCCATGGACTGTAGCCTACCAGGCTTCTCAGTCCATGGGATTTTCCAGGCAAGAGTACTGGAGTGGGTTGCCATTTCCTTCTCCAGGGGATCTTCCCGACCCAGAGATCAAACCCGGGTCTCCGGCATTGTAGGCAGACGCTTTACCCTCTGAGCCACCAGGGAAGCTATACTAAATTTCCATATGCACTGAAATGGTGATTTTGTGATGAGTGAGGTAAAACTTGTATCAAAAGTCTATAATTATTTAAAGCATGATTTTCAACCTTGCACTTTTGACATTTGGGGCCACATAACTCTTTGTTGGGGGTTTCCCTGGTGGCTCAGATGGTAAAGAATCTGCCTGCAATGCAGGAGACCTGGGTTCGATCCCTGGGTTAGGAAGATGCCATGGAGAAGGGAATGGCTATCCACTCCAGTATTTTTCCCTGGAGAATCCCATGGACAGAGGTGGAGCCATCCTGTGCACTGTGTTTGGGAGCACAAATTGTAATTTTCCTTCCTTTGGGAAACAGAATATTTCTAATAGTCTTGTTGGATGTAGAGTACTCCAGTCTTTAAAACCTGAAGTTGGACTGATGTCTCCTTTTCTGTACTTCCCTTTGCCCTTGAATTCCTCATGCTTTCTTGGTCTTCATGCGTACTACCCGCAATACTCCATGACCATAGTCTCGATGCTACATCACTGCCCATTTTTCACAGGAAAGGGTATCATACCCTTTCCTCCATCAGGGACTTGTTGCAGCTCCACAGAGTGACATCTAGGCACTTCAACAGTTGCGCTCACGTGGCCTCATCTCTGCCCATGGATTTTGTTAACCAGAATGGGCTTTTCTGCTCCACAGAGGCACATGGGCTGCTTCACGCCGTGTGTTTGATACCCTGCCCTGTTCCTTTGTTTGCTTTCTCTCCCTGAGTGTCCCGTTCCTTAGAATGGTTGTCCATCATCTGCTGTTTCATCTTCTCCAAATAACCTTCCGAAGTGCAATGAGTCACATTTTGTAGAAGGGATATGTTCCTGAAGACCTAGGAAAAATTCAAAATTCACAAAGTTCGAGCCTGATTTTTCTCTTAGGAAATGATTCACATTATATAAAATTGTATGCATAAAATTACAGCCTTATTAATGTTCTGTACCACAGTCTTTCACGTTAAAGTAAGGCCATTTGGGAACCCTACCAAAAGCTAACCTGAGTTAGTATTTCTGTCAGCACTTTGCCTGCAGTTTGTGGTTTTTACCAGCAACTTTCTCCAAAACATTCTGAAAATTTTTCAGTATATCCAACTTGTAGGCTACTTCTGTTAATAATTTGATTCAAAAAATCATGGTTTTCTTGTGGCCAAGATAAAAGGATAGTGGAAGAGTTCTGCATGGTTGAAAAGGAGCTAGTGCAGATAACAGATTATTGCCAAGTTGGAGTTGCATACCCCGAGGCTTGATCCTATGAGCATCATTTAGATGCTTTTAACACACTTTGATCTGTGTGTTAGGAGAAGACATAAGGGGTAGACCTAACGTCTTGGTGAGTTTGGGCTGTTGTAACAAGACACGATAGACTGGGTGACTTCAGCAGCAAAATTTATTTCTCACAGTCCTGGAGGCTGGAAAGTCCAAGATCAAGGTGCCACAAATTGAGGTGTGGTTGTTACTGTTCAGTCGCTCAGTCATGTCTGACTCTTTGTGACCCCCATGAACTGCAGCACGCCAGGCTTCCCTGTCCTTCACTATCTCCCGGAGTTTGCTCATCCTCATGTCTGTTGAATCGGTGATGCCATCCACCCATCTCATCCTCTGTCGCCCCTTCTCCTCCTGCCCTCAGTCTTTCTCAGCATCAGGGTCTTTTCCAGTGCCTCAGCTGTTTGTACCAGGTGGCCAAAGTATTGGAGCTTCAGCTTGAGCATCAGTCCTTGCAATGAATATTCAGGATTGATTTCTTTTAGGATTGACTGGTTTAATCTTGCTGTCCAAGGGACTCTCGAAAGTCTTCTCCAGCACCTCAGTTTGAAAGCATCAGTTCCTGTTTGATACTCAGCCATCTTTATGGTCCAACTGTCACATCTGTACATGACTACTGGAAAAACATAGCTTTGACTATATTGACCTTTGTCAGCAAAGTGATGTCTCTGTTTTTTAGTATACTGCCTAGGTTTGTCATAGATTTTCTTCCAAGGAGCAAGGGTCTTTTAATTTCATGGCTGAAGTCACCATGGGGAGCCTGCTTTTTGTCTCCCAGATGTACACTTTCTCACTGTACCATCACCTGGCAGAGCGGGGGAAGCTCTGGGATCTCTTCATCATCATATTTTTGGGGCACTAATCCCATCATGGAGACTCCACCTTCATGACCTTGTCTGAACCCAGTTACCTCCCAAAGGCTCTACCTCTACAGTAGGGATTAGGGTTTCAACATATGCATGTTGGGGAGGCACAACGTTCAGTCCATAGAACCTATTTACTAAAGCACTGGTTAGTGAGAGAATCAGATGGTTATGATTTACTAAAATAATGGATCAGAGCTCATATAATCATGATAGAGTTTGTGGCTTTGCTAGTTCTCCATTTTTTCCCAATGTCAGTTATGTGATTATTGGCTCAAATTACAAACCAGTAATTCTGAAGGAAATCAACCCTGAATATTCATTGGAAGGACTAATGCTAAAGCCGAAGTCCCAATTCTTTGGCAGCTTGATGTGAAGAGCTGATTCACTGAAAAGTACCCTGATGCTGGGAGAGATTGAAGGCAAAAGGAAAGGGGGCGGCAGAGGATGAATGGTCTGATAGCATCACTGACTCCATGGACATGAATTTGAGTAAATTCTGGGAGATTGTGAAGGACAGAGGAGCCCGGTGTGCTGCAGTTCATGGGGTCGCAAAGAGTCAGACATGACTTAGCGACTGAACAACAGCAAAATTATTGGCTGGGGCAATAACTTGATGTTATTGATTCATGGGAAAATGACATGGGTTTTGTTAACAAAATTGAACCAACCATGTATTAGGACTTGTTAAAGCAATGGCACCCCACTCCAGTACTCTTGCCTGGAAAATCCCATGGATGGAGGAGCCTGGTAGGCTGCAGTCCATGGGGTTACTAAGAGTTGGGCACGACTGAGCGACTTCACTTTCACTTTTCACTTTCATGCATTGGAGAAGGAAATGGCAACCCACTCCAGTGTTCTTGCCTCGAGAATCCCAGGGACAGAGGAGCCTAGTGGGCTGCCGTCTGTGGAGTCGCACAGAGTCGAACACGACTGAAGCGAGTTAGCAGCAGCAGCAGCAAAGCAAACATAGAACAGGGACACATGTAACGAGATGTGTGGTCCTCCTGGTGGGGGTATTGGGGGTGGCAGTTCAGGGAAGAGATTGCATTCCTCCAAGTGGCCAGTCTGTGTTTGCAATGCTGGCCCCGTCTGGCCCTCCTTCTACTTTCTTTCATTGTACCTTGCTGGTGCCTTTAGTATAGTAATCCTTTTATTATTATTTTTCTGTTTGTGTGGGTTTTGTGTGTGTGTGTGTGTGTGTGTGTGTGTGTGTGCGTGGTAATAGACGTTTTAGCTGCCAGAGAACAAGGACTGTCTGTTCATTTCTACCCTCTCTAGTGGTCGGCACTTAACATCCTGAGAGTAAACATTCAGTACATTGTCTCAGTGACCCATTTCTAAGGGGATGCTGGCAAACCAGCATGCATCCAGAGCGGGACAAGCAGATTGCTGCATATTCTTGAATCCCTTTTACATGACAAATTGATGAAGCTGGGGTTGTTTAGGTTGGAAAATAGTCGTGTTTGCATTTCGTAGTCCAGATTGGACAACACAGAGCAAAGCATCGTGGTTAAGAATTAAAAGCAGTGTGACCTTCGGCAGGTCTTGGTGTAAATTTTGAAAAAATCAGAACAGAGTGAGTCTCTCCTTGGCTGGTCGAGAAGCACTGGCAACTGGCAAGGTGCTGCTCCAGAGTGCTGAGTCAGCAGCCACTCTCTCCTGCTCCAAAGTGCTGAGTCAGCAGCCACTGTCTCCTGTCCTCTGGTTACTTTTCCTCCTTCCTCTCACTTTCTCCCCTTCACCCCCACCTCCCGCCCTCCATAGAGGATCTTATAGGAGGATCTTACCTATCTTATAGACATGGAAGATAAGGTTAGAGGGTTAAGTGGTTTGTTTGAGATTTCTTAGGAAGATGTGAAAGAAGGAACTGAATCTGGGTGTCTGTCCATTATTCTTTTTTGGACAGGATAACTGTCTTCAGACATTTGAGAGGGTGTCATGTAGGAGATGGAGGAGACTTAGAGAGCATCACTATGTCTGTGTATATGTATATTTGCTCAGTCATGTCCAACTCTTTGCGACCCCATGGACTATATAGTCCATGGAATTCTCTAGGCCAGAATACTGGAGTGGGTAACCTTTCCCTTCTCCAGGAGATCTTCCCAATCCAGGGATCAAACCCAGGTCTCCCGCATTGCAGGCAGATTCTTTACCAGCTGAGCCACATCACATCACAGGCTAAAACCAGGGCTGATGGGGAGACATTAGCCATGTGAAGTGGAAACACCAGAGGCGATCTGAACTTCTAACATCGCAGCTGCTTTTGGAATCAGCAGTTTCCCACTATTACGAAAGTGTTCCTGCAGAAACTGAGGGAGCAGAATAATAGCCAAAGGGGCTGGAACAAGGGGATTTCCTCACTGGGAGAGAGAATTGTACGAGATGTCTCTAAGTCTCTTCCAAATTTAAAATCACACGATTCTTGTTTCTCTTTCCTTTCCTGGGTGGAGTCAGCCAATCATTGAATTAATATAATTTCACTGCTGACACAGGAACGGGGAGTCTTTATATTCTACCAGAGAGAACCAGGGTTTGAAAAGTTGTTCTCCTGTTAGAATATGTAGAGGGGGAGTTGTCAGGACGACATAATCAAAATGGTGCTTGAGAGTAGAGATGGAAGGAGAATTCAGGTGCTGTCAGAGCTTTTGTAGGATTCAGCAAATGGCAACCTGTGTTAATTTTCAGATTTTTTTTTTTTTTTTTTTGAGAATTGGGCAATCAGCAGTTTTCAGGAACTGGTTTCATCGAGTAGTGCAGACTAGGGAGGTAAAGATGATATTTGAAATTAAGGTATGTGATGGTTATGAATGCACCCATAATTACTTGTGTAAGTTCTGCCTGTTCCAAGGAGACAAGAGAAAAGTGACATCTTTTACATTATTAACATACTGAACTGGTACACACATCATTCGGCATTTCTTTGTGTAAATTTTGAACCGCACCTTTCTCTTTGTTAAAGATTTTGTCTTCCTACACAATTTCTATCCATTCTGTTTATCTTAAGAAGAAAGTAGTCTTCTGGATTTAAAAAAAAAAAGAGTAATGAAGATAAGAAATATCCTTGAAGTGAGGGGTCAGTAAGACAGTCTTCACATTTATTTAACATCTCCACTGTTCTTTGACTGTTATTCATACAGTCTCATTTAATTCCTATTAATTCTGTCCACATCTTATGGAAAAGGATGTGAGGTTCACAGGTTAAATAACTCACCCCAGGCTCTGCAGTAAGGAAATGATCCATCTTAAAAGGCAGACAAATAGATTTTTTTGTAGAAATGGCTCATTCACTCTCTGTAAAATCATTTAGGAGCTCTAAATTATAAGGCAGTTGGTGGCATATGACATATGCTTGATTTCCCAATATAGTCAGTCAGATGTAGCTTGTAAGTAATCCCTGTATTTTATTAGTTGTACCCTCATTTGTATTTTCCCTTCATTATGGGCTCCTATCTATTACTCCCTACATGATAAACAAGTGATATTCAGGAAGCCGTAGTAGTAACATTAAAAGAACTAATGGAAATGAACTTGGCAAATAGACCTACTTGTCTTATACAGGAATAAAATCAATAGAATTCTGCTTGTGAATTGGAAGGAATTTACACTTGGCAGACGATTCTAAAAAATATTCTTCACCTTCAAGAACCATCTATGTTTTAAAAACACAAGTTTTTGATGCTAGTCCTCCTTAGAATCTGAAAAAACATACATTCACCACCCTTTCACAGAAAGATACAGAGGACAAGAGATAATTCAGTGTACTTTAAAAATGAGTTTTCTTCCTTGAACATTTAAAAATAAAATATTTGCACCACATCTTTGGCAGGAATTCAGTAGCAATGATAAGAATAGAGTCACCTTCTGTGTCTAACGTAGCCTTTATAGTGGCTTTGTTTCATAGTTTTATAAATTGGGCTTTCTGGTTTCCTTGGCAACCCAGTTGTCGACATTGGTTGCTAAGGAGCAGCTTCGGCTGCACAAAGCAGAAGGAGCTGAGTCTGCTACCGGGTGACTTCATCCCTGGCAGTGACAGGCGGTGGGGATCTTAGCGCTTGTTCAAGTGAGGCCTCCATCTTGAGTTTCATCCTGAAGGATTCCGATGGATTTTCATGACGTGTTATTCTGATGGTTACGAGGAGGTAGAGGCGCTCATGGGAACTGACAGTCGTGTAGCATGCACAGCATCTAAGTTCTCAGCTCTGTTTCATCAATCACCTGATGTCAGTGACTTATTCAACAAAAGAGAATCTATTGCTGTAGTTACAAGATACCAAATAAGCCATCCTATCTTCTTTCTTAAATGTTGCAGAGGACACTCGAGAAAGGAAGCCAACTGTTCATCTTTGCAAAGCGATGTGAGAGCAGGACACTGATGTTGGATTTCAGCTAAAAGAAGTAGAGATTTTCATGAACTTGAACCATGACCAAGTGTTCAGTCCAGTTAAAAATAACCCACCGTCTTGGCTAAACGGTGCTGCAATGAACATGGGGTGCATGTATCCTTCTGGACTATGTTTTTCTCCGGATATATGCAGGAGTGGGATTGCAGGATGATACGGTAGCTCTATTTTTAGTTTTTTTATGGAACCTCCATTCTGCTCTCCACAGTAGCTGATTTTCAGGCCCAGTGAAGTCAGAAAAACGGAAATATTGTATGATACCACTTATAATGTGGAATCTAAAAAGGTGATACAAATGATCTTATTTACAAAACAGAAACAGACTCACAAACTTAGAGCAAGAACTTCTGGTTACTTGGCAGGGAAAGGAAGTTAGGGAGTTTGGGGTTGACATGTACACCCTGCTATATTTAACATAAATAACCTCTGAACCTACTGTTCAAAAAATAAATAAATGAATAAAATTGGCTGTCAAAAAAAAAAAAAAAACCCAAACTGTAACCAAATTTTTCTTTATTGACAGGTAAGAGATATTGCAGTTCTTACAGAAATACATTGTTAATTTGGTGTATGCATATTTTTTAATGTGACTTTATAAGCTGTGATCAGCATAGTAATTCGTTCATAAATCTCTGTCTGGGTGCATGTTGCATGAGGACATGACTGATGTGTGAATCTTTGAGGTCAGAGGTAGACGATCCTCGTGTTCAAAACAGGTGCCCAGGACGAGTGTAAGCACCACTTTCACAGCTCAGGTGTGAGCTCGACATCTGTCCTTCAAACTGTCAAGCCCGGAGGGCTGATGAGAGTTATGGAGAGTGTTAATGGAGTGAGGGAGTACCACTTCTCCTCCTTGCTTGGTTTTGGATGGTCGCATTCTACAAGTTAGTCATCTGGTATTATCTTTTGGAGATCTTCAAATACAGACAGTTTAGTTTTGGAAGCCCACATAATTAAGTAGGCTGGTGATACTCTTTGGACATGTGAGTTATGCTCTCTGAGCCTCACATTCATTATCTGTAAAGTGAGTTGGTAATAATACCATAGGCTCCTCTGTCCATGCGGATTCTCCAGGCAAGAATATTGGAGTGGGTTGCCGTGCCCTTCTCCAGGGGATCTTCCCGACCCAGGGATCAAACCGGAGTCCCCTGTGTCTCCTCCATTGAAGGCAGATTCTTTACCTCTGAGCTCTCCGAGGAGCCTGATAACCGGATTCAGACCAAACCCTTTATAAGAAGTTAGAGCTGATACTTAGAGCGTAAAGCACTGTGATTCTGTTTTAAGACTCATGTTCATCTGAAAGGGCACTCACTTGATTCAGGTCAGCCGTTTTATTGAGCATCTAATACGTTAGTGATTTTTCTGGATGTTGGGGGTAGGTCTGTGAAGAAGTTAGGAGTTCAGTTTCAGGTGTCCTAGGTGTGAGATCTCTGTTAGATGCTGACAAGGCAGTCGATTCAAGTCTGGAATTCAGGTGAGAAATCTGGGTTGAAGATATAAATTAGGAGGACATTTGCATAGAGTGGTAGTATTTAAAGCCATGAAACTGGATGAACTCACCGAGGAAATGAGTGTCAGTAGAGAAGAGTTCCGTGAACTGACCTTAATTTTGGGGTGCTCTGAAAAAAAAAAAAACAAACAGAGCAAGGGAAAGAAAAGGCACCATGTGGAGAAGGTGATGGCATCCCACTCCAGTACTCTTGCCTGGAAAATCCCATGGACGGAGGAGCCTGGTAGGCTGAAGTCCATGGGGTCGCTAAGAGTCGGACAAGACTGAGCGACTTCACTTTCACTTTTCACTTTCATGCATTGGAGAAGGAAATGGCAACCCACTCCAGTGTTCTTGCCTAGAGAATCCCAAGGACAGGGGAGTCTGGTGGGCTACCGTGTATGGGATCGCACAGAGTCGGACACGACTGAAGTGACTTAGCAGCAGCAGCAGAGAGGACTGAGAAGGGATAACTGGCTTCTGGGGGAAAGCCAGCAGCGTGGGAAGTCCTGTAAGCCAAGAGAAGGCAGGGCCAAGAGGACCAAGTGACACCTGGGCGTGCACTAAGGGAAGATATGTCCCGAGAACTGATCGAATGCACTGACCTAGAGGCCAGAGGCAATCTTGACAAGAGCAGCTTAGTGGAGAAGTGGAGTCAAAACCTGTTGTAGGTTTGGGCCTTTAGGGAAATAATGTGAGGGGAGAGATTGGAGCAAACATAGACAACTCTTTCAGGAAGAAATGGGAAGGAAGCTGGTGACGGAAGTAGGATGATAAGGATGGAGGGCTTTCATCAGATATTTGAATCTACAAACATTGGGCCTTTGGTCTATGTGGACAGATTTAATTTCTTTAGTTTCTTTGCTGTGCCTGTTGTGATAGCCCATAATCATCAGTATTTTTTTTTTTTGAGTTTTGATTTGCAAGTTCTCAGTTTCAACAACAAAATTAAGTTGTTGTGTCCTATATGGATTATTTAACATAAATATTTCCCCTGCAGTGCCAAAGCAATATAGTCTAGTGGGTAACACCGTGTACTTTATGTCATTCAGCTGAAATCTGAGTCTCAGTTCTCCTCCTTCTTAACCATGTGAGCTGTGAAATTCTTTTATTAGTTTTCCTTAGCCTTTTTTTTTTTTTCACCTAGCAAATTGTTGTTCAGTTGTAATTTGTATCTGATTCTTTGCAACCCCATGGACTGCAGCACTCCAGGCTTCTCTGTCCTCACTATATCCTGAAGTTTGCTCAAACTCATGTCCACTGAGCTGATACCATCCAACCACCCAACCGTCTCATCCTCTGTCACCCCCTTCTCCTCCTGCCCTCAGTCTTCCCCAGCATCAGGGGCTTTTCCAATGAGTCAGCTCTTCGCATCAGGTGGCCACAGTACTGGAGCTTCAGCTTCAGCATTAGTTCTTCCAGTGAATATTCAGGGTTGATTTCCTTTAAGATTGACTGGTTTGATCTCCTTACTGTCCAAGGGACTCTCAAGAGTCTTCTCCAGCACCACAATTCTGGTAGCAATTCTTACCTTGTAGAGATGCCATGAGTCTTAAATGAACTGTACTTGCTCATGCATGCTCAGTCCTGTCTGGCTCTTTGTGACCCCATGGATTGTAGCCCACGAGACTCCTCTGTCCATGGGATTTTCTGGGTAAGAATACTGGAGTGGGTTGCCACTGTTTGCTCCATTAAGTGAAGTAATACAGTTACAACTTTTAGGTCAGCACTAATACCTATGTAAACTTCCCAGTAAAGC
Source organism: Bos taurus (assembly GCF_002263795.3). Taxonomy (NCBI): domain Eukaryota; kingdom Metazoa; phylum Chordata; class Mammalia; order Artiodactyla; family Bovidae; genus Bos; species Bos taurus. The sequence continues at coordinate 25,415,624 of NC_037339.1, forward strand.
TTAGCTTTACTGTAGCTATTAACTTATATTTTGACATGAAGTAACTTGCCAGCAAATTTGGAAAACTCAGCAGTGGCCACAGGACTGGAAAAGGTCAGTTTTCAGTCCAATCCCAAAGAAAGGCAATGCCAAAGAATGCTCAAACTACCGCACAATTGCACTCATCTCACACGCTAGTAAAGTAATGCTCAAAATTCTCCAAGCCAGGCTTCAGCAATATGTGAACCGTGAACTTCCTGATGTTCAAGCTGGTTTTAGAAAAGGCAGAGGAACCAGAGATCAAGTTGCCAACATCCGCTGGATCATGGAAAAAGCAAGAGAGTTCCAGAAAAACATCTATTTCTGCTTTATTGACTGTGCCAAAGCCTTTGACTATGTGGATCACAATAAACTGTGGAAAATTCTGAAAGAGATGGGAATACCAGACCACCTGATCTGCCTCTTGAGAAATTTGTATGCAGGTCAGGAAGCAACAGTTAGAACTGGACATGGAACAACAGACTGGTTCCAAATAGGAAAAGGAGTACGTCAAGGCTGTATATTGTCACCCTGCTCATTTAACGTCTATGCAGAGTACATCATGAGAAACGCTGGACTGGAAGAAACACAAGCTGGAATCGAGATTGCTGGGAGAAATATCAATAACCTCAGATATGCAGATGACACCACCCTTATGGCACAAAGTGAAGAGGAACTCAAAAGCCTCTTGATGAAAGTGAAAGTGGAGAGTGAAAAAGTTGGCTTAAAGCTCAACATTCAGAAAACGAAGATCATGGCATCCGGTCCCACCACTTCATGGGAAGTAGATGGGGAAACAGTGGAAACAGTGTCAGACTTTATTTTGGGGGGCTCCAAAATCACTGTAGATGGTGACCACAGCCATGAAATTAAAAGATGCTTACTCCTTGGAAGGAAAGTTATGACCAACGTAGGTAGCATATTGAAAAGCAGAGACATTACTTTGCCAACAAAGGTCCGTCTAGTCAAGGTATGGTTTTTCCTGTGGTCATGTATGGATGTGAGAGTTGGACTGTGAAGAAAGCTGAGCGCCGAAGAATTGATGCTTTTGAACTGTGGTGTTGGATAAGACTCTTGAGAGTCCCTTGGACTGCAAGGAGATCCAGCCAGTCCATTCTGAAGGAGATCAGCCCTGGGATTTCTTTGGAAGGAATGATGCTAAAGCTGAAACTCCAGTACTCTGGCCACCTCATTCGAAGAGTTGACTCATTGGAAAAGACTCTGATGCTGGGAGGGATTGGGGGCAGGAGGAGAAGGAGACGACAGAGGATGAGATGGCTGGATGGCATCACTGACTCGATGGACGTGAGTCTGAGTGAACTCCGGGAGTTGGTGTTGGACAGGGAGTCCTGGCGTGCTGTGATTCGTGGGGTTGCAAAGAGTTGGACACGACTGAGTGACTGAACTGAACTGAACTGAACTGAACATAAGGTAGGAGAAGGCGATGGCACCCCACTCCAGTAATCTTGCCTGGAAAATCCCATGGACGGAGGAGCCTGATAGGCTGCAGTCCACGGGGTCGCTAAGAGTCGGACAGGACTGAGCGACTTCACTTTCACTTTTCACTTTCATGCATTGGGGAAGGAAATGGCAACCCACTCCAGTGTTCTTGCCTTGAGAATCCCAGGGACGGGGGAGTCTGGTGGGCTGCCGTCTATGCGGTCACACAGAGTCGCACACGACTGAAGCGACTTAGCAGCAACATAAGGTAGGAAGAAATATGAGGTTGCGAATTGACCATACTTGAGTTTCTACTCCATTTCATTATTGTCTATACATCTTACTTAACACTGGTAAATTTGTTTCCTTGTATCTAAAATTAAGTTAATAATCCTTAACACAAAGAAAAGTAAATGATATATTTATAAAATTGTACCTTAAAAAGTGCCATACAAATATTCATTTCATTTATTTAAAATGTAATTCTTTTTTAAAATATATTTGACCTCTACCATTAAATTTGTGTACTAAGAAAAAATCTTAATCCATCTTTGCAGTTTTAACTGTGTAATTTCATGGAAAGTTTGGGTTCCAAGGAGAATGAGGGTGTCCAGTGGCAATATAAGAAGATGTGTTACCATTATTATTTTTCATAAAAAGTTTTGAAGTGTGGAAGATACTACAAAATGGAAGAACAGAAATGTGACTCTGTTCCACATATATGCAGTTATTAAATTTTTCTCCCATATGGACTGGCTCAAGTGAACTAACTTACTTGTTGCCAAGCAGGTGTCTTTTTATCTTTCTGCCAGAATACTGTGTCCTTTGGGTGTTTCTATTAAAGAGGAGAAAAATGATCTATAACAGCTGGTTAAAAAAAAAAAAAAGATGAAGGAGAATGAGGTCAGCTAATCATCTAAGGAAGCTTCCAAGTAAGAATAACCTAATGGGAAAAAAATGAGGTTAGTATGGCCTTGTTTGATAAAAATCTCACTTGACTGCTCACAAATTCCCTGACCATAACCGAAGTAACTCCAATCCCTTTTGAGTCCACTTGGTCATCCCCTGGGGCTTATCTGATAGCTCAGTTGGTAAAGAATCCGCCTGCAATGCAGGAGACCCGGTTCAATTCCTGGGTTGGGAGATCCCCTGGAGAAGGGCTAGGCTACCCACTCCAGTATCGTAGGATGCCGTAAGGATGTGGAGGAGCTGTAGTAACTAGTGCTGTTACTGCTAGTTTGTATGTATATACTTCTCAGATCTTTAAAAAAAAACAACAACACTTTCTTGAGCTTTGTTGCCTGTAATTTTTAAAACAATCCCATGAGATCAGTTTTAGAACTAGGGTTACATCCACTTTAAGAAGAAACAACTGGTTTCTGTGATTGCATAATTACCTTTGGGTCAAAGCTGGAACTGAGCCACTTTAGAAAGTTGTTGGATGAAGTATGTTTCCTCCCTCCCCCGCCTCCCCACCCCCTCACCTTTCAGACACTGTGCAACAAATGTGAATTGTAGAGTTCTGAGCTTCTTTTGGGTACCTGAGGATTCTATTTTAGTTTTTAAATAATACATGTGTCTTGAATCAAAACTACATCTAGACTCACTCTTTCCACCAGACACACAACTGGTCCTTAAAAACTCTCTGTTGGCTAACCAATCACAGTATTCTGTTGCAGCATGTGGTCATCATATAATTCATTGTCGCTGTTGCTAAACAGGATGCTCGGCAGTTATTTTAAAGGAGTAAGAAGAAATTCTGGCATTTAAAGTTTTTCGGTCGAATGCACAGAAGGCCACTATGGAGCACACATAACATTGCTCTGAGAGCGATGGGGGAAAGATACCTAGCGGATGTCCAAGAGACAGCTAGGAGATGATCCCGCAGCCACATACAAATAAGCATTGAGGTTGTGTGTGACATAGCCCGAGCGAATGAAAGATCATGGTGGGTAAAGGCGGCTGATTCAGGGAGAGGCTGGACTGGTCTCTTGGAGCGGGAGTCCAGGTTGATGGGTGGAGAGCAGGGAAGGGCATTTCAGTGGACGGGAACAGGGAGGCCGGTATAGGGCCGGTGGAACTGGCAGGGGGAGGTGATGCCAACCCGGTGAAGGTTACACTGGAGTCATTTTCTGTCACTTAGTGACCAAATGTCACCTTAGAACAAGCTTTGTTGCTTTCACGTGGGCTAATTCTTAGAGCCTTGGGGTAAAAACTGTGACAGAGTTTAACAAATTAAATCGTGTTCTCATTGAAGCAAGAGTGGTAACCAGTAGGAGTCTTAATTTCCCTGTTCCTTGTCTTTACTCCTGTTGCTTGTTGGCAAAGCTATTTAGCTTAATTTGAATTTAATCTAATACTTGGATTCAGGAAGAGGCTGGTGTTTTTAAAAAATCAAGATCTTTTAAAGCCTTTTTCTACATTTAAAATATAATCCAAAGTATTTCCCAAGCATTCTTTTCTGAACTCTTTTCCAACGAAACCTTTCGCTTGGTTTCTTTCTCCATCAGTGCTCAATTCCTACTGTATCTTCAGTTTCTTCATCTGGCAAATGGAAATTAATACTAAGCATCTCGTGTGATTTTATTGAGTTAGCCAAAAAATTTGGGTTTTCCCCTAACATCTTATAGAAAAACCCAGAGGAACTTTTTTTGCCAACCCTGTTAGGAATGTTAAATTACTGTGATGTAATGTGAAAACTCTATACATTGAAAGGTGCAGAAGCTACTCTAAAATGATCTTATATTATTAAATATACAACTGTATAATTTATGTTTGACTAAAAAGCATAGCTTTTATCTGATGACTGTATTTGGAAATTGTAACATACATTTTATTATTTTTCCTTTTGTCTTGCCTTGTCTTCACATTATCCAGGAGTTTTCAATTCATCCAAATTAGTTTAATGTGATTTGAAAGACCCAGTACTTCACCGCATTCATCACTCATGTTTTTGGAAAGAAGATTTGAAATGTCTTATTTTGAAACTAGTGAAATGGATTCTTTTTTTCCCTGCGGCTTTTAAAAAGCATTTCAGAAAGTTATGTTTAATTTGAATCACTATGTCTTAGGACCAGTTACAAGAAGTTTTCTTTTAAAACTTTTTCTGTTGATCAAGTTTTGCTAGTTATTAAATATTAGAGATTTCTTTGTAGAAGAATTATGAAAATTTGCATGAGAGACTGCACTCTACCAAGATGCAGACAGATAAAAAGTAAAAATAAGAGTAAAATAAATAATAAGTAAATTTTTAAAAATCTGAGGATTTAATTTTTGGCCTGTAAAAACTGTATCATATTAAATTTACAGAGAAGTCATTCAAAGCTGAGTCTTAAGATTTATTTAGAGAGGCTTATATTCACTGACTACCAAGCAGTTCTTTTCACTGTGGCTTTGTTTAAAGAGTTTAGGATTGATTTACGTGGCCTCTTATTTATAACCTGAGACCAAGACAGTGTAGCCAGCCAAAACAATGTACAGTGTCAAAAGCACTTTAACTAAACACTGAGAAATTCATCTTTGTTGCCAGCATGAGGCTAGCCAGGTCATCCACTGCCAAAATAATAGGAACAGCATGCTTTTACAGGCTTAGCACTTTTGGCTCTGTTTGTCTGTAGCCATAAATTTTTAGGAATCACAGTATAAAATGCTGGGATCCAAAGCTGTATTGTGGATTTTAAAAATGTTCATCACTTTGATCGTGTTTTCTAATTACATTCTTCTGAATACTTAGTTTTTCTCTTCCTATACTTTAAAAATAAGAACACTTTTATGTATGTAAGCAGTTCTTTTTGGCTCCCTAACGTCTCAACTGGTGATTTTTGTTTTGCACCTAAAGCAGATGTCCAGCACCCCTGCAGCGCATCTGGTTGAAGGAACAAAACTGATTTGTTTTCTTTGTTGGGAAGGAGTGCTTCCCATTAAGATAGTGGTTTTAGAGGTGGGCTTCCCTGGTGGCTCAGACAGTAAAGAATCCGCCTGCGGTGCAGGAGACCCAAGTTTAGTCTTCTGGGTCGGGAAGATCTCCTGGAGGAGGAAATGATAACCCACTCCAGTATTCTTGCCTGGAGAGTTCCATCAACAGAGGAGCCCAGTGGGTTACGGTCCATGGAGTCACAAAGAATCAGAATAGCACTTAGAGGTGGGAGTCCATGTCCTGTTGTCTCCCGGGGCAGAGGGGACGGCCCTCAGGCAGCAAATAAGAAGCCCCTTGGAAGGACAGAGGCCTGGCATCTTAGTTTCCCCATGACTACCCTGAAGGACGCTGTGTGGTACCACGATTCCTCAGGATCCACATTCCTCAGAGCTGTTGATTGCGTTACTTTCTGAATTAGGATGCAGAGGAGAAAGGAAGGAAGGAGGCAGGAAGAAAGGGGGGGAAAAAAAAGGATGGAAGGAACAAAAGAGAGGATGGGAAGACGGAAAAGAAGAGGAAAGAAAGGAGGGAGGAAGACAGAAAATACTAACAGATTCATTATTGCACAGACCTCCCAGTTTACAGTAGAGGTGTCGCTGCCTGGTTCATTTGGGCCATGCTCAGTTCATTACAGCACTTCTAAGCAAAATGAAAACTTCCAAGAGGAATGTGCTAGAAGTTACTTCAAAGGCTAGCGTGATATCTTGTTTCCTCTTTTGACAAGATCCGTTTGGGAAAGTGGTATCGTTTAGACCCATCTTACAGCGCAGGAGAATAGTGCTGATCCCAGTGATTAACACGGCAGTTACAGCCCTGGAGCCTCAAATTCCGGGTCCCGTCTGATCCGTAGCGCCGTGAGGGAAATAACTGTGAGCCGTGTCCTGGGTGGCAAAGCTCTGGGTTGCTCTTAGACGCCTCTCCTTGCCTTCCATGTTATTGTGGAAAAGAAGTCGACCTTTCTGACATTCAGGTGCCTGGTCTGCCAGGAATGCCTTGGGTTGAACACATTTCATAAGGTTATTTGAGGTGCAGACGAGGCCATGTATGTTGGGACTGTTAACCCTTGGCGAATTGTAAAATGCTATTCAAATTCACGACTGAACAACAAATTCAAATCGGGTGATAAGTTGTGGTTATTCTGATATCTGGGACTTATCTTTTATATTGTGTGTATGTGTGTTTTTTTCCCCTTCGCAAACACTGCATTTGCTACAAAGAGGGGGAAAAAAACCCAGCCAGAATTGCACACCTCAAACCTTTACTATTTCTGTTAGCATTTTGATAAAATATTCATATATAAATGATTAAGAATGCTTATGGATATTCTTCTATATATTCAATCTGGCATCCTCTATTCCTTTTCCATAATATATTGGCATATGTGTTTTTCCATTTTACAATGTAATTTAAGTGATTATTTAATTGTTGGAAGTTTAGGCTTTGCAAAATTTTAAAAAATGTATTGTATTATCTGGTGGAGTCTTTGTTCTGCCTGATTGTCTAAGTCTTAGAGATAGGTTCTTAGAAGCTGAAGGGCCTTGAGTTTCCACATCAGTCATTGGAAAGTTGTCTTTCCAAACCATCCTTCCAGTCCTGTTTTTCATCCTTATATAGGAAGAACAACTGAAATTCTGGGTTGTAGGACTACTTGCTAACATTTATTGAGAACTTATTCTGTGCCCACTATATGCTTAATATCTAATATCTATAATTGTAACAACAACCCTAATTTAGCTGCCATTATTCCCATTATATAGGTGAGTACACTGGGGTACACAGAGGTGAAGCAACTTACTTAAGATCACACAGTAGTGAGTGGGGAAGCGCTGGGGTTTGGGGCTGATTTCTCAGGAAGTGCTAAGTGCTACATGACACAGGAAGCTGAGAGACCATTTATTAGCCTGTCATGATCTGCATATTTTGTTTAACTCTTCGTATTTACAGTCTGTCAGAAGTCAAGAATTCCAGACAATGACTTTTTTTTTTTTATGGAAGATGCGAGTGTTTGCGGAACTTTTCCAGTGTTTTTCAGGAGTCTGGTGAATCATTAGCACACTACTGCCCTTGCTTATGTAATTACGTGTGAGAAGAGAGAATGAGCTTAGAGTAATGGCATTGCGATCCTTTTTCTACTTGAGAATAAAATTCTGATGAAAGGAGATTGGTACCGTTATTATGTAATATATATGATGGTGTTATGCAGAATTGTCATGCTTCACTTCTTTTTTCTGGTATAATAGACTCTGTAAAGAGTAAAAGTGAGGTTACCCTTTTCTTTCTTTGTTTCTTACATTCTTATAAACTAGAATTCAGTGGAGCTTTGTCTTATCTGCAGCTTAGTGACATCAGTGTTGAACAAAAGCGCATATACGATAACGAATTGCTATAGATATTTCCTTCTAGCCACTTGCTCTTCTGCAGTATACTCAATGATGCTTAAAGCTTTTGTGGATTTTCAGATTAGCAGACGCATCATTTTACCTTATTTGTTAAATCCAGCCAGTGCCTCTAGTCAAGAGTCCCGTTTATGGCAGGAATGTGGTATATGAGCCATCTTCATCACATTTGGTGAGACTCTTCCCCAGTGTTCTCTCTCTCTCTCTCTCTCTCTCTTTTTTTTTTTTTTGTGAGAGCTGTTTGGACTACATTTATAACTTTCATTTTAGTTGATTATTACAGATTAATTACACTTGTCAATGTGCCCAAAGCTACCCTGTAAGTCACGTTTTTAAAAATGTAATAATCTCTTTAATGGATTTATGAAACTCTCAGTGGGGATTGCTTGTCACAACATCAACTCATCATTTCCCTTATTCATGTGGTAAATATTTACTGCCCATATTTTATGTGCCAAGCTGAGTGCTGGGAACTGGGTATATGTTAATGAACAAGACTGTGATTTGAAAGCCCTTTTTAAAAGGTTGAATTCCTAAGTAGATATTCTGAAAAATGTGTATAGATATTGTTGTTCAAGGACACAGTTGTATTTGGCTCTTTCCACAGGTAGAGAACAGTTCTGTTAGGTTCTATTCATTTTTTTAAAAAGGAGTACCCATGATCTTCCCTCTTAAGGTGAAAAGTGAGAAATTCCCCCACACTGACCCTGTTTCCCTAATTCCTGTGTAGCAGGGGGTGTCGTAGCTTCTGAAATATTGGGCATGCCTGACTCTTCTTAGGCCTCTTTGCCTTTTTTTAAGTGATGGATGCCTCAGCTTCTCTAAAAATAAGAATCTGAGGGCATTGAAGTTGCTGGAAAGCAGAGTGTGTATATTTTTTTCCTTTCGTATATTTCAAAAATGGCCAAAGTCTAACTGAAGCCATGATCCAGTGACCTAACTTCCTGGCGAGGCAGAGAAGTCATTTGAAGGACAGACGATACCAAATCCCCTCTGGTTTCTCCTTTCTCGTCTACCCTTTGGGATGTCCCTGAGAATGTCTGTGCGCACTGAGTCTCTAGCTTGAGAAGGTGACATCTAGAACCTCCCAGGATGTCTAAGAGTCAAATCCTAAGGCACTTCACCGTATCCAGTGACACTGAGGACCTTTCTGTTAAAAGTTAATTATTTTCATCATGGCTCAGATGATGGAAATCACAATCATTAGCAAAATCATTTTGTTTCCATGTGCACACGTGGTGTATTGGCTCCAGACAAGTCAGATTAAACAGACCAGGCCCTGTTCTCACGGGACCTCAGCAGCTGTGTTCCAGATGGGCAACCAGAGGACATCAGATGCAAACATCAGCCAACAAGTGCAGCAAGGCCTCACGTTGCTTGTGGTCATCGGAGGAAATACCTTCATTAAGTCTTCAGCTGACAGCTGGGTCAAGGTCATTGACGTTTTGATTTTAGCTGTCAGTGTGACCTGAACATATGAAATTGGGATATCAAATTTGAATGAGGGTTTGTAGCCTCAGTTTTTATTTAAGATGAATCAAGTCTAATCTCAAAGAACTTTGTGGATTGACTGCTATCTGTGGTCAGTTTTCTTCTCTGTTCTTTTTTCTTTTTAAATCAGCACCACCAGAGTTTGCATTTACCATTCATCACTATCAACATTATCATCCTCTTAACTGTTCCTTGGGTATCTTTGTATGTCAGGCAGGCGCTTTATACAACTATCTTTAAATTTTTACAAATGCTCTGCGGTCAGGTCTCATTATTTCCATTTTAAGAATCAACCTACAGGCTTAACTTTCAAAGGGGCATATTAAGTAAAGTTGAGACTCAAAATGTCTAGACCCAGGGCTTCCCTGTATTATTCTCCACTTGTTGGGTTGTGAACCCTGACTGCTCCTCTGGGAGGTTAGAGGTGATTCCTTTATTCAGTCATTTAGCAGCAGTTTACTGGGCCCTGTTCTCAGCATTGGCGATAGAGACATAACCAAGATAGCTGGTCTCTGACACCATTATGGTTTTGCACATTTGGATCCCAGGCAATAGCCAGTGAGTCGTAGGAAGGCTTGGGAAAGAGGACATAGTTTAGGGTTGTCTCAGTCTTCCTACATAGAACTGTTAACGTTGTTTTTGAGTCACAAAGTTGTGTCCGACTCTTTGTGACCCCATGGACTATAGCCCACCATGCTCCTCTGTCCATGGGATTTCCCAGACAAGAATGCTGGAGTGGGTTGCCATTTCCTTCTCCAGGGGATCTTTCCAACCCAGGGATCAAACCGTCGTCTCCTGCTTTGGCAGGCAAATACGGAGCTGTCTAGGAAGCCCAGACCTTAGGTGAGTGAAATCCGAAAACAGTTCTGTAATCCTTAAGTGTCTCAGAATTGCGAGCAGTGTTTCTTAAACTTCAGAGTCATTGTATGAATAAATGAGGATGAAAGAACCGGTGTGTTCCCAGACAAGAATGATGTTTTATAACGACAGGGAGCCCCACTGAAGTGTGACTCACAACCAGAACCCCAGCAGAACTGTACCTGACTGAAGCGTTCCAGGTTTGCAGAGTGCTCAGCCAGAGGCTTCGTAGACGAGAACATCTGAAAAATAGGACTTTGGGGCTTCCTGGGTGCTATGGTGACCAACATGGTATTTTATGGAAGATGACACTTGAGTGGGGGAATGTTGAGGTTTACTATAGTATAATTCAGTGTCAGGAAAATCTTTGGCTGCTGCTTCGTTTTGAGTAGATGCTAGATAACTTGATTAAATGTTTGATTGTTTGTAATATCAATGTGTTAGGATCGCCAGAAAGCACTGAATTGAGCCAACATACATTCACACATCGTCAGTCACTTCTGTCTGGGTTGTGGTATTTAATTTAAACAAGAAACCATTTCTGCCAATTTTTTCAGATATACTATTAATTTTATTAAGCATCTGTGGACTGCTTTACCCTACTAGAATTATTTGGGAGTCATTGTTAGTGGAAGAAGAGATGGTAGCTTAAAAAAAATTCCAAGTGGAAATTTGGGGAAAATTGGGCCTTTAAAAGGTTTTAATGATAGTTTTAGTGCACTGTTAGGTGCCAGAAGAAAAAATGTATATGGTGCGAACAGCTGCCTATCTGCTATTCTAATTTCAAAAGAGATTATGTGTTTGCTTTTTGATGTCTGTCGACTTTAACAAAAAGACATGTATAACAGCGTACTTGTTTTTTTAATGTGCAAGAACATGTTTCAAGATTGGATCTCGCAACTGGCTGGCCATAGACGAGGAGAAATTTCAGTTTTCAGTTGAGGAAAGTCGGGGTGGGATTAATTAGTTCTCCGCGGCTCTGAATTCACTGTTGCTGTGAGCTGGTGACCTCAGTTTTAAGAATTCTTTCCCTCCCCATTGCCTCACATCCCTTCCGTCAACACCACCACGGTTACCACCCATGCCGGCTTTCTCTTGGTCTTCTGGAAGATTCCTTTTCTGAAATGTTGCTTGTGTTATAATCTATCCCACATGCTTCCTCCCCCATGTGGCCTTGTGCAGCTTTATACACGTCATTCCTAAGCAGATGTTGCATTCTTTATGACTGGCATGAAGATGGCTTCCTCATCTGGCCTAGGGACCATTTCTGCTGGTTCCTGAAGTCTGTCTGTTGCATTCGGGTATTTGGGGCACAGGATGCATTTTTGTGCATCTTCGTTCCCGCAGTCTCAGTTGCCTGAGTCGTGACTCAGTTCAGTTTAGTCGCTCAGTCATGTCCGACTCTTTGCGACCCCATGGACTGCAGCACACCAGGCCTCCCTGTTCATCACTAACTCCCGGAGTTTACTCAAACTCATGTCCATTGAGTTGGTGATGCCATCTAACCATCTCATCCTCTGTTGTCCCCTTCTCCTCCTGCCTTCAATCTTTCCCAGCATCAGGGTCTTTTCAGATGAGTCACTTCTTTGCATGAGGTGGCCAAAGTATTGGAGTTTCAGCTTCAGCGTCAGTCCTTCCAATGAACACTCAGGACTGATCTCCTTCAGAATGGACTGATTGGATCTCCTTGCACTCCAAGGGACTCTCAAGAGTCTTCTCCAACACCACAGTTCAAAAGCATCAATTCTTCAGCGCTCAGCTTTTTTTTATAGTCCAAATCTCACATCCATACATGACTACTGGAAAAACCATCACTTTGATTAGACTGACCTTTGTTGGCAAAGTAATATCTCTGCTTTACTGAAGAGGCATAATTCTCTAACATTCTGTCTTTACTAGAGTATGTTACTCATTTTGAGGTTGAAAAATGTTTGTGGCCATCTAGTTATAAAACAGACATCTTTTTAATTCTTTCAGTATTAACTATCTTTTTGGTAATTTTGTTGCTTTATGCACTTACTGAGTGTAAACTTAAGAATAAGCAGCAGGGTTCTTAGAAATATGTACCAATCAGCGCATACACACCCCTGTAGTATGGCTTTGGCCAGAAAGTTTGTTCAGGTTTTTCCATATCATCTTATGGAAAGCATCCCAATAGTATGTAAATCACAGTTAATGATTACATGTATTTGTTGTTGTTGTCTAAGTTGCTAAGTTGTGTCTGGTTCTTTGCAACCCCATGGACTGTAGCCTGCCAGGCATCTCTGTCCATGGAATTTTCCAGGCAAGAATACCATTTCCTTCTTCCAGAATCTCCAACCCGGGGATCAAACCCTACAATGGCAAGTGGATTCTTTACCACTGAGCCCCCTGGGAAGCCTGATTACATGTATGCCAGCCAAGTAACATATGAAGTGTCCTCCATGCTTGATGAACATCTAGCACTCTGTATCTGCACATTCAGGTAGGGCACAAGGATTAATTGACCTGATTATGAGGAAGATATAATAGGAAAAGTGTACTTTCTGGTCATTATACCACTGAAAGTGAGAATTTGGTATTTAACAGGCAGACAGTCCCCTGTAGGTCTATGACAGAGTAATCTGATACTGAGGAAATGATAAATAGTTGAATAAATTGTTGATTAGTAGGCACTTTATTATATTCAAAATAGAATTCACCAGAAACATGTTAACGCACAGATACCCCATGTGAATTGAATATTAATAGTCTTTAAAAAGAGGGAATTTTGAAAAAAAAATTATTGACGTGTAGTTGATTTATAATACTACATTGGCTATATTCCCTGTGCTTTAAATCTATCCTTGTGGCTTACTTGTTTTATACACAGTGTTTGTACCTCTTAATTCACTACTCTCAAATTTTAAGTCATCTTTATTATGGAAATCATTATGTACTACTGTGGAACACTTCTTTGACTGTGTGGCATTCTACAAGTCAGAAGGGAGTAACTGGCTTTGAACGATGGATAGTTTTTCCCTTATTGCAACTCCTTGCAGTCCATCTGTTTGCTGAAGCTGTGGTGAGTGGAGTTAAGATTGCACTGGTTAACCTGTCAAAACCCACCTTCAGTTCTTCCTTCACACTCAGCAGTTGTTCAGGCTGTCTGTGTTCTAGAGTTAAATCCCTCCAACAAAGATGAGTGGTTATTTTTTGTGTTTCAGTTTCTTTTCCCCGAAGCTGGCAGCTAGCCACTGGGGTCTAGTGGAGCAAACAGTTGCCTGGAGGAACGAAGCCATTGATTTTATTTCCAGGCCCACTGTGATGATTTCACTGAATGCTGGCTTAGAAAACCCTCTTGACTTCTTGGGAGAAAGGTATTATTTAAATGCCAAGTTTCTAACATGAAGATTTCTCTGTGCAGGAATAAACAGTGTGTTTGTGTTACTGTGCAAAAGGAGAGTTGGATGACAGAGGGGTGCAGTGCTGTTGGGAATTGGAAGGAGAAAGGGTTCCCAGCTTTCATCATCATCTGACCTAAAGAATATTTCTGTACAAATGAAGCCAAGCGTGGTCCACGGGCGAAGCCCCTAATTGTATTTCTCTCATCAGGAAATGAAACTGGATAGCTGTACCTCCATGACTGATGGAGTTTCATGGTAGGCTTTCAAGATGTGATTGTGATTTGTTGTCTGATTTGGACAGGTCAGTCCAGCCATTCTAAATCTATGGGGTGGTCTTATGAAGGCAGAGATTTAGCGGGGGGGATTTTTTTTTTCTTTTTTTTTTTGAGAAAAGTAGAGGAATCAAATGAATCTGCCAGCCATGCAGGAGACCTGGGTTTGATCCCTGGGTTGGGAACATCCCCTGGAGAAGGAAATGGCAACCCCCTCCAGTAGTCTTGCCTGGAGAACCTCATGGGCAAAGGAGTCTGGCGGGCTACAGTCCATGGAGTCACAAAGAGTGGGACTCAACTGAGTGACTAACACTTTCACTTTGAGAGGAATCGAATACCAGGTCCCTTAGTACCTGCTTTGACCATGGGTGCTGATTGAGAAACTGAGATTTCCTAATCATAAATAACCTGTTCCTGCGAATAATAAGGGAGACCTTGGCCTCATTCCTAATCTCTCCAGAGAGGTGTAGCCCTGTATCTGTGATTGACTGAATTAAATCTAGGCCCAGAGGTCAAGTGCAACATAAACAAAATCAAAGGCTCAGCCAACTTCTCTCAGTGGCCTTCCTTGTCGGTGAGGCTCTCATTCTTGTAAGCCTCAAGTCCGTGAAATGATTCTTGCTGCTTTTCTTTCTCCAAATGGCCACTGAAATACTCAAATCTCTGTCTAATTTTATGCTCTTCAGTCTCTCCTGGCTGCGGGAACCTTATTTTAGGCATTTCTTATACCTGTGGACCTCTAACATCCTCAGCTTGTTCTCAACTTACAGCTAGAATTCCTTCACCTACCTCAATTAGTGCTTCACCCCAGACGGATTTTGGATATTAGCTTCACATTTCTTAATTTGCCTTCTGGTTGTAGCTTTCTCTCAGCCCTCAGTTTTGTACTGTTTTGGCACTGATCTCTGGTTTCATCTCTTGCTAAAATTCATTCTTGCTCCTCACACAGCGCTGCCCTTGGTTACTCTGGGAAAAGTTCCCTTTTTTCAGTCCCTCAGGCTCCCAGAACCTGGTCCTGGCTCAGACACTGTAGCCAGTGTTACAGGGAGCTTGGCTCTGTGCTGTGAAGGGAACTGGACTTTATTCCTCTCCACAGAGATGCTGCCACCCCACGTGTGCTTGTGTAAATTCCAGCCTTCTTTTCAATCCACTTCAAATCCCACCTGCTCCATTAAGCTTCTCAGTACTGCCAACCCACAGATTTTTCTCTCTCTTCTGGATACTTTCTAGAACACTTATGAGCTGTCCTATTCTCTTGATACTTACTGTTATTGTTTAGGATATGTCTAGGCACAAGGCTGATCAGTGGTAAAGAATCTGCCTTCAGTGCAGGAGATGCAGGTTCGATCCTTGGGTCAAGAAGATCCCCTGGAGAAGGAAGTGGCAACCTACTCCAGTGTTCTTGCCTGGAGGATACCATGGACACAGGAGTCTGGTGGTCTATGGTCCACGGGGTCACCAGGGTTGGACACGACAACGATGAAACAACAAGGCATAAGGGTGAAATGAAATTACTATTTATATACATTCACGCCTCCCCCAAAATCTATATGCATCACTTATAGATGATCACTTATTAATCTATAGCAGTCACACTGTGCATTTTATCACAGAGCTGGACATTCAACAGACAGGTATCTCTCAACCCTTCTCAAAGCCAAGAGGTCACAGGAAGAAAGATAAACTGACCCTGAACACAGAGTTTTAAAATTCTTCCCTTCTCCCCCCACCCCGCCCCAGTACTTTATTCTATAAACTAAAAGTCCACACTAGCTGACGAGCATGGCTCTAATCCATTCCATGAATTCAGTATCCTGAATCTGGTCCTCATATGATCTCTGCACAGGCTAAAAAGTACAAATAATTTTTTTCACAAGTGCTTCACATAAAACAAGGCTTGAGCAGATTTTGATCACTAAGGTAGAAAATCTTGCAGGTCATTTTCCCTGTCTCAGGAATTTTTAGAAGTGAAATTTATACTCCTTACTTGCCAACTTGAGTTAATAATTGATGTTTGCCTTGTATATTGCTCATTCCCAGTATATGTCGTATACATACATAAGTGTGTGGTATATGTACATTTGAGTAAGCAGTTGTAGCTTCTATTTCAGGATTTGTCAGGATTCAGTCCTTAGGTGCTTTAAAAACTTTCCGTATTCCTATGCCTGCAGGGTTTCATTTTGTTTTCTCCTTTTAGGAAAGTGGAGATTGGAGTGAAGTTACTTGTTTGGAAGATTAAATCCTCTTGAAGTGAAGAATAAGGGGGGGGGAAAGTTGTGTTGCTGTCCGTGGTTCTGATTTATGTTGCTGCTGGAAAAGACAGATTTACTTGGCAAACGCACCATGATTGTGGTTTACAAAGGGATGATGATAAAAGATAACGAGAGAGAACTACTTTAAAACAATGTTAAAATTTTAAATATTGACCATGTTTCACATGTGTGTTTGTGTGAAAGATTGAGTCCATGGAAGTGGTTCTTAAGTAGCATGTTTTGATGAAAGGATAATATGCCTCAAGGATGATATGCTGCCATTTATGTAGAAAAGGAGAACATAAGCACACACTTAATGCATACATACACATAACATACACATATATAAACATATACACATCCTTTTATTACGTACTTTCAAATACGTTTGGGCGTTTGAATGATATAACTTCATCACCTATTAAACCATTAATTTTTTAAAGTTCATACTTTATACTTTTAATATTTCCTATTTTAAAAATTCTGCAAGAAACTAGAACTGTTTCAAAATAGCAATGAAAGACCTCTTACCTGGCCTTTACCCCAGTGTGGTCTGGCAAGCTCTCAAGAAGTTAGAATGAAGTTAGGTAGTCCTACAGATGACAAAAAGAGATGAAATGTGACATAGATATATGACATTGTGGTATCTGAATTTGTTATGTAAGTAAATTTGTTATGTAAGTAACAAATGTAAGTAGGGAAGATAAATCTAATACCAGTGTATTGGTATTCTTTAAAGACCCATTGAGAGTGAAGCACTGGGGAAATGATGCATTTTTTCTCTTATTATTATACAGTTCAAAAAAGAAAGAAAAATGTAAAATATATTAAGAAGAAATAGACATTGATTTAATATCTCAATTCATTCAAAGAAAGGAAGCCAGTTGATTAGCATTAACCAGCATGGCATGGTCAGTTTTCTTCTGCTGGTTTTCTAATAGGGTCCAGTGGCTGCGATACAACTAGAGTTTGAAGAAGATAAAAGTAGAAATAGAGGGCCCTAGTGGCTTAGAGGGTGAAGCGTCTGCCTGCAATGCAGGAGACCTGGGTTTGGTCCCTGAGTCGGGAAGATTCCCCTGGAGAAGGAAATGGCAACCCACTTGGCAACCAGTACTCTTGCCTGGAAAATCCCATGGATGGAGGAGCCTGGTAGGCTACAGTCCATGGGGTTGCAAAGAGTCAGACACGACTGAGCGACTTCACCTTCACCTTCAGAGGGCAGAAGAGCAAAGTCCATGGTATCTCAAACCTGACATGAAATTTCAAAGCCAGTTCAGCTAATGCATCAAGCTTGCTGTGCAGAAATCAAATAATTATTTCTCTGTTTACCCATCCTCCCTCCAGCCTGGCCCTCCTCGTCGATACCCTGTTTCTGGTAATAGTTATTCTCCCAGCCATCCAAGCTCAAAAGCTTTAATTTCTTTCTAACCTTTCTTAGTCTTTCAAGTGAAACCAGTAGTCAGTTTCACCAGATCTTGTCTCTCATTATCTTTCTTATCTTCCCTATCTCTTAATCCTGCTGCACTCCCCATGGCTTTGACCCTTACCTCTTATAGACATGGGTAGTCTCTCACCCGGCTGCCACTCCAGGTAGTAGAGTGCAGTGGTTGCAATCAGATTCCTGGGTCTGTCTCTCTACCCCACTACTCCTTAGTAAGGACAGGATCTCAGTAAGATAGAGACTCTCTAGCTTCAGTGTCCTCAGCTCTTAAATAGACATGAGCTCTTAAATGAGGTAGTCACCTCATTTTTCCCCAGGTCTCTGCTTGCATTCACTTCCTTAGAGAGGTTTTTCTTGACTTCCTTCTCTGAAATAGCATCCATATCACTCTGTCCTTCTACCTTGCTTTTTCTTTAAAACATTTGTGACCACCTGACATTCTGTTAAATGGTTGGTTGGTTGTCTGTATTCCTACCTCAGATGTGAGTTCCATAAGACATAGGAACCTAGCTTGTGATTTTGTTCATGGGCATACCTCAGTATTTAAAAATTCTTGGAGAATATGAGGTTGGCCAAAAAGTTTCTTTGGGCTTTTTGCCCCATCTTCTAGAGAAACTCAAACAGACTCTTTGCTCAAACCAATAGTAGGTGCCTGAAAAGTACATGCTGAATGAATGAATAGATAAACATACAGTCTGTTGTGAGGATTAAATGATACTTTCATCCAAGTGCCTGCCCAGTGTGTGAACTTTCACAGTCACCATCACCATTTTCTCCTCTAGTTGATCCTAAGTCCCCACTGATAACTTGACCTTCCCCAAATTGCTCTGCTTCAAACCGAACAGTGACTTCCTGTTGCCCCTCCCAGGTTGGGTGACAGGTTCTAGCTCAGTGCCCAGCTCTCACTATGAAGAAGACCGAGCTATGCTGTAAGAGTCTGAGATTTCACTCTCGTTACCCCAGATTTCATGAGAGGGCTGCTACGAAATCCTTGTCCCAGAGCGAGTTACTACGTTTATTACCTGGACCATGAGATGGATCTGCCCTGTACCTCGTAAGAGACATCACCTGTATCATCCAAGGCTGTTTTGCTATACACGCATCTTTGTAAAGATGGTTTAGGACTCACTCTGTCTCAAGTAGAAACCTCATGGGGAGCTGCTCCTTAATTCTGTCTGTCTACGCTTATCTTTTTGACTCTTGCATTCATCCTGTATTACCCCAAACTGAAGCACATGTCAGTTTCCTTTGTATCATGCGCTTTCCTTGCTGTATGCTACATGTATGCTTTTCCTTCTAAGCTCTCCCAGGTAAAACCTCATCTCATCTTCAGATCCATCTTTTTCTCCATGAGATATCTGCATAGTCTCCCCATTTGCTTCCTTGGGGCCTGTGCACTTATTAGTGAAATCTTTCTCTGATCTAAATAGGAGCCTGGCGCCGCCCAGGAATGCCAGTCCCTTTGTCATTATCACTGTGACTTGCAGGTACTGGTTTTTGGTCTGCCTGCCCCTTCTAGTATCTAAGCTCCTTGGGAGTAAAGACTATGAATGTTTGATATTCTGCTGCAGCCTCAGCCCCCCTAATCAGGACCTGCCACAAAGTGTGTGGTAAATAACTACTGGTTGATCTTGTGAGTTGGTTTTCTATTAGGGAACAAGACCCAGCCCCCGCACCCCCCAAAAAAGTCTAAGTATCTTCATTAAACGATTCTGTTGAGGAATCATTTTTATTAAAAATTTAATATTATAAATTTATTTTCTTTTTTCAGCTGTATTGGGTTATAATTGACAAATAAAATTATACGACGGAGAAGGCAATGGCAATCCACTCCAGGACTCTTGCCTGGAAAATCCCATGGACAGAGGGGCCTGGTAGGCTGTAGTCCATGGGGTCACTAGGAGTCGGACATGACTGAGCGACTTCACTTTCACGCATTGGAGAAGGAAATGGCAACCCACTCCAATGTTCTTGCCTGGAGAATCCCAGGGACGGGGAGCCTGGTGGGCTGCCATCTATGGGGTTGCACAGTCAGGTATGACTGAAGCGACTTAGCAGCAGCAGCATATATATGTATGAAGGGTTCCTCCCATCTAATGGACACATTCGTCACTTTAAATATTTTTCTTCTTTTCCTCTTTTCAGTGAGAACATTCAAGTTCTGTTCTTTTAACGAATTTCAATTATAATATATGATGTTATCAACCATATAACACTGTGCTGTCTGTACATTATATATAATGACTATACGACTATAGTTGTATATAATGTATACAGCTGTAGTTGTATATAATGACTACAGTTGTGACTATATAACTATGGAGTCACCACAGTGTACATTAGATCCTCAGATCTTATTTATCTCATATAATTATATTTATTTGGGGGTCAGTTTATGAAGTATTTCACTTACTCCATGGCTCTTTCCAGGCTCCCAGAGGGGAATATGGTCTCTCCATCTGCTGAACCTTAATCCTGCTTTTCTTGTCCCCCTCTGTGATGATGCTCCTGTTCTGCCTTTTATTATAGATGTTTATTCCTGGTTAGACTGTGATTTTGAGGGGGGCAGAGCCTTCCTCTTCCTCTGGGTCGATTCTTGCACAGTCCCTTTAATGTAGTGAATGTAGGTGCTCTGTATTTCGTGGTGAGTGAAGAGACCAAGTCGCCTGGAATCCAGCACTCTTTTTGACAGTGGTTTACTTAGTTCTGCATCTTGGGTAATTGGACTGTACTCTTCGTTAGAATTTGGAGGAAATAACTGGTGCCAATTGGTAGAAACTGAGAGAAAAGAGATTTTGGCTAAATATAAGGGAAAACAAGGGCTTCCCAGGTGGCTCTGGGGTAAAGAATCCACCTGTAGTGCAAGAGATGCAGATTTGATCTCTGGGTCAGGAAGATACCCTGGAGAAGGAAACGGCAACCCAGTCCAGTATTCTGGCCTGGAGAATCCCATGGACACAGGAGCCTGGCAGGCTATAGCCCATGGGGTCGAAAAAGTCAGACACAACTGAAAGACTAACAGCAACAATGGAAAACAAGTGGAGTTCTACAAAGGCAGCGACTGCCTCAGAGACAGTGCACGTGCTATCTCTGAATAAACTCGGTCACAGTACTCAGGCTGGGTGATTGCTTAGTGGAAGATTGGCAGCAGGTTCAAGTACACACAGGGTGTGGGGAGTGTGGTGTGGTTTGACTAGGGGTTCAAGGAAGTCCCTTTCACAGTATGGATTTTATGACTTTTTAAAATAAAAGACTTTTATTTGGCTTCCCAGGTCTTAGTTGTGGTGTGCAAACTCTTAGCTGCGGCATGTGGGATCTAGTTCCTTGACCAGGGATCGATCCTAGGCCCTCTGCATTGGTATCTCAAAGTCCTAGCCACTCGACCACCAGGGAAGTCCCCTCTGACCTTGATGTGCATGTAATCTACCCATCAATCATATAATGACATCGAGCAACATATCCTGAGCCTAAAGGTACAGTAGTTTCTTTTCCATCCTTTAAGGTAGGGCGTTAGTTCTTTTGTCCTTTAAACCCCACAGCATTTGGAAACATTTCTCCTTTTATTTCAGTATTGATTTAAAATGCCTGTCTTTCTAGGAAGCTGTGTACCCGTTAAGACTGGGAAGGAAGTCCAAAAGGAAGGAGATGCAGGTGTATGCACGGCTGATTCATTTTGCCGTACAACAGAAACCAGCACAACATTGTAGAGCAGCTGTACTCCGATAAAAATTAATTTAACTTTTTTTTTAATGGAGGCCATATCTTGTTTAGATTCCCATTCCCAGTACCTGACCTAGAGTCTTAGTTGAAGTTCATTGGATTTTTGTAGAGTGAATGAATTATCCGTCTGAGATTGATCTTTTCTCTATCATTGATAGTCAGCTTGTTTGGCTCGTGTGTGTGTGTGTGTGTGTGTGTACGCACATGTATGCTGTCTGTACCCTTCTGAGTGGCCCAGAAATACTGCCTTTCTTTCTCAATTGTTATCCCCACTACCTTGCCCCTTCTAAAATAAATACATCCTTGAATCCCTGATAATGGTCTGCTGCTGCTGCTAATATCAGTGCCTTTCAAAGAGGACAGTTCTGTTCTCAGAACAAGCTAGGACATTCAAGAAAAAAACATCTCAAAGTCTATGCATGGTGGGGGGTATTTTAAAAATTAAATAGCAGTTAACTCTGGCTCTCTCTAAAGTGATAGGAATGGAGCAGCAGGTGGAATTGTGGGTGTTTTTTAAATTTATTTATTTTTAATTGCAGGATAATTGCTTTACAGTGTCATGTTGGTTTGTACCAAACATCAACATGAATCAGCCGTAGGTTTACCCATGTCCCCTCCGACTTGAACATCCCTCCCACTTCCCACACCTCTGGGTTGTTACCGAGCCCTGGGTTGAGTTCCCTGAGTCATATAGCAATTTCCCGTTGGCTGTCTGTTTTACAAATGGTAATGTATGTTTCCGTGTTGCTCTCTTCATTTATCCCCCTCTCTCCTCCCCCCCAGCCGTGTCCATAAGTCTGTTACCAATATCTGTGTCTCCATTGCTGCTCTGCACATTAGTTCATCGGTGCCATCTTTCCAGGTTCCATATATATATGCGTGAGTACATGGTATTTGTTTCCCTCTTTCTGGTTCACTTCACTCTGTATAATAGGCTGTAGGTTCATCCACGTCATTAGGACTGACTCAAATGTGGAATTGTGTTTTAAACCCCTGGGAGGCTCAGGTTTCCTGAGAAGGCCACCTTTGAATTCCGTGGAGGTAATGAAACTTTCGTTAAAGGTCTTTTCCCTCTTCTGTAAGATGGAGCCGCTTTTGAACAAATTAATTCCCTTCTAAGGTTCGTTTTTTTTTTTTTTTAATTAATCAGTAAACATAGCTCTTAGATAGCTATCGCTATAATAAGAACAGTATTGAGATTCAGAAAGCTGCTTTTGAGAAAAAAGAAGGCATTGTACTTTTAACTCTCAAGAAGCGTGAAGGTGAATAGTACCTCAGTGTTGTTCAATCTCAACTTGATTTTTCACTTCTCTAAAGCAAGCTTACTTTTCTTCTGCTTAAATCTGAGCAATTTCAGAGGAAAAACCAGTGTTGTGTGCTTGGTTGAGATTTAGTGAATGAATGAATAGAATTAAAAGAACAGTGGATTTCAGGAAATTGTCATGATTATTAACAAATAAGGGTGCATGTGGGTTTGGGGACGGAGAGTAATAGAATCTACAAAGGCTTTTATGATCTAAACTGACAGGAATCAAGTGAGACAAATGTTGTTAAAAAGAACAAACATTAATTTATCCATAAATGGAAATAATCCTTTGCCACTTAAAGATGGGAATACGGTTGAGCAGTAAGGTGATTCAAGGCTAGTAATTCAATTGGAATGATTGGTGAGTTTGGCAGTTAAGGACTCATTGATGCTTTTCTTTCTGGTGTGTTGAAGAACTGAGAATTCTCCAGAGATGTTGATAACCAAGAAAGGCCCAAAATGAATCCACAAAGATTATGCAAACATGAGCTGAAGGGATTAGTGTAGAAGGAGAGGATATTACCTTCATTTTCTAAATTTCTTAAATAGCTATTGCTTTGTTTTGTAGTAATGAATATGAAAGGAAATAGCTGGACTGTCCCATTATTTTATTTTATAGTAAAGAATATGGAAGGAGATAGCTTGACTGTCCATTATTTTATTTTATTTTATTTTATTTTATTTTATTTTATTTTATAGTAAAGAATATAAAAGGAAATAGCTTGACTGTCCCATTAAGCACATTTAGCTTTTGGGTGAAGGGAAATGTGTTTCTGCTTCTAGAGCACCTTCCAGGTATCATGGTTGGAGATACCTTGTGAAGCGTTGCTGTACCAAGTCTGGGGTTTTAACTTCTTATTTTTTAACGTGATCCTCCTCATTCTGATGGGCTCCTACCCAGTCCACTAGAGTTCCAGAGAGAAGGGTATCTGTTCCCATCATCTTTGAATCCTCAGAGTCTGACATAGTTGCTGACAGGCAGAAGACACTCAGTAAATGTGGAAATGAACTGAACTGGTTTAATCATAAGGGACAGTGGTCAAGATGGTGTGCCCCCATGCAAATCCCATAATTTGAAGGAAAATGCAAACCTCATGCATAATGGAGGAACGGATTAACGTAATCCTTGGATGGAAAGGGAATGTTCATTAAAAAAACAAATGAAATAATGGAGTCTAACCCTCACATGTCAAGACCGCCTGAATGGGTAGATTTCATAGCAGATAAAGGAATTGGTACTGGGATTCTTAAAGGCTGTGAACCAGATTATTATTTTGTCATCTTCTGAGGTGGGTCAGTCAGTACTTGATGGGTTAGAAGCAGTATTAAAATTAAAATCAATTTTTCTTGATTCTTACTCAAATTTAATTTCTGCTACATCATTGCTGGTGTTTAAGTCCACCAATAATGTAATAAATCCATCGGTGAACATTAGACTTAAACACTACGCCTGTGTTGAGACTTTTGTTCTTGGATGTGCTTATTTTCCTTGTGTTTGCTCTCCAGTAGTTTTTTTAGTAAATCAAGGTATTTAAGGTTGACTAAGAAATCCTATTTTTCTCTATTCCATGGACTTAATTATTTAGAAGAGATTAGTAAATGATCAACTATTAATGGGCCAGAAGAGTTTAATGATGACATGGGATATGTGGTAAATTTTATTCAATTATATTATGAAAGTTTAACAATGCATTAAACGTAGTTAAGTACAAGTTATGTGCTGGAGCTGGCTTAAACCAGCTTGTTAGAGCTGACTTAAAATTTCAAGAGTTTTCTGAGCCAGTTGTTCAGCAGATGGTAGCTTGAGATTGGTCATAGATATCATGCTGGGAATATTTACACCACAGACATCAACAGTTGCTTCAAATCAAGACTTCCTCACAGTCCCCACCCTGAAAGCCAGTTGCTCAACGTTCCAGCTCTCCAGTGGCAGTGAGTCTTATTTTTATTAAATGATTTTTAAGTCAAGTATAATACTTTAGGGGACTTCCCAGGTGGCTCACTGCTAAAGAATCTCCCTGTAGTGCAGAAGACATGGGTTTGATCCCTGGGTCGGGAAGATCCCCTGGAGAAGGAAGTGGCAACCCACTCCAGTGTCCTTGCCTGGAGAATTCCATGGACAGAGGAGCCTGGCAGGCTGTAGTCCATGGGGGTCTCCAAAGAGTTGGGCACAACTGAGTGACTAAACAACAAAAATAATATGTTCAGTCAGTTCAGTCGCTCAGTCGTGTCTGACTCTTTGCAACCCCACGGACAGGAGCACACTAGTGATGTCCAAAATAGGATGTTAGAGTGGTTCTTTTTCATTTTTATCATGACAGTTCTATGATTATTGCTACTTTTACTATCTTTCCATAGAGTAAAGGTTATACTTTTTTTTTTGAAAAACACTTCTTAAAAACTGCAAATATAATTTTAAGGAAAACTAAATTATATAATTGAATAATTTAGTAGATTTTCTTCCCATCTTTAACTTTAGATACAATTTTCATGAAATGAAATCTGTTACACACAAAAATAATGTAAAAGGTTGATAGATGATTAAGATAGGAAAACAAGAATTTTCATTTAATCTTTAAAATAGTAGCTAGCTCAGAGTTCTGGTAGACCACATGGGATAGCCAGGGAGCTGTGTTAAAGGACTTGGAGCATTAAAAAGTAGCCTGGACAAAGAATTGGAAAGTTTATTTTAGAAAGTAATACTTTAATGGAAGGGCTCTAGCAACAGCCAGACTCTCACAGAGCATTCAGTGTCTCCTGAAAGTTTGCTGGAAGCTTTCAGATAACCATCTCCCCTGTCAGGTCATTAGGGTTTGGAGATAGATTGGCGAATTCTCAGAAGATAATCAGAATACGCTCATGTTTCTTAGGAGACCATACTTGCCTGAAATGCTTAGGTGTAGTACCAAACAATGGAAAATAATACGCTCAGCCTCTTCAAACCAGCATCTTGTAATCAGCCAGCCCAGACAACAATGGCTTTCTTTTTTTCTTCAGTGCTTTGTTACATTTTCTTGGGCTTACCATTGTCTTTGGAAAGTGGTGTGCAGGAGGATAAGATCCAACATGAATGGAAGTTATGAGATAGAATTTAAAGGGGGAGGGAAGAAGCAGAATGGGATAAGAGGAGATAAACAACGAGGGGTAGAAAATACATGAAACTGCTCCCAGTGGCCCTTGCTTCCAGCCCAACAGTCCTACTGAGTAGATTTATGAAACCAGGGCCGTTTCCCCAGCGGAAGGAGGCAGAGAACTGAGTCTTGCCCACAGGTACTATGACCCCTGGCTGATAAATACTGGAGAATATTCCAGTTGTAAATTTGAATGCCGTGAAGGCTTTCAACCAGACAAGGAAAAAGAGTTGATTTCCCCCAGAGCTCACAGTTGATTCTTAGTAAAGCTGAAACGAATGATGAGATGTCTTTTATTTCCCGACTTAGTGCTGCTTCTAGTGTCTAGTGCCTTGTGCTTGTAGGGCACTGAATTGAATATATAGCCTCGTTTTAAGTCTGCAAACACCCTGGGGATTGAATTGAATGAGACATTCTACCTTATGTCTCTAATGGGCTCAGAGCCCCACCCTTGTGAGGGAAATACAAGACTGAGAACATACACACAATCCTCATCATCAGGGGAATATTCTGAGATCAGATAGTTGAAACGTAATTTATATTCCAGAAACATGCAGGAGGAAGTATGAGCAGAATTACTCCATGTAATTGACAGATACCCGCTACTACATGCGTGTGTTCTCAGTCGCTTCAGTCCCAATAAGATGAAAATGTTATTCGCTCAGTCATGTCCAACTCTCTGTGACCCCATGAACTGTAGCCCACCAGGCTCCTATGTCTATAGGATTCTCCAGGCAAGAATACTAAAGTGGGTTGCCATGCCCTCCTCCAGGGGGTCTTCCCAACCCAGGGATCAAACCCACATCTTATCTCCTGCATTGGCAGGTAGGTTCTTTACCACTAACGCCACCTGGGAAGCCCCATCCAGAGCTATGTGGGTTTTCTTGGTGACTCAGATGGTATCTCAATATAAAATAGGTAACTAATAAGGACCTCCGTATCACACAGGGAACTCAACTCAATATTCTGTAATGGCCATATGGGAAAAGAATCTAAATAGGAGTGAATATATGTGTCACGGATTCACTTTGCTGTGAAACTAACATAACATTGTAAATGAACTATATGCCAGTAAAAATTTAAAAAAAGAGATTTACTCCACATAAAGTAAAATATTGTCTTCAGGTACTTATTAGGAAGTATAATAGTTGTTGGCTCCCCAAACAATATAAACAAGGATTTTATAATTTTTTTTAGTGGTTTATTTCATGGACCAAAATGTAAACTGTTCTGGAGAACTTTGGCAGTAAAGACTTCTTCCCTGGTTAATGGTTTCCAGTTTTAGCCCATATCCAGTGCTGAATATATCAGTTGGCTCCGTGTTGGCTACCACGGAATATTTAGCCAGAGAAAGCCATGATTTCAGCCGTGGAACGTGGGGTTTAGCTGCCTTGCAGAAATGTCTGTGGTTCTGGCAGTCCCTTCCGTGGGTAGATGCAGCTGTCTTTTCATTCTGACAGCTGACTTTCATGCCTGTGAGCTTTGATTTTGCTTTACTCACCACCATTGCTGGCCTTTTGGTGCCGTATTTATGGGTTTGGAATTTCCAATTTCAATTTCATTCTGATGGTCTTGTCTCATTAGTCCCAGTCCTTCTCCCTGAAGTTAGTTATTGCATATAATTCAAGTCAGGCGTTTCTAAAAATAGGAAGTGAAGAATCATTAACTTGAAAGGAATGGGGTCATCACACACTCCCCTGAGGGCCCCAAGTCTTGGATTTCTCTGTTAAGAAAATTTGATGCAGCCACTTTGTAGAAACGTCCCACTTAATTTTCTTTGCCATCACCTGTTTCTCACGTGCTCTATGCTGGCACGGCCATCCGATTTCAGAGCAGAGAGTTAATGAAGTTTCAAGCTGCCGATTTACTTTTTGGCTTCTTTGGGGATGTGATTTATGGATCTGGGCAGTGCCACAAAGTCATGGGAGTATTTTAAGGAATGTGCCAGATTTAGCATTGTCTGTTAAACCACAGTCATAAAATTACCACTGTTCAGGCACTCTGGCTGTGTATGTTATAATTTGCATTAATTTAGGTGCTGTTGAATGATTAGAGAACCATAAAGTGCCATTAAAATTACTTAGCAATTTGCATTGTGACATTCAAGTTAGTCATATGTTTCCAGCTAAATGTTAGGCCACAGGAAAGTATGTGTTTGCTTCTGCAAGCTTACCAGGCAAGGAGGGGAAATCATTAGAAAAGAAAGTAAATATTCATCCCAACCAGTTCTAATGACTTCTTTTATCAAACCAGACTTTAGGATTTTGTAATGATATTTGAGGAATCTTATTTAATTATAAACTTAAGATTCATTTTTAAAAGGCCACACTACAAAACGGACACTAGTCATCTCTTTTGGAATTGGGCTGTGTTAACCTAAACTGTGCTAAAAAAGAAGTTTCCATTTATTTTAATATGCATTTATGAGGCTCCTTTTTTGAGCAAGGAACTTATCTTTGAGGAACAATTATTTGATAAGTTTTAAAACTGAAATGTGCAGAGTCAGATTTTGACTGAGAAGATTTATACTATTTGAAATGTTTTAAACTTATATTTTAGCCATTAATTTGCTTGATTTTTATTCCTTTACTTTTTTTCTAAAAAAAATGTATATGTCTACTAAAGTACTTGTACTGGTACCTGGAATCTATTTGGAAATGCATCAAAAAAGAAGATGGATCTTGGGAAGATAGAGCAACGGCTAGGTAGATAGATCTTCATGAGACAAAATATGGTGAAATGTCAGTGGCAGAATCTCAGTGTTGAGTATGCAGCTTTCTTTCTTTTAACTTGACTGTGTATTTGAAGTTTTCCAAAACGAAATTTTGGAAAAAATAATAGCCCCATTCAATTTAAAAATAGAATACTATCTCTTTCTCTGAAGCCAGTTTAATTTTAATGTAAGGAAGATATTTCTTTTTATTTGTAACAAAGTTATAGGAGCTTAGGAATCAAATAGTAACGTAAGATTTTTTACAAAGCAGAGGGTTTGTCAACCCTACCTTTCTATGCAAGTCCTCTTCCCTAGGCTTTCATTTTTTAAAAGCTATTTACCTCCATAAACTTCAAAAATATGCTGATTCTTCTATTTCTTGACTTACCTTCCATATCTTTTGCTTAATTTTCTCCCTCATCCTGAGATATCCTTATCACAAATATTTATTAAGTCAGTAGTTAACATGTGAATTTTGTTGCTGAATCAATTAGTATACTATCATTGTTTCGTTTATTATACAATCTGCTGTTTTTGCTTAGAGTTATTAATTGTTGCATTTTTTTAAAATGCTTTAGTTTTCTATGTATATATCCAAATGCTTCTGGGATATGTGAAACACTAATCAAATGACTTTCCATCAGAGTATCTACTAATTCTATTTCTTTTGGAAACCTTTCTTAGAAAGCTCCATTCTCCTACTCATTAGATTGGGTTGAGCTATTGTTGGCCTTCACAACTGTCATTCCCTTCACAGTTTCCGTGGGACCCTCCTTCTGACCTTTTAACTTCTCTATAGTGAAAATTGGATGCAAAACCAACTTAACTACTTAAATATTAAGTGTGGGATGCTATTCCATTTAATTTTTCTTAAAAATTTTGCTTGTGCTTTGCAGGATGTGGGATCTTAGTTCTCAGACCAGGACTAGAACCCATGCCCCCTGCAGTGGAAGCTCAGAGTCATAACATCTGGACAACCAGGAAAGTCCTTCCATTTGATTTTTAAATTGATCACAATTTAATATGAGTTACCAAATAATATGCTTCTTTGGAAGAAAGTAACTCATCTTAGTAATTGAATATTAGATGTATGTTAAATGCATATTGAATGTCTTCTCACCAGAAGCTGACGAAAATGGAGTAGTATAAACAAAACATTTTTCCTTTTTACTTCACGCTTTGACTTGATTTAAAGTGAATGAATCTGAGTTCTATTATGATCGCCTTTGCTTCTTCAAGGTACAGAATGCATCAGCACAACTTGCATGAGAGGCTTCACTAGTTGCTTCCTTGAGGGCTGTTCCATAAGGGAATTCATCCCTCTTCCACAAGGGAAGCCCCTGCCTTGGCAGTGTCGTCCTTAACATTTAGCTGTGTTTTATGGGTTCCTGGCTGGTGATGCCCTTTGGTTAGCCCTGTGCACAGCATCGCTATTTGAAGGTTCTCTCTCCTCAGTGATTTACAGTCACTCTCACTGTCAGTTCTTTTCTCAAGTAAAAGTTCATGCACAGAAGAGCAATGGCTAGTGCTTGCATGGGACATAGAGAGAGGTCACTGAGGCCGGGTGATTGTGATTTTCTAAGGCCAGTGGTGGTTACGGACCTGGCCACTAGTTTCTCAACTGAGTTAATAGGCAAATATCCTTTCTTTTTTTGGAGGGGTGGGGGCGTGGGTGCGGGGAACTTCCCTGATAGTTCAGTTGGTAAAGAATCCGCCTGCATTGCAGGAGACCCCGGTTCGATTCCTGGGTTGGGAAGATCCGCTGGAAAAGGGATAGGCTACCCACTCCAGTATTCTTGGGCTTCCCTTGTGGCTCAGCTGGTAAAGAATCCACCCGCAATGCTGGAGACCTAGGTTTGATCCCTGGGTTGGGAAGATCCCCTGGAGAAGGAAAAGACCACCCACTCCAGTAGTCTGGCCTGGAGAATTCCATGGACTGTATAGTCCATAGGGTGGCAAAGAGTCCGACACAACTGAGGGACTTTCACTTTCACTTTGATTTCCTGATGGCTCAGACAGTAAAGAATCTGTAAAGAATCTGCCTGCAATGCAGGCGACCCAGGTTCAATCCCTGAGTCGGGAAGATCCCCTGGAGAAGGAAATGGCAACCCACTCCAGTGTTCTTGCCTGGAGAATTCCACGGACAGAGGAGCATGGGTTGCAAAGAGTCGGACACGACTGAGTGATCATTACTTTTACTGTCCTTTCTTTAAATCAGGTTGCAATAAAAAGAAAGGAAATGTGAAAATTATTTTATCCTCACTTTATCTTGTGAGACATAATACACGTTTCTGCTGCTATCCGGAAGTTGTTTTTGTTTAGTCGCCAAAGAGGGTTCGGACGAAACCTTCCGTAAGCCAAAGCAGCAGTTACCTTGGAATGAGTGTTGCTCATGGGTGCACAGAGTAAATCCAACATAAGGCGCAAATGCTCACAGACACAGTTCAAAGCTACGGCGACTTGATGCTGAGACACCGAGTGTAGTTACCAGGGAGGGAGTTTGGCGGTGCCACTGTCTTACTGCTCAGGGTGTGCACTGCCTCTGTGAGAGGCAGAGAATGAATGCAGTCCCTACTGCAGAATGAATGGGGGGACTTCCCTGGCAGTCCAGTGGCTAAGACTCTGTACTCTCAATTCAGGGGTCCTGGGTTCCATCCCTGGTCAGGGAACTAGATCCCATGTGCCACAATTAAGGGTTTGCATGCCACAGTGAAAGCAACAAAAGATCCTGCATGCTGCAACTAAAAAAAGATCCCGTGTGCCACAACTTGCAACTAAGATCTGGCACAGCCAAATAAATAAATGCTAAATATCAACAACAGCAACAAACGCTGAAAACTACTTTGCCCTTTACGTTTTCTTCATAAAAGTGAAAATCCTTTATGGATTTCTTTCACTTAGTGAAAACAGAAGCTAATGTAGTTCTTTTGTAAAAGCAAAGTGACGTAAAATGAACTTTGGAGAAAAGCAGGGCATACCTGTGGTGACTCCAGCCATGAAATTAAGAGACACTTGTTCCTTGGAAGAAAAGTTATGACCAACCTAGACAGCATATTAAAAAGCAGAGACATTACTTTGCCAACAAAGGTCCGTCTGGTCAAAGCTATGGTTTTTCCAGTAGTCATGTATGGATGTGAGAGTTGGACTATAAAGCTGTGTGCCACAGAATTGATGCTTTTGAACTGTAGTGTTGGAGAAGACTCTTGAGAGTCCCTTGGACTGCAAGGAGATCCAACCAGTCCATCCTAAAGGAAATCAGTCCTGATTGGAAGGACTGATGCTGAAGCTGAAACTCCAATAGTTTGGCCACCTGATGTGAAGAAGTGACTCATTTGAAAAGACCCTGATGCTGGGAAAGAGTGAAGGCAGGGGGAGAAGTGGATAACAGAGGATGAGATGGCTGGATGGCATCACCAACTCAATGGACATGAGTTTGAGTAAACTCCGGGAGTTGGTGATGGACAGGGAGGCCTGGCGTGGTCACAAAGAGTCAGACACAACTGAGTCAACTGAACTGAACGGAACCTGTACAGACATCCGTGTTTGAGAAATTTTGACTATGCTTGGAACTAGCTTGTGACACTGTCACACAGTAACTCTTGAGTAAGTATATACAACTGGTAGTCGTGGTGGTGGTGGTGGTGGTGGTTTAGTCTCTAAGTCATGTCTGACTCTTTTGCAGCCCCATCAACTCTTTGGCAATCCCAGGGACTGTAGCCTACCAGGCTCCACTAGGCTCTTCTGTACATGAGATTTCCCAGGCAAGAATACTGGAGTGGGTGGCCATTTTCCTCTCCAGAGGATCTTCCTGATGCAGGGATCGAACCCATGTCTCCTACATTGTGGGTGGATTCTTACCACTGAGCCACCAGGGAAGCTCCATACACACCTGGCTGCTGCTGCTGCTAAGTCGCTTCAGTCGTGTCCGACTCTGTGCGACCCCATAGACGGCAGCCCACCAGGCTCCCCCGTTCCTGGGATTCTCCAGGCAAGAACACCGGAGTGGGTTGCCATTGCCTTCTCCAATGCATGAAAGTGAAAAGTGAAAGCGAAGTCGCTGAGTCTTGTCCGACTGTTAGCGACCCCATGGACTGCGGCCCACCAGGCTCCTCCATCCATGGGATTTTCCAGGCAAGCGTACTGGAGTGGGGTGCCATTGCCTTCTCCGATACACACACCTGGAGAGAATGCCAAATGACCCATCACAAGTGACCTATACTTGTTTTGTATGTCACCAGCCCTTTAAGGACTAAAGATCTGAGCCACTGAAGCAGAGCTGTGGCTTTCCCTTTGTCACAGCCCCCATCTGTCCAGTCATTAATTTGAAGTGGAAGAAGCGGAGTAGCCAAGGCAGTATTGCCCTTGCTTCTATTTTAGGAAGTAGCAAAAGAAGAGGAGACAAAATTATTAAAATCCTTATCGTTGCAATCAGTTTTGAGAAAGTACATTTTATATTTATAGTGTTTCTAAAGGATAATGCTTAAAACTACAGTTTATCCTGCTAGAAGTTAAACTATAAAATGTTTCCATAGGTGGATTTATAGAAACTTTCATTGTAGGGGATGGATTTAAGTCTAGGTGCGTGGAGGGGGCAAGGTAGGAGAAGCATGGTGGAAAAACTCAGTGACCACAGAGACTAAATACAGTATTCAAAATGCTTGCACATCTAGAATGAAATACAATTCTGTTTTAAATATTCTGGAACTTAGATTAAGATAAAGCAGCTTACTACATTTAATTTTCCTTTCTTTTTAATGTGCAATGGATTGACAAAATGATCTATTACCTGTGAAAGAACCTCCCTACTAGAGATGGGGGAACAGTGTTTCCTAAGTGACTTAGGAAGTTAGTGGAGTCTGTAAGCTTCAAGGCAGAGGAGACTGTCCGTAAGCACTGGGTGTAGTTGATAAAGTTGTTTGCCATGGGGTGGAGGCCAACAGATCTGATGCATCCACGCATATATCCCAGAACTGAACAATAGGGGCAAATGGAGAGCCAATGATGGGAGCCAGCTTTCTCGCTGTTGGACTGGAATTTTACAGATTAAACAAGCAAAGAAGACAACCCACATGTTTATCAATTAGAGTTGGAGACATCAGTATAACTCAAGCTGAACTTAATATAGATTCAGTGTGTGTGTGTGTGTGTGTGTGTGTGTTAAGTTGCACAGTCATGTTTGACTGTTTGCAACCCCATGGATTGTAGCCTGCCAGGCTCCTCTGTCCATGGAATTTTCCAGGCAAGAATACTGGAGTGGGTTGCCATTTCTTTCTCCAATAGATGCAGATGGTTACATATATTTATAGATATGTGTATGTAGATGGGTTAGCACACATATACATATTTCCTTGCTCTATCAGATGAGAAGGTTGGAGGCAACAGCAACCCAGTAGCAATGATGCCTCTAGTGCTCAGATCTTGTTTTTCCATTCTCTGATGAAAGGAAATAGGGATCCTTGGAGAAATGGCTGATTTTAAGACTGGAGCAGGAAATATATATATCATGAGTCTGGGGCATACCTTCTATTGCCAGAAAGTAAGGAAGTGCTCCAAAAAAAAAACAAAACAAACCCACCCCCAGTGATAGAGGTATGTCAGAGGAACATGGGAGCCCATGGAGAGAACTCCCAGTGGCCAAGTGGCAGCAATTTGAGCAACACCTGAAGTAAAGTGGTATTGGGTTATAATCCAAGGTACAAAGTGAGTGGATCCATAGTGATATAAATGATTAATTGCAATAAATAAATAAATGGGAGCGAAAGGGCAAATTTTCCATGCAAAAGAATTCTGAAAAATTTGTGTAGATACTCTCAAGGATATGGAGCAGCAGTCCCAGGTTCTTTGGTGCGTGTGGGCAGCACGCAGTGACTCCCTTCCACGGGGGGCAGCATGGGAAGGAGAATGAAAGCTGAATTTTGTGGTTAGAAGCCCAACAAGCACCACCTCAGCCAGGTGATCCAGGTCAACATCAACCGTGATCAATCACCTTGATAGCACACACTCGTGATATGATGTGATGAGAACGGCACATTACCTCTGGGTCCCTCAAACCCAGAGCCCCATCTACTGAGAGAGATCCATCAGTTAATAAATACCTAGGCAGTACCCAGCAAAACTGTCAAAGTCCTCAAAAGCAAAGATGAAGTCTAAAGAACTACCATAGCCCAGAGAATCCTAAGGACCTGAAGACTAAATCTCATGTGATATCATGGATGAGATCTTGGAAGAGAAAAAGTAGTTAAAGTTAAGAAGAAAAAAAAAGAGAGACTCTGAATAAAGTATGGACTTGAGTTTAAAATATTGGCTCATTCGTTGTTACATAATGCAGTGCAAAATACTATAATAATAATAACATAAGATATTAATAATCAGGCAAACTGGCAGTGGAATATATAGGAACTCTGTGTACTATTTTTGCATTATTTTCTGCAAATCTAAAACTATTCTAAAAATGAAGTTTATTTTTTTAAAGGTAGGTGATTAGATATTCATAGCAAAAATCAAACCAATCAATAATAGATATACAGGTTTAATTTACATTTGAGGCTTTTTCTCTCTCATTTAAAACTAGAAAAAAAACTAAAAGAATATTGGGGAGTCCGGCTGCTTGCCACTCAAAAGCCAATAAATAAGCCAGGTTGGTGAAAAGAAAAGAAAAAGAAAAAAAAAGTATTGAGGAAACCCCCACCTAGAAATATCTCATAGATTCCAATAGGTAGGAATCCATTCTAGGTTTCTAACTGATAGGCTGAAAGTTTTCCGTGTTATATAAATGTCTGGTACTTGGTGGGACTATCTCAGTTTTAAATTTAGGGCAAGTAATGTATGCATTGTTAGACATTATTAGATACTGAGTTCAGAAGACATTGAGTGCATGGTTCAGTCCGTGCGGCAGTGTATTTATGGCTCTTAGTCATCCCTTCCGGATTTTGTGATAAAATTAGGTCTTTGTCTAATGGAATCAAAGAGTGTTTTTTGGCCCTGTAGCTTGTTTTGAAGCTGGAAGGGCAGTGGGTTTGTGTGTGTACATATGTGTGTAAACACATACATGCTAACCATTTCTATACAACACTGTAAACAAAACATTTCACCAAGAAAATTGACAGGCGTTTTAAATTAAAAAGAAATTTTGAAAGACAGTGTTTGCCCTCCTGGTTGAGCTTTAGAAGAAAGCAGTGCTGGGGGAAAAAAAAATCACCAATGTTCGCACATTTTTGAAGAGTGTGAATTTTATTCACCAGTTTGCTTTTTATACCAGAGGCCAGCTGCTGCCTTTGGACGGGTGCGGCGTTTCCACCAGAATTGTCTGCAGCTCAGTATAGCTCTAATGCCAGAAGAAATCCAACCAGATTATGTCCTTTGATTTTCACAGGTTTTCTTTGGAAGATCTGGCGATGGGTTGCATTTTCACACTTCAGAAATACACAGTTGGCCAGGAGTTATTTCTGGAGTTTTCTTTTAAAGCCTTATATGTTTGTGAGATTCTCTGTGTTCCTAAATCAATTTCCTAGTCATTCTTTACCTGAAGTGAGAAGTTTATAAATATATATATATTTTTTTAAACTAAGTCACTTTTAAAGTTGAAAACTGCATTTTCTAGAACATCTGAAAAAGTTCTCTCCTCTAGGCATCCTGACTAATGAATGCTAAGTCATGTAAACTACCTTCTTCCGTCATAGACTATGGTGCTGCCAATCATAAAATGCTGGAAATAAATTCTGCCCCCAGGGGGTTACTTCCTAAAACAGTCGACCGAGATTTTTCGCTCTGGAGCCAGAGGCGCTTCATTCAAGTCTCAGACCTGCCGCATCTTGGTTATATGCACTCAGACATCTTTCCCTTAACTTCTCTTTGCCTCAGTTGCCTTATCTGCAGAGTGAAAGGGAAGAAGAGTGTCTAATGCACAGAGTTGTCTTTGGTGTTAAACAAGACAACTTTGTACCATGTTTGTCATAGCACACAGTAAAAATGAAGTAAATGTCAGTTATGTTCATTATCATGACATTGACATCAATAGAAAACACGCCAGGACCTCCCTGAATAGTGCCGCCAAGTGTCTGACTTCTGAATGATCAACTGTGCATCTGTTGCTTAGGAACACAGGGGAGGAAAGCCTCTGAGACTCTCTGATTAAAAGAAAAACTGTGTGTCCCAGGAAACGCCAGTGCTTCTTTGGATCCTGACGTGTAAGAAAGCTGTGTCCCGTGAGCCCTCAGTATCCCATTTCTTCCCTCTCTTCTCTGACCAAAGCCAGGCTCTAGAACTCTTGTCACCGGACTTGGATCTTGGGGTTCTCTGCCTCCTTTCTTTACCCACTTAGCACACAGGATGGAAATTCAACCATCCCACAGCCCTATAGTCAGCCTCGGGAGCAGGGCTGAAGCCGTGGCATGCCACCCGTCCCCTCGACTCTGGTCCCTCAGGGCACGGAGCCCTCCTCCACCTCTCTGAGCCACACCTGAGGGCCACCAGCTCAGCAAGCAGGGTAGCCTCGGTCAAGCACTGAGCTTTTCTGGGACCAGGCCTTCTCCTTTGTAAGATGACAAAACTGCAAGAGAGGATGTGGTGATCTCTTCCCACTCCATCATCCTCTCAGATTCAGTAAGTTATTGGACTTACATTAAATAAAACTAACGTCAGCTGCATTCAAAAGGCTTTTTTTGCCCATGAGAATGTCCTCTCTCTGCTGCCTCAGACTACAGGTCACTCTGTCTTATAACTCAGTGTGTCTGTGATACACAATTTTGTGCTCACAGTTTGTATTTCAGTTCTCTAGTTGTTTCATGGATATAAGCCACAGTTCCTCAGCAACACTGGACCTTCTTTAAAAGTGGGGGTAATACTCTTTTTTTTACTCCCCTAAGGAAACTTAAGATCCCCCAGAGAAGGAAATGGCAACCCCCTCCAGTATTCTTGCCTGGAGAATTCCGTGAACAGAGGAGTTTGGTGGGCTACGTTCCATGGGGTTGCAAAGAGTTGGACATGAGTCAGTGAGTAACAGGTTTAAGGAAACTTAACTGAAATTATGTTCAAAATGAACTTACTGTTCACTAAAATATTAACTCTATGTAATATTTAACATGTATGAACTCTGGTAGCTTAACATGTATATGAAATGTGATTTTATACACACACATACCTACCCTTTTTGGTTCAAAAGCATATATAAAATATAAGGAATAATTGCTATAATCTGCATCAGATGGTGAGGTAATGTTATGGAGAAAATGAAGGTATTATTAGATTTACCATTCAAGAATTCCAACAAAAAGTATATCCATGGAAAATAGTGTCCATTTTATAATCTTGATATCTTTATATATGTTAGCATATGGCCTCAAGAATTCCAACAGAAAGTATATCCATGGAAAATAGTGTCTATTTTATAATCTTGATATCTTTATATATGTTAGCATGTGGCCAAGGAAAGAGAAGATCCATAGCTTTTCTTTTTTTTAAATATTTGTTTATTTGTCTGTTCTGGGTTAGTTGTGGCATGTGGGATCTAGTTCCCTGATCAGGGATCAAGCCCGGGCCCCCTACTTTGAGAGTGCAGAGTCTTAGCCCCTAGAGCACCAGAGAAGTCCCCGATCTATAGCTTTTCTATACCACTTTTATGTAACACTTAACTCAGATTTTCCTGAAATCGATATTTACTGTAACCAAACACTGCTTTTCTAGGAGTTAAAAGGATACATAAAAAAAAAAAAAAAAGTCAGCAGCATAGCTACCGATTTCTTTTTGCAACCAAAATATAAAAGCACAGGTTGAATATTTGATAAACAACTAGATTCAGTCTTTAAATTGCTTGGACCCCCAATACGACTTAATAGCCATATCAGTGGAAAATGCTGGGAGAGAAAGAGCAGGAGAATTTAAAAGAAGCCAGTCATCAAGAGTTTCATGTATGGTTATGATGAGCATAGTAAGATTGAAGTTTCTCTCTAAGTTAAATTTTCTATCTTGGGAGGTCAATAGAGACCCACAAGAATTATTCAGAATATGACTTTAAAAACAGTGTCAACTAGATGTTATTAGAAAAGAAGGGAGGGACGGAGATCTAGGGGGATGTGGGTAGAAAGGAAGATTGGAGAGAAGGAAACCTAGCGAGAGAGAGCCAGGCATAGGGGCAGAGACAGAGGCTGAGAGAAAGAGAGGAAGAAAGGGAGATGAGAGTGCCAGAGGTGGACAGAGGGAGAGCAAAAGGACGGATGGACGGGGAAAGAACAGGAGAGAAGGAGGGAATGGATTCACACAGTGAGGAACACGGTGAAGACAGGCAGAGATGCGGTGGGCAGACGTGGTTGAAGGTGGCAGGGTTTTGCACTGCTCTGTGACATTTGGCTGATATTTTCATGTTCAGAAAGGGGAGTGGGCTTCAGCTAAAGATGAAGCTGCATGGTGTTTATATTTTAAAGTAGAACTTACAGTAATTGACTGCCAACTCTCACCAGCTCTTATATATTTATCTTGCTAATACTTCACAGCAATCCCATATAGTAGGTGTTATTTGCCTCCTCTCCCATTCCCTGAAGAGTTAAGTTACTTGCTCAGAGTTACTTCAGTAGTTAAGTATAAGTGGTCTAAACTGTTTCATTGCCAAGCTTAAGTTCTTAAGCCTGCCATACATTATGTGATTTTGACCTTCTTGTTACCTTGGGAAGAATGCAAAGCAGGTATTATCACTGCTTTACAGACTAGGTTTTATAAAAGGCTTAGGGGGCACAAGTGACTTAAAATCTGACAGCTCGAAAGGTCTTCTGGCTTCATTTCCAGAGCTCCTCCCCAGATGACCACAATTATAAGCACAGTAACAAAATTAAAATGAGGTCATCGTGTCTGACTTTCTGTGAAACTTTAGTAGGACATTATTGCAAATTCATAACAGCTTCTTCTGGATTTAATACAAACTGTGTGTAAATGTTTTTAAGTGGTTCCTATTTCAAAAGCAAGAGCGTGGACCGAGAAAGAAATCTTCAGTTGCTGTTTCCTTGCTTCAGTCATAATGGGCTCGGCACAGAAGGTGTTCGTTCTGTTCATCAGTCCTATTGCTTCTGGGGAGTACCCAGGTCTCAGCCATCCACCCTTCTGTTCCTGGGCCCTGGACTCAGGGGAAAGGTGATATTTCATTTTTGTTTGTTCATTTGTTCTTATTATTAGGAAATTATTCTTAATGACTTAAAAAGTATTTTATTTCACTCTAGGAACTTTTAGTTGCCCAAGTTGACACCTTGTATTTGCAATGAAAGGCAGCAAGAAAGTGGAAAAGGGACAAAAATGCAGAAGAAGACATCGAAAGGGCGTTTGCCAAGAGGATGTCCATTGATATGGCTATGATCCTTGAATTTCCAGCATCTCTCACCCCACTTTCCTTTCCTGGGGCACTTCAAGGGATCACTAGAAAGGGGGATTGTCCCTCCCCGGGAGCTCGCCAAGGCCAAATTGGAGTCCAGTTGGCCTTTCCCCATCGGAACTGCCCAGCTAATGAAAGGGTTTGGTTAGAACAACCATTTAGAGAGTCATACTGAATGTCATGCTGTGAATCTTCAGATTTTTTTTTTTCTGATGATCAGAGTTGCAGTGAATGCTGGGGCTTAAAAGAAAAGCTGATTTTTAGAAACATAACACCTCATTTCCAGTTGACAACCCACTGTTGGCTTCTGAGCCACCCGGGGCAGTGGGAGGAAGTCTCATCAGTGGGGTGGAAGGGGCTGCCCCCAACCCCCGCAGACCTGTCCCTGCCTTTTGTTTTCTGCATCTGCCCCTCCTGCTGGCTGCAAGTGCAGCCTCCTGCTCGACCCTTCAGTCTAACAGGTGGAGCAGGAGCCGAGGTTCTGTCCGCAGGGGAGCGCAGCCGGGCTAGGCAGAAGCAGCGTGCTGTGACAGTCACAAATGCTAACCACAACAGAGATTGCTCTGCAGTCTCACAGCACCGTCACCAGCACCTCCCCTCTAACTAGCATCTGTTTGTGTCACTAAATAAGGCCATGGTGACAGTATTCATCTGTACAACTTAACCAATGATATCCTTAAATTGTCTAATAAGAATAAGGAGCCTCCTTATGTTATCAAATGTATTACCTAGAAATAATGTAGGGCTTAGTGGTAGTTGAATCATAGGACTGATATTTTAAAAACAAATGTGATGACATATAGATGACATACATATTCTGACATACATATTCTGTATACATGTGGTTCATAGATATGAGTGCAAGTGTTAGTCTCTCAGTCGTGCCTCAGACTCTTTGTGACCCCATGGACTGCTATAGCCCGCCAGGCTCCTCTGTCTGTGGCATTCTTCAGGGAAGAATGCTGGAGTGGGTAGCCATTCCCTTCTCCAGGGAATCTTCCCGACCCAGGGATCGAATCCTGGTCTCCCACATTGTAGGCAGATTCTTTACTGTCAAGCCACCAGGGAAGCCCCAATATATATGTGTGCACAAACATAAATCTAAGTGAGCCTGATCCCTTTGAAACCATCGCCACTGCAGAATTCAAGCTTCTTGCAGCCACATTGTAGAAAAGCAAAGCATTTTTGAAGCCCTTCCTTTTTTAGTGGTTGGCCTTGGAGCCAGTCCATAAGCCTCATGAGGAAATTACTCTTGTATATTTTTATTCTTTTAGTCTTAATGGAATTATCCAGTTCAGTCAGACATATTATTTGCTAATCCAATTTTGGCTAGTTTCCAGAGTCAAACCCCGATTCAGAGAATGATGACTCAGCACTGTGCAGGGTTTTAAGGAAATGATCCTGGACTGTGAAGGCCTAGGACTCCGGAGATGGGGTCTGAGCATTGGTGGTGGCCTTGGGGATAGTGTGCAGGTGAGGGTTTTGTATAGGAGATAGAATGTTCATGCTCAGAAGTTCTTTAGAAATAAGTTCTATGGCTTTTGCAGAGCACAGAATACCAGTTTTTCTTCTAAGTGCTAAGGAAACAGAACCTCCAAAGACACCGAGGTCCGAAATACCAAGGCACTGGGGGTGTTATAGGAAGTTTGGTGTGGTGATATCACATGAATGATGAATTGGTTGAGCTGATTAGGTGGTGAAGTGCCCTGAGACCTGTGCCCTTCCACAAGCAGAAAACCTGAGAAAAGAGACATAAAGGTTGTCACTCAGGATAGTAACTTTGTGTAAGTCTGATCTATAGCAGACTGGCTGCCTGAGCTGTTTACTGCAAAAAAGGGCTTGGTTTCCTGGGCAGTTTGCTGCACGTAGTGGGTCAGAGTTCAGCTTAGATATTTGGTTTGGCCATTGTCTGTGTATTCAATCTTTCAGTGGAACTGTCTTACTTTTTTCTTTTCCTGTGTCTTGCCCTGAACCAGGCAATATTTGTCAAATGAATGTGTATATCTAATATCCCATTACCTTAAAAATTTTATCACCATTATGCCAAGGTAAATGACATGATCATTTAAGGTAAATGTTAGATTCTACTAAAATAGAAACTGTACATTACTTTTATTTGAGAGATGGAATCCAAATTATCTCATAGGAAAAGTATAGGATAATCGGATTGAGAAGGAGCTGTTAGGAGGCCCTGGCTCTGTTTAGTGAAGTCGCTCAGTCGTGTCTGACTCTTTGCGACCCCATGGACTGTAGCCTACCAGGCTCCTCAGTCCATGAAATTTTCCAGGCAAGAGGACTGGAGTAGGTTGCCATTTTCTTCTCCAGGGGATCTTCCCGACCCAGGGATTGAACCCAGGTCTCCCACACTGCAGGCAGACGGTTTACTGTCTGAGCCACCAGGGAAGTTGTGAGGCCACTATATTTTGGTTGTAAGTTTATTTCCATTGTTTAAACCAACGGAAGAACAAGAGTCGCTAGATGGAATTTGCATTTCAAATAGCATTTTAGACATTTATGTGTTTAGTGATCGCTCCATTACGTTTTCTTACTGGGGCAATATTGCCTGAGTGCCTCCTCCATGCAGGCATCGTCATGTTCTGACCCAAATCGTTAAATTTCTTCCTGTTCACGCAATAACCTGAGAGATGAAAATGATTAAGCTAGTTTTACAGATGTGATCCAGAAAGGTTAAGTAACTTGCCCAAGATAACACAGCTAGGTCTCTGTTGAACTATGGCATTGACCCAGATCTACAAATGCAGAGGCCAGGAACTCTTTTATTGAGTTGTAGGTACTTGAAAATGGAATACATTCAAAGGAGGCTTCACCCATTCAAAATCTTGCAAATGTTAACTGAAGCAAAGAGTTAAGCCCTACGTTTTTCATTATTTAGCATCTTAATGCAGAGCAATAGAATGTACCTGTCTGAACCATACTGCCTCACTCTGAGTTCATGTTCAAACATTTAAGAGTTATTAAGTAACCTGAAGTCTTTTGCTTTGTTTCTGTTTCCCATTTCTTTCAAATGAACTGAAGGGATAGTACTTAACTAATAGGGGGCCCGTATGTTCAGTTGTTTACATTTAGGGGAAAGTACCTCTTTGGCTCAGCAATCCCACTGCTGGGCATATACCGAGAAAATCATAATGCAAACAGACATATATACCCCAATGCCCGTTGCAGCGGTATTAATAATAGCCAGGACGTGGTGAATATATATATGAATATTCATATATATTCATATATGAATATTACTCAGCCATGTAAAGGAGCAGAACTGGGTCATTTGTAGAAACCTGGATGGACCTAGAGTCTGTCATACAGAGTGTAGTACGTCAGAAAGAGAAAAAAAATTATGTATTATAACGCATATATGTGGAATCTAGAAAACTGGTAAAGATTAACCTATCTGCAGGGCAGGAAGAGAGACACAGACAGAGAATGGACATGTGGCCATGGGGTAGGAAGAAGGGGAGGATGGGATGAATTGGGAGATTAGGACTGATATATATATATATATATACACACACACACACACACACGCCTTTATATATACTACCATGTGTAAAAGAGATAGCTAGTGGGAACCTGCTGTAAAGCGCAGGAAGCTCAGCTCGGTGCCCTGTGCTGACCTAGAGGGGTGGGATGGGGAGGGAGGGAGGTGCAAGAGGGAGGGGACACATGCATACATATAGCTGATTCACTGCATTGTACAGCAGAAACTAATGCAACATTGTAAAGCAATTATATTCCAACAGAAAAGTAAATATCAAACTCCAAAGCTACCTTGTTTATCAGAGAAAACCTTTCCTTTTTTAAAAATTCTAAAACTATCCCATTCCTCAGCCTGCCTTTAAGTTTCTGCCAAACCACAAGCGACCATCGCTGACTCCCTTTCTATGTAGTAAACTCAGAATAAATCGGACTGGCTTTTCTCATTTGTTGGTCCTCTTCTGGTTTCACACCAGACTCTGCTGTCATGGCACTGATGATCTCTTGGGGAAAACAGTCACCCATGAAATAGTACAAATATGTGCGTAACTGTCTCTGTGATGGATGTTATAAAGGTAATATACCTGGTGCTGTCAGAATGGGCAACAGAGATTTGTGACCTGATCAGGGAGGTTGGGAAGCAATCCTTGAACTGAGGATTGAAGAAAGGCGAGGGGTCCCCTGAGTGAAGAGAAGGTGAAGGCTTCCTAGGACAAGGGAGAAGCATGTCCCCAGGCAGGAGAAAGCCAGGCAAGTGGAGGAAGCAGTGAAGTAGTATGGCATGAGTGAAGCAGGATGAGCAGGTGGCCCCCTTGTGAAACTGGCGAGGTTGACAGAGATTGGACGGTGCTAGCCCCTGAGGAGCAGAGGGAAACCATTGAGCATTTAGGCCCATGAGTGAGGTGGTCACATCAGCATTTCAGAAGACTTAAGTTGGAGTCTCCACTAAGTCTGTTTGGAAAATCATAGTAGAGTATCTGTCTTGAACTTAGCCAAACATAAATAGTCATTCCACCATGCAGTTGAATTTTAGAGAAATCAAACCTGAATTGCATGTGGTTTATCTATTACAAATAGCCACCGAGCTGCTATTTCTGTAGTGAGGTAAGTCCACAAGAAATGTAAATTTCATCTTATAATAATTTAAGAAAACCTGGAGGACTTAAAGATGAGTCTTTAAAAGCATCAACTTAATT
The DNA here is from genome assembly GCF_002263795.3 of Bos taurus. NCBI lineage: Eukaryota > Metazoa > Chordata > Mammalia > Artiodactyla > Bovidae > Bos > Bos taurus. The sequence goes on from NC_037339.1 coordinate 25,459,984, forward strand.
AACTTAAAAATCATATATGAATCCGTATTACCACCGTTGTCAATAGGAAATAGGTCATTGATTGCCCTGGCTATTGTACTAGGTAAAGAGATATTTTTCTGCACGTATAGAAATGTGTGGCACTCTAAATACTTATGCACCTGTTTTATCAATACATGGACCCCAGAATGCAGTCATCATCTTGGAGGGTCAGCAGCTGACACATTCTTTCCAAATAGGCACGTATTGAAGCTATAAAATTTACCCACTCATCCAAAACTCTGTAATATTTTCAAGGTCGTGTCTTAGCGATGCATGTCCCATTTCATTACATTTAGTATTATCATGGAGAATAATGTTGCACTGCAAATCTCACTATGTGAAAATAGTGTGAAGCCTTAGATATTAGCTGCTATTTAAAATTAGAAAGCCAATAAATATTTTTAATGCATCTTAAATTTTTTAATAAGTAGATTTTATATTGTTATCCCAAGAATAGATAAGTCTCTATATAAATATACCTTATTTATGGTCAGTGGAGCATGCTAGTGTATTTTATGTTATATTAATATATTATAAAGTAATGTTATTTCTAACAATCAAGTAAATTATCCTAGTTCATGATAGTAATGCCTGCAAAGCTGTTGACTAAGGAGAGTCCTGCTCATATTGAATTTTGAGGAGTTTTGCTTCCAAGGAAACTAGTTCATTGTCAGCAAAAGATGCACCTAAAGCAGTGCAAATATTTCAGGCATTTGCTGAAAATAATCAGTAAATTATAAAATGTGATTTCATATGTCTCCCACAGCCATAAAGCAACAATTAGAAGAGACTTACATTTCCTGCAGAAAAGACTCCATTTGATAAACTCATCATAAAATGTATTTCAAACAAGCATCGACGGGATACAAAGCAAATGATTCACCTTTAGGATGTCTCCACAGTTTTGCAAATTAACATCTGAGATGTAGTGTGGATTTGCTAATAAAGAATTGATTACACTTTTGCTTTTTCTACAGATAAATTTATAATTGTATGTCGTGAAATTCATGGAATTGGATGTGGGTTGAGTTACCATTTATTTTTGTATAATCTATGAAGAAAGTCTGTTGATGCAAATTTCTTGACATATTTAAATATTTTTTTGCATGACTGGTATTCAATATTTGCTACTCAAGGCAAATTTAAAAAAGGTTAAAAAAGAGCTAACAAGCGTTGGGTTATTTCCATCTTGGACAGTGCAGAGCCAACACATTATTTCCTGATCAATGTTAAAGTCATCAAAGAAAGCTCAAAATACCTAGTTCACACACTCAATTCAGTAGGCTTCATATTTTATCTGTTATCATATCTGTATTATGAACATATGAATAGGTAACATGATAGTTTCATTTAAAAAATGCTTAAATATAGGTAAATTAACCGATCAAATAGAATTGGTGGGAGTTTTCAAAAAGAAGATGGCGTATTCCAATTCATTTCTTTTACTCTGTCCTCTCTTGATACCCTAGCTCAGACCTGAATCATCTCTGATTTTTAAATTTTAACAGTTTTTTTCCATTCTCCTCCATGTTGCTGCCAGAATAGTATTTTGGAAACACAGATTAGATCTCCTTAGCTTCTGACTTTTTACAAACATTTAAAAACTTTTTAATTCTTTAGAGTAACATAGACAGTCCTTAATGATGGTGTTTAAAGCTTACCCCCACCTGTCTTTGCCATGCCACTCCCTTTATCATCCTTGGCAAGTCCTGCTCTAGCTTTATCCTAGACCAGAGATGCCAAACATTTGTCTCTTCAGGGCATTTTCCTATTGATGGAATCGTAACTGTAAGTGGCCTTCTGGGTTCCTATGCTTAACATATTTTCACCATTTTCTTCATGTTATATTCTCTATCTGTACTTCATTCCTTTTTAAGGCTGAATAATATTCCATTGAATAAATTTACCTCATCTCTTTATCCATTACTGACTTGATTGACGTTTGGGAATTCCACATATTGTCTATTAGAAATTATGCTCTGATGAGCATTCATGTACACGTTTTTGTAGGGCCATAGATTTTTCAATGGGAATATACCATCATTCTTTTGCATGTGGATATCCTGTTGTCCAGAACTATTTGTTGAAAAGATTGTTATTTACTCCATTGAATTGTCTCAGCAGCCATTTGAAGATCAACTTACCATAAATGTATTTCTTTACTCTCAATTCTATTCCATTGATTTGTATGTCTCTCCTATGCCTGTACTATACTATCTTGATTGATGCAGCTTTGTAGTAAGTTCTGAAATTGAGAAATTTGAGCCTCTACTTTTATTCTCATTTTCCAGGATTGTTTTGGCTCTTCTTGGTTCCTTGCATTTCCATAAGAATTTTAGAATTAGTTTGGAATTTCTCCAAAATGAAGATAGCTTTCTGGATATTGCATTGAATCTGTAGATTGATTTGAGGGATCCCTGGGTTGGGAACATTCCCTGGAGTAGGAAATGGCAACCCACTCCAGTATTCTTGCTTGGAAAATTCCATGGACAGAGTAGCCTGGCAGGCTATAGTCCATTGGGTTGCAAAAAGTCCGACACGACTGAGCACACATACAGTCATCCTAACAGTGTTAAGACTTCAAATCCATGAACACAAGATGTTGTTTCACTTACTGGAGTATCCTTTAATTTCTTTCACTGATGTTTTGAAGTAGTTTTCATTGTACAAGTCTTACACTTGTGCAGTTCATTTACACTTCTTTGTAAAAGTATTTTCTTTTTTTCATGTTATTATAAATTGTTTCCGTAGATTCATTTCTGGATTGTCTGTTGCTAGTTTAGAGAAAGACAGTTGGGTTTCTGATTTATAATTTTATGTAGAATATACAAACTCATGTCATCTACAGATGGAAGTAGTTTTATTTCTTCCTTTCCAATCTGGATGGCCATCATATCTTTTTATTGTCTAGTTGGCTGCTTAGAACGTCTAGTCCAGCGCTGAATAGAAATGGCAATAGCAGTTTTCTTTGTCATGTTCCTGAGCTTAGTGAGAAGCCTTTCAGTCTTTCGGAAATAAGTACAGTGTTTCCAGTGGTTTCTTGGTAGATAATTTTTTAGCAGATATTGAAAAAATGTCTAATCCTATTATTTTTTCCCTACTGGTCATGGAAGAGCGTTGAATTTTGTCAGATGTGGGGTTTTTTTGATATTTTGGGATGGTTAGGTAGGTTTGTTTCCTTTATTCTCTTAATGTGGTGTCTTATCATTTATGATATAATATGGTGTTTATTGATATTTGGACATCAAATCAATCTTGCATTCCTTGACATAATCCCAGTGGGTCATGGTTTATAATGTTTTTTATATGTTGCCGGATTTAGTTTGCTAGTATTTTCATGAGTAGTAGTATATCTATAGTCACAAAGGATATTAGCCTGTAGTTTTCTTTTCTTGTGATATCTGTGTCAGTTATACTTTTTCAGGCCTGGCATTTGAGGCTATAAAGATATATTTCAGTAGAAAGGTTCATGGCTTAAGATCTCAGTGGCCAAGCTATTTGAAAATTGAGTTCTGTTTTCTAAATGGGTCTGAATGTTAACAATACAGAACAGTTTGTTTTTAATCATGGGAATCATCTTACTAGTTCCTATGATAGCTAAAAGAACACAATTTGAGAAGATATTAAGGTTTTGGAGAAAATGGCAGAAATAAATTAATTCAGAGGATGTCTTTGACGTCAGTCATGGGAAAAATGCAGCTCATTTTGATGGAGTACTTAGAAAACACAAAATGAGAATAAATTTGCATACTAATTTGATAAGAAGATACTATGTAGACCTAAAGATAAATCTAAAATCCAGAAATAAGCAATTGAGTCTGCAGTGTTCTATGATGTATCCATTTGCGTATATGCTATCTGAATTTTTACTGAAAGGAAATGCATTCAATCAAGGTCCATATGGAAAGTTCTATAAACTATATTCTCATTACTAAACTGAATTTGGAGAAAATTATTCAAGTTCACTTAGAATTTGGGTAATTTATATGAAAGTAAACTACATAGGAACAAGAAAAAACATTTGGATGGAAAAGAGTAAGACTTTAATTGTTTAATATTTTATAATTGTTGATAGCTTACTTTTTTCAGCTATTCTTCCATGCATCATACCACATGGGAAAACTTTCACATATGGTTGTAAGAAAATGCAGTAAATTAGCATGTTTGAAACCAAAATTGAAAACAATTGGTTGTGTATCAAAGGAAAATGTAAATTTTGATTCATGAAATTCGGTTCAGTTGTGCAGGTATCTAAAAAATAATTATAAACCTTTGACATACTCCATTGGAGATGGCTAAAATATAATTAATAATTTTAAAATAGTCTTAGGAAAATATTTTAAACTGATTTCTTCAGAATGCTTAAAATAACGACTAGGTAAGAGTTATAGTCTCTACAAGAAAAGAATTATAAATTTTAAGTCATAAATCAAATTTTATTCCCTTAAGAGAGAAAGTTTGTATCTATATTTAATTAAAGGAAAATAATACAGAATCAATAGAATAGTTACATATTGAAGGTGGTTTCTGTGCAGGTGATGTGTATAAACTCAATTCTCAGGCATACATGACAAGTTAGTTGTATTTTTCTAGTCATAATTGTCTACTGTAATCACTGGACTGGAAGAAGTGCCCTAAAGCTTTGGAGTACTTGCTCAAATGCAGGAGTTCCTCCTGTTGAATAACATAATTTCAAAACCTTTGAATAGCTGGAAACATTGTTAAGTTTTTCTGGCAGTGGCAGAACTAGTGACCAAAGATCAACCATGCACTGGCATTATCAGTGGCAGAAAGAATAAAAATTGCCCAAATCCCAGAGTCGACCTAGCGAACTTGGGAAACTGAATCTCCCAGTTACTAATGACTCTCCCCGAGTTAGAGATATCCCTACAATGGGCCTGTGTTTCAGATCTTTTCTTAGGACAAAGGTGTGCGTGTGTGTGAGCTCGTTAGAGATATCCCTAGCAATGGGCCCGTGTTTCAGATCTTTTCTTATGACAAAGGTGTGCGTGTGTGTGTGAGCTCTGGTACCTGGCATGGTGATCTCTTGTGATTAGTGAAAATTTGCCATGAGTATACTGTAGCAGTAGTTTCAGGGATGGAGAATACAGTTAAATAAGTACCATAAAATGATAGGGAACATTTAATATTTTCACGATTTTTGAGGTCATCTTTGGCTCATGGAGTACCTCAGAGTAATCGTGCCAACATCAATTATTGGGTTATATATTTTTATAGCTGCTTTAAAGAGAATTCCAGTTTACCTGAATGTTGGATATTAAACTATACACCGAACAGGATTGTATTTGATTCCAAAGGTTGTCGGCTTTTCTGATTGTGTTCCATTCTGTCTTTATCAGTGCAAAATGACATTCCATTCCTGACCTTCCATTTTCCTATGTCTAGCCTTGGAGTTTCATCTTTTGGTTCTCTAAGGATGTGATTACTTCCTTCTGAAATGTTGTGGAAATCCTGACTCCATGTGTAGAACTCGTAGTTTGGAGATAGTTATAGCAAGTGCTCCAACTTTTATTAAAAACTGCTATGACCTATGCCAGAGACTCAGAATTCAATTAAATTCTTGTAATTAGTAGTTGTCTTCCTCCTTTTTTATTATTTCTAAAATTTGTGTTATGTTTTCAAAAGAATATATCTTTGTTTTCACCCACATTTATGTCTTACTTTATCAGACTTCTTAGTATTCGCTTCCTTAAGGTACCATGCAGTTGCTGGTGTTTTTCTGTAAGGCAAAAAGAGCAATCTTTCTCATTTGGTTGGATGTTTTGTTTAGAGCTGCTCTGTCTGATGTGGTAGCCACTAGCTACACGTGGTTCTTAAACACTTAGACTGTGGCTAGTCTGAATTGAAATGTAAGTGTAAAGTAGACACTTGATGTCAAAAGCCTCACACAAAAGAATATAAAATAGTTCAGCAATTTTATATCGACTACATGTTATAATGATAACATATTAGATATATGGGGTTCAATAAAATATATGATCAAAATTGATTTCATCAGTTTCTTTTTTATCTTTTTAATGTGGCTACCAGAGGCTCATGGGACTTCCCTGTAGCTCAGAGGGTAAAGAATCTGCTTACAATGCAGGAGACCTGGGTTCGATCCCTGGGTCGGGAAGATCCCCTGGAGTAGGAAATGGCAACCCACTCCAGTATTCTTGCCTGGAGAATCCCATGGACAGAGGACACTGGCGGGCTACAGTCCTTGGGGTCACAAAGAGTTGGACACGACTGAGCGACTAACACTACTACTAGAGGCTCGGTGGTAAAGAACCCGCCTGCCAATGCAAGAGACGCTCGTTCCGTCCCTGGGTCAAGATGATCCCCTAGAGGAGGAAATGGCAACACACCCAGTATTCTTGCCTGGGAAATCCCATGGACATAGGAGCCTGACGGGCTACAGTCCATGGGGTCGCACAGAGTCAGACGTGACTTAGTGACTAAACAACAACTAGAAATAGCTTACAGCATGTTTCTAAGAATACCTCTGGTTTAGGAATAATGCAAACTCAGGTACTCAGGTTTTTGGGGGACCCATGATAAAACCCATGGGTTTACCTCCTTAATGCAGTGCACTCCCCCGATAGGCTTCTTTGGTGAGATGAATGGTAGGGAAGGGGAAGTCCTGATAAAAACATGGCTTGGGTAATTATCGGTCATGCTCTTTTATACCGTTATGCATGTGTTCAGTTGGTTAGCCTGATTTGGCTTGTGTAATTACAGGGTTGGGGAGGCTGCTTAATAGAGGAGGGAATGGAATCATTGGGCCCTTTAGGGCCACTTTTAATGACAAACTTTTGATCTTGTAATCATTATTAGTTGACTTGTGACTCTGGGAAGCATGATGACAAAGAGGGATACAGAGGTTAGTATTAAAATATGGTTCAGTCAACTCTGAAATGCACTACATTTTAATGTCGTATGTATAGCTTCAGTTTGTAAACCTTTTCTTCAGACCCTGGGTTCCAACACAAATGCAGGTATCCATGAGTCTGAATTATATGTATGAAAGAATAGGTTGACCAGATCAGTAATTTCCTCTATTTTAACAATGACATATGTTTAATGTGTTTTAACATGAAATATGTAAACATCAATTATATCAGTATATAATGGATCTGGTTGTTTACATTAATATATTTTGGGAAGGCATCTGAAAGAAGTAAATTGTCCATGCTCCAGGCTAACAGCTGCTATGTAGATATCACCCAAATAAATATATGAAAGCTATTCAGTGTCCTAGCTATGCAATCGGAGAAGGCACTGGCGACCCACTCCAGTATTCTTGCCTAGAAAATCCCAGGGGCAGAGGAGCCTGGTGGGCTGCAGTCCATGGGGTCGCTAAGAGTCAGACACGACTGAGCGACTTCACTTTCACTTTTCACTTTCATGCATTGGAGAAGGAAATGGCAACCCACTCCAGTGTTCTTGCCTGGAGAATCCCAGGGACGGGAGCCTCATGGGCTGCTGTCTATGGGGTCGCACAGAGTCGGACACGACTGAAGCGACTTAGCAGCAGCAGCAATGGAGTGATTTTCTGGTTAAATGAACATTCTGACTTCTAAACCCATTTATACAGAGATGTTCAGAAGCGTGGTGGAATTTATATGGCTGTGAGGGGCCATCTTCTAAACAATTGATATTTTTCATTTCTAGTCTGAATAAATACAGTGATGGCCTGATGAGGCAGCGAGGGAGATGGAAATAACAGTTGCATCAAAAAACACTTGGAAAGTAAAGTCACAGCCTTTGGGGATGAGTAACCGGGTATGGATGAAAGAAGGTTGGTAGCATTGGCTAAAGGCTCAATGCTGGTGCCTTTTACAGAGTAAACGCTGCTTTAAGGCAAGTGGGATTAGAGAACTATTTGGGACAATCTCAGTGTTAGGCATGTTGAGATCATAAGATCACAGAAGCTCTGAATTGGAAGAATACTTAAAACTCATTGAGTCCAATAATTTATGATCATACTGGTAGTTTACTATTATATTAAATCCCTTCTGTTTCCAGAGTTCTATGTCAAGCACTGGACTCCACCACTGGGGGAAAAAATAAAATGTCTCATTTGAAGGTTCTATTTGTTCAAGTGCTAGCTTACTGAGATTTTATTGTACAACGACCTAGGATAGTCCCTCTTTTCTTCCTTCAGCACTAAGACTTGTCAGTAAGGAAGAAGTCATACCCAGGGAGTCATTCACCCTCCAGCTAAACAGGAAGCCTTCAGAAAACACAGGCTGCAAACACACTGCAGATGAGAGGTGGCACTTCATATGTCTAAAGAGATTTGGAGGATGTTGGAGTAATTAATCTTCATTAATGTATTGAGTCACTGTTATATGCCAAGGACTGGGAGTGTATTGCTGAATGAAACAGACATCACTGGTCCATGAATCAGATACAGTCAAATAAAGAAGAATGTGTGTGAGAGAGAGAATAGCTGGACATTAGAACATTAGAATATGGTAGTAAAAGGTGATGCTTGAGCCAAGATCTGAAGAATGAGAAGCTGCTCACAGATATGTGTGATAATCTGTGGGTTATTGAAAAGGGGTAAGGTTGGAAACGTGAGTGTTACTTGAAAGAAGCATCCTGATGAGTCTGCAGTTTAAATTTAAACATCCACTTAAAAAAATATTAAAATCTAAACATGCCATTATATTGAATAATTTGATTCTTTTCCTCAATAGTGTTTGTTCTTTCTGGAAGACTAAAATTTTTGCAGGGTAGTAAAATGATTGACTTCCCTGGTGGCTCAGATGGTAAAGCATCTGTCTACAATGCGGGAGACCCGGGTTCAGTCCCTGGCTGGGGAAGATCTCCTGGAGAAAGAAATGGCAACCCACTCCAGTATTCTTGCCTGGAAAATCCCATGGACAGAGATGCCTGATAGGCTACAGTCCATGGAGTCGCAAAGAGCTGGAGATGACTGAGCTACTTCACTTAAAATTATTGAGAATTACGATCAATTTATACCCGACTTACCTGCTGCTTTTATTTTTTTTTCTGACAACTCCAAGAGGATTGCAAATGCTTTACTAACATTTCTCCTACAGATAAATTTTCTGAAAACCATTTGTCAGGACTGGGTTTTCATCTATATTAAATTTATTAGTCATTCACAGATCGTTAAGTTACAGTCCAAGGTTACAAGTATTTCAGGTGTGACAAAATAAGGTAAACAGCTTTTTAAAAATTATAAATGCAGCAAAATAGTTGCTTTCTGAAATATAGCTCTGAAGAATGGAAAATAAGCTTTATTTGAATTGTGAAGTCTTGAAAATGGCAACAATTAAATTTGTTCATTCTTTTAAGCATGCATTTTTGTTTATATGGTCTTCAGCGCTCTATAAATGTTGGGGAGATAATTGATGTTAAAAATAGTGTCCTGTTATTAGTTAGTTGATTGGAATTGATCAAAACTGCAGTTAAGTATAGTCGGAAGTATTTTAGTTGTCAGAAGGATCCTAAATATATACATGGGCTTTCACAAAATAATGATTTTATTAATTACCCATGAAGGATCATTTCTACAGTATAGAAGATGCAATATTTATAAATGACACTCAAAATAATTATTTCTGATTTCTTAGAAGTCAACTGAAAGTGAAAGTTGCTCTGTCGTGTCCGACTCTTTGTGACTCCATGGGCTATACAGTCCATGGAATTCTCCAGGCCAGAATACTGGAGCGGATAGCCTTTCCCTTCTCCAGGGAATCTTCCCAACCCAGGGATTGAACCCAGGTCTCCTGCATTGCAGGCGGATTCTCTACCAGATGAGCCACCAGAGAAGCCCAAGAATACTGGAGTGGGTAGTCTATCCCTTCTCCAGCAGATCTTCCCGACCCAGAAATCAAACCAAGATCTCCTGCATTGTAGGCAGATTCTTTACCAGCTGAGCTACCAAGACAGACAAAAATACACTGAATATGACATAGCTAAGTATTTTATGGAGAAGGAAATGGCAACCCACTCCAGTACTCTTGCCTGAAGAATCCTTTGGACAGAGGAGCCTGGGGGGCTACAGTCCATGGGGTCACAGAGTTGGACACAACTGAGCAACTGACACACACACAAGTATTTTATTAAATTTTCTCTAATGTCCCAAGTGATTGGATACACATGCTGTTCAGGAAAAAATCTGTTTCATTAGTTATTTGAAGGTAGTAATTGCTTCTAGTTTTAAGTGTCAGTTGTTGTTGTTGTTGCTTTTTCTCTCTCCAGGCATTTCTTTATCCATGAATAGTATGAGATTTGGAGAATATTCTACAGGAAACCTTATTTTAGAGAGTAGAATATACTCAGTGCTCTTCCAATATAGAATATGCTCTAGTTGCCTTGGGGTAGCTCACCTGCCTTCATTTGCTGCCAGTAAGACTATGTAGATACTTCGAGTATCAGTGTTCATCAATGTTATGAAGATTCACAGAAGAAATATGGTGGGATTTTGCTGGGAACGTAGAAGACTTGAATAGAGACATTGCAAATACAAGGTTGGATGATTCTACCTTCAAATATGTGTTAATGCAGCCTTGTAGCCCATGAATCATATTCTAGAATATAGAAATTACATCTGCTGGCTGAAGCTTCTGCCTGTGAAATAATAAGCCTCCATTAAGATTTAGTGGTAAGAAGGCACTCTTGGCATTTGTGGATTTGATAGTCATGATTTCAGTGTTTGGGCCTGTTCCTAATGATTCATACGGTAATGTGAAATTTCTGAGGCTCAACTGGAATGGTGGGCAGTCAATCTGTGCTTTTACAGGGCAGCCACATGCCACAGGGTTGACAGAGGGCCCTTGCTGGATACCAGGCATCACTGTTTTCTCAATTCTCAGGTGCCCTTACTTTCCCTAAGTGGTAAAAATTTAATTTCTTTGTGTTAGCTTTTCATCAAGTACAAAACTACTGTGGAAGTTGAAAACAGTTGTTATGAATCTGAACGTAGGGACCAGCAATTCAGACATTTCCACATTTACAAGTAGTTAAATTTAAGAGGTGCTGAAATATATTCTTTAAATATATACAGTCTGATCTAATTCTCAAAGTATTATCATTATTCCACTTTACAGATGGAGATGTAGCTCAGAAGCTATAGATGACTTGATGGGGTCAGCTAACTTTTAAAGCCAGGTCCCCTGGCTTTAAAACTACTCTTTTATCTTCCTTTATGCTTCTGAATCCAGGTCACTTCAGACAGAACGTTCTTTGCCCAAGAGGTTGAAAGTCAGTTTCTCAGATGACAAACTGAAGGAGTTTTTTCTCCTCGTAGGTATCTGCTTTTGGGGCTCTGACCTTTCCTTCGCCCTCTCCTGGGAAGCTCTGCCCTCCTGGGCCTTTTTCTTCCCGGGAAGCTGCAAAATGGTTTTTGCACAGCAGGAAAAAGAAATGTGTGGAGGGCCACACACTGCTTAAAAAGTGAATGTATGTGTATATACAAATCTGCTAATCTGCTAATGTCAGATACAGTATGCCATGTTTCAGGCTTCATTTGATAGTCTCACAAGTAGATGTGGCTCTCGCGGTCCTTCCTTGTTTCATTTCTCAGTTTAAAAGAAGTTCGCATAGGATTTCTCTAAACTGAGTTTTTATCCATTTGGCCCCCTTATCACTCCCACCCCTACCTTTACTGTGCTCCCCATCCTTGTTACAGCTTCCTAGACAGAGTGCTTGCCTTTGGGCATCCTTCCTGTTTCTTTGTTGTTGTTCAGTTGCTAAATCCCGTGCGACTCTTTGCGACCCCATGGACTGCAGCACGCCAGGCTTCCCTGTGCTTCACCATCTCCCAGATTTTTCTCAAACTTATTTCTGTTGAGTTGGTGATGCCCTCCAAACATCTCATCCTCTGCTGCCCTCTTTTCTTCTCACCCTCAATCTTTCTCAACATCAGGGTCTTTTCCAGTGAGTTGTCTCTTCACATCAGGTGGCCAAAGTATTGGAGCTTCAGCTTCAGCATCAGTCCTTCCAATGAATATTGAGGGTTGATTTCCTTTACAATTGACTGGTTTGATCTCCTTAGAGTCCAGGACTGTAAGAGTCTCAAGAGTCTTCTCCAGCACCACAGTTCAAAAGCATCCATTCTTCAGGGCTCAGCCTTCATGGTCCAACTCTCACATCTGTATGTGACTGTTTCTTTAACCCATGATTTCTCTAAGCGTTTCTAGATCATCCCAACCTCCTTCCCCTCCTGCAGCCACACAGGAGTGCTGCTATGTCGTGGGGCGTTTCTGCTGTTTGTTATGACGTAGCCTGCAGCACTTAAACCTTTTGTAGTTGAATTGCATGTTTTCTTGGATCCTTTCGTAACGTTTCCAAAAGGTACTGAAACAAGTGATGGTGGATATCTTTATAAAACACCTGGCCGTCTTTTTTCTTTTAATTGAGGCCACATTGGTTTATGTCATTATAGGTTTCGCGTGTAAGCATTGCAGTTCCATTTCTGTGTACACTACAGTGTGCTCAAATTCAGAGTTGAATTTCCATCCATCACCATGCAGTTGACCTAGCTTTACCCATCTGCCCTCACCCCGAGCCTTCCCCTCTGTAACCACTGCTCTGTTCTCAGTACCTGCCTGTTTGTTCAGCACTTTGACATCGTTTTAAAAAGAGGCTTTGATCTTTGACCTTTAAGAAGTTAGTTTGACACTTGCTTCTTGTGCTGCAAGGTTATGTATTGAGTTTCTTGTTTGTGCTTGTCATTGTGTCATTATCTCCTGGCCTTTTTGATAGCTGCCTTGGGGAATTCTTTTTACCCATAAATTTGTGTATGTTATTCTTTACATTCAGAACAAATCTCCTTTAACACGATATTCATTTATCCTTTCACATACTTATTCTTTGCCAGTACTTTTAAATTATCATCTATTAAAATCAGCAAGCATTAAAAAAAAAATCAGCAAGCACTCCAGCATCTTGCGTGGGTTTTATGACACATATGGAAATTATTTTGTTTAGAGTTTCTAAATAAATATAGATCTTGAAATGTATATTCTGTTCTTCTGTTGGAAGGACCCTAAGTGACGGTATTTCACTTAAGTCCCATTGGATTTAACAATCTCTTTGTATTAGTTTTATGCAAGTTTTCAATAATTCAGTGCCACAGTTTTGTCTAAAAAGATACTTATACTTAAAAGAGTTGTTGTGACCATTATATTAGATAAACCCAGTACCTGGTATACAGAAGACAATAGTGTTATTACTATTAGTGTTTAAAATTTATGAACAGTTTTGTTCCTCTGTATTTTCTCTTTAAGAAAACAGGAAAAGTTTTCGTATCTCTTTCCTTCATCTTCTATTTTTACTATCACACCCTTTAGCCCTTCTTTTTTTTTCCAGCAAATATTATTGAGCCCCAACTCTGTGAAAAGTCCTATTTTAGGATATGGAGGTTTGGCAGTGAATGATAAAGCCCCTACTTTCATAGAGCTGATATTCTAGGACCAGTGTGTGTAATATTTTCATCTTTGTAGTTTTACAAAGTTATTTGTATAATGTACTAGAAGCTGTATTGTTAAGTAGTTTGTGGAAGCCCAAAGACAATGGAAGACTTTTGTGACCATGTATGATGTATTAGAAACAGTTCAGAAAGTGATCTTGCTTTTTAAAAGATCAGGTAATGCTGAATCTCTTGCAATAATCAAGGAAAGACACATTATTAAGGCAAAACATCTGGGTAATGTATGATTTTGTTGTTCTTGTCAGTTACGTGATTTTTCATAGTTAAATCCTGAATTATTTTTTTGTTTGTTTCTTTTCAGAACCAATAGTATCACTTTTTAAAACTTTATTGAGGCATAATTGGGAACTATTGGTTTTTAGATCATGCACTCTAATAAAGTTAACACAAAGACTTAAATTTGATTACTCACTACTTTCTAATGAGGAAACTTTAATTTTTGATTTCAAAAGCAATTGTGCTGTACTAGAAAAAAAAATTAGAAGCTTTGGAAACTGCAGTAAATCTTAAAAGTCATAACTACTTACATAAAATGTTATATCCTTTCAAAGTTTTCAATGTCTTCTATATCTTATTTTTAAAAAAGAGTACTGTTCACATGGTTTTGTAACTTTTTCATTTATTAATGTATTATGCAATTTTTCATGCCAACAGTCAATATTCTTAGCACAATTTTTATAGGCTTTATATTTTTTATTTCAGTTCAGTTCAGTTGCTCAGTTGTGTCTGAGTCTTTGCAACCCCATGTACTGCAGCACGTCAGGCTTCCCTCTCCATCTCCAACTCCTGGAACTTGCTCAAACTCATGTGCATCGAGTCAGTGATGCCATCCATCTATTTTTTATATAGATCTAACTTAGTTTGTCAATACCCTATTGTTAACCTCTTATTTCCAGTTTTTTCTTTCTTATAAGCGATCTTGCCATGAATTCTAGTCTCCTTGCAAATATTTTGTGTATCTTCAGACACTTGCTTTTGACAGATTATTAGAAGTTAAATGGATGAGCTTCTGTGGTTCTTGTTTTGTATCATGAAATTGCTCTCCATAGAGATTTTAAAATTTTGCATTTCTCCAGCAATGTCTGAGAATATGTCTCTCCAGACCCTTAATAATTGGAGCAATGGCCAATACACACACACACACAGAAAACTGGGAATGCAGTTCTCATCATCCCCTTCCTAGTCCCATCCTTTCCTCATGACTGTCTGTGGCAGAGCAAAAGTCTTCAAGGTCGTTTTCTCCTCCCCTGGTCTCCAGGGTTTAGCTCCGGGAACATTCAGAGCTTGAAAAATTGAGCTCATAGTCACCAAAGTCACAGGGGACTGATTGGAATCAGTTTGGCATCAGAAAGTTCATTCAGGAGTTTATACAAGTGGCTTTCCAACATCAGATGAGATCAGATTGTTTAGACAATCTGGGCACATGGCTGAGGACACAGAGCTAGCCTGCCAAGCTCCCTGAACCACAGCTACCTGCTTTGGTCACGGGGTCACGTGGTCACGTGGCAAGGCAAGAATGAGTGAGCAGAGGCCAGAGCAGTTTGCAGGGGGTCTGTCCTGATGACTTATCCTCTACCCCTGAGGATGAAGCTAAAGCTTTCCTTACACTTCGAATTGTTCCTTTCTTGATTTCTTAAGAACTGTGGATCTTTTAGAATATATAATGTATCCAGTTCGTCTTCCACGGGATTTAAAACAATGGATGGTGAAATCAGGCAGTTACTTGCTACAGGGATGTTGGATTGCTGATCAGTAAATCCTGGAAGAAAACATATGCGTGTGCACGCACACGTGCACCCAAATATACATACACATGCCTGCATACGTACACACGCATTTGCAGATGAGCTAAAATACAGCATTTTTCTGCTGATCTCAGTATTTGTTTTGTAATTCTTGATTCTCCAGTAAAGGATAATTTTCCTTGTGTGGCCCATAAAACAACACTCAAATTTTTCATTTCTGTTTATTGCTTAAAATGTTTCATCAGAAGAAAAAATTTTGTGTAGCTTTAGCACTTGAATAACTTTTCAAATCTTGAAAAAAAATAATTTGTACTCTCATCTTTCAACGAGATGTTGTTGGTACTTTGAAGAATAAGCTTACCTCTACCGTTATTTTAGAATGTGATTCGAATTCACTTTATTTTCTAGCACATTTTATTCTAGCAAATATTTTTCTCTAGGTTTTACTAAAGAAATGCTTTGACTTACATTGGACGGTACCAAGTTGAAACTCAAAACTATTTAAAACATTTAAAAGTTGTCATCTCATTTGCTAAATAAAGGACAGATCTTGAAAAGACCAAAAAGCCTATGTTTTTATATCTTGATTTTTGCCTAAACGAAGCTTTCAGCTGATCATTGCCAAGAATGAAAATTAGTTTTTTTTTCCCACCCATTATACTCGGCCTTGTGAGTACCCCTGTTGTCTTTAAAGAGAGTTTCCCCCCACCCAACCTCATCGTACTTCTTTCTAAAAGGGGATAAGGTAGATAATCAAAGCTAAACTGGTTCTTTGTACAACAAAAGGCAAGAATGCATCCAACCTTCATCTAGCTGATCCTGAAAAGAAACGAAGCAAAGCTTCCAATTAGCTTGATTTATACAATGATGTGCTTTCTTTCCCAGTTAATTAAGAGGGATTCAATAAGATCCAGACCATGGGTTCTGACCTTTCATCTTCTAAGAAAAAAAGTAAAAATTACCCCACCAAATGAAAACAAACTAAAAGGAAAGCTTTGTTTAGAAATTTTCCAGGGTGATGAATCTTATATATATTTTTTCATCTTGTTTTTCTTAAAACAGTCCTTCTCTGTCTCATAACTTGGGCATTTGTAGAGTACACAGCTTTTTCATGCCTCACATCTTTTCCATTAAAAACCCCCCAGTTAATGAGATGTCCCCTGGCAAACAAGGGATGTTTGCTAGAGGAACCATAGAATCTAGAATGTGAGGTTGGAGAGAACCAGAAGGGGATACTGAGGCTTAAGAGAAGTGATATGACCAGCACAAGATCGTTGGTACTGGAGCCTGATCTCATTCCTGTCACAGCCAGTTCTTTCCACTAAACTCCGTTGCTTTGATGTTGCTGGAAGAATTAATGTCTGTTCACAAAGGTGGCGCTGTGCTTTGCTCTTGGGTGTTTCTTTCAGATTGTGTGTTGTTCTGCTACTAAAGCATCACTTACATATGTCTATACTTCTATAGCAGTGTGTAGGGTACGTAGTTAATGCATTGAAAATATGGGTTATGTGAATAAAATTCATATTCATTCAGTTAACTGACGTATATTGAATGTCAGCTGTGTGCTAACAGCTGGTAATAGTTAATCAAATAATGGATGGTCCCTGCATTTATATATGAGAAAGGGCTTCCTTGGTAGAACCAGTGACAAAGAATCCACTTGCCAATGCAGGAGGCATAGGAAACACGGGTTCAATCCCTGAAGTAGGGAATGGCAACCTGCTCCAGTATTCTTGCCTAGAAAATTTTATGAACAGTGAAGCCCAGGAGGCTACAATCTCTGGGGCCACAAAGAGTCAGACATGACTGAGTACACACACACCACACACACACACACACACACACACACACACACACACAGGAAAAAGATACTGAGGGCCTTTTGTTCTGTTTTCTATGGTAAAACGTAATTTGATTAACAAGATGTGATTATTCTAGATGACTTCATTTTATTTATGACCTCTGAATTCCTTCATAATAAATTTCAGATGACCTTTAAAGACTTTGAAGTTAGAATGCTTCCAAATATAATAATTTCAGTAATGGCATACAACGATGTGTAAATGGAGTATAATGCCAATTTACATAATGATATTTAAAGATGAGTTCTTTTTAGATATCCAACTTGGGCGTCCTTGTCTTCATGCAGCTTTGCAAACGAGAGTTTTTACAAGCAGACGGCAGTGCTGCAGTGTTGGTAGCTACCGATGTCTGGCTTAGTCAGATCAAGCCAGAGCAGAAGCCTGGATTCCTTCATCCCCACCCCTAGGACCACCCCCACCTGGGACATGCCAGAGTCTGGGCTAGGAGCTTGGGATCCAAAGAGAGCTGACTTGTTTCTTCTCTTAAGCTGTGAAGCTTTAGGACTTCCTGGCAAAAAGAAAAGACAGTCTGTAGACCATCAGTCCAAAGAGGGCTCTCAGAGGAGGGCATCCTCTTGAGTGGGGAGAGTGGGATCCTTAATTTGGCCCTTCGGGTGTGTGTGGCTTAAGATTCACCTTGAGGATTAAATGGAAGAACCGAGGCAGGCCAGACCCTGAATAGAGGGAGAGTAGTCAAGGTTAGGTGTTTCCCTGGTGACTCAACGGTAAAGGTGGCGCAGGTTTGACCCCTGGGTTGGGAAGATCCACTGGAGGCAGAAATAGCAACCCATTTCCAGTATTCTTGCCTGGAAAATCCCATGGACAGAGGAACCTGATGGACTGCGGTCCATGCGGTGGCAAAAGAGTCAGACACAACTTAGCGACTAGACAACAGCAGCAACAGGTCAAGGTTAGGAGTAAAGTGGGGACAGACCTCGTTCCACATGAGGTTAACAATTACCTAGTTTCCTTCCTCTCCCAGCCCCTTCAGGTAACTCACTTCTCTTCCTGAGATCACTGTCTCAAATGCAAAAGCTTTGCTCCCTGGAGTTTAAGGCTGTGGTAGATGGGGAGATTTCAGCAATTAGTTGTTATTTGTGTACAGTCAGTAGCTCTGTAAACAGCAGTCTAGGACTAGCTGATCGGAGGCCCCGGCTCTGCAAGCATCACTGTTTCTAGCCACTTCCCAAGCAGAGAGGTCTGCTTTTACCAGTTTTCTCAGAGAAGAGTTAAGTACCCGGGCATAATAACACACCAGGTGTCCATCACAAGAAGAAAGGAATGCAGTTTATTTTCATACTACTGTTTTTACATTCCAACCTCATATGGGCTCTCTGTTTATGATGAGAAAATCAAAGCCAGAGAGAATGGAAGTCCAAGGCCTCAGGATAAAGGCTACGTCTCCTTGGCAGTAGACAGGAGGCCCCGCTTGGTCTGGTGGAAAGAAGGCAGTTTCGTGCTGGGCCTGAAATGAAAGGGCATGTTTTTCTGTTTCAAAATGTCCTTGAAGGGAGAGACACAAAGGAAGAGAAGGGCAAAAGGCTGTGGCCACTGATATCCCACTGACTTTCCCCTTAACAATCCGCGTTGGTGATGTTTGGGAGACGTGGAGGCCCAGGTGCAGCTCCTGGGTCAAGCCCTGGTGGCTCCGTGGTGACAGCTGTGGCCACGAGGGCCCTGGGTCGTGCTCAGAGAATGTGGTGTCCTCCAACAGTGCCAGTGTTGGTAGCAGAGATCTAGTGGGGAGATTTAAAAATCATACCGAGAAATCAAAATCCTTTATCACCATTAAAATTAATAGGTATCCAACCTGGGCGTCCTTGTCTTAATGTCTCACTCCCATCTATTTGGGATTTGCTGCCTACAAAGTTATAAATATTCAGTACATTTTAGTAGTAAAACCTTGGGTGATGGCAGCTTCCTTGGGTGACTGTACCTCTTTCTTAAGACACATTTGTCTCTCCTCTGGAAATAGTTTAAAAGATAAGGATACTTTTTCTTTTTAAGCATAAGCACAATACCATTATCTTATGAAAATTTAATAGTAATCTCTCAGTTTGGGCACTGCACCTTTAATAAAAATATTAATGATTAAAAAAGAAGAGTCTTATGAAAGATTTTCTTATAAATCTAGTTTGGTAATGTTTCATTCATTCTTTCATTCATTCAGACCCTGCTCTGTATGACTGGGTGCAGGCAGGGAGCCCCTCATGGTATAATCATTGAGTTGTGACAGAGCGCATTGTAGTTCTTAAAACCTCTAGGATACTATTCTATCACCATTTTTAATGTTCATAATTTGATGTATGCCCCACAGGATCCTTAATCCACATCCCCAACATACCCTTATTGTGACTTTATTTCAGTGGATATTTATTGACTGTCTACCATATGCTTGGCTGGATTCTGTGGGGGGAAATGGTAGCCTAAAGGGGGCAGGAGGAAAAGGGGATGACAGAGGATGAGATGGCTGGATGGCATTACCGACTCGATGGACGTGAGTCTGAATGAACTCCAGGAGTTGATGATGGACAGGGAGGCCTGGCGTGCTGCAATTCATGGGGTCGCAAAGAGTTGGACACGACTGAGTAACTGAACTGAACTGAACTGAAAGGATAAAGAGAGGAGAAAGAACTGTCTGTGTCTGTGGAAGAGAAGGGAGGATGAGGGGTGGTGAGATGTCTCTTCCTTGACCCCCCAATTTTCAGGAAAATCTTGGATTATCACAAGATGCTGCTGAGAAGCCAGGCAAGGAGCAGACACATCCTCTGTAGGCACCAGGAATGCTGGGTGAGGTGTGGGAAGAATTGGGGGCAGGGGACACTTGCAAGCGCTTGTCACATGTTAGGGCCCTGGACTCAGCCCCAGTGCAACTAGCTTGGGTGTGAAGCTCCCGGTTGACGAGGTGAAGAAGAAGTGGTGTTGAGGAAGCAGATTTTCAGAGGTTGAGAGGTGGAGGTGGACAGGTGGAATGGACTTGTGTGCTCTGCAGGTTTGCTGGAAAAATGGGAGGAGCCCGAGGGGCAGGGCAGGTTGAGAGGAGAGTTCTTTCTCGAAGTAAGGGAGATGTAGGCCCGTTCACTGGCCGAGGGAGAGAGAAAAGAGAAAGAGGACTCCTGATGGGAGACACCATGAATGAACACTGACGCTTTCACTTTTGGAAGGTGAAGGACAGGCCATTTTCCAAATTCAAAAAGAAGGAGAAAAGCAAGTCCAGGAAATAAACAACTCTAGGAAATTCTAGAGGGAGAGGAGGTGAGCTTGTGAAGACTGTGCTGAATGTTTATAATGGTGTCGTAGGTAGGCAATAGCTGCTGAAGAGTGATTTGTTGTCGCCCAGAGACAAAGCCCACGGGGGCCTAGCCGACATGCTGTTTGGTTCCCAGATGTGTACAAGAGAGCGTATCCAATTTTGGCTTCTTCCAGTAAAAATTTTTTCCATCCAAAATTTTAAGATGATGCCGTTTACCTTTAACTAGAGATTATGAAAGATAGTAGGTGAGAGCTTCTCTGGCTGCTGTGGGAAATAGGACAGAAACGGCCAGTCATGGGCCAAACAGAAACTGTGATGAAGCCATGATAAGGGTAGAGGACAGTGAAGGTCAGAACTGAAGGAGGAGGAAATATGGAAGCCTGTGGACAGCGAGGATCTTGGAGTTCAGTATCTAATATGCGTGATGATTCTGAGTGATTGAAGTGGAGTGAAGGGAAGAGAGGTGGAATTAAGGAGGGTGGAGAGCTAGGACCCAAGAGGTAGGAGGGCTATCCCTGTGGGTGCTGACCTGCAGTCATGTTAGGTGATGGGTAGGGCGCAGGGCCGGCCACTTCCAAAACCCTTTTTTAGGATGTTGTCGGTCACTCTATTCAAAAATGCTCTCATGTTAATGACTATTAAAGTTTTTAGTATTTTATCATGGTAGGAATATTTTGGGCCTTATTTTTCTACTTTATCTTAAAGAACATTTGTAGCCAACTTTTTTTCTAAGACTCCTACAATTTCATACAAATTTTAATTTTATTCAAATTTTATTTTTTTAACTTTAATTCACTTAAATGCATACAAAACGTCATCAGTAACTAAAGTCACTAAGGAATGTTCGGCTGAGAGGACAGTACATCAAAAGAATTTATTGGGTGATACTTCCAGAACAATGGTCTGAAACAGTGATTGAAAGAATAGAAACTATTGACTGTAGTCAGCAAGAAAATAGACTGGTCCTATTTTAGATACATTTTCAGTAATAAAGCTCTTGACACAAAAGACGGTTAACACTGGACCAATGCACCAAACTAAGAAAACACCTTTAGCCCGTATTTGATTAGTTGAGGTGTTTCTGTATCCTGGAACAGAAAAACTTGTAGTAATTCTTTCAAAAGAAGGAAATTTTGTTTTTTGGTTTGTTTTGCCTCCTGAATTATAACCTTATTTGAAATTTTCTGGATGAGAAAGGATATTTTTACTCCAAACGACTCATTTTTAATTTAGTCAAAAAAACCTAATGAGGCCAACACCATCCCATGACCATTGGTATTAAAAATCACTGATAGATGTAAACGTGATTGGCTATTGTACTGTTTTCCTTTGTCAGAATGAAATCAGCCCTTGAAATCAGATCCATGTGTGTTCCATTCACCCTGGAAAGAGCCAGGACAGTGAAAAATGTCCTTTGGCCCCAAAGCAAGTTTTCAGCCTTCTGCTCTGCTATGATTTCCCAGCACCTACCCACCTCTCACCTTTAAAAAGAGAGATGAAGGAAGAGATGAGAGGTGATCGTATCTGTCTATGTTTTGGTTGGATTGGGGCCTATCTTCATCAATAATGTAGCTCATATTTCCTCATCATTAAAGGAACTTGATCCAGATAATATGTGTTTATATTCAGTGGAGAGGATCATGAGGTCATTGAATATGGACTATCCTTGGCTTTGCATTTGTACATGGATGCATCTGACCTTGGAATTAATTTTGATTTACAAATTTTAAATTTAAAAGCCCCTGGAGAGAGAAGCCACTCTGGAAACTGGCTGGCATTTTCCATCCCATCTTTTAATCAAAGTTCCACTAGGCTCCTTTCCTAGGGAGGAGGAAACCATTTTCCCTTGTACAAATGCAAAGAAGTGGTTACTGAGCTTTAAAGGACTTTAAATGTATGCAAAATATATAGCACAAGAATAAGTGTTCCAAAAAAAAAAAGCTCAAAGTAAATACCTATATAACTTTGTGGTCAAGAGATTAAATGCTACTCTCAATATTAAATGTGCAAAAATAAAGTTCTGCTGTCCATATTGATGAAAGCAAGATGTAGACAGAGGACGATGTAGACAGAGGACGATGCAGAGTGGATAATAACCCTTCAGGTAATCCGCATGTTAGTCAGAGTTCCCCAGAGAACAGAACCCATAGGATGGATATGTATAAAGAGAAAGAGATTTATTTTAAGGAATTGGCTCATGTGATTATGGAAGCTGGTAAATCCAACATCTTCAGGATGGACTAGCAGGTTGGAAGCCCAGGGAAGCACCAATGGTGCAGGTCTTGTGTAAAGGCCATCTGCTTGCAGAATTCTCTCTTGCTCGGTCTTTTGTTCTATTCAGACCTTCAACTGATTGGACGAGGCCCACCTGCATTATAGAGGGCAATCTGTTTTACTCTAAGTTACGGATCTAAATGTTAATTCACCCGAAACACCCTCACAGAAACATCCAGAAGAGTGTTTGACCACATATCTGGCTACTGTGGCCCAGCCAAGCTGACTCGGAAAGTTACCCTTTGCAGGTAGGACTAGATGGCATTGCACAAGGTACTGTCTACACTTCCGGCACGACGGAGTGAATGTAAGGCAGGGGCGTCTGCACCTGTTTCTTCTACTTAGAGCACTGATGACTTTCCTTAAAATCAAAGTAGAGCAAAAATACCGGTAGCCTTACATTCAGGAAAGTCAATTTAGAAGATATTTTAGGCCATCTGTTTTAATCTGGTTGCTTGTGTTTGAAACATTTCTGCTAAGTTTGCATTTACAATACCAATGAGGAAACACAGATTTATGGAAAATATGTATGATCTCATATACCTGGATTAATTAGTATTTTTTCAGGTTGTAGCTCACCACTAAGAATAAGCAATCTTCTGTTATTTGCCCACCTGGGATTTAGTCAGAAATGCTGGTGTGTTCTGTCTAATGATTTAGAAGGAGGAAAAGTTTTTGTTCTGAATGATAATTTCCTGTTAATCATTGCTGACCTTGAAGAGCCTGCCAGACTGTTTTTCAAGGTTTAAATTGGTCTCAGTAAAAGTAAAGGAAGATAAAGGAACCTATAAAAATTACAAGGTTCTTATTCATGCTAGTTTTGCTGATAAAATTACCAGAATTGGTTTCTTCCTCATCTCTCCCTGAATTCTTTTCATTATCTTGCTATATTTTGGTATGTGTCTATCTCATTAAAAAAGATTATCAGCAGAAATTAACACAACATTATAAACCAACTATACTTCAATTAAAAAAAAAGATTGTCACATATTAAAAAAATTAAAAATATATAATATTAGATTTAGTATAAAATGAACTTAGTTCACTCAAACATTGAGTTATTTCCCCCACTGAATCCTTTTAGACACAGGAAGCTAGGTCTTATCTTTCCAATATGATATTGGAAGAAAATGAGGGAGTATTGGCAAGTTACTGTGACAAAGGCAATCCTTATAGTTTTAATTGAACGTAGAAGCTTTGTTTTCATGGTCTCATTCTTCTAGGGCAAAGGTTTAAGGAAGAAACTGTATGACTACCACGCTACCTCTGAAGACACTTGGGGAGGAAATTGCTCACAACATGTGCTATTTGATAAAAAGTCACAAATTGCTCTTCATGCTTTCTGAATTTGTAGCATATCTGCCTTTTCAAACCGAATATGCTATAGCAGCTGTAACCTGTATGCTTTTGAATGGATCTTAAAGCCAGGCTGTTTCTTCCTGCCATCTTCTTTGTCTTTCTTTTTGCTAATTTATGTCACTTGCCTTTAGCTGCATTGTGGTTTGGGGCAGTGGATGAGATAGCAATGCCATCACATGCGGCTGCTTAATGAAGCAACTGCTTGAACGCTTTAAAGCCCATAATAGCTTCAGGTCAGGTTCAGAAGTTCATGTACAGTTCCAGGCATTTGAAGACTGAATCAGAGCCTGGGCTCTGCCAAAATAATGCCACATTTGTCCAGTCTGGACTTGGGCAGAAGCTGCTGGTTGCCTCTTATTCATCCAAGCCAATCATTGATAATGAAGCTTGAAGAAACGTGAAATACTTTTTTCTAAAGAAACAGACAACTCCACCAGTTGGCTGCCTTCTTTTATTTTTAGTATAATAACCAGGGCAAGCTGTCTTGAAAAATTGGTACCTTACATTAGCTGAGAGTCCGTATCCTTGTGAGCTGACACAGGGGTGTTTTATTAGTTAAGACTATGTGGCTTGAGGTCAGTTGAGCATTATTTTTTCAAGACTTTTCTTGTGGGCTGTAATGTGACTGATGATTCTGCAGTGTGGGAAGCTGACAGAGAGAGGCAGCTTCAGAAGAACCACTTTCCTGCTTTTACACGTGCAGTATATCTGACTAATACATGTATCAACACACAGATTTCTGCTGCATGGAAAGTTCTAGAACAGCTAGAACTTTGGTAGCTGAAATACCTCACCCAAGCATGCAGTTAAAATTGTAAAATGTGGTTCATTCCAAAATCACTATACCCTCCATCTACCCCCACTAAGTAGCTTAGTTTGGGGGTTGGTGGTTTTTTTTTCTTTTTTTGGAGGTGACATGGTTTTTTCCTCCTCATTCATTTTTCAAAGGGCTCATAATAGTGGTTCCAGTATCTCAAAGAAATGTTTTGCAGATGAGAGAGAAGGACTTGCAAGTAGTCTAAAATGTTGTAAAAACTTAGACCCTTTAGCGGGGTCCCTCTCCACCTCCCTGTTCTTCCTGTTTTTCATACTCCGTCAGCTGTTAAAAGACATCAGTGTTGAAAGAGGAAAATGAAATATGGTGGCCTGAAGACCCACCCAGTGCCTGGCTCCTGTTTCGTGAGTATTCAGAGAAGGCAACTGAATTTGAGGCCTGTGATCCCTGCCCAGGTGTAGTCAGCCCAGGTCCTCGTGCTGAGTCAGAAGCATCACGGGATGTGTAGTTCTGACTAGACTATGGCTAGACAGCTTTATTGTTGTTGTTCAGTTGCTAAGTCATATCCGACTCTTTGGAGAGCATGCCAGGCTTCCCTGTCCTTTGCTGTCTCCTGGAGTTTGCTCAGACTCATGTCTGCTGAGTCGGTGATGTCATCAAACATCTCATCCTCTGTCATACCCTTCTGCTCCCACCTTCAATCTTTCCCAGCATCATGGTCTTTTCCAGTGAGTCAGCTCTTTGCATCAGGTGGCCAAAGTATTGGAGCTTCACCTTCAGCATCAGTCCTTCCAATGAATATTCAGCGTTGATTTCCTTTAGAAGAGACTGGTCATTATTATCATTGTCAAAAGTGTTGATTAACTCCCTATGTTATAGGACTCTGTAATTTATAACATATTCACTTACCTACTCCTCACAACAGCCTGGTCATGAGGAAAAGGTGGGTGCCATTATCATCATCAACCCTGCTTTACAGATGTGGAAACTGAGGATGGTGGGCTCCACTCCTTCCCTGTGGTTTCACAGTCAGCAAGTGATGAATCTGAGACAAGCCGTGCTAAGTCTCCACTTTTCCTGTATTTCTTGTTGCTTCCTGCCTGCTGTGAGCAGACTTGGGTGACTGTTGACAGAGAGAATTCTAAGGTAAGGTCACCTTGGAGAGACTGAATAGAGGCACAAAAGTGATGAAGACTGTCAAGTAGACCCTGTGAGTGTAAATCACTGGCCCAGAGGATGCCTGCAGCGGGGCTGTCCTGTAAAAGAGGTGACTGCAGGCAGGGGACAGCACAGAAAGCTTTAAGGAGGGAGTAGAACTTGAGCTGGGTCTTGAAAGAAGGGTAGGTCTTAGATAAGAGAATGCAAGGGTCTTCCCTGGTAGCTCAGCCGATAAAGAATCCACCTGCAGTGCGGGAGACTTGAGTTCAATTCCTGGGTTGGGAAGATCTCCTGGAGGAGGGCATGGCAACCCACTCCAGTATTCTTGCCTGGAGAATCCCCATGGACAGAGGAGCCTGGCGGGCTACAGTCCATGGGGTCACAAAGCGTGGGGCACAACTGAGCGACTAAGCATACACACAAGAGAATGCAGGAGGGACCTGGGCGAACAGATCACAAAACCAAGTGCGCAGGACGGGGGCAGGCTGAGTGAGCCATTTGTGGGACTTGTATGTCCTGTAAGGAACTAATTGGAAACAAGGTTGAAAATACAACAGAAGGGCCAGAGTGTCGAAGATCCTGAATGCCTGAATTTGCACTTTATCCATTAAATTACACAAGGACATTGAGAGTTTTAGAGCAGTAGATTCGTGTGTGTTAGTAATAAGAGCCTGGAGATCACAGGAGAGGGCGTATCCTATCAGTGCAGTTGATAAAAATGGGGGAGTTGAGATGAGGGAGTGGATGACCAAGTACCACAAAGAAAAAAGCAATGAGATTTGGTGGTGAGGGTGAAAATAGTCATTATATAGTTTATTGTCTGGGCTTCCAGTGGCTCCATGGTGAAGAACCCACCTGCAGTGCAGGAGATGCAGGTTTGATCCCTGGGTCAAGAAGATCCCCTGGAGAAGGACATGGCAACCCCCTCCAGTATTCTTGCCTGGGAAATTCCATGGACAGAGGAGCCTGGTGGGCTACAGTCCATGGGGTGGCAAGAATCAGACATGACTGAGCAACTAAACCACGACTGATTTAGTGTCCAATCAGGAGCTCTTCCCAGGACAGATACTAAACTGGTCAGGATGCTGAGAAAATGGTCACAAACTGGGACCATCCCAGGCCACACTGGACCTGTCATCATACTGGTCTAGAGAGAAGATGCTGAGGTTCTGAGACTATGGCCATGGTGTCGCTGGCAAGGGAAGGAAAGCCAATAGGGAAACTTGATTTCCTTGAATATTTTATAAACTTCATCCTAGATGGACTGTAAGGAACTCATCAATGTGTCTTTGGCTTCTGAAGCACGGCTGTGCGCATTTTTCCTGCATCGAAAATGTGCAGGGGATTATTTGTCTCCTAAGTGGATTCAGCCTGCTTTGAATTTCCAGAAAAGCAGAATTGAATGTTGGCAATCACTGAGGCTTTTAGGAGAAAGAAGTGTGGACTGAGAAGTATAAACTTGGGAACCAAGTGATTATCTGTGATTCCGTCGTGCATTAGAAAGAATTTGGCCATTTGTTATCGGTAGCCTTGAGATGTCTCAGAGTGACAATTAAACCAGAATGAATTCAAGCTAGTGAAATCCTGGCACAAAATTTTCATGATTAGAGATGTGATTTAGGTTTTTATTTGACATTTTAGGTGATCTGTGCAGCACTTTGGAGCATTTATAAAAGCTTTATCCGTGTTATGTTTAAGATCTTCTTAGCTTTCATTCCAAACAGATGAATAGCCTATTACATGAGCTTAGCATGGGGCAGGCAGTTTGAAGCTCACAGAAGGTTCTTGAACCAGACCTGAATTTTTTCAAGGAGAAGATACCCCTCTTGTCCATTCCAGACCTAGTTCATGAGGGAAACAGAGGTGATCACTGCCCTTCACAGAAATTTGAAAACGTCATGCTCCGTAGTCGGGTTTTTATTCTCCAGGCCATGATGTCTAAGAGAAGCCATCAGCTTCTAAATAGATTGAAATGTTCAGAAATAGCTCCCTAAAAAATATTTCCCAGTGTCAGTTGTCTGTTTAAAAACCAACAAAACCCACTAACATGTGAAGTCTTCCCTTGGAATTCACAACAAGCTTGGAAACCATCTGCCCTGACTTAATCAGGGGTGATCAGTGAGTGTAGACAGCTCCACCCAGGAGCTGGGAGAAATCCAAAGTTTTTCTTTTCTTTTTTTTTTTTTAAAGGAATCCTGGGTTTCCACACCCAACCTAACGTAAAACACATTTGTTGCTGTTTAATCACTAAGTTGTGTCCAACTCTTTGCAACCCCATGGACTGTAGCCCGCCAGGCTCCTCTGCCCATGGGATTTTGCAGGCAAGAATACTGGAGTGGGTTGCCTTTTCCTTCTCCAGGGGATCTGCCCGACCCAGGGATCGAGCCCACGTTTCCTACATTGACAGGCGGGTTCTTTATCGCTGAGCTACCAGGGAATACACGTTTACCTGAGACTATAGATTTTGTGTCTAGGAACTGGCGGTGGGTGGGAGGGAAGTGTATGTTTCAGTGAGATCCACTGTCTGGGGTATGAGATTAAGTTCCAACAAGGGCAGAAATGTGTGGTGGGGAAGGGCCAGGAAGAGCCTGGGGTGGAGACAGAACCCGGGGGCCTTGTGGCTGGTGGACAGAGGGACCCTGAGAAGCCCTCCAGGCGGAGTGGCTTGCAGGGGCCAAGGAGCCAGATGCTGTTGATGCTCAGGGGCACCAGAGAGTGTCCTGTCTGTGGGAGGTGGTATATTCCCAAGTCCTAGGACATACGGAGGCTTTCTGAGAACGCTGGCCGCCCTCCTGCCTGGGCCAGGTGTGAAAGGTGCTTTCTGTCTCTGTAGGAAACAAGGTCCATTTCCTTTCTTACCTGTTGCCACGTGTTTTGGGTTTCTTTCAGTGCTTTCAAAGGACGTGGCTTCAGCCTAAACCCCTTTCCTACCCAGAAATGGTCTCTAGCCTTGATTTATTGGCAAAACTGCTGAGCTCTGGAAAATCTTAGACTGCCTGTAAAAATCTAGCAGCCTTTAGCACTCTCCAGGGCAGAATGTGGAAAGAATGGTTCCACGATATAAAGAGTAGGGGCTGTTGGGCTCTGATGTTTCAAAATATAGGTAATAAACTGATACCTTAATATTCTAGTATCAGAAAATATATTACACACAGATATTAGCTCTTTAAAAGCTTGTATTTTGGTATTTAATATTAGTACAGATTTTATTCTGATATTGTCTGTTTTTATACTCTTGGGGGCAGTTGAAACACGGTTTTGAAAGAGAGACATTGTTGGGAGCTAGGACCATAAATGTATTTTCTATGCTTATTACAGTCTCTTTACAAGAATGCTGCCCTCAGATACAATTTTCGTATTTTTATTAGACATATAGAAAAGGACATAATTAAGATGGGCTACTCAAGAGTTGTGGTTTCTTTCTTTTTTTTTTTTAAGTAATATTCTGACTTAGACAATCCCCTTTCCTACTGCAATTATTATATCTGGCATCTATCAATTCTCAGTTGCTCAAACAGTAAAGCATCTACCTGCAATGCCGGGAGACCTGGGTGGGAAGATCCCCTGGAGGAGTGCATGGCAACCCACTCCAGTATTCTTGCCTGGAGAATCCCATGGACAGAGGAGCCTGGCGGGCTGCAGGCCATGGGGTCTCAGGGAGTCGGACACAGCTGAGTGACTGACTCTGGTTATCATATATCAGTTGTTTGTTTATTTATTTGGCTGCACCCAGGTCTTAGTTGCGGCGTGTGGGATCTAGTTTCCTGACCAGGGATCAAAACCCGGGCTTCCTGCACTGGAAGCACAGTCTTAGCCACTGGAAAATCAGGGAAATCCCTATGTTATTTTGTTAAGATTAAAGACTATTTTCTTCAAAGGTTAAAAATGTGAAAAAAGTCCTTATAAGGGTCACATTTTCAAATTTCAAAACATGTTTCTTTTACAGAAATTAAACTCACAAACCTTTCCAGTACGCACGTCCTGTAAGGGAGTCGTCATTGAGAAGAGCAGGGGAAGTCAACTCAGAGAAGAGCAGGACTTAGTGGGCTTTTGAGGGGGTGAAGATACTGTACCCCAGTATCTTCTAAATCAGTCGTCCCCAACCTCCTGTTCATGGACCATGAAACCAGTCCCTGGTACCATAAAGGTTGGGGATCGCTGCTCTTAAGTCATGGGATAATTTGTGAAGTTCCTAACTTATGTTGAAAATCCAGATTTTCATTGTGGAAGACATGCCGACCCCCAGGAGAGAGCCAGTGCTGAATTTCCGACAGCTCTTTAAATCCCAGAACTGGCGTCCCTCCTGGCCGGGTGCTGGTGATGCCCCGTGTGCTGTCCTGGGCAGCCGTGCTGACGCAGGCCTTCTGAAATGTTCTGGGCTGCAGCCATTTCCTCACTGCAGATGAATAATGAATGAGCTGTGGGTGAAAGCTGATGGCTTAGGATGCAATCAGAAGCTCGCTGCAGCATGGGTAATGTTCCTTTGTCATCTCCATGGCAACTGCTATTTATCAAGACACGCTGGTACTTCAGAAGACAGTGAGGAGTAACCAGTTTCGGTAACTTCGGGTCAGCTGATGAAAAAAAAATCCACGGATTGAGATAGAACAAGCAGAGAGAAGGCTCTCTGCGGGTGGTGGGGGAAACCCTGTTAGGCCATTCTTGGGGATTTTCATAAATGGTAAAAGAAACAGGAAGCTGTGAGATGTAGGTCAAAAAATTAGTTAGTGACTTTTTCCCCAAAAACCTCTGACTTGGCATCTGGGAGGGTGGCGTGGGGATGCAGTACTCAGGCATCTCCCAGGTGTCCTTCCTGGGATGCGGGAGCCGGGCTGGCATTGGGTACTAGGATGCTGAGAGCAGCTGGCTGCACAGCGCTGGTACCACATGGGCTCCCGGCCTCATGCATGAGCGACACGCCTCGCCTGCTGCCTGGGCACTTTGTCCCCACCATGGGTGCTGATGTCAACCTGCTGCCATCACACTCAGGGGCTGGTTCTCTCCTGCCGCTTAGGCAGCACACTGGGCCAGCTGGTCTACCCATGCCCAGAGGACACTGGCGCCCCAGTCCCTGGTGGATGGAGGGAGAAACACGGGCTGGCTGAGCTGGGAGGTGCGGGGAGAAAGGAGAAGTGATGAGAAGGGGCAGGGAGTCCCTAAAAAGTGGGGCCTGAAAGTCAGTCCAGCAGAGATTGGACCTTGAGTCACCAACACAGCCAGGCCCACCTGCCTGGGGACCCCCGAGGATGGGGGATGCTCTTGGCCCTAGTGGAAGAGAAGTGCGAAGCAGTGAGGGGACCGTACCATAAAAGCTCTAGACATGTTGGGACATGGGAAATACATTAGAAAAGTAACTCCAGACAGTCAGCTTTTGGCCTTGGAAGCGTATAGTATTGGGTTACCTAAAATCTGCAGGAGAAGAAGCCAGTTTTATAGACTTGGATTCCCCACTCGGCTCCCCTGCTTGTGGCTTCATCACTCAGGGCCGGTGAGGTGTCTCCTTTCAGCCTCTTTCCACTTCATCTCTTAAGTGCTGGGCAGCGATCCTCCTCAGGGTCATTTTTAATATGAAATGAGATGTGTAGAAGAAGACGAAGCCCAGTGTCTAGCACCTCACTGCTGTGAATAAAAACAGAAAGGCATTTCTCTTTGCTGAGATTGTCTCATAAGTCTTCCCCACTGCCTCCCCAGAGAAAGGGGCCAAGAGATAGAACCTCAGCTTGCTGCAGGAGGCAGACAGGCCAAACTGATCCTGCGGGAACGTACTTGGCGGAGGAAGGAGCGTTTGGTCTGGTGCCTTGGCGCCTGCACAACTGTGTCGCCCCTGGGCTCTGGGTGACCCGCCCAAGTCCTTCTGGGGGCCTTGGCCCAGCCTCCTGGGGGCACGGGCAGCTGGGAGACGCCTGTCTTCTGAGCTCAAGTGAGAGGCCATTGGTTGGCCTCTGTGAACACGTCCCCGCCTTACGGAGAAGTCACCCTCAGTGTTTTATCTTAAGCCAGCCTCGAGGTCTGACTCACCTCATCTCTCACCCCTTCCTCTGCTCAGTCAGTGAAAGCACAGGGAAGGGGGCAAGTCACTTTGAGATCTTTCGTTGCAAAATATGATTAGGAAAATGGAGCTTTTGTAAAAACATTAAACCTTCTCCGTGCAAACATCAGTGACTTAAAAAATAATTACCATCCAGACTTCCTTAAGGCAACAGAGCCTGCCTTCCTCGCATGTTTCCCTGTCTTCTGTAAGGGCCCCTCCACACGCCCTGTGCCTGCAGGGCGTCGAACTTGCCTTCAGTAGCTGGTTTTTGTTGCTGTTATTGTGTAGTCTCTAAGTCGTGTCCTACTCTTTTGCGACCCCATGGACTGTAGCCTGCCGGCTCCATCCTGGAAAAGGAAGGGGTGGGTTACTTACCAGGGTAGCCTGCTGCCTACAGAAGGATATTGGTCTGCCTCTTAAGATCAGGAAGGTCCCAGAGGTGTCTGCAATTTTCCTCCCACTCCCTCCCACATTTACTTCCAGAAAGGTGGTTGGTACAGAAAGCTGCTAGTGATTCACACAAGAAACCATCCCGAGAAGTGGTCTCAGATGAACAATGAAAACTACAAGTTTTTATGAAAGAGGTGATTGATTCTGCATCCATCCTCAGTTGTTGTTCAGTCAGTCACTCAGTCGTGTCCAACTCTCTATGACCCCGTGGACTGACTGCAGCACGCCAGGCTTCCCTGCCCTTCACCATCTCCCAGAGCTTGCTCAAACTCATGTCCATTGAGTGGGGGATGCCATCCAATTACCTCATCGTCTGTCGTCCCCTTCTCCTGCCTTCAGTCTTTCCCAGCATCAGGGTCTTTTCCAATGAGTTGGCTCTTCGCATCAGGTGGCCAAAGTATTGGAGCTTCAGCATCAATCCTTCCATTGAACATTCAGGATTGATTTCCTTTAGGACCATTTGATTTTAGCTGGCCATTCAGACCTGATTAAAAGAGTGTATGAAGACCGAGATATAGCAATGATTGCCCACCAGATAGCTCTAAGAAAGTGTGAGGGAAATAGACTACACTAGGACTTAAGGGGTCACTTGCTAGACTGAGGTCAGGACTAAATCCCCAACTTCTCGGCCCTCCCTCACTTCTTGTAAAATGAGGATAATGTACTTTATCAGTTTTCCAAGTGCAGCTAGACCTTATGAACTCTTGACATCTTCTCTGATTATATTTGCATTTCTTCACGTCTTCTGAAGTCTGGAGATACACAGGAATAGTGATACTCCTGTGCTGAGGTTGAGAAGTTTCTGCACTAAAGTATCTATTTCTTCCATGAGAATATATTTTTATTTGAGGCAAGTATATACTTTAGAAAACGAGCCTTTAAGGTTCTGCTAGTTGGCGTTACCACCTGGCCAGAGGGGAGGAAGGTTCTGGAAAGGGAAGATTAGAGGCCCTGTAGGAGGCAGCATGAGCTTGGTGGCCCATCCCCAGCCTCTCCTCGGCCTGCAGGCCCCGAGCCCCTCCCTCCCAGGGGCCAGGCTGCCAGCCACCCCCTCTCCTTGGATAGGTGGGCGGGGCCTTACCTGGGAGAGATGCCAGGGAGGCCAGTAACCAGTTCTAGTCCCTGCAGAGCTGTCACGTCCCACGTCACTAATTGCAGACTAAGGGGACTCTGCAGCTTTGCTGTCTCTCTCAGCTTCCTGTCCTTTCCTGTTATTTATTGCATTTCACTTAAGGGTTTCTAAATACTCCTTCTCCCCTTTTGTATTTTAAGTGTCCTATTTTTTTTTTAAGCAGAGACCAGGGATCAGCGTCAGATTTTCTAAAAGCGCCAGTGCCGCACCTGCTATTGTTGATCCTCAGAGCCTCAGAATCCCTAAGGATGGCTAATCCCCCTTGTAGGAGCCATTGTTTCCAGGGAGAACTGGCTTATTGGCTTTCCGCACCTTGGTTAGGAACGACGGTGGAGAAGGGTGAAAGGGAAGTCAGCTGGCAGCAGGGCTCCATGAGTAGGTAGCCAGAAAGGTTTCCAGATCTCCCTGATTGCTGTTTTTATTTGCAGAACTTCTATTTTAAGCGTGCACACTCACACGTGGATTGACGGGCACTAGCCACAGTAATGGCTGTGTCTGTCTGTAGTGCCTGCAAACGCTCGTTGCCATGGTGATGGGAGGCACTGCAGAGACAGGGTTATGGTGCTGCTGGGACCAGGGTGCTGACACACAGGAGCCTTCTCGAGTATGTGTGTGTGTGCGTGTGTGTGTCTGTGTGTGTTTGGGGTCCATCAACAGACACAGAAGGAAGGAGCCAGGAGGTAGGATAGGTGGGTGAGGCGTTAACCAGGAGAGATGCCTGGGGGAGACCAAATAAGTGATACCTGAATCAGGGGAATTCTAGAAAACCAAAGAGGAAAGCAAGTGCAGATGGGAAAAGGGAGGGGTGCGTGGAGAATTTGTCTCTTTCCCTTGAAAGGTTTATGGTGGCAGGATTATCCCAAGTGGATGGGAAAGGGAAAAATCGAATTTGGCAAGCAGAGACAGAGAGCCCAGGTGGTTTGTGTCAGTGTTTCTGGAACTGTGGGGTCTAGGGTCTGCTGTCTCCAGCGGTCAGAACCTCCTTGACTGTGGGCAAACGGCACAACCTCTTTGAGCCTCCACATCCTCAACTGTGAAATGGGGTGGATGCAGATCTCTGCACCACTCCTGGCATACCGGTGGTGGCTTAGATGCTCAAAATCATCGATTTTCAACAACCAGAGACTGACAGCATAATCCCCAAGGGTGGGCATCTCCGAGCATCAGGGAGAGGAGCTGAACTTCTCTGTCTCACCCTTGCAGGATCGGGGTGTTCCGTGAAACCATGATTTGGTCTCCCCAACACTGAGGGGGAAACAGCCCCTAAGGCAGTGCACACCCAGAGCAGCCTCGTCCTGGTTACAGCAAAGGACATGAGGCAAAGGATGCTTCACGCAGGTCTCACAGGGGCATGACCCTCTGCCAGAGACCTTGAGAGGGTGTCCAAAGAATCTAGAATATTAGCATCTGTTTTGTGGACACTGACTGAAGCCATCCCCTCAGCTAAAAAAGACAGAGGCCCACCCTTGAGGTCAGCGACCGAAAAGGAACTTTCTGGGATTAGTCCGTCAGTTTCTGGTTGTAAAAGTCAACTATTTTAAACATTTGAGCAACAACCGGTGTGCCAGAAGTGGTGCAGAGATCTGTATCCATCCCCTTTTACAGCTGAGAATGTGGAGGCTCCAAGAGTTTATGCCATTTGCCCACAGTCTAGGAGCTCAAGTCAAACCCAGATTTCTGGATTACAGTTCACCGCAGTTCATTGCACTGGCTCCTTCCACTTGCAGGCAAACCCTTAGCTTCCTGATGGAAGGATTCAGGGCTAGGGAATCTTCACTGAACTTGGCTCTACTCCTGGGCTTGGTCATGGACGGTCAAAGGTTAACAAAAAGACCAAGAGGTGGTGACCAGGCCCAGCATGAGTTTGACCATGGTTGGCTCTTTGGCTGAAGTTAACCAGAAATTAACTCTCAACCAGCTTTGAAAAAGAGACTCTTGGAGAGAGATCTTCCTGGGTATCCCTTGGCATGTTGATGTTTGGCAGAAACCAATACAATTCTGTAAAGCAATGATCCCTCAATTAAAAAAAAAAAAAAAAAAAAAAAGAGGCCTGGGCCCTACAGGAAGCTTGGTAGGTAAAGCAAACAAAAAAGCCATTCACTCTAATGAATGGGTTTGGGAAACCAAACACTCCTAGGGTCATTTGTCTCTCCCCTCAAGAATGTGATTTAGCAGTCTGGTTTTAGACCTTGGAAAACCATGTTCCAGATCTGAAGACTTACAGAAAAGCGTTCAGTTGTGGTATTTATAGTCACTTTTGGTTTGTTCTGTTGCTCTTCACATTGTACTCTCATCGTGGGGCTGCTCTCGATTTAGCAATTAGTGGAACTTTATGAATTCTGCCTTCACTAAGCTGGAATTCATTCAAGTTGGTTGCCCTCACATTGGTGGTCAGATTCCCAGTTCCTCCTTTTTCTTGTGGAAAGAGCTGACCAGAGCGGGCTAGGACCCCATCAGACGGATGCACTGCCAGTCTGACCCAGCCTCCTCCCAGAGGCCAGAGGCAGTAGCCGATTTCTATCTGGAGGAGGAAATTGCAACGTGCTCCAGTGTTCTTGCCTGGAAAATCCCATGGGCAGAGGAGCCTGGTGGGCTACAGTCCATGGGGTTGCAAAGAGTCGGACACGGCTGAGCAAGCACACACATTCATCATAGTATGCATTTCTTTTTAAATATTTATTTGCATATTTGGCTGTGCCAGGTCTCAGTTGCAGTGCGCAGGATCTTCCGTGGTGGCGAGTGAACTCTCTAGTTGTGTCATGCAGGCTTGGTTCCTCTGTGGTATGTGGGATCTTAGTTCCCGAACCCGGGATTGAACGCACGTCTCCAGCACTGCAAGAACTACTGGACCCCCAGGGAAGTCCCCAAGATACATTTCTATAACCATTCAGTATTGCCACAGTGCTTTATTAATTAGGGCTTTTTCATACAGATTCAACCTTGGAAAGAGGTTTAAAAGGTTCACCTCACAGCTGCTAGGATAGCTAATATTAAAAAAAAAAAAAGCCACACGCACACACAAAACTTAACAATGGAAAATAACAAGTGTTGGTGAGAATGTGGAGAAATTGGAACCCTTGTGCACCATTGGTGAGAATGTAAAATGGTGCAGCTGTTATGGAAAACAGTATGGTAATTACTCAAAAAGTTAAAAATAGATTTACCATGTGAGTCAGCAATTACACTTCTGAATGTACACCCAGAAGAACTGAAAGCAGGGTCTCAACTAAATATGTGCACACCAGCATTATTTCACAGTAGCCCCAAGGTGAGAGCAACCCACGCATCAATCAGCAGAAGAATGATTAAACAAAACGGGCATATGCATACAACGGAATGTTCTTCAGCCTCCCAAAGGAAGGACGTTCTGACAAAGGCTGCACTAAGCGTGAATCTTGAAGGCTTTTTGTTAAGTGAACTAGTTCAGTTCAGTCGCTCAGTCGAGTCCGACTCTTTGCGACCCCATGAACCGCAGCACGCCAGGCCTCCCTGTGTAAGCCAGTTACAAAAAGACAAAGATTCCCCCCACACACACACTTGTATGAAGTATCTAGAAGATTCAAATGTTTCGAGACAGAGAATAAGATGATGGTTGCCAGGAGGAGCAGAGAATGGGGAGTTAAGAGTCCAGGGTTTCAGTTTTTCCTGACAAACAGTTTTGGAGATGGATGCACACTAATATGAATGTATTTAACACAACCCAACTGCTTGAAAAAGGTTAAGATGGTAAATTTTGTGTTACCGTATTTTGCCAGAAAACGGGCTTCCCAGGTGGCTCAGTGGTAAAGAATCTACCTGCCAATGTGGGAGATGCAGGTTTGATCCTTAGATTGGGAAGATGTCCTGGAGGAGGAAATGGCACCCCACTTCAGTATTCTTGCCTGGGAAATCCTGTGGACAGAGGAACCAGGTGGGCTATGACCCATGACATTGCAAAGAGTTGGACACAACTTAGCAACTAAACAAAAAAAATTTTTTTACCAGAATTAAAAAAATAATATACCGAAAGGTTTCTCCTGATAGTCCCAAGCATATGAAATCCCATTATATTTCCAACAGCAAGCTTTCAGTTGTGATGGGGTTGAGCCAGCATGACAAAAGGACCAGTGTACTCTGATCCAGCTGACTTGATGCCAGAGTCGCTCAGAGTACCCTCCACGTCTGGGAGAAGGGGGCCCGGCCGCCCGCACACGGAGGCCTCTGGAGACAAAGGTCATTTTCTGCAATCCAGCAGGGAAATGCATTGCAGACACCCTCTGCTCTCCAGCTGTTAAGACTCAATGAGGTAAATGGCCATGATCGGCCTTTCACCACCAGGATTTGTTCCCGATGAATCATCATCATTTGACCAAGAAGCCAACTCAGCATCTTTTGAAAAGAAGAAAAAAAATCGAGTCTGTTCCCTTTTAGCCCCAAAGGCTGTGAGTCAGAGCTTTGGCACTAGGACTGGAAAGCAGTGAGAAACAGGCGGCCCTTAGGGATCTGACGGGAAAGGCGAACTCTGAGATCAGTGTCACTTGTGGGCTGTCTCTGACGCATCAGCCAGGCAAGGGCAGGGCCTCTTTTCAGGCTCTCTGCCCCTCACCCGTTGGCATGTTCTTTTTCTGGATGTCTCCACTCTGAGCCCCCTGTGAGGATCAGCTGGCATCCCTTGTCTTCCAGGAAGCCTCAGTGATTAGCCTCGGGTCTCCTGGTGCATGGGCTTTTCTGGTGGCTCAGACGGTAAATAATCTGCTCTCAGTGCGGGAGACTGGGGTTCGATCCCTGGGTCTGGAAGATCCCCTGGAGGAGAAAATGGCAACCCACCCCAGCATTGTCGCCTGGAGAATCCCATGAACGCAGGAGCCTGGTAGGCTAGAGTCCATAGGGTTGCAAAGAGTCGGACACGACTGAAGCGACTTAGCACACATGCTCCTGGTTCATGGGCT
Source organism: Bos taurus (assembly GCF_002263795.3). Lineage (NCBI taxonomy): Eukaryota > Metazoa > Chordata > Mammalia > Artiodactyla > Bovidae > Bos > Bos taurus. Next base: position 25,498,443 of record NC_037339.1, read on the forward strand.
GTGTATTATGCAGCCTGTAACAGTTGTTGGACAGCTGCTTGACAGTTTACAGCCCTTGCACTACTGCCTTTCCATGGATGAAGCCCATCTCCCGCTGGATCTTAGTCCTCCAGAGATCATGGCTACTGCCCCCTGCCCACCCCCCCACCCCCCACACCCTTGGAGCCTCATGCTGAGTGGAGATTGGGTACTGTAACAGCTTGGGAAGTTACTGAATTCTGGAGGACTCAGATTCCTCATTTTAAAAACAAACAGATATAACTACCATTCAAGTAAGCTAGTGCAGTAAAGCTTAGATAAGACAATGTGTGTAAACCATTTAGCACGGCATCTTGCATTCGGTAAATGTTGGTTAGTAGTTTATGCCATAGTTACATATGGTGTTTGGAAGTTAACTTGAGTTTATGACCCTTTTAGAAAACAATCCCATTATTCTTCTACTTCATGCTGTTCTCATTTTGTAATATTTTTGCATGAAATGGGGGCATTGAAAGGGAAAAAAAAGATGCAGGAGTCTGATGTAATCGCCCATGCTGAATGATTTTTTCCCTGAAGTTCTAGTGACACCTAGTGGACAAAGTTGTTATTACAAATTTAGCTATTTTGTGTGTTTGCTGTCTACTGTGTTAGCAATCGGAGAAGGCAATGGCACCCTACTAAAGTACTTTTGCCTGGAAAATCCCATGGACGGAGGAGCCTGGTGGGCTGCAGTCCATGGGGTTGCTAGAGTTGGACACGACTGAGGGACTTCACTTTCACTTTTCACTTTCATGCATTGGAGAAGAAAATGGCAACCCACTCCAGTGTTCTTGCCTGGAGAATCCCAAGGACAGGGGAGCCTGGTAGGCTGCTGTCTATGGGGTCGCACAGAGTCGGACACGACTGAAATGACTTAGCAGCAGTAGCAGCAGCAGTGTTAACAATGGCAAATTATTCTGCTATGTATCATTTCCGAGGTTCTTCCCCTTAATTATAATCTTGTTTCAAGGAGTAAGGTTCAAGAATGGAGAACTGATTATAAAAGTAGTAGTGCATGTCGACTTATTGGGTCAAGGGAGTGCTGAACTGCACAGAGCAGATTAGTTCTTAAGTGGGCGAGTGTTTTCTTCATGTATTATTTATATCACATCAGTACAGTGATGCATTTGAAATTGACACCAATTTATACTGAATCATTGGTAACAAGACACTAAGATTTCATTAAAAGCCAATGCCACTCTGTTTCACATTACCTGCCCCATTCTGTCAATGGGGCCAGCATTTGAACACAGAATTGCTAGCCACGCAGAGTAGGCTAATTCTGTTCCCAAAATTGTTTCTGAACTTTCTTCCCGCCTTAGCTTTCCTCAGAAAAGAAATGAATGCACCTCCACCATTTTTTGCACTACTGGGGAGGCCTCTGGGTGGGTTCAGTCCCTGGGGATGGATTGTACACGGATTGTACGTGTCCTCGGGGATGGATTATTTAAAAACATTTATCTGTTTGGCCGTGTTGAGCCTTGGTTGTGGCGTGTGGGGTCTTCACTGCGTCACGCAGGATCTTGTGTTGCTCTAGAGCCTGAAGGCTCAGTTGTTCTGAGGCAGGTGGGATCTTCGTTCCCCAACCCGGGATTAAACCCATGTCTCCTGCATTGCAAGGCAGATTCTTAACCACTGGACCCCCAGGGAAGTCCTTACTACTGCTACAGCTGCTGAGGAGCAGGCCAGTATTGGTGAACCGGGACTGTCCGAACCCAGTCGTTCGTTGTTCTCAGCCTCTTTCCTCATCACGGCAACACCCATCTCTGGCTGTGTTCTGACCTCATAGGGATTTCCTCACTCTTGTTATCCAAGGTGTCCTGGGGCAACTCAACAGACATAGATAATCAGAACACGCCTGGAGATCAGTATTAAATGCATGGATTTCTAGACTTTAATCAGCAACTATTTAAAAGTGGGACAGTTTAGAAAAATAGCCTCAAATAAAAAGTGCTTTGCAGCACTAAAACTCATGAGTTTTAGCAAACTCCAGGAAATGGTGATGGACAAGGAAGCCTGGCATGCTGCAGTCCACGGGGTCGCAAAGAGTCGGACACGACTTAGCAACTGAACAGCAACAAAAAGGCGAGAGTTGTGTTTTATCCAGCAGAAATTTTTAGGACTTATGCCCGGGAAGCGGCATCTCAAGTAGCCCAGAGAAAACTGCTCTGAGGAGGCAAGGGGAGGAGCCAGGTTATATAGAAGTCTTACAACAGAAGGCTCCTGCTGCTAAGTCGCTTCAGTTGTGTCCGACTCTGTGCGACCCCATGGACAGCAGCCCACCAGGCTCCTGCATCCACAGGATTCTCCAGGCAAGAATACTGGAGTGGGTTGCCATTTCCTTCTCCACAACAGAGGGCAGATAGTCTCAACATCAAAAGATCATTGTTAATGAAAGAAAACCGGGTATTTCAAGTTAAGGAATTTAGCACTTTTCTATGTGTGGGAAAATGAAAAGTCTGGGCTCGCTAAAATCATTCCTTTCCTGTGCATCTCGGCTGTCTGGGTGTACTGTGTTTCTCACATCCTAAGCTCCCGTGGGGCTCACCATAGGGAATGGCTGCAGCCTCATGGCTGCTGATAGCAGGTATTCTTCTTCCTGAGTGCCCTGGAGGGCTGGAATCTCAGATAACTGTGACATACTTGTTTACTGATATGGCAGGAAGTACTCCAATTCTCAATGCTGAGGATGGAGAAGCTTCTGAGGGCTTTCCCGCCCCAATGCCCCCACCCCACCCTGCTCTGGTGGTCTGGCCAGGCTCTCCTCACCCAGCCACGCCCCTCCTGCTGCCCCCACTGACTGGAACAGGTCAGGACTCGGCTCTGCACCACCCCCAGCCCCCAATTGCACCCCTATGCTGCTCAGAAATGAACCTATCCTGTGTTGCATCGTCTCATGACCTAGCCTAGAACCTTTAAGGAAACAGCTTAATTGGACAAACATTTTATGCCTAGGATGCTCTGTGTCATTGACAAGATGGTGTCCAGGTGAAGCCAGAGGTGGTCCTCTGATGGGGACCCCGGGCTGGTGGGCGTGTCCCCTCACACACTGGGGGAAGGTGTTTGCTTTGGGTTGGAGGCTGGTGGTCTACTGTGAAGTTTCCAAGTCACATTAAGGAAGTGGGTCCTAACTTTGAGAGAGGGCGGGGCTGCCTGCCCTGGTGAGTTGGCACGAGAAGGGCTGAGAAAGATTGGTCCAAACAACATTCAGTGTCCAGGTTGCACTGAGTCCTTGTAAGGAATCCTTAAGGTGGTTTGGCGGTAAGTTAGGACCATGAAGAAATCAAGAAAAACAAACAAAAACGTAAGCAGATCTATGTGATGCTCCAGACGAAGGTTTTTGAAAAGTTAACTCATACTCTTGCTCAGGGGCTCCAGGCCTCCATGTGTGTGTGTGTGTGTGTGTGTGTGTGTGTGTGTGTGTAAAATTTGAGAACCATTTTATTAAAAGTGACAGTGTCAGAATTCTTGGTAGAAAGCAGGGTTGGGGTGGTCGAAAGCAGCTCAGAGGGTGTCCTTGGCATCACCTTTGTGCTCCTGGAGGAGGAGGGCATCCTGAGCCCCTTCACTGCCTGCCTGGGCTTGTCCAGAAATGGTTAGCAGCCTCTCAATGTCATCTGCCTGCAACCCCGTGTTTCTGGCGTGGCAGGCTGGTGCCATGCCCCTTAGTCTGTCCCATGGGACAGCCCAGCACAGAGGGGTCTCCAGCCCCAGGCAGGTCAGAGCCCCTGTCTCTGTCTTCTCAGTCACCCCTGGCTCTCTGCTGTGGCTCCTGCGTTCCTCCCTGCACACCCTGAGCCCCTTCCCCTTTGTCCTCTGCTGGGTCCACACTGCGAGCCCCGCCTGCCTTCTCTGCTCTTACCCCTGGCAGCTCGGTGATGTCAGAGAAAGCATTACTCATGGGGACCAATGCCATTCAGAGCTGTGGTTTTCTATCATGACGGGATTGAGATAAGCCCTTACCCAGTCTCCGGCCATGAAGTGCGTTGGATTTTTGGCCTCTGGAGTGAGCTTGATGGGCTCATAGGCAGGCGCTGTGTCCTTGGAGACATCACTTCCTCTCTGCAGACTAAGGATGGCCATGGAAGCAGCCTCTAGGGGCTGTTGATTTCAGTGGGATCATTGGGCTCAAGTTCTTAGTACCTTGCTTGTATTATTGAGCTTGGGCAACTGTAACAGTTCCAGAGACTTGGAGGCTTAAACAGCAGAGATTTTTTTTGGTCTCATAAGTCAGGAGGGGAAAAGTCCCAGATCCAGAGTTCTGTCGGTTTTACTCTCCTACTGTCTTTGGAATCTGCCTTCCTGTGTCCATCGTCACTGTGTTATTCATCGTTACAGTCTGCCCTCTGTCTCCGTGGGTTCCCAGTCCACGGTTGGTTGGAACCTTGGATGCTGCAGAACCCATGGACAGGGAGGACCGACCACACCTCCTCCAGTCTGTGCCGCTGAAGGTGTCCCCCAGCCCCTGCCACCTCCCTAAAACACCACCTGCTCCGATCTCTGCTTTGTGTTTGTCATCCCATGGTGAGTCCGCAGTGCATGCCACACCAAGGCAGAATGCCTCTGCTGGGCTGCCAAGAACCCTCGTCATCTGGCCCCATCCTCACGATGTGTTCGTAAATTCATTCAGGAATGTGTATCGAGCATGATGTGTGTGGCTCTGAGGATAAGGAGTTTGTCTTCCCCACTCCGTGTCTCATGGCAGGTATGTGGGCTGAGCACACGGGAAGCACTTGGTTAATGGACGGGCGTGTTGAGAATCTACACGGGTGAGAGGTGTGCTGCTGCCTCAGTGGAGGGCAGAGGCTGTAGAAGTAACATTTGGAAAGATGACAGGAGTCCAGGCCTGCGGTCAGCGATCTGTGGGCGAGAACTTTAATTCTGTGGTTGGAAAAGGAGATGCTCTTGGGAGTGCAGTCAGTGAAGGTCTGGAAAGGTTCAGTCCAGACTTTAGAAAGGCAGTCCATTGGGTGGCGATTATCAGCTGTTAGAAGGTAGGAGCTGGTATACCCCTGTCCCTGTCCTGGTGCCAGATGAGAACGAAGGGCACGGATGGCCCTTCCTCCCAGAGTCGTCTCAGCAGCTCCCAAGCCCAGCATCAGGCCCCGGGAGGGTGCCTCTGGCACACTCTGCCCAAGGATGGTCTCCTGCCTCAGCGTCCAGGGAGCTGCGACAGCTCCCAGCCTCTGCTCCAGCTACGTGGCTGTCCCTCGGGCTTTCTGTGTCTGGCTCACTACCAAGAAATAGTCAGGAAATAATGGAACCTAGAGATGATCATATTAAGTGAAATCAGTCAGAAAGAGGAAGACAAATACTATGTGATATCACTTACATGTGGAATCTAAAATAGAGCACACATGAGCATATGTGTGAAACAGAAACACACTGACAGACATAGAGCAGACTGGTGGTGGTCGAGGGGGCGGGGCTTAGCGGAAGGGAGTCGGGGGTTGGAAATGCAGGCTGGTGTGTATAGGATGGATAAGGCACAAGGTCTTATTATAGAGCGTAGGAAACTATATCAATAACCCGAACTAAATCCAATTCCAACATAGACAAACTATAATGGAAATGAATATGAAACAGAATATATATGTGTGTCTACAAATAAACATGTATATTTGCAGACAAGAATACTGGAGTGGATAGCCATTCCCTTTTCCAGGAGATCTTCCCAACCCAGGGATCAAACCCAGGTCTCCTGCATTGCATTGCACCCAGTTTCTTTTTCTTCTGAGCCACCAGGGAAGCCATATAACTGAATCACTTTCCTGTACAGGATGAATTAACAAAACATTACAAGTCAACTATACTTCCGTAAGTTTTTTTAAAGCTAACGAGCTGTGGATACTGCATGGGCTGACCAGGAATGGAAATCTTGTAGCTTCAGTTGGTACTTTGAGCCACATGATGCTAACTAACAGCTGGATTTGATACTTTTTTGTTGTTGTTAAAGGGAACTGAGTGTGTTCCTGGGGTGTTTGCTCTTCTTTATCAAGGACGTGACCTTCATAAGAAGGTGACTTGTTGCTGTGTTCCTCTGAAGGCCCTTTCCTGGTGGGATCGTTCCCGTGGCCTCGGAGGTCCCTATGTTGTCCCGTCTCCGTTCTGTTCTGTTCTGACATCTGACAGTGACCCTGAAATGAGGCTACTCTTCCTGCTTTCCTGCTCTGCTCATTCTCCCCCTGAATATCTATGAAATTAACTGGTTTTTTGCAAAATATTAGAAGCAAGATTGTCTAGGAAAATCCTACCTTTCAAAAAAAAATGCAAATATCATTAAAGGCCTGGTTCACCAAAGCAGATGGTGTCAAATGAGGGAGCTATGGGTTATTCTCATCTGATGTTATTTTCAACAACTAATTTCGGGCTGGGGCCATGGGTGAAATTTTTCAGTGCCTAGGGAGAAACTCTTTTAGGGGCCTCAGGGGCCTCCATTCCCTGTTGGATCCCTGGACTCCTACTCTGTCAGATTTATTACCTGATGGCTTAGAAGAAAGAGTGGTTTCAATTTTGAGATTTAAATGAAGATGTTTCATTCCACCGCCCACAACTATATTTTTCTGAAAAACTTACAAAACCTTGACAATTTCCCTTAGCTTAATGTCTTCAGGGTTCATGCATGTTGTAGTCTGGGTCAGAATTTCCTTCCTTATACTCCATTGTGTGTCTCGACCACATTGATTCAATCATTCCTTCTTTGATTGACTCCACTTGGGTGGAGTCCACCTATTATGGATAATACTGCTGTGAATGAGGGTGTACAAATACCCTTTCAAGTCTTTGCTCTTGCTTCTGTTGAGTATATACCCCAAAGTGAAATCGCTGGATTATATAGCAACTCTGTGTTTAATTTTTTGAGGAACCACCAATATTGTTTTCCACAATGACTGCACTGTTTCATATTCTACTAATGTTGCAGGCTTCCAGCTTCCCTACATCTTCACCAACACGTGTTATTCTCTGTTGGTGTTTCTCGAAAAAATAGCCACCCTAGTGAGTATGAACCATTTCAGGTTTGTAATGAATTGTATTTTCAGAAAGTTGTTATATTCATGTTTAAATTGTCTCCTCACGTTGAGCTCTCTGTTTCTCACATATGTATTGACAAAAACAAAGTTTTCCTCAATTCTGTGATATTATTTCAGACATCTATGAATTTGCCCTGTGGTTCTTTCTCTTTGAAATGAGAAATTCAAATCATTTACAGTCTCCTGTTGTCTTTGTTTTTTTCATCTTTTGGTCATTCTTACTCTTATATGGCCCTGAAGAATATTTTTAAGGTCAGTGCAGGCTGAAAAAAATACATGCAATGTAAAAGTTGAGAATTCATTTTATTCTTTGCACTTTCTGAAGACTTAAGCCGGAAAGACAGCCTCTTAGATAGCTCTGAAGAGTTAAGGAAGGACCTAGGATTTTTTTCCACAAAAACCAGGTAGTCCGAACATCAAACATGGAAAGATTACTGTTAAAGAAATCTAGACAACGCAAGTCAATGAATTTAGCACTTTTCTATGTTTGGGAAGATGTGAGAGTCTGGGCTCATTGAAACCATTCCTTTGATGTGTGCCTCAGCTGTCTGGGGCCAGTGTCCTGTTTTTCTCCATCCTGAATCCCTTCTGGGTGCTGCAGGGGTGGCTGCAGGGGCTGATGGGTTGATGCCCCCAAGATCCTTTGCTTACTGATACAGCGGGTGCATCCTTCATCCATGTCAGTCACAGTGCAAGAGATCACAGTTTTAACAAGAGACATACAGAAAGAAAAAGTATGTTCCTTCCCGACCCCCTGCCCGCAGATGGGGCCATGAAAACAGAGGGACTACGTGTGGCTTGATTCTCAGTGGCTTCCAGTCAGTCTTGGAAAAAAGAGAGAGAGCAGATGGTTTCTTAACTAGCCCTTAGCTGATTCCAAATGAACTTTCCTTCGTGGAAGGACGTATCTAAGTTTCACTGAATATGACTTTTTTTTCTCTCTTTCTGTGGGATTCTACAGCAGTGGGTAAACTGAGATCGCTTAAAAAAAGTAAATATTTTTAAACGTGGAAACATCACTTACTCAAATGAGTAAAATTTGGCTGAAAAAGAGGTGTCAGTATCAGATGGAATGAAGGCCGTGTGTACACAGAACAGAAGCTCCTGATGCTCGTGTGAATTCAGTTAGAGTCAGAACACAGAAAGGGTGGAGATGGGTGTTTGCATAGACTGGTCATATGGAAACAGATGGTCATTGCCTGCCTAGACTGGACCATTGGTCTGAACAGAATACCGAGCTGTCAGCATGTATAGGAAGATTTCTATAATGCTTGCAGAGGAAAAGTTGTGTGTATTTATTTTTAAAAAAAAATTAGCATCACTAATGACACATTTGTGAAGTACCTGCCTGTTGTCACAGGACTGTAGGTTTTGAAGAGTTAACAAACTGCACTGGTGACCTAGAAGCAGTGTCTTCTAGTGTGTTGATTTCATGTCAGAGCAACTCACATTAGGACTTAAATCAGAGATCAGCAAGCTTTAACTGAAAAGGGTCAGAGAGAAAATGTGTTCGGCATTGTCATACATACTGTCTCTGCCATTGTAGTGCTAAAGCCACCGTGTGTGTGTGTGTGTGTGTACTCAGTCGCTCAGTCATGTCTGTAGCCCTCCAGGCTTCTCTGTCCATGGGATTCTACAGGCAAGAACACTGGAGCTGGTTGCCATTTCCTTCTTTAGGGGATCTTTCCGACCCAGTAATCAAACCCACGTCTCTTGCATCTCCTGCATTGGCAGGCAGATTCTTTATCACTGAGCCACCTGGGAAGCCCCCAAAGCCACCATAGACCATCCCAAAATGTGTGATCGTGGCCCTGTTTCAATAAAACTTTATTCATGGACACTGAAATATGAATTTCATATCAGTTTCATTTGACACCAAATGTTATTTTTCTTCTGGTTTTTCTCCAGTGAATTTTCAAATGTGAAAGCCATTCTTAGCTCACGGGCTGTGCAAAAACAGGCAACAGGGTCGGATTTGGTCTGCGAGTTTCAGTTTATGAGCCCTGTAGAAGTCAGAGCTTCCAGGAATGTTTATTTTGCTGCTGATATCGTCATATGTGTAGAAAAACTCAGATGCAGGCAAATTTAAAAGTATGTTCTATCAAGTTACTCATGAAGATTTGAAAGTAAGTATTTCTTGCCACCTACCCCAGTGTAATCTGTCTGGCTGCATTTGATGGCTTCAAGAAGACAAAGATTTAGGGAACAAAGTGAGCCTGCCAGGAGAGGACGGTGGAGGGCTTTAAAACCCTGGCATTGTCTGTGAATTTTTAAATTGTGCATGCAGACAGTTGACACGTTCTTTTTCTCTTTCATGAAATGTTTGCTCCTGGATTAACGTTATTCTCAGTGAAAATTGTTTCCTTCTTTTCCCGCTCACAACCCTATGTTACAAATTCTCAAAACCTGGCACCTCATGGCACATCCCTTTTGAATGCCTTTACTTCTGCATATACCTCCCTATCTTCTGAATTTAATTCATTTCCTGAAGCTCTGCACAGGACTTCCCTGGCAGTCCAGTGGTTAAGACTCTGCGCTTCCAATGCAAGGGGCACAGGTTCAACGCCTGGTCAGGGGAATAAGATCCCACATGCTCCATGGTGTGGCCAAGAAAAATTTTAAAAGTTTTGCACAGAAAATGAGCTCTAATAATTCACAATTATTTCCAATTATCTTGTTATCATTTAATACAAGAGGATTTTTACTACATTTTAAGGAGTACTTCTAATCGCAAAACATTGTTTTTCCCAAGTTTCAGTTGGTAATACAAGAGTGATCTTTGTGTCCTGGTTCTAGAAGTATTTTTTTGTCTAGACTAAATGTTTTTGTTCCCAACTTGCTATAGCGGTGCAGCAGTAATTGAACTATTTCGTGGTTCTACAAACAGCCTAGAGCACTGAAGTTTTAATGTTATCATTGACTAGATCACACCAAAAATTTAGTAATAACCTTTTGACATTTCAGCTAAAATCAATTCTTGACTGTCTCAGTCTTCACATTGACAAAACATGGGAAAAACACGGTTTTCAGTCTACCAAAACATCCAGTAACAGCACCTAATAATTTGTACAGTCAATCATATCTGTCCCCCACTATCCTAACAGTGAAAGTCAAGATGCCTTTTACGTTAGGACCTCAGGCTTAGGAGGCTTGCCGGAAACATTTGCCTCCTTAGTTTGTCTGCGTGTGTCCCTTTGTAAATCATGAAACAGAGGAGCCAGAAGAGGCACTGCTTTGGCTCATTTAGGATAATCAGTCATTTTAGAGTAGATAAAACTGGCTCTCAGAGGCATTAAGAGCCCACTGAGAACGATTTACAGACAAGATTAAAAGAATCTTCAGTACTATTTACAATAGCCAGGACTCAGAAGCAACTTGAATGTCTATTAACAGAGGGATGGATAAAGATGTGGTACATACATATACAATGGAATATTACTCAGCCATAAAAAGGGACACATTTGAGTCAGTTCTAATAAGGTGGATGAACTTAGAGCCTATTATACAGAGAGAAGTAAGTCAGAAAGAGAGAAAAACCAAATGTTGTAGGTTAATGCATGTATATATATGGAATTTATTAATAGAAAGGTGGCACAGATGAGCCTATTTGCAGGGCAACAGTGGAGTCGCAGACATAGAAAAAAGACTGGTGGGCACGGGGGAGAAGGAGAGAGTGGGGCAAATTGAGAGAGTAGCATGGAAGCATATACTTTACCATATGTAAAACAGATAGCCAGTGGGAATGTGCTGTATGATGCAGGGAGCTCAGGCTGGTGCTCTGTGACAACCTAGAGGGGTCGGATGGGGTGGGAGGTAGAAGGGAGGCTTAAGAGAGAGGGGATGTATGCATACCTATGGCTGATTCATGTTGATGCGTGGCAGAAACCCACACAATGTTGTTAGAGCAGTTATCCTCCAATTAAAATAAATTAAATGCAAAAAAAAAAACCCCTCTAGGTTTAATAGTAATCTGGTATGTTTCATACCTTTCTTCTTATCCTTTTAGTTAAAGTGAGATGAATGTTCTGTGGAAAATGTGTATGTTATTCTGTATTTTCGCGTGCATGAAAGATACACGCCTGTATTGGTTTGCCAGGGCCATCATAACAAAGTATGGTGACCTGAGGGCTTAAACCACAGGAAGGCATTGTCTCATGATTCTGGAGGCCTGAGTCTGAGATGAAGGTGTCACCAGGGGCGGTTGCTTCTGAGGGCTGTGATGGAGACTCTGTCTCCTCCCTCTCCCCTAGCTTCTGGTCACCTGCCTGAGACATTGCCATTCCTCGGCTTATAGAAGCATCACCCTGACCTTTGCCTTCACCTTCACATGCCGTCCTTCCTGTGTGTGTGTGTGTGTGTGTCCATATTCCCCCATTTTAGAAGGCCAACAGTCACCTTGGATTAGAAGCCCATCCTCCTCTAACGTGACCTTATCTTAACTAATTGCCTCTGCAGTTACCCTGTTTCCTAACAGGATCATTCATACTCTGAGCTACTGGGAATTTGGGTTTCAATCTGTGAATTGGGGGAGTGGGGCAGTGGAAGGGTGCAGAGTCCAAATAATAACAATACCCTTCAGGGAGGTACTGCAAAAAAATAAGATGACTGGTGCTTCCCTGGTGGCTCAGTGGTAAGGAATCTGCCTGCAGTGCAGGAGACATGGGTTCCATCCCTGATTCGGGAAGATCCCACGTGCCACAGAGCCACTGAGCCCTTGAGCCACAACTATTGTGCCAGTGTCCTGGAGCCTGGAAGCCACAACTGCTGAAGCCCAAGTGCCCTGGAGCCCGTGCCCCGCAACAACAGAAGCCACCGCCATGAGAAGCCCACACATCACAGCTAGAGAATAGGGTCCGCTCACCACCACTAGAGAAAAGCCCCTGCAGCAACAAAGACCCAGCATGGCCAGAAATAGATAAATAAAATTATTTGAAAAAGTAACATAACTAATCTGTTCACTGTACAGGTTCACAGACATTTCTTGAGCTCAGAATTTTTTGATAGTTTCAGATCTTTCTTTTTTAAATTAATTCTTATTAGAGTATAGCTACTTTATGGGCTTCCCTGGTGGCCCAGTGGTAAGCAGTCTGCCTGCAGTGCAGGAGACCACTTGCAATACAGAGGACACGGGTTCGATCCCTGGGTCAGGAATATCCTCTGGAGGAGGCAATGTGTTAGTTTCTACTGTACAGCAGAGTCAGTCAGCTTTGATGAACAGTTCTTGTGTTTGAACACTGAAGGGCAGTATAGCACTACACATAATGCAAGAAGTCTGTGGCTCCGTGACTTTAGAAACTGAATTATAGTGATGGTTTTGTTTAAATTCATTTGATGAGCATAGCTGTCGCGTCTGGTCATCTTAACCTCATTTATATCCGATGACACCAAATATTAGGGGCGGGTTTGAAACTTAAGGTTGTCTAAATGACAGGGAGGGAACCTCAGTGTTGAGGTTTACGGTGAATGGTTATACCTTTTTTATGTTTCTGAAACTTTAAATGACTGCTCGTTCATGCTTCAGTTTCATTTCCTGTAACATCAAGGAAGTTATGTTGACGTGGACGAATGTTTTGCATGGGGAGAATGTTCACTTGTCTGCTTCTCAGGTATTTCCAAAGAACGTGATTTCTAGGGGCTGTGAGGAGCTAGCTTATATAGTTACTGCACTGTATTCTCCACATGTGAAAGAAAACTGGATGATAAACAGATGGAAAGTAAATGTTATTTTCATGTACTTGAGTTAGTGTTAATTGCAGTTCTAATGCCTTGCAGTTGCCTGCAGTCTGACAGCCGTTAGATGGAATAATTTTCAGTATGAAAATAGTACAAGGGGTAGACAGATTGGAAACTTATGAGGTATCTCGCCTTCTATGCCTTGATCGTTGGCTTTTCTGAGCATAATCTTTGAAGTGTATGCTTCACCAGCATTAACTTAAGGGATGCATACAGTCAATTGCCTTTGGCTAAACACTTGTTCTGCCTGACACATGTCCATACATTATTTTTATCAAATTATTTCCACCATTCTGGGAGATGGATGCAATAGTATTTTCATTCTCTCTATGAAGAAAAGGAGACATCTAAATGTTGAGTAATCGACCCAGGTCACCCAGCTAGTAATTAATGGAACTGAGTTTTAAAACTGATGTTCTCTGACTCCAGACCTGCTCTTCAAACTTTTCATAATCCATCTAAAGGTACTGTTATATGATGTTTTGTACTGGTGTTTTGTGAAATGAAAATGAGACCATAAATGTGTAAACAAAAACACGTCCTCATCCAAACATTGAAAGCATCCTCTGTGCATTTATCTAACCTGTCCTTGGTAGATGTTCCCTGGATAAAGGGACTGACCCTTTCTATGCTATTAGGGACATTCAGAGAGAATCATGGGCTTCCTTGGTGTCTCAGTGGTAGAGAATACACCTGCCTATGCAGGAGATGTGGGTTCGATCCCTGAGTTGGGAAGATCCCCTGGAGGAGGAAATGGCCACTCACTCTAGTATTCTTGCCTGGAAAATTCCATGGACAGAGGAGCCTGGCAGGCTACAGTCCATGGGGTCGCAAAGAATTGGACAGAATTGAGCAACTAAACAACACTTGCTAATCATGACCTTGTGAGAAAAGATCATACTATAAGACTAGTTTCTGAAAGAAAGAAGAATCCTGTCAACTTACTCCTCACTTGTGAAATATCCAATAAATAAAAAAGCAGCCATTACAAATGACTTGTGAAAAGCTTTGATTTTTATCCTCTCACTTTGATGTCTTAGACCCCAGATCTATTTCCCCAGATGGCTGAGTTTTATTTACTCTGCTTCCTTCCAATGAGAGCTAACATTTCTAGTAGTTTTTAATCTCCTTGGTTATTTTCACATTTGGGCAGAGCAGATGTGACCAAAAACAAATCACTGCCTATGATTGATTCTGAGTTTTAAGAGAGACCTTTCCTTCGGAAGGTGAAGCCAGCAGCTTTTCAAACCACGATCAGCCCTTGTAACCAGGGGAAGACTTAAGGAGCTGGAGAGTGAGGCAGTATGCTTCTGGTCTCTATCGAAGGGATTTAATTGAGTTCCATCTCTACTGAGCTCATAACATTTGCTCTGTAATTTCCTATTATCGATTCTCTGCATCATCTATTTCTCTCCTCTTCTCTCTCAGGAAGGGGGAAAAGAAAGTAATGATCAAGGATGGGGATGAGAGGAAGGACTCAAACAGCAATCTCAGTTGGAAAACCCACCGTTTTCCCAGCACACCAGAGTAATAAGCACATGGAGATACACCCACATGTGTGCCCCACACACAAGCGCACACAGGATTGATCATATTGGGGTTTTCATGGGCTCCACGTTCCAGAAGTGGTGGGTCTTGAGTGCAGGCTACCCTGTCTTTGGAAATTACAGGAGTTGGAGTGTGACAGGAAGCCTGGTGGCCTCCCTGGACCTTTGGCACAGCCGTAGGGACTGGCCCTGAGCATGTGAACCACAGCTAATGGCCACTTAGTGTGGAACTGTCTCCCAGAGAGTGAAAACTGTTTGCCTGTGGGTTGAGTCCAGGACACAGGTGTGTTTTATTTGGAATGTATGGTGTTTTTTATTAAAAAACGAATTTATTGCCAACATTTTAAAATTGGGGACTTTCAGATAAAAACCTGATTTCACTTTCTCTTAGGAAATCAATCAGTTTAGCTACAACTGGGGGAACCTTCCTACAGGATAAATGTTAGTAGGCGTCCCCTTTAGGTGAGGGGGACTTTGGGGTTTACTACAGTTATATTTATTGTAACTTCCTGTTGACTGCCTCTGTTAACTGCCACGTTTCACCCCATTTGCGCTGGGTTTAATGGTGCTTGGCCCACTTCAGTTTGTGTTACCTTCCGGGCCTCTGTAGCCATTTGAAATCGCTCACACATTGTGGGGGAATGGCAGCCAGTTCCATGTTATTCACTCAACTCTGTATGTAGATAAAAAGGAATTATAAAAGCTCTAATATACATAGTATAGGATGAAGACAAAGAAGAAATTTTGGCGAAGAGTGTTTTGGTCTCCATGTATAAATTTTTTAATGGCCACCGAATATGGAGCATCTCCAAGTATGTGTTCATAGTTGTATACTTATATCAACATTTATTTATAAAAACATAATGTTTTGAGACCAAGCTTTCATTTTGGACTATAAAATTCTTTATCTTACTCTTGCCATCTTTTTCAGCCTTTTGTCCATTTTACTTCGATTGCAATACAGTTATGCAGAACAGTAGTATTATTCAAATAATTCCAGAGATTGTTTTCATTAAACATTAAAAAAATCAGGTATCAAATATATTTTTGGAAGAATAAGTATTTTTTTCTCCAATAATATTTTTAATTTTTTTTTAATGTGGACCATTTTTAAAGTCTTTCTATTGAGTTTGTTACAGGATTGTATTGGTGTTTTTCTTTCTGGGTTACTTCACTCTGTATAATCGGCTCCAGTTTCATCCACCTCATTAGAACTGATTCAAATGTATTCTTTTTAATGGCTAAGTAATACTTCATTGTGTATATGTACCACAGCTTTCTTATCCATTCATCTGCTGATGGACATCTATGTGGCTTCCATGTCCTGGCTATTATAAACAGTGCTGCGATGAACATTGGGGTACATGTATCTCTTTCGATTCTGGTTTCCTCAGTGTGTATGCCCAGCAGTGGACTTGCTGGGTCATATGGCAGTTCTCTTTCCAGTTTTTTAAGGGATCTCCACACTGTTCTCCATAGTGGCTGTACTAGTTTGCATTCCCACCAACAGTGTAAGAGGGTTCCCTTTTCTCCACACCCTCTCCAGCATTTATTTCTTGTAGACTTTTGGATGGCAGCCATTCTGACTGGTGTGAAATGGTACCTCATTGTGGTTTTGATTTGCATTTCTCTGATAATGAGTGATGTTGAGCATCTTTTCATGTGTTAGCCATCTGTATGTCTTCTTTGGAGAAATGTCTATTTAGTTCTTTGGCCCACTTTTTGATTGGGTCTTTTATTTTTCTGGAATTGAGCTGCAGGAGTTGCCTGTATATTTTTGAGATTAATTCTTTGTCCATTGCTTCATTTGCTATTATTTTCTCCCATTCTGAAGGCTGTCTTTTCACCTTGCTTATAATTTCCTTTGTTGTGCAGAAGCTTTTAATTAGGTCCCATTTGTTTATTTTTGCTTTTATTTCCAATATTCTGGGAGGTGGGTCATAGAGGATCCTGCTGTGGTTTATGTCAGAGAGTGTTTTGCCTATGTTTTCCTCTAGGAGTTTTATAGTTTCTGGTCTTACGTTTAGATCTTTAATCCATTTTGAGTTTATTTTTGTGTATGGTGTTAGAAAGTGTTCTAGTTTCATTCTTTTACAAGTGATTGACCAGTTTTCCCAGCACCACTTGTTAAAGAGATTGTCTTTTCTCCATTGTATATTCTTGCCTTCTTTGTCAAAGATAAGGTGTCCATAGGTGTGTGGATTTATCTCTGGGCTTTCTATTTTGTTCCATTGATCTATATTTCTGTCTTTGTGCCAGTACCATACTGTCTTGATGACTGTGGCTTTGTAGTAGAGCCTGAAGTCAGGCAGGTTGATCTTCCAGTTCCATTCTTTCTCAAGATTGCTTTGTCTATTCAAGGTTTTTTGTATTTCTATACAAATTGTGAAATTATTTGTTCTAGTTCTCTGAAAAATACCATTGGTAGCTGGATAGGGATTGCATTGAATCTATAGATTGCTTTGGGTAGTATACTCATTTTCACTATATTGATTCTTCTGATCCATGAACATGGTATATTTCTCCATCTGTTTGTGTACTCTTTGATTTCTTTCACCAGTGTTTTATAGTTTTCTATATATAGGTATTTTGTTTCTTTAGGTAGATATATTCTTAAGTATTTTATTCTTTTCATTGCAATGGTGAATGGAATTGTTTCCTTAATTTCTCTTTCTGTTTTCTCATTGTTACTGTATAGGAATGCAAGGGATTTCTGTATGTTCGTTCTATATCCTACAACTTTACTATATTCATTGATTAGCCCTAGTAATTTTCTGGTGGAGTCTTTAGGGTTTTCTATGTAGAGGATCATGTCATCTGCAAATAGTGAGAGTTTTACTTCTTCTTTTCCAATCTGGATTCCTTTTATTTCTTTTTCTGCTCTGATTGCTGTGGCTAAAACTTCCAAGTCTATGTTGAATAGTAGTGGTGAGAGTGGGCACCCTTGTCTTGTTCCTGACTTTAGGGGAAATGCTTTCAATTTTTCACCATTGAGGATAATGTTTGCTGTGGGTTTGTCATATGTAGCTTTTATTATGTTAGGTATGTTCCTTTTATTCCTGCTTTCTGGAGGGTTTTTATCATAAATGGATGTTGAATTTTGTCAAAGGTTTTCTCTGCATCTGTTGAGATATTCATATGGTTTTTATTTTTCAATTTGTTACTGTGGTGTATTACATTGATTGATTTGTAGGTATTGAAGAATCCTTGCATCCCTGGGATAAAGCCCACTTGGTCATGATGTATGATCTTTTTAATATGTTGTTGGATTCTGTTTGCTAGAATTTTGTTAAGGATTTTTGCATCTATGTTCATCAGTGATATTGGCCTGTAGTTTTCTTTTTTCGTGGGATCTTTGTCAGGTTTTGGTATTAGGGTGATGGTGGCCTCATAGAATGAGTTTGAAAGTTTACCTTCCTCTGCAGTTTTCTGGAAGAGTTTGAGTAGGATAGGTATTAGCTCTTCTCTAAATTTTTGGTAGAATTCACCTGTGAAGCCATCTGGTCCTGGACTTTTGTTTGTTGGAAGATTTCTGATTACAGTTTCAATTTCCATGCTTGTGATGGGTCTGTTAAGATTTTCTATTTCTTCCTGGCTCAGTTTTGGAAAGTTGTACTTTTCTAAGAATTTGTCCATTTCTTCCAAGTTGTCCATTTTATTTGTATATAGTTGCTGATAATAGTCTCTTATGATCCTTTGTATTTCTGTGTTGTCTGTTGTGATCTCTCCATTTTCATTTCTAATTTTGTTGATTTGATTTTTCTCCCTTTGTTTCTTGTTGAGTCTGGCTAATGGTTTGTCAATTTTATTTATCTTCTCAAAGAACCAGCTTTTGGTTTTGTTGATTTTTGCTGTGGTCTCTTATTTCTTTTGCATTTATTTCTGCCCTAATTTTTAAGATTTCTTTCCTTCTACTAACCCTGAGGTTCATAATTTCTTCCTTTTCAAGTTGCTTTAGGTGTAGAGTTAGGTTATTTATTTGACTTTTTCTTGTTTCTTGAGGTAAGCCTGTATTGCTATGAACCTTCCCCTTAGCACTGCTTTTACAGTGTCCCATAGGTTTTGGGTTGTTGTGTTTTCATTTTCATTTGTTTCTATGCATATTTTGATTTCTTTTTTGATTTCTTCTGTGATTTGTTGGTTATTCAGCAGCATGTTGTTCAGCCTCCATATGTTGGGATTTTTAATAGTTTTTCTCCTGTAATTGACATCTAATCTTACTGCATTGTGGTCAGAAAAGATGGTTGGAATGATTTCTATTTTTTTGAATTTACCAAGGCTAGATTTATGGCCCAGGATGTGATCTATCCTGGAGAAGGTTCCATGTGCGCTTGAGAAAAAGGTGAAATTCATTTTTTTTTTTTTGGGTAAAATGTCCTATAGATATCAATTAGGTCTAGTTGGTCTATTGTATCATTTAAAGTTTGTGTTTCCTTGTTAATTTTCTGTTTAGTTGATCTATCCATAGGTGTATGTGGGGTATTAAAGTCTCCCACTATTACTGTGTTATTGTTAATTTCCCCTTTCATACTTGTTAGCATTTGTCTTACATATTGTGGTGCTCCTATGTTGGGTGCATATATATTTATAATTGTTATCTCTTCTTCTTGGATTGATCCTTTGATAATTATGTAGTGTCCATCTTTGTCTCTTGTCACAGCCTTTGTTTTAAAGTCTATTTTATCTGATATGAGTATTGCTACTCCTGCTTTCTTTTGGTCTCTATTTGCATGGAATATCCTTTTCCAGCCCTTCACTTTCAGTCTGTATGTGTCCCCTGTTTTGAGGTGGGTCTCTTGTAGACAACATACATAGGGGTCTTATTTTTGTGTCCATTCAGTCAGTCTTTGTCTTTTGGTTGAGGCATTCAACCCATTTACATTTAAGGTAATTATTGATAAGTATGATCCTTTTGCCATTTACTTTATTGTTTTGGGTTCGAGTTTATACACCCTTTCTGTGTTTCCTGTCTAGAGAAGATCCTTTAGCATTTGTTGGAGAGTTGGTTTGGTGGTGCTGAATTCTCTCAGCTTTTGCTTGTCTGTAAAGCTTTTGATTTCTCCTTCATATTTGAATGAGATCCTTGCTGGGTACAGTAATCTGTGCTGTAGGTTATTTTCTTTCATCACTTTAAGTATGTCCTGCCATTCCCTTCTGGCCTGAAGAGTTTCTATTGAAAGATCAGCTGTTATCCTTATGGGAATTCCCTTGTGTGTTATTTGTTATTTTTCCCTTGCTGCTTTTAATGTTTGTTCTTTGTGTTTGATCTTTGTGAATTTGATTAATATTTTTCTTGGGGTGTTTCAGGAAGGCAAGGTCTTAACTGCTGGACTGCCAGGGAAATCCCTCCTATTGGAGAGACTTTATATTTTTTATATAAATGTTTATCTTAACTGCATTTGAGTTGGGGTACAATGAAAGTAATTTGTATAATGATTGTAGAATGTAATTTTCAGTTGCATTTTGACTAAATATTACTGGAATCATTATACTCAATTAGAAGTGGTTAAGCATCCACCATGCAGAACACTGACCACGGACAAGAGACAAATTTTAAAATTTTGCAATATTTTAGGGGCACTGCCACTGTGGAAGTGGTGATGGTGGTACCAGTGGTGATGATGGCCACGGTATTGATGGTCATGGGGCAGATGATGATGGTGGTGATAGTAACAGTCATTTTAGATCTCAGATTTATGGGAATGTCATCATTTGGGAAAAAAATGTTTACTTGAGACTAATTTGAAATGTATATAAAAAATCTTTTAATGTCAAGCTATAAATTTAGACAAGTAGATTAGAACTAGAAATAGATTGAAAGCAACCAACTCTATAGTTTAATGTCAAGCAGTTTACAAATTTTCTTGGAGAAGTGTGCTTCCATGAGTTTGGGAATATCGTTTTTTGCCTGCAACCCCAGGTGACAAGCCAGTGCACGAGAACATAAAAGGCGGAGTCTGTGTTTTTACCCTCAAGAAGATACCAGTTCTTTGGATTGTGATTTTCTTGCATACCTTTAAAAAAAAATCAGGTTTTACCAAAGGGCACTTTTGAGAACTCGATGTAATGATGTTAGTTAGGACTGTCTTCGGGGCCTGGCGCATCTCAGGCCTTTGCACTGATTTTGGGTTCTTTCTGCGCCCTTGAGAGAGAGAGTCACAGCACCAATTCATTGGCAATGTGCACGTTGAGTTTAAAAAGTCAATAAAATTGCAAGAGAGCAGCTAGGTGCTTTAAGTACATTTTAAACTCCTGACCCAGAGAAGCTACATCTGAGGGTGCTGCCTTGCACAGGTTTTGTGGACTGGGTTTGGTCCTCTGGTTTTGAAGCTCAACCTTTGCAATCTTAAGCTTCCTAATTTACCTGCTCACCAAGAATTCCACCACAAAACATATTAAGCTACCTTTTCAGTGACACCTTTCCTTTGTCCTTAGTTTCATTTGCCTCAGATGCACCCTGTTCATGGTATTTCCCAGGCTTCTGAACATTTAGTGGAAGCATCTCAGAACATCACTTCTTTGGCCTTCATCTGGACATTCGCAGGATTTCCCTGGTGGCTCAGATGGTAAAGCGTCTATCTACAATGTGGGAGACCCGGGTTTGAGCCCTGGGTTGGGAAGATCCCCTGGAGAAGGAAATGGCAATCCACTCCAGTACTATTGCCTGGAAAATCCCATGGACAGAGGAGCCTGGCAGGCTGTAGTCTATGGGGTCGCAAAGAGTCAGACACAACTGAGCGACTTCACTTCACTTCACTTCACTTCACTTGGACGTTCGCAAATGGTGACCACGTTGGACCACAAACAGAAGTGCCTAGAACAAACATGGATGAAGGAGCATACTTTCGTAAATCTTTTTTCGAGGTGTAATTATTGTCAAGGAGCTTTATGTGGATGTTTCCAGATCAAAAGTTGTGTGGACTGAATCCAACCCAGAGGACCCTTTTGTTGGTTTATGTGGTGTTACAGATATTTTTTTTAATTGAAAGTGTTAGTCGCTAAGTCTTGTCTGACACTTTGAACTATAGCCCACCAGGCTCCTCTGTCCATGGGATTCTCCAGGAAAGAATACTGGAGCAGGTTGCCATGCCCTTCTCTTGGGGATCTTCCTGACCCAGGGATTGAACCTGTGTCTCCTGCATGGCAAGCGGATTCTTTACCACTGAGCCACGAGGGAAGCCCTTCCCTCATCTGTGTTCTCTACCGAAGCCAGGCTGGACCTGTATTGTGACTCTCACCAAGGACAACCAGAGCACCTCTCAGCCTTGACAGTGAGAGCTTGAAGTGTTTTTCAGGCTGGTTTGAAGCCCCCATTAAGCCCCCTCAGCACCTCTGTTCAGACGTTAAGCAGACAACTAAGTACTAACTGTCACGGCCACATTTTCCTCTTGGGGATTGCTATTCCTCATCTGCTTTGAAGAGCTCTGCGTTCATTGGCTTCGTTTATCACATAATGATTTTATTTTCTTATTTTTCCAATGATCATAGTTAATGTTTCTGCCTAATTAGAAACCGAGTCACAGTCTCCACTGCCTATTTACATGGATCTTTTAGAAGATCCTCTGAGCAACAGCATATTAAGTTGAACTCTTTTGCTAGCCCTGAAAAGAATGACTTGAATAATAAGGCTGGTCCAATAAGCCAGTTTTGGGGCATGGCAGCCCTCAGCTTGAACATCCATTGTCTTAGCCCGTTAGGGCTGCTGTTACAATATACTGCAGTTGGGGTGGGTCATAAACAACAGAAATTTTACTTCTTACAGTCCTAGAGGCTGAGGAATCCAGGGGTCAAGTGTCTGGTGAGAGCCTGGATGGCTGTCTTTTTGCTGTAACCTCACCCAGTAGAAGGGGCGAAGGAACCTTCTCCTAGTTCTTTTATAAAGACCCTAATCCATGACCTCATCATGTCCCAAAGGCCCTGCTCCCCAATACCATCACCTTCGGGTTAGGATTTCAGCATAGAGATCTGGGTGGACACAGACAGGAGCAGCCATCTGGGGTTGGGTGAACCGTTTGCTTCTGAGCTCAGATCAGAGATTATCTGTACCCTCTTTAAAGAGAGAACTGTGTGACATTTCCACTTTTCTTGGACTGTGCTTCCATTCCTCAAGTGGAGTGGCAAGTGCCTGCGTGCGTGCTCAGTCGCTTCATTCGTGTCTCTTTGTCGCCCTATGGACCGTAGCCCTCCAGGCTCCTCTGTCCATGGGATTCTCCAGGCAAGAATACTGGAGTGGGTTGTCATTTCCTCTTCCAGGAAATCTTCGCAACTCCGGAATCAAACCTGCGTCTCTTTATGTCTCCTGCATTGGCAGGCAAGTTCTTGACCACTAGCACCACCTGGGAAGCTGGTGGCAAGTAGAGTAAGCTATTAATTTTTTTTTTCAGTTAATATATTTTTGGCCGTGCTGAGTCTTCATTGCTGCATGGGCTTTCTCTAGTTGCGGCGAGCGGGGGCTGCTAGAGAACTAGCAATGCAACTAGGGCTGTTCCCTAGTTGCAAGCCGTGTGGGCTTCTCCTTGTGGTGGCTTCTTTTTGCAGAGGAAGGGCTCCAGGCGGGCACAGGCTCCAGTAGTCGCTGCACGTGGGCTCAGCAGTTGCAGCTTGTAAACTCTAGAGCACAGGGTCAATAGTTGTGGCCCACAGGCGTAGTTGCTTCGCAGGATGTGGGATCTTCCCCAAACAGGGATTGAACCCATGTCTCTTGCATTGGCAGGTGGATTCTTTACCCATGAGCCACCAAAAACCCCCCAGAGTAAGCTATTATAAAGATGTGGTAGTCAACAGCAGCTATGTCTCATGGGAGAAACCAGACAGCAATGGGATTGAGGTTGCATTAACTTGTCAAGAGGGCAGAATTGAAAGCCTCCAAGGTCAGCTCTCTTCTCCACACCTCTCTTTCCCAGATATTCAAAGGTTTTAGTATGCTGTTCTTAAGAGATAGCCCCAGATTCCTCAGCAGGATGCCTGGTCCAGAGACCTGCTCTGTCTAACCAGTGCCAGCACCGACAGGAGTAGCTGCTCACCCCCTGTGTACTCCCTGTGGGCCAGGCATGGTGCCGAGTGCTGATAGCCCCATCTTACAGATGAAGAAACTGAGGCTTGAGGATACTCAATAGCTGCCCAAGGTCACACATCTATTAGGTGGCAGAGCCAGTGCACCTAGTCATTTCTGGGTACTTTTCGTTGTTCAATCTGACTCTTTGTGATCCCATGGACTACAGCATACCAGGCTCCCCTGACCTCCACTATCTCCCGGAGTTTGCTCAAATTCGTGTCCACTGAGTTGGGAATGCTGTCTAACCATCTCTGGCTCTGCTGCCCCATTCTCCTTTTGTCTTTAATCCTTCCGAGCATCAGGGTCTTTTCCAATGAGTCAGTTCTTTCCATCAGGTGGCCAAAGTATTAGAGCTTCAGCATCAGTCCTTCCATTGAATATTCAGGGTTGATTTCCTTTAAGATTGACCGATTTGATATCCTTGCAGTCCAAGGAGGTATTAGATGGTCATTTTATAACTAAAAAAAAAAAAAGAAGAAGAAGAAAAAGAGATGTTAATGTTAAACAAAGCAAAACAGGATACGTAATGAAAGATGAATCATTTAGATGGCGACCCTGGATGAAGCATGCCCTTCCTCCCTCTGAGAGGCTCCTCTGTCCATCACAAGACGTCCATGTGAGCCAGAGTCTGAGAACACATTCAAGGAATACATGCACTTTCCATTCCTTAACTCTTGGGATTTTTTCTGGTTGACCCAGCAAATTAAATTGCTTGCATTTCAAAAGAGAATAGTTTTTTTTTCCCATTTCTTTAAGCATCAGCATGTTATTACAGTGTTAGCTTCTAGCCAACTCTGAATTTCAACAATATTATCCACTTTTGCAAAAAAAAAAAAAAGAATGTTAGAACTTCAAACTTGTAGAAAGCAGTTTGAGGATCTTTCCTTATCTGTTTGTTATTTTACTCTTATTAATTTATTATTTTTCTTATTGACTATATTTTTTTCTAGGGAAGAATCAGATTTTCTTGATTCTTTTTTCTTGAATATTTCTTGAATATATTTCTTTTTGTTGAATATATTTCTTGAATATTTCTTGAAAATTTTTCTTTTTTAGAAATTTCTAGCTAGAGGAGCAATTTTAAAATAAATTGCCATATACATTAAGTTTCTCATCAAAGAAATGAGGAGGTGATAAAGGGACGATACCTAACATATTCTTAATAGCTGGAGATAAACTAATTGTAGACATATTTTAGAACCATAAATGTATGGAATTGCATGATTTAAAGAACAGGAAAATTCACAACGGTTGACTTAAAATGCATGTGGCGTAATGATACTAAGACATGAGGAAAGAAGCCAAGTATGGAATAAAATTGGAAGAGAAACCTTCTCAAATTTAAGTTTTGGCAGGAGGAGGGGGGCCTTTGTGTGCCAGATTTTCACTGAGAGCTAATTATATTGATCACATTGTGAATTGCATAGAAAGGAATTTGTTGCTTCTGGTACCTTAGATACACAGGTGACTGAACTTTTTTTTTTTTTTTTTAAGTATAAGCATTCCTTTTGATAAAGATTACCTCATTAGAATGTAGTCAACAGAACCTTTAAAGCTATGCTCTTTGAATGGTATCAAGAAGAATGAGGAATTATAAATATTTTTTTAGGAAAATAATATTAAAACAGAAAGGATAGGCCATAATCAGTGATGCCAATAAATTGAATGAAATTCCTGGCTTTTATTTTTGTAGTTGTCTGTAATTTCACTTAAAATACACTAGTGTGTCTAACACAAGCTGGTGTGGCTTCAAACAAGGAAGGCCATGGCTGCAGAGATATCCCTTATTTCATTGCTAGAGGGTGCTCTTGTAAAGAAAATCTCATCGCACAAGCGCTGCTGAGAATCTCGCCCAACCTGGTGATGTCAGCGTCACCATGGAGATCTCATTCCAGTGAGGGGAAGTGGATTCCACAGTCCTGCTTTGGAAATGTGTAAATAGCAGATGCTTTTATTGCCTTTGTTTGAATCCTTGCCCTTGCAGAGCAATTCAAACCGGAAGCTCAGAGGAGAGGAAGTCCATATTTTCTTCATTTTTTTTTTTTCCCTTCCACAAGCTTGGTCCCCTGTGATGAGAGTGCATGATGGCAAGTTAATGGGAAAGATATAATTTCAGATTTCACGTAAAGAATGTCAGAAACTGAATATGTTTTCCTTGAGTCAAAGAAATAATTCCAACTTGCTTTAATAATTTTATTAGGTAACTTTTCATTGTACACTATAGGATAACTAAGTGGTTTTATCAGCTGTAATTTATAATACGTGAATGCAAGGGTATATGTTTCTATGCATTTGAATAGTCTTGTTTTCCTGAAACTTGGCAGGTAAAAGCCTGCCTTTGAATTCTGACTGACCTAGTTTCCAGTTCCTATTGATCTTCTGTTTAATCTAGCTAAGTTTTTCTAAATCTGTTAAGTATGGATACTGTGGGTGTGGTCAGTTGCTCAGTCGTGTCCAACTCTGTGGTCCCATGGACTGTAGCCCGCCAGGCTCCTCTGTCCATGGGATTTCCCAGGCAAGAATACTGGAGTGGGTTGCCACTTCCTACTCCAGGGGCTCTTCCCAACCCAGAGATCTAACCCAAGTCTCTTGTGTCTCCTGCATTAGCAGGCAGGTTCTTTACCACGAGAGCCACCTGGGAAGCCCGGGAGGGATATTAATAGCATCTAAACTGTTAGCTGCTCAGTCGTGTCCGACTCTTTGCAGCCTCATGAACGGTAGCCCGCCAGGCTCCTCTGTTCAGGGGATTTCCCAAGCAAGAATACTGGAGTGGGTTGCCATTTCTTTCTCCAAATAGCATCTAACTATTGTCTCATAGTCTGTCTCCATAGCTGAGGGGCTTAAATGTAATAATGTATATTGAATATTAAGTGTAATAATGTATATAGAAAGGTTCTTGTTGCTCTGTCTCACACACACACACACACATCTTTTATTATATCTTCATCACATAACTACTATGGTAAAACATAGAACCATTAGAGAAACTGATAAGAGAATTTAGGTAACTGGTCCAAGTCTACAGTCAAGTCAAAGTCACTCAGTCATGTCCGACTCTTGAGTCCCCATGGACTGCAGCCCACAAGGTTCCTCTGTCCATGGGATTCTCCAGGCAAGGAATACTGGAGTGGGTTGCCATTTCCTTCTATCTGTGCCCAGAATCTACGTATCATGACCTGCATTCAAAGGCTTTTTCCAGCATATCTGGCAATTACAATCATCCATCTTTTTTGAGATATGGATATGGTATTATGCTAATCATCCCCAGGGATAAACTCAGATGCAATAAAGTGTTTTAATTTGGGATTGGATTTTCCACCTGATGTGAAGAGCTGACTCATGGGGTCAGGCTCTGATGCTGGGAAAGATTGAGGGCAGGAGGAGAAGGGGGCAACAGAGGATGAGATGGTTGGATGGCATCACGGACTCAATGGACATGGTCGATTTTGAGTGAACTCTGGGAGATAGAGAAGGACAGGGAAGCCTGGTGTGCTACAATCCATGGGATCGCAAAGAGTCAGACACAACTTAGCAACCGAACAACATATATTCTTATAATAACCAAAACATTAGGTAAGAACTGAAAATTGATTGATGGCACCTTGTGCCATAAACTGATTACCTCCTTTGTGAATTGCATACAATATGCATATGATGCCTTTTCTAATAGAGGGGTATTTTGACAAAGGACACTTTTCTCAGAGGAATACACATCTCCGGCTCCCACAGAACTAAAATTTGGCCCCAAGATTCCCTGATTAAGACAGTGGTTCACAGAACTATATATTCATGTGGTCGCAGGTGAGCATATTTGCAGGTGACTTTCACAGCATCATTTCAGTGGAAACCTGGGGCGTGAACCCAACTTGTTGTGAGCATCTGCAGCCGGCTTTGTATCAGCTCCCTGATGCTAATTCAAAGTGTGCTTCGTGGGACTTCCCTGACAGTCCAGTGGCTAAGACTCCGGGCTCCCAAGATCCCACCTGGCCCAACTAAAAAGATCCCGCGTGCCACAGCTACAGATCCCACCTGTCGCAACGAAGACCTTAAGTAAATATATATTTTTAAAAGTGTGCTTTGCCCCAAAACGATTGACGCATAGGACCCCCTAGACCCAAAGTGAGAAGGGGCACCCATATGCTACCTTTGACCCAAATCTACTTTTACAATAGAAGCCTGTTGTGCCCGGGAGCTATCTGTTGCATTTAAAATTTTTATTTATTTGTTTATATTAGCTATGCATTTGATTTGTGCTTATTTGGAAGGAAAACTGTATTTGGGCTAATAAAAATAGCTAAAATGTATTGAGGGTTTATCCTCTTCTGAGTCGCAGTCAAATTCTTAAACAACCAAAACAATAAATGGAGGCATGAAGAGATGAACGTCTGAGGGGTGGAGCTGAGTTAACACAGAACCCTGGGCTTTTACGACCGGGCTGCAGAATTGCACTCAGGGAGGCACCATCTCTGCCTGGAGTTTAGGATCTTTAGAAACAGGGGTTTCCTGACTTGCTCAGGTCAGTGGTCATGGCAGGGCAGGAGCCACACCCCAGCCACCTGCCTCCAGACCTGTGACAAACTGCTGGAAGACGCTGCAGGTTCCTCTCTGCTGAATTTCTGATTCACTGCAGTGTGTTAGGAATTCCTTGGAGTGCCAGTCTGTTCTAAGCGCGGAAATGAAGAGGTGAATGCTGAAGGCAGTCCTGTCCTCAAGGCCTCGCACAGTGGTGCCCAGAGAACGCTTATGGGGTGATGACTAGGGGTTCAGAGCAGGGGTGAGTCACTTTGGGTTGGAGTGTAGAGAGAAGGTAAGGCTTAGATCTTCAACAGAGGCTTGAGTCGTGGAAGGGGTTTGAGTAGTCAAAGAGTTAGTAGAAGGGGATACCTAATGGGGAAAAAAATTGTTCCAAAGCCACACACACATAAGATAGATGAAGTCCTTTCCAAGGAGAATAAGTAAAGCAGATAAAAATTGGAACATGTTTCCTGTTAGAGCATAGTACTTTAATTAATCCATCCATCTATCCATCCAACCATTCATCTATCCATCCATCTGTCCACCCACCTGTTGTCCATCCATCCCTCCATCCATCCATCCCTCCATCCATCCATATCAACACTTATTGAGTATCAGGCAGCATCTCATGGCTGAAGCTACCATGAACTTGAAAGCTGGGTTCGGAGCAGATTTTGAGGATTCTGGAATGCCATGCTTAAAGATGAACTTCAATGTGATGATAAGTCATAGGTGTTTGTGTGAGCCATGGAGAGAGAGACTGAAAGTTTAGTAAGAAGAAGAAGATTAAGAGAATTAAGTAGGATCAGTGGGAGAGAAAGGAGGTGGGAGTGAGCAAAACCATGGTCTACAGGTAGGAGGCTAAGCTGTAGACTGAGGTGGTGATGGGGGTGCTGAGGAGGGGCAAGGAAGGCCTGGGTTTGGGAGACGGTGCTGAGGCAGCATCTGTGGCCATGGAGATCACGGAGATAGACGAGCACTGACTGTACCACCTCTTCTGGAGGCAGGAGTGATGGTGAACAGGGACAGGCTGGACTTTCTTTTCTCAAATGTCATCTCTCTGCCTTTGCATCTTTCTTGGACCCAGTCTTGATGGATGCTTCCATTACCTGATACCTGTTGACCAGAGATTTCACAGAAGAGAAGGTCAACTGTCACTGTCTCTTTCTAGCAAGGAATGTTGTTGTTGTTTTAATCCATAAATGGAACTTGTTTCTCAAAGCTGATTACCACACTGACTTTTGAGAACCTCAGACTTAAGAAGGAATAACATTGCATAGATGTATCAAATCAGATCATTACACAGGGTATTGGTTTTACATTTCTCTATCTTTTCTAATCCGTTGATGTCAGAAAATACTATAATGCCTAAAGGAAAAATCTCCAAGTATATTGGCCTAGAAAAAAGGGTTATAAATCTTCCTCTGTTATCCTCTATTGTTAGATGGGATAGAATACATTTGTAGCTACCTCCAGCTTAATGATCTAGAGTGAGAGCACAGACAATCAAAGTGCATCAGTTCAGTTCAGTCGCTCAGTCGTGTCCGACTCTTTGCGACCCCATGAATCACAGCACGCCAGTCCTCCCTGTCCATCACCATCTCCCGGAGTTCACTCAAACTCATGTCCATCGAGTCAGTGATGCCATCCAGCCATCTCATCCTCTGTCGACCCCTTTTCCTCCTGCCCCCAATCCCTCCCAGCATCAGACTCTTTTCCAATAAGTCAACTCTTCACATGAGGTGGCCAAAGTACTGGACTTTCAGCTTTAGCATCATTCCTTCCAAAGAACACCCAGGGCTGATCTCCTTTAGAATGGATTGGTTGGATCTCCTTGCAGTCCAAGGGACTCTCAAGAATCTTCTCCAACACCACAGTTCAAAAGCATCAATTCTTCAGCGCTCAGCTTTCTTCACAGTCCAACTCTCACATCCGTACATGACCACAGGAAAAACCATAGCCTTGACTAGACGGATCTTTGTTGGCAAAGTAATGTCTCTGCTTTTCAATATGCTATCTAGGTTGGTCATAACTTTTCTTCCAAGGAGTAAGCGTCTTTTAATTTGATGGCTGCAGTCACCATCTGCAGTGATTTGGGAGCCCAAAAAATAAAGTCTGACACTGTTTCCCCATCTATTTCCCATGAAGTGATGGGACCAGATGCCATGATCTTCGTTTTCTGAATGTTGAGCTTTAAGCCAACTTTTTCACTCTCCACTTTCACTTTCATCAAAAGGTTTTTTAGTTCCTCTTCACTTTCTGCCATAAGGGTGGTGTCATCTGCATATCTGAGGTTATTGATATTTCTCCTCGCAATCTTGATTCCAGCTTGTGCTTCTTCCAGCCCAGTGTTTCTCATGATGTACTCTGCATAGAAGTTAAATAAGCAGGGTGACAATATACAGCCTTGACGTACTCCTTTTCCTATTTGGAACCAGTCTGTTGTTCCATGTCCAGTTCTAACTGTTGCTTCCTGGCCTGCATACAGGTTTCTCAAGAGGCAGGTCAGGTGGCCTGGTATTCCCATCTCTTTCAGAATTTTCCACAGTTTATTGTGATCCACACAGTCAAAGGCTCTGGCATAGTCAATAAAGCAGAAATAGATGTTTTTCTGGACCTCTCTTGCTTTTTCCATGATCCAGCGGATGTTGGCAATTTGATCTCTGGTTCCTCTGCCTTTTCTAAAACCAGCTTGAACATCAGGAAGTTCACGGTTCACATATTGCTGAAGCCTGGCTTGGAGAATTTTGAGCATTACTTTACTAGCGTGTGAGATGAGTACAATTGTGCGGTAGTTTGAGCATTCTTTGGCATTGCCTTTCTTTGGGATTGGAATGAAAACTGACTTTTTCCAGTCCTGTGGCCACTGCTGAGTTTTCCAAATTTGCTGGCATATTGAGTGCAGCACTTTCACAGCATCATCTTTCAGGATTTGGAATAGCTCAACTGGAATTCCATCACCTCCACTAGCTTTGTTCGTAGTGATGCTTTCTAAGGCCCACTTGACTTCACATTCCAGGATGTCTGGCTCTAGGTGAGTGATCACACCATCATGATTATCTGGGTCATGAAGATCTTTTTTGTACAGTTCTTCTGTGTATTCTTGCCACCTCTTCTTAATCTCTTCTGCTTCTGTTAGGTCCATACCATTTCTGTCCTTTATCGAGCCCATCTTTGCATGAAATGTTCCCTTGGTAGCTCTAGTTTTCTTGAAGAGAGTCTTTCCCATTCTGTTGTTTTCCTCTATTTCTTTGCATTGATTGCTGAGGAAGGCTTTCGTATCTCTTCTTGCTATTCTTTGGAACTCTGCATTCAGATGCTTATATCTTTCCTTTTCTCCTTTGCTTTTCACTTCTCTTCTTTTCACAGCTATTTGTAAGGCCTCCCCAGACAGCCATTTTGCTTTTTTGCATTTCGTTTCCACAGGGATGGTCTTGATCCCTGTCTCCTGTACATAGATTATCCTAAATCCATCTTTATTGTAACCTTGTGTTTAAGCCTCCTTTGCTATCAACTTTTTTACCAAGGCTTCTAACAGGGAGTAGTTTTCTAAGTTTGAACTTGATCTACTGACCCTACCCACCTTCTCTGGGTGGGAGTTTTGTAAGCAGGGAAATGGATAAATGATGCCAGAGCAGAGAGCATAGAGAACATCACGGTTTCTGACAGTTGAACAAGTTCTTTGATTTCACTCACTGAAGATTGAGAGGTAAATGGATACATGTTGCTTGGCATTGAAAGGACTTCTCCCTGCCTTCTTTGTGTGTGTGTGCTGAGTGATGACAGTTACTTTTCTGTAGCCATCACTGTGTGCCTTTTATGTTCTTGGAGTCCTGGAGTTGGAAACGACATCGAAAGTTCATCATGTTTCAGTTCCCACTTGGAACAGAATTCTACCTAAACCATCCAGCTTGTGTCGTTGTCGCTCTCTTCTCTGAGTCTCCGGCTAGGAGGATGGTCATCCGGATATGATGGATGGGAGTTGGCTGGCAACCTGCTTATAACATGGTATAGTTTTGATAGTTATTTGTTCACTTATCAGTGGCATAAAGTAGCCACTGGTAGATAGAGGTGATCTGGTTGGCCAACTGATGTTCTCAAATGTAAATGATGGCAATATGTGGAAAGAAAGGGCATTTTTTTTTTCCTTTTGGAAAACAGTATTTTTCAACCATTGGAGCTTTGTCATCATAATATTTGGCACACAGCCTGGCACAGAGTAGGTCCAGCTTAAATGTTTGAATGAATTTAAAATTCTCTTCACTTAACAGCCGTCAGCATAGTACCAAAGGGAACCCATACAGTAAGAGAGCATACCGTTCTGGTGAGGAGAGTTCCAGAATCAAGTAAGTCTGGGAAAGACTGTATTTTTGTATCCTCTTTGGCATTGCCATGTACTTAGAACATTTGGATCTTCCCTGTGACTCAGACGGTAAAGCGTCTGCCTACAAACACGGGAGACCTGGGTTCAATCCCTGGATCGGGAAGATATCCTGGAGAAGGAAATGGCAACCCACTCCAGTATTCTTGCCTGGAAAATCCCATGGACGGAGGAGCCTGGTTAGGCTACAGTCCATGGGGTCGCAAAGAGTCGGACACGACTGAGCGACTTTACTCACTCACTCACTAGCACATTAAGGGTCTTGAGAAGATCAGAAAGAAACAAACCCAGGTGGCACTAGTGGTAAGTCACCTGCCAGTGCAGGAGACGTAAGAGATGTGGGTTCCATCCTCGGGTCGAGAAGAACCCCTGGAAAAGGGAATGAAAACCCACTTCAGTATTCTTGCCTGGAGAATCCCATGGACAGAGGAGCCTGGCAGGCTATACAGTCCATGGGGTCGCAAAGAGTCAAACATGACTGAAGTGACACAGCACGAAATAAAGAAATCTGTTTATATTGGAGAAGTATTTTCCAAATCTCTTTGGCCATAGGACCCTTTGGGGCACAAATTCTATTAATCATTCTCACTTTAGGAAGTACTGCTTTTTAGGGTTAATTGTTCACATTTTTGCCTGAATAAGACATGGTTTTCCATTCTTACTCATTTTTATATGCCTGTGTGCTGTATGCTAATGCACAGATAGTCGGCACAGTGTGGACCTATGCGAGTAAAATGACAGCGGCCTGGGCGGGGTTGGTTGTGACGACTCCCGCGATGGTCAGGACAGCTGGGGTCGAGGTGCTGGGGTGCTGTGTCATGAAGATACAAATGAAGAGAGTCATGGTTGGAATCTGACAGAAGGGAATGGAACAGAGAGCGGGTTCTCAGGTCAGAAGGCCTGTTATTAACCCAAGTAGAGGATCAAAGCTTCTGAGTGGTGAAGACCTTCCGTTCATCTTCCTGGATGGTTACAGTGTCCCTCTTAAGTCACCTGTGTTTTCAAGCTTTTGGAGACAGAATAAGCACTGACCACCATGAATGTCCCTCACTCACACTTAACACTTACTATCAAACTGTGAGAGAAGTATCCTCCTGAAGACCTCAGCCGAGTGGTTTATTTGTGGGGATTTTTGTGTTGTTGTTTAATTTTTATAGGAGCACAGCTGCTTTACAGTGCTGTGTTAGTTTCCGCTGTACAGCGAAGTGAATCAGCTATGTGTGTTTGTGTGCGTCTCTTTGCGACCCCCGTGGACTGTAGCCCTCCAGGCTCCTCTGTCCATGGAATTTTCCTGGCCAGAATCCTGGAGTGGGCTGCCATTTCCTTCTCCAGAATCAGCTATATGTATGTCTATTCCCCACCCCCCGCCTTTTCAGACTCCCGTTCCATTTAGGTCACCACAGAGCACCGAGTAGAGCTCCCTGTGCTATGCAGTAGGTTCTCATTAGTTATCTACTTTATACGTAGTAACAATAGTGTATATATGTCAATCTCAATCTCCTAATTCACCTCCCTTCCCCATTTGGCATCCATATGTTTGTTCTTTACATCTGTATCTCTGTTTCTGCTTTGCAAATAGGTTCATCCGTACCATTTTTCTAGACTCCACATGTATGTGTTAATATATGGTATTTGTTCTTCTCTTTCTGACTTCACTCTGTCCAAGTAGTTGTTTGGGAATGACGGATTATCGGAGAAAAACTATCTGATGCCTCCACAGGCATCCTCTGAACGACGCTATCCTTCCCCACCTTACTTCTGTAAGCGCTCAAGCATCTTTGACTTGTCAGGGTCACGTTACGGGAACTGACAAGGAGCAGAACCCCAGAACCCCAGTGGTGCTCTGCAGATGAAGTACCAGTACGTAAGGGAAGGGGTTCACAGGAAACATAGACCAAAAACATCTCCCACGTCAGACACAGGAAGGCTTGTCTCTAATCCTCAAATAGCCAAGGGAAAATGCAATAAATAAATACAAAAGTCTATTTCACACAGCTCTGAATGGTGCCTTCAAGTGACCACTTTACCATCTGCTCCAAGTGGTAAAAAAAAAAATTGAAAATAGATAGAAATCAGAAGCATTTCCGGTGCCTTCTACTGGCATTATACATACTGTGAACAACAACAGCAAAAATATTACACTGCACATCCACATATTGAGAGAGAGAGCAGTAAGCTCGGGATTATTCATCTGGACTACATTTACTTGAAAAGCGGCATTTAGCTTTCAAAGTTCATGTTGGAGAAGTTGAGTAAAATATCAAAAGGTTGTTTTAAAACTTTCCCTTTATGTGACCACAAGCTAGGGAACCATGGGAGTGTTAAAGTTCAGCTTAGCTTGAGATGAGGGATACAGTTGCTTCGTCTCTGTAGCTAAATCTCCGAAATAACTGACTTTTTCTATTATTCCTTTTATGAAGGGTACCATTTTTGTTTCAGATAGAGGTAGAAGCGATCTTGGGCTTCCCAGGTGGCTCAGTGGTGAAAGAAGTCTCCTGCCAATGCAGAAGACACAGATTTGATCCCTGGGTCAGAACGATCCCCTGGAGGAGGAAATGGCAATCCACCCCAGTATTCTTGCCTGGAGAACCCCATGGACAGAGGAGCCTGGCAGGCTACAGCCCATGGGGTCACAAAGAGTCGGGCACGACTTAGCACAGCCCAGACGTGGTCTAAAGGAGATTGCTCTATTCCTGTTAGGGTACAAATATTTTTCTCTAGTTGTTGCCCCAGCGACCATCATCATGTAACTATGGCATCAGTTACTAGAAAACACTTTTGTTGCTAAAATCATACACTGACTTTTACTGCTCTCCAGGACGGTTACAGTCAGAGGAGTGAAGGAGCGCTCCTTTTCTACAAGTTGCTGCATCCAGTCTGTTGTGAAAATAAAGGGCTCTTACCTCCTAGCCTATTGATATGTCAAGTCATAAATGTGACAGTTACCGGTTCTATGTACTTTTTCCCGCCTTCCTGCACCACTGAAACGGAACATGTTTCTTACTAGTAACAGATGCTGAAAAACCTCCCTTTGAAATTCCTCCGGAGGAGCGGCCCTGTTGATTCCATTAGCTGGGAAGTGGCTGTATGCAGATGTCCACTGGCGGGATGCTTTGCTGTAATTGCTGTTCTGCTGACCCCTTGCTGAGTGCCACGCTTTTCTCTTGTAGGTGATGTGCCTTCAGGACTTTTTTGGTGACGATGACATTTTTATTGCATGTGGACCGGAGAAGTTCCGTTACCAGGATGATTTCTTGCTAGATGAAAGTGGTAAGGAAACAAAAAAAAAAAAGTTCAAAACCAGGGGAAATTTGAGGCAGCTTTCCAAAATGAGCTGCACTCGGGCCAAGATTATGTCAACTCGAAAGCTACCAAATCAGTTTCAGATCCTCAGCCAACATGGCTTTTCCATATCTCGAATTTCTTTGATTTTTTTATAATATAGAAAACAGATGAAATGATCATTGGAAAGGTTAAATCATTTAGAAGAGTAAATTACCAGTGGCTAATTTATAACCATTTTGTTAACTACATGGTGTTCTATAGAAAAATCATGGTGCCGATGTCTACATTTTTAATTACATATTTATATCAAAACTCATAGTTGAAAGATGTGTTATTGTGAAGTTATTGAGCATGTGTCTAGA
Source organism: Bos taurus (assembly GCF_002263795.3). Classification (NCBI taxonomy): domain Eukaryota; kingdom Metazoa; phylum Chordata; class Mammalia; order Artiodactyla; family Bovidae; genus Bos; species Bos taurus. The sequence goes on from NC_037339.1 coordinate 25,534,370, forward strand.
CTCAGCTTTCACATGGCCTCCTTTCTCTTGTAGGTCCTGAGAAAGATGGTCTTGTGTCCTTTTCCTTTAAATACGTCAGAATTTGTGTGTCATTAGGATCTGTGAAGGATCAGAAAAGAGCATCCTTCAGATGAAAATGAAATGTGATTTTTTTTTCCAATTGATAGAGAAGGAACCATTGATAAAGAGGGAAAGATACATCTTAGGAAATGCATGTGAAAGGTTGTAACTTCAAGAATGATGTTTTCTGATACCATAAATCATCTCAGAATCTTAACAGCATCACAGGGAAGACAGTTGCCCTGAACAGAGAGACCTTTCCTAAGTCATATGACTTCTGATTTAATTAGGAACATAGTACATATTTATTGTTAATTCAAATTGTTGCTTCTTGGAAGTACTTTTTGAAGTGATAATGAATTTCTTGCTTAGATAAATGCAGATAAATTAATGAGCTTTTGACCAAGTGGGTGGGAAATACTGGAGCTCCAAATATGGCTGATGTACGTTCACATAGAATGTCTATATTATATGCATATCAGGTACATGCATTTAAACACACTAGTTATTTCATCATTTTAAAATGACTTCAGGTGTATAGGGAGGGATAAGAATAAGACAGGTTGCCCCTTTTTCGTTAAAACTTTAAATGCCTAATAAAAGTTTTTGTAGCTCTATTACTTGAAGAGATTTAAGTTATTGATGTTTTGGTTGAAAAGGCTGGAAGAGTGGTTTGGCACCTCTTTCCCTCTAAATAAGTTTTCTCTAAATACTTTGCGTCTTTATCTCTGATAGACTCTCCTTGGAGACAAAAATTGATGCAAATCTATCACTCATGTAAAGTCCAGGGGCAGGCTCTCCCAGCCCACCCCTTTTTCAAATGAGACAGCTTAGCTGTTGTGCAAAAGAAGTGAAGGTTAGAAGTCAGGCAGAAGAGCCAACAGCACAGCTTTGAAAAGAATAAACTGCCTTGATTTCCAATTTAAAGAAAATAGCTGTTTCTGATGGGACGGACGGAGAGACCAGATGCGTTCTGAAATGAAAGTTTGAGTCTGCTGCTTTGATAACAGAAAAGCAGCCTGTCAGACTTGAACTGGAATCCAGCTCGGTTTCAAATCAGCAGAGCTGGCCTGGGCTTCTGCCGCCCTCCATGTCCCCCTCGGGGCTTCTCCCTCACCTTGCCTCTCTTGGCGTGGCCTTGGGGCTGGGCTTTCGCCCTTGACAGTGTCCTCTCAACCCAGGTGGCTTCAGCCTACTCGTGTTCATCCGCTGTGATGGGCAGGCCGGCTTTCTGAAACGTAGAACAGCAAAATCCCCGTGATTTCCCTGTAGAAACCTTTCTCATGGATAAGAATGCATATATATACACGCACACTCATGCACACGCATGCATGCACACGCAGGAGTCAGGGGATGTTGCCCATGATGTGTGGCTTGGCCCCGTGATGGACTGCTTCAGACTAAAACTTTAGTGACAAAGGGAGAACTGCACATCCTTTCCTGGGATGAATATACCCTGAGCGTTTCTTGGTGTGAAGTACATCTGCTGAGTAACCATGTACTCCCCCATATCCTCCGGGAAGCACGTGGCTTGGGGGTAGGGGTAGAGATGAAGTCTAAATTGAGATTTTTTTTTTTTTACTTCCTGGCATGAACCTACCCCGAGACTAAATTCACACGTTGACAACTGCAGTTTCCCTGTTGCTTGTACAGCATGTTCTGGCGCTAATGTATTAACATTTGAATCTTTTTTTTTTTTTTAAGTGCTCTGAGCATGATTTGCTGCTGCTTATCTGTACTTGCTAAACGATATTTGCACGTCGAGGCTTCCTTTGGCCTCTTCCATAGGGGCTTCCTGAAAGGAGGGGCAACGGGGAACAGGGGAGCCAGCAATGACTGAATTAATATTGGCGCAGAGGCTTTGCTTGATTTAATGGCACCAAGAAGTGAGCTTTTGCCACAAGGCAGCACTTTTATTTTGTCTCTCGAAATTAAGCTAGCTTGCAGTGAGTTCAGGATTAGCAACGATACCTCCCCTAATGACTGCTGGGAAAGCTCCTGGAGACGGCTCTTAAGGTCTTTCCAGTGAGACATTGTGACTTTATAGATGTTTATTTCACGGGACTACAGTGGAGCCAGATCAATATTAGAAACTGCGAGGGGGCTTTCTTCCTCCCCCGTTTTCACGGAAAAAAAAAATACCTTCCTTCTTCCAGCTCCAAATGTAACCATTTTAGCAATATCGTCATCAATCACTGGCTTCTTAGCGCCTTCTACTGTGGTGGATGAAGGACTATATATAGAGACACAGGCCAGGGGATCCTTCCTCAGTCGTGGCTTGCGGTCTGATTTAGAAATGATGAAACAGAGTCAAGGGAAATGCCAAATTGGAGACAGGAAGCTTCACACAGTTTCGCTTGTATGTTGATGATAAACTGATGGATTTATACTTTGCTGCCCTTAAAAGGTGAGAGGATTTTGTTGAGAAATGCCTGCCTCTACCCAGGAGGGTAAAGCAACTCTGTGGTGAGAAGCCTGTCTCAGGATGTCACCTTCTGTCCACCCCTCAAAGCCAACACCCCCCCAGAGTCGCTTGGCCAGTTTCCTCACCTGCCTACTTCACCCCTGCCAGGCCTGACACCTGCTCAGGAGTTCAAACCTCACTCATCCTTTTTTAAAAAATTAAATTTAATATTTTTATTGAAATGAGTTGATTTACAATGTTGTGTTAATTTCTGCTGTACAGCAAACTGATTTGGTGTTACACACACACACACATATATGTGTATGCGTGTGTGTGTGTGTATATACACACACATACATTCCTTTTTATATTCTTTTCCATTATGGTTTATTTCAGGATTCAGGATACTGAATACACGTTGCTGTGCTATACCATGGGACCTTGTTTATCCATTCTGCATATACTGGTTTCGTCTGCTAACCCCAAGCTCCCAGTCCATCCCTCGCCTTCTCCCCTCTCCCCTTGGCAACCCCAGGTCTGCTTTCTGTCTGTGAGCCTGTTTTGTAGATGACCGCATCTGTGTCCTATTTTAAATTCCACGTATAAGTGGTGTCATATGGTATTTGCCTTTCTCTTTCTGCTCATCCTCTCTGTTTACCAGTTCCCCTGTGCCCTTGATTCCTTAATGTTAATAGGCATTAATGTTAATTCCTTAGTGTTAATAGGCATGACTTCAGACTTACATATTTTTGTTTGAAAGTGAAGTGAAGTCGCTCAGTTGTGTCTGACTCTTTGCGACCCCGTGGACAGTAGCCTCCCAGGCTCTGCCGTCCATAGGATTTTCCAGGCAAGAATACTGGAGTGGGCTGCCATTTCCTTCTCCAGGGGAATCTTCCCAACCCAGGGATTGAACCCGGGTCTCCTGCATTGCAGACAGACACTTTACCGTCTGAGCCACCAGGGAAGTATTTTTGTTGTCTATCTGTCTCCTAAGGTTGCTGTAACAAAGAATCCTGTCTCTGGGGAACGCTGGTCCAGGTTTCTCCTGCAGTAGATAGACCCATCTAGAGTATAGTCTTCTTCCTGGGTGTGTGATTTGAGAAGGGACGTTTCCTCAGCTTTCTCTTGTGGACCCTATGGTATCAGGTACCCAGGACCCTCTTGATACATGTTCCCAGAAATATGCCATCCTGACCTTGGAAACAAGGACTCAGGTCCTGAATGAGATGCAGCAGAAGCTACATCAGGCACGAGGCACCACAGGGTCCTCATTGCTTTCCCCAGCTCTGGGTGATGAGAAAGTCGGGTTAGAACCCAGCATAATGGAAGCAGTACTGGGACAGGGTTAGGAGACAAAGGTCTGGCCCAAGCTTGGTGTCCTGCTTGCTGTGTGGTCTCTACATCTCCAAGCCTGCTTTCCATTCTGTAAAACACCTTTCCCCCTTTCCCTGGGTTGTAATGGACCTCAAATGAGATAATAAATGTCAAAGCACGTTCAAAACTGTGTTCCTTATTACTTAGTGAATGATGTTAGTGAATGACACCTCGGCTGAAATATACCTCCTGGTGGACTGCAGCTGGACTCAGCCACGTAGCTGCATTGGCAGGGCTTAATTGGAGGCAGATGTCATTCAGATTTGTTGCCGGGGCACTTTAGAACAAAAAAGTGACTATCTATTGCTTTTTTCCCCCACTCTCAACTTTTATTCCTGTGGTGGAGGTGGGAGGAGATGCAGCAACCTTTGAAGATACCCACCCTTTTCTGGAGGGAATCTCTGAAGATTAAACCAAATGACATTTAGACCCAGTCAGATTTCTAAAACTGATGATGTTCAGGAAGTCCCAGCCCTTAGGTCCACGTTGATTTGGGTTAGAGGGATTTTAATGGATCTGCTGCTTTGTCCTGGGGCTGGTGATGCCAAGAAAGATCACAAGAAACAGTCCCCAAGGTCACTGGGGACACCAGAAAGACACTTAGTGTCTGGATTGCCCAGACCTCCTTACAAAATGGCTTTTGAGCTACTGCCAGCAAAAGTCACTCATTCTTTCATGAGGAGCCCACCAGGCTCCTCTGTCCATGGGGATTCTCCAGGCAGGAATATTGGAGTGGGTTGTGATGTTGTCCGCCAGGGGATCTTCCCAACCCAGGGACGGGCCTCCTGCATTGCAGGCAGATTCTTTACTATCTGAGCCACCAGGGAAGCCCATTCTTTCATACATCCATTCATTTATTCAGTAAGCTGAGCTAACTTACCATGTGCCAGGCAGTGCACTAGACACAAATAATTGTAGACAGTAACACTTCCATGAAATAGGACCCTCCTATGACTTTTAATATTGCTTATGTCTGAAGCTGTCAAAGGATCTTGGCTGCTGAACTTTGACTCAAAATATTAGTTTTTGCTTGTATATTTTATCTCTTTGGAGTAATATTGTGGCAAAATATCTGATGGGTCACAACAGACTGACAATTCTTTATAGGTTTAAATTTTAATTGGATGATGTGGCCAGTTTAAATGAAATCCGTGAGCAGATTTATTTCAGATGTGTGGTACCGATGCTGGAATACTTGATAGGTTCAATAGATTTTGATGTTAGGAATGTACAGTTCTTATTTAAAAAAAAAAATAACGGTAGTGGTGAATAATTGCCAAGTTTCTGTGACCTTTTCTTTTTGAATAGAAAATCGAGTATGCATTTTTATGAATTCTAAACAGAAAGCCCATTGGCTTACATGCTTTGCTCTTGTAAGTTCCCCATTGCATCTTAGCTGTAGAAAAATTAAAGGGGTTCTGGAGACTTCCTCCTCCATGGCTACATTTTAGCTCATGTGTAAATATAAAGTTCCCCAGAACATAGTGATATTTTCTAATTTAATTCGCTGCCAAGCTATGGAGACCTATAGATACTTTGGAGACATGAAGAGACGCATTATACTTTGGAGACAGAATCTAACTGGAGTACCAGCTAGTTCCTTTTCTATGAAAAGATGATTTTTCTCCTTAGGAAAGAAAGACATTGTATTAATATAACACATCTTTTCTTTATGTTTTCTCTTCCAGTCCTCATGGGCTTCTTTTTCTTATATTCGGTAACAGTGACACCTGAATTGTTCACATGAAAAAACCTACAAAATATAACATTGAGAATGAATCATATACATGAGGTGTCTTGGAAACCATGGATTTACAGTCCCTCCTGACAGCACTGCAACAGTTGTTCATCTGTCCCCAACCAAAACACTCTGTTTCGGCAACTTAGACCTTTATAAGAAGGCCAGCTCCACTTCCCACTAGTGCTGCTTTTAAATAAGTTTTTTCTTATATTGAAAATATAAGAAATTTTCAATAAATAAATAAATATTTATTTAAATATTTAAATCTAAATAAATCTCTCTGACCTGTTCACAGTGGTCCTAATTCTGCCCTCCAGAGTAGTAAAACCCACCCACTGCCTTCATTTTTAGAAGATGAACTTTCCTCGTAGACCACCAGGATGATCAAAACCAGTTCACAGTAAACTATTTTGTTTCCTTGTCCTTCTAGATCAAAATGTCCCTGAACATTCATTCATTTTCTCCCCTCCTCCCATCTTTCAAAGGAAGAAGAGTCTTTCTTTGGCAGTGATAATGTTCTTGACTTTGTCTTCTCTCTCATTTGTGACCTTGCCTTTTCATCATTCCCTTCCTGTTGTTCCTGAACATTTGTTGTTTCACCTCAGTTTTATAATCTCTTTCTTCTCAACTCATGACCATGCTTCAGTTTCTCCTGTCCTAAAGGGGCTTTCTGTCTCTGCCAAACAGCTTTAAAAATACTGTCCTTGAAACCTCCATCGCCTCATCCTGACTCACTTTGTATACCTTTGGGTAAATGGTATGCAAAAAAACACAAGTTTTTTTTTTTTTTAATTTACAAAATTGTCCTCCACTATCTTTTAAATTTGAATGATGGTTAAAGTTCTTCTTTTGTCACTGAATGACACTTGGGAAAATCTCTCAAGACTTTTATGTTCCTTTGGGACTTCCATGGTGGTTCAGTAGTTTAGCCTCTGAGCTTCCAGTTCCATGGGTGCTGGTTCAATCCCTGGTCCATCGCCTCATCCTAATTCACTTTTTATACCTTTGGGTAAATGATATGCTGAAAACACAAAAGTTTGTTTTTTTTTAAATTTACAAAATTGTCCTCCACTATTGCTTCCAGTGCAAGGGATGCAGGTTTGATTCCTGGTCAGGGAATTAAAATCCCACGTGCCTTGCAGTGAAAAAAACAAAACATAAAACAGAAGGAATGTTATAACACATTCAATTAAGACTTTAAAAATGATCCAGTCAAAAAAAAAAATCTAAAAAAAAAAAGACTTTTCTGTTCTTTCCTAAGATAGTAAAAAGTGTTACGAACTCTTTTAGCTACAAATCATCATCTCAATTCAGAAGTGGAAACATGTAGTCCTATGTAGTAGTCACTCCAAATTGGAATGGTTTTCCTTATGGATCCAGGGACCAATGTAGTGAGTTCTTTCTCTGCAGGAAAAAAAAAAGTGGGATTGATACCTTCTCTCCTCTTTGCTCGCCACCTGTGTGCTATTGATCCTTCAGGGTCGGAGTAGGGAAGGGGACAGTGGAGCTGGAGGATGAGGAGCAGGTGGCGGGTCCTCATGACTGTGCTGCAGTGGCCCAGCCTCTCTGGGCATGAGAGCAGGTGTTCAGCGAAGTCTCTGTGAGTATGTGCATCGGTTCCTCAGGGACTCTCACTGGGAACATTCAGCTCTTCTTCGATGTGGTCAGTTCAGTTTCTTCCAGTTTTGGCTACCTCTCCCTCAGTCCTTGTGTTCCAAAGCTGTGCTTGTTGGCCTCAGATGATCCTCTTGAGAAGAATGTAAATTATCTTCATGCCAGCTCACTCCCTCAGATCTGTCTCTGCACTCATATGTCTTTTGCCCCAACCACAGGCCACGCATTGCCAGCGAATCTCCTTTACTCTGCTGCCAGAGGTTCTCGGAAGAAAAACCAGACACTCAAACACCAGTTTGTTATCTCCCTCCATCCATGGATGACACTGACTGAGCTCTTCAGATCTCCCAGGGGAGCCCCAGCTGGGATGAGAGGGAGCATCTTCCCTCCTTTGGGGTTCAGAGGCTCACAGCACAGCTCTTTCTAAAGAGATTCATCTCAGAAATCCCCTTTCTCTCTAATGAATTAAGCCTCTTGTACCTTTGAAAGTGGGTAAGAAGACTTAAGGCCGGCAATCATTTCTTTGCATCTACGTGGACCTTTCTAGAAGCTTATCTGTCTCACAATTCACTGTGTATCTGATACACATCCCTTTGGAGTTTGGATGAAAATCTCATTTCCCTTAACATAATAGTTTCACTGAACAAGGATGATCGTCACATCACTATATCCCATGTTCTCCATGTTTTTCCTTCCTGACTCCTTGGAGGTATTTGTTTTGTCTTTATTTTTTTTATTGGAGTATAATTGCTTTACAATTTTGTGTTGACTTCTGCTGTAGACAAAGTGAATCAGCAATGCCTCCACAGGTACTCCCTCCCTCTGGGACCACCCCCACCCTCCCCACCCATCTAGGTCATCACAGAGCAGTTCCCTGCGCTACACAGCAGATTCCCGCGAGCTATTTACATTACCCATGGTAGGTAGTGTATTTATGTCAAACCTAACCTCTTAACTCATCCCACACTTCCCTTCCCCACTGCCCCCCACCAGCCCAGCTCCTGTATCCATGCATCCATTCTCTACATCTGTGTCTCTACAAAGAGGTAGAGATGAACACAGTTCCAGAGCAGGAATAGAGACACATTGGACATTTGGTGATGCCCCTCATCCTTCGTGGTCTGTCCTGATCTTCTGCCCACTTCCTTGACTCTTCCTAAGCTTCTTTTAAGTTTATTCTTCTGTCATATATCCCCTCATAATTGTTTCCTAAGATTCATTCCTCAACTCTTTTTTCTATTTAATTGCTGTCTGTTCCTAGCCAAATTCATCTACCTTAATGGTTTCAGCAGTGATGGTTATGGTAGACAGTGACGGTGACAAATGGCAACCAGATGGTATGCAATAAGCAGAGCCTTTGAAGTATGTATAATTTTCCCAATTTAACAATTAAGGAAATTAAGGCTTTGATGATAAGCAATTTGTCCAAGGCCACACAGCTAGTTAGTGTGGAAGGCAGAGTTCAAACCCAAGTTCGTTTATGTTTGACAACACATGCTTCATCTTTAAGTGTACCTCCTCTCAAATCTACATCTCTAACCCTGACTCCTCTCATGAGCTCCTGAACCATATTTCCAACTTTCTCTCATGAACTGCTTTCTGATTTTTCCGTAGCCACCTGAAATTCAACACAGCCCACAGCTGAACTTACCATCTTCTTAGTCAACTTTGTTCTCCTTCTGTGTTTCCCATTCCAGTGCCTGGCTTCAGCCTTCTCCTTAACCCCAAGGTTGTCGCCATGGAGCTATCTTCTGTTGTCTGCTCACCTTCACTCCTCCCATCCGACAGTTTATTCTCTTGATTTCCATCGTCACTGCCTTTATCTTGGGTTACTTTCTCATAATCTCTTGCTTAGACTTATAAGGATTCTTCACTTTGCTTTCCTGACTCCAGCTATGTTTGCACACAGATTGATTCTCCTAAATTCCCTTGACAAGCCTTCCACTGCCCAGGTCCTCCTTGGCATGCAGTTCTGGTCCTCCCATGCAGTAGGTCAGCTTCGTTTTGTCTTTGTAGAGCGTTCTCATTGCTTTCCTCTTCCCGTGTCTTCCAGCCACAGTACTGCTCGCTGGTCTCCCCAAGTGAAGTGAAAGTGAAAGTCGTTCAGTTGTGTCCGACTCTTTGCAACCCCATGGACTGCAGCCTACCAGGCTCCTCAGTCCGTGGAATTTTCCAGGCAAGAGTACTAGAGTGGGTTGCCATTTCCTTCTCCAGGAGATCTTCCCAACCCTGGGGATCAAACCTGGGTCTCCCGCACTGCAGGCAGATGCTTTACCATCTGAGCCACCAGGAGGTCCTGGTCTCCGCAAAGACTCCTTTATTTTCTGCATCTCTGCCTTTGCTCATACTGTTCCATCCACCGGGAATGTTCTTCTTCCCTTTCTCCTGTGTCACCCAAAACCCAACTCCCTTCTGTCCTTTGAGGTTTCATTCAAAAGTGGCCTTTGGCATGTGGAACTCTGCTCAGTGTTATGTGGCAGCCTGGATGGGGGGGTAGTCTGGGGGAGGATGGATGCATGTGTATGTGCGGCTGAGTCCCTTCCCTGTTCACCTGAAAATACCACAACATTGTTAATTGGCTATTTGTGGTTGTAGTCTAGTGGCTAAGTCGTGTCTGACTCTTTGCAACCTCATGGACTGCAGCGCCCGAGGCTTCCCTGTCCGTCACTGTCTCCTGTAGTTTGCTCATGTTCATTGAGGTGGTGATGACTATACCCCAATACAAAATAAAAAGTTCAGTGTTAGAAAAAAAAGAGTGGCCTTTGTGGTAAAACCTCCCCCGTCTACTTGGTTTCAATCACTAATTTCTCATTCTTTTTATCCATCTTTATCTTATTTCATTCTCAGAAAACTTCTTGCCATGTGGCCCTACAGTGTCATTAACAGCAGATAAGAAACTGTTCAAAATCACATACTTACTAGGTAATAAAGCTGGAATAAAAGCCGGGGACCCCAGACTCCTCATTTCATCTTACTTAGCTGCAAGTGCCTCCAGGCTGGTCCTGTATGTCATGAATCTCTGTAACACAGCACCTAGTGCAGTGCCCTGAATATGGTGAGTGCCCAAGAAATGTTAGTCACTCAGTCGTGTCCAACTCCTGTGCGACACAACGTATCGTAGCCTACCAGGCTCCTCCGCCCGTGGGGATTCTCCAGGCAAGAAAACCGGAGTGGGTAGCTTTTCCCTTCTCCGGGGATGGTTGAATCCGTGTAGGAGTCTGCTCCGCCTGTAAACGCTTCAGATACTTAAGGGCTGAGGCCCATTGCTGCTGCTGCTGCTGCTAAGTCGCTTCAGTCGTGTCCGACTCTGTGCGACCCCATAGACGGCAGCCCATCAGGCTCCCCTGTCTCTGGGATTCTCAAGGCAAGAACACTGGAGTGAGTTGCCATTTCCTTCTCCAGTGCACGAAAGTGAAGAGTGAAAGTGAAGTCACTCAGTCGTGTCCAACTCTTAGTGACCCCATGGACTGCAGCCCACCAGGCTCCTCAGTCCGTGGAATTTTCCAGGCAAGAGTACTAGAGTGGGTTGCCATTTCCTTCTCCAGGGGATCTTCCCAACCCCGGGGATCAAACCTGGGTCTCCCACACTGCAGGCAGACGCTTTACCGTCTGAGCCACCAGGAGGCCCTGATCTCCCCAAAGACTCCCTTATTTTCTGCATCTCTGCCTTTGCTCATACTGTCCCATCCACTGGGAATGTTCTTCTTCCGTTTGTCCTGTGTCACCCAAAACCCAACTCCCTTCTGTCCTTTGAGGTTTCATTCAAACGTGGCCTTTGGCAAGTGGGGTGCCATTGCCTTCTCTGCTGAGGCCCATTACTTCCCCCCAATTTTTATCCAGGTTTCTTAGGCAAAGCTTTCTTAAGACCACCCTACTATCCTGGTGACTTTCTCTGGGTACTTTGTGGCTAGCAATATCCTCCTTAAAATAAACCCAGCACTGAATTCTATACTCCTTGGGGGCTTCGAACAGTATAGAGAATATGTACTTACTTAATAAAGGCATCCAGCTTGTTCACATCCAGCCTCAGAGTGATGATGACCTCTTTAAACTATTGCCCAACAACGTGGGTTCATGCTCAGCCTGTGGCCTGCTGAATTCCCTGGAGCTTCCAATAGTGATATCAAGTCAGGTTCTCCTTTAAGTGCATATTTGAACCTCCATCCAGGACTTTCATTGTTTTCATGCCAGCCAACATCTTATTAATGTTAGCCAATAATTCTGGCCATTTAAGAGCTTTCAACATCCGAATTCTGCCAGTGGATAAGTAATGACAGAGAATAGAGTTGAAATGAGGTCTGCCTGGTTTGCTGGCCCCTTCTCCTTCCAACTGAGCTCTGCTGCTAGGGGCCTGTCTAGCTGAAGACCGGCAGTAGCATAGCTGCCTGCAAGCTGTCAGACAAAAAGAAAAAGGTATGCACGATACTGGATGCTTGGGGCTGGTGCACTGGGACGACCCAGAGGGATGGTATGGGGAGGGAGGAGGGAGGAGGGTTCAGGATGGCGAACACATGTATACCTGTGGTGGATTCATTTCGATATTTGGCAAATCCAATACAATATTGTAAAGTTTAAAAATAAAATAAAATTTAAAAAATAAAAATAAAACCCTTAAAAAAAAAAAAGAAAAAGGTATGAAAGGCTGTAATAAACTTCATATGTTCCTCGGGGGTGACAGTGGCAGATCAGCCTCAAATTCAGTGTCCAGCTTTGGTTGGGTCATTCTCTTCCTACATCTGGGTGACAGTCCTGCAGAGGAGGACAGCATGTCCTTTTGTCCCCTGCCCTGGACCCACACATGTCCCTAGTACAGGGGGGCACAGTTTGAACTTCCTTCTTAACATAGGTCCATAGGGAATATGCCGGAGAAGGCAATGGCACCCCACTCCAGTACTCTTGCCTGGAAAATCCCATGGACGGAGGAGCCTGGTAGGCTGCAGTCCATGGGGTCACGAAGAGTCGGACACGACTGAGCAACTTCCCTTTCACTTTTCACTTTCATGCATTGGAGAAGGAAATGGCAACCCACTCCAGTGTTCTTGCCTGGAGAATCCCAGGGACAGGGGAGCCTGGTGGGCTGCCATCTATGGGTTCGCACAGAGTTGGACACGACTGAAGTGACTTAGCAGCAGCAGCAGCAGCAGCATAAGGCATATGCACTCAGGCTTTTATTCCTGTTTGAAATCTACCGATTCAGTTCCCGCAGCAAGAGTGTGTTAAGAGACGTCTGTATGTCAAGGATTCTTGGAATTTCAATAAAGTTCTGGGAAGTTAAATGTCTACTTCCTGGAAAGCAGATGAAGTAGAAATTACTAAGGAAAAATACTTGGTGTGAAGATGATTCTAAACTCAAGTTTCAAAATTGGGTAATTATTTGATACAAGTGTGGATATAGGTTGTCTTTACAGATTTTCACTCCTATAAGTATTTGGAATAACTGAAATATAATAAGATCCTGATATTATATGAGTCTTTGCTCCTTACAGCTAGATTTTTTCTTTCAGTGGATCTGGAAAATTAAAAAATGGATAAAACTCTTAGTAAAAAAAAAAAAAAAGATTGTAGGAGTGACTTACCTTGGTGTATCAATAAGTGAAGTGAAGTGAAGTCGATCAGTCGTGTCCAACTCTTTGCGACCCCATGGACTGTAGCCCACCAGGCTTCCCCATCCATGGGATTCTCCAGGCAAGAATACTGGAGTGGGTTGCCATCTCCTTCTCCAGGGGATCTTCCCAACCCAGGGACCGAACCCAGGCCTCCCGCATTGCAGGCAGACGTGTTAACCTCTGAGCCACCAGGAGTGACTTATCTTGGTGTATCAATAAGCAAGGTCATTGTGAAATCAGGAGTCTTCACTTTTTTTGGAGACCTAAACAAATCCGGGGCTTCCCTGGTGGCTCAGTGTTAAAAAAAAAAAATTGTGCCTGCCAATGCAGGAGGCACGGGTTCGAGCCCCGATTCCAGAAGATCCCACATACTGTGGAGCAACTGAGCCCATGTGCCACAACTATTGAGCCTGTGCCCTAAAGCCATGCTCTGCAACAAGAGAAGCGACCGCAGTGAGAAGCCCATGTGCAGCAACTAGAGAAAAACCCTCTAGCACCGAAGACCCAGCACAGCCAATAAATGAATAAAATTATATTTTAAAAAATAGAACAGCTCTGAAGGAATTTCTCTAAATTCATATGAATCTTATCAGATCATCAGAACAAAGTCCAAAAAACTCAGCAACCCTGCCAAGAAGTGCCAGCAATAGAAATAAAAGACCCTGCATCTCTGGATGCAGAGGAGGGGATGAGTGAAGGAAAACCGTGGTCCAGTGGTCAGAGGGAGAGCTAGCATCCTTTTTCTCTCAAGACAACATCAGTCTCTACCTTTAGTTTAGTGATCAATCTCTACCTTTAGTACACCAGAGCCCATGGCTCAGTAATTATCTTTTGATCACTTGTAGGGTGTCCCACTGATATGATAGCTGGGTCATTTCTCTGGTAGAGCCACAAAACTTCCTACTCAACTATTGAGAACTGAGGTTGTAAATCTTTCGAGTTGATGATCACTGGAAAAAACAAGGTCTCTCCTTTTGTAAGATTGTGCCTCAACTTTAAGGACAGTTTAGCTAAACCTGTTGCTGTTGTTGTTCAGCCACTAAGTCGGGTTTGCAACCCTATGGACTGCAGCACGCCAGGCTTCCCTATACTTCAGTATTTCCCAGAGTTTGCTCAAATCATGTCCATTGAGTCAGTGATGCCATCCAACCATCTCATCCTCTATCATCCCCTCCTCCTCCTGCCTTCAGTATTTCCCAGCATCAGGGTCTTTTCCAATAACTCAGCTCTTTGCATCAGGTGGCCAAAGTGTTGGAGCTTCAGCTTCAGCATCAGTCCTTTCAGTGTGTATTCTGTTTTAATAATTTTTTGGTTGTGCATTTCACAGTTGATTATCTTTCAACAGAATGATTCTGAGAATGCCATTTAAAGTCAGAAGATTAGGTGACATTAGGATTAGCTTTAAAAACCTATGAAAAAAAGGAGTACTGTTGTTTCTTCTTCCTCAAATGAGATATAAAATGTTACTATATACAATAGATTTCACAAATGTGAAAAGTAGGATCTATGAATATACTTTGGAGGGTTTAGAGACAGTATGAATTCAACTTATTATGTCAAGGATTCTGATCTTATATGTGTGTATGCATATAGGTATAAATTCCACTGAATTTGACTGCTATTTAGTGAATGCCTATGTGCCAGATCCCATTCTGAGCAGCAAGTATTTAACAGTAAACTAAAGTGAGAAAAAAACTTTTGCCCACATGGAGCTTGTATTCTGGGAGAGGAAGGTATTTAATAAGCAAACTCATAAGTGAATTGCATAAACATCAGAAGATAAGTGCAATGAAGAAGGAAGTAGGGAGGGAAGGGAAAGTGTGTGGGGTGGGGTGCATGGGAGGATGTGGACGGAAGTGCAGTTGTAAATAATGCACAATTGACTCGAGCAACGTGGGACTTAGAGGCACCAGCCCCACATGGTTGAAAATATTTGTACTGCTCTCTTTGCCTCAAAAACAAAGACACCAGAGTCTGACTCACCAAGGATAGGACACCAAAGCAGTCTGGATAGAATCAGGACTCAAACCCTAATTCTTTTGGTTCCATCCATTGAGATCGCTAATCAAATATGGGCCACCCACACTCTGCAATGTGATTTTCACGCACATCATCTCATTTCATCTGACTCTGCAGTTCTCTTTTCTTGACCCACACACCTGGCTTCACATACAAACTGCAGGTTTAGGTAAGGCATAGTGTCCTTGAGGTTTCAAGCATGGGAGACACTGATGTAGAATAATTCTGCATAATGAGGTTCAGTGTGGTCGTATTTATACGGTGTCTGCTTGCTTTGTTCTCAATGCATGTATTCAGGTCTGTATACATAACCTGATCAGCCAGCAAACAGATCAGCATGATGAGAGCTATCCAAAACAACCACCAAGATACACAAAAAAGATTCTCAACTTAAAGATAATACAGTTAATATAAAGAATGCTTTGAAAAGGGAAATATGCAACTTAGACCACATTCAAATGGAGCAAGAGTTTTTCTTAATCCAAGGCCCAAGAAAAGTGTTTTGTCAAACTGATTGATAGTATTATTTTGGAAATACCCTTTAGGATGTTTCTCTTTATTTGGACCAATCTTATAGACTAGTTAATAGATGGCACCATTTCTGCAGCTTGGCCTGAAAGTGGTGATTGCATTAGCATCTTTTATACAGTCCCTTAAATGCGCTGCAGCTAATTATATAATTTCTCATCTTTGGTTTGTAGCCAGCAGCAGGACTGAATTATTTAGAGTGATAATTCTCTTGCTTAACTGTCTCTTTGCTAGCAGTTTGCAAAGGAAGCTTGGCCCCGGCCGCCTGTGGCAGCGTCCCCTTGGAAGAATTCTCACTTGTCTCTCTCTTGGTCACTCCTCTGTCCAGCAGACTTCTAAGGAGGACAGGAGGAGGGGTGTGTGGAGCCCATCAAGTAATCTGTGAACTTGCCACTTAGGGCAGGAAACTGATTCAAAGATTATATGCTCACCTTTGGATCTGAATGGTGAATTATTCGCAAGCAACCATCCAAATGCAGTGGATGATTCTAAAAAAAGATTGTCTAGGGATTTCCATGGCAGTCCAGTGGTCAGGACTCTGTTCTCCCAGTGCAGGGGACATGGGTTTGATCCCTGGTCGGGGAACTAGGATCCCACATGCTGGGAGGTGTGGCCAAAAATAATTAAAAATATAGTCTAAATTGGGGGTCAGCACCTTTTTCTGCAAAGAGCCAGATAGTAAATATCTTAGGCTTAGCAAACCCTGTGGTCTTCGTTGCCAGCCCTCAACTCTGCTGTTGCCGTGTGAAGCAGCCTTAGACAATACGGAAGCACACAAGCAGGGCCCTGTTCTAATCAAACTTTTTTATCTGGCTGTGGCCCGGTTTGGCTTGCAGGCTCCAATTTGGTGAGCCCCGGTCTGAATCATTGATTTTTTAATCTCCTGGGGAATATGTTCCTTCATAAGGACTTAATGAGAGGTATGGACCCTACTCTAGAAAAATAAACATTTCCATGCACAGCCATGTGGACACACACATACATGCCTGTGCACACACACAAGTGCCTTCAATTTCAAGAAGTTACATATCCTCAAAGCTAGGATCCAGATTAATAGCTCTTGGTCTGGGTGGATACAGGTTAAGAATTCTTGGTTTGAGTGGTGCTTTCCTGACAGACTTTCTAGTGACGTGCTGGATACCCTGGGACAGCCATCCTTTTAAAAAGAAGAGAAAGAAAAGAAAAAAAGAGATGGTTTTGTTCTTACACGTCAGAAACTGCAAGACTCTGATCAGACCCTGCAGTTCATGTGGAAATACAGAAGGCTTGCACTAGAGGGGCAGCTTGGGGCTTCATAGGGAAGCAGCCTGGACACATTTTCGACAGGGAAGTATATTTATATATATATACATATGCGTGTGTGTGTGTGTGTGTGTGTACACACACACATTATGTATATATGCCATTTCCTTCTCCAGGGACCCCAGTATACAGTCCACTTCAGTATTCTTGCCTGGAGAATCCCATGGACATAGGAGCCTCGTGGGCTACAGTCTATGGGGTCACAAAGAGTTGGACACGACTGAGTGACTTAGCATATATATGTTGTTGTTCAGTCGCTCAGTCGTGTCTGACTCTTTGCGACCCCATGGACTGCAGCACTCCAGGCTTCCCTGTCCATCACCAGCTCCCAGAGTTTACTCGAACTCATGTCCATCGAGTTGGTGATGCCATCCAGCCGTCTCATCCTCTGTCGTCCCCTTCTCCTGCCTTCGGTCTTTCCCAGCATCAGGGTCTTTTCTCATGAGGTGTGTACAGTGAGGCCGTGTGACCCTGTTGAACAGGTGTCGGGGGCAAATCTCACTCAGGGGGTCCCATGTCCTCGCCACCTGGTGATGCTGTCCTCTGTAAGCCAAAGGGGCGCAGCTCCCTGTGGGAGACAGGAGGTGGCGTCTGAGAGTTGATATCCCAGACAGCACTTCGTGGGGCGGTGATGGTGCATACGTCCTCTGGCTCGTGGTCCAAGCGCTGGTGGGAGGAGGACTGGTCAGCTCTGCTGGGTCTGTTTCCTGAATCTGCTTGACCTTAGAGAAATGGAAAGCAGCTCAGATGCTGTTCTAGCGTCCAGATGACCTGACTACCTCCAGGATCAGATGGACATAGCCTCCTGGGAGCTTATCTTTGCCTTGAGGTCATCTCTTGTTATAACTCTTGGTAATTGAAAAATTGGCCCAGATGTGCATTGCGTGACTTTTAATTAATGTAAAAGTCCAGCTTCTATTTAGTGGTCATTGGCAGCGGTGGCTTTTTTTGCTTCTGATGATAAAACAGCGACCTTCTGTGAGTATACCTCTCTGGCCTTTTCCAAAACACAGTCTGAGGCTGTGCTTCCTGTTCGCAAATTCTGACTCACTGGTGAATCAGGGGGGCTGGGCCGGCCCCCATCCTTTGTTCAGCACCACCAGCTTTGTCATTTGCCTCGTAGCCTCTGCCCCCCACTGCTCCCTCATAAGCCTCCCAACACCCACACGGTCGACTCTCTCCTCCCTCGCCGTGTTTCTCAGGCCCAGGGCAGCCCACCAAGGCCTGGCCGTCCTCCCAGTGACTCATGCACTTCACACAGCTCAGGGGAAAGGAGGTGAGATGGTAAAGCTGGGGGCGTCCGCGGCACAGCCCCCGGACCAGGGTGGAGTCTGGTTTCTCTCCGGAGCCAGACTAGAGTGTGACCTCAAGCAGGTCATGGAGCGCCTCCCCCAGGAGCCCTGCACCCTGGATTCTAAGGTCCTCCCTGACTGTCCCCATTTTCCCCTTATCCTCCCTAATTATTTGGCCATATCACAGGGCATGTGGGGATCTTAGTTCCCTGATCAGCGATCGAACCCTCACCCCCTGCAGCAGAAGCTCAGAATCTTAACTCCAGTCCCTCCTTTCTTTATTCCTTATCTGAACACAGAATTTGGGGAGATCTTTCAAGCTGCCCCCCTTTCTTAGGCTCTTTTTCATTCTTTCACTGCTTAATTTACTGGTGGATCAACCTCTCTTTGTGTTCCTTAAGATCCTAGTTGACAGCAGTTACTCCAGTTCTTATGGATGGCAGAGGGGAAGCCCAGTCATTTCCTGGAATAAAGGAAAGAGCAGCGGGCTTTCCATTTTGAGAGGCATGGTTTTCAAGCTCTGTTTCTATATATTGGTCCAAGCTCTCTGGGCCTCTGCTTCTCCGGGTCCTAACCAGAGCTTCGCGGGGCCCAGTGGGAACAACAGGGGGCTTGGAGGTCAGATATCCGTTTTGGCACCAGTTGGGCCACTTGGAGCTGTGTGACTTTGGGGGAGTGTCTCCCAGCACAGGCTTCTCCAGGTAGCACTAGTGGTAAAGAACCCGCCTACCAAGGCAAGGGACTTAAGAGATGCAGGTGCGATCCTTGGGTGGGGAAGATCCCTGGAAGAGGGCATGGCAGTCCACTCCAATATTCTTGCCTGGAGAATCTCCATGGACTGAGGAGCCTGGTGGGCTGCAGTCCGTGGGGTCGCAAAGTGTCGGACCTGACTAAGTGAGTAAGCAGAGCACAGTAAGTGGTAGAGTTGGAATCAAGCCATTGAAAATCGAGTCTAGTTTTTTTTTTTTTCCTTTGGTCCTCCTTTCCCTAAAATATGACAGGAATCCATGGGAAATCACTTCAAGGAGGTATAAGTACAACACTGGAAATCAAATCAACTTTTTGTGTTTCATCTAACAATTCAGTGTTTGGAGTGCTCTCTTCTGTTGCACAAGCTTGAAGACTCCCCTCCCCCGCCGCCCCCACCCACCCAGAGTTCTTCACTCCACGTCCAGGTTTGAACCTGCACCATCTCCTTGACAACGGTTCTGCCAGGTGTTAGCTGTCATTGTGACCACCTATAACAGTCATATGCTCCTTTTATTATAAACCTTGATGCAAATTACAAACCAAGCTGTTATCGTGCTGACTCCAAATCTGTTATTCAATGCCTTTGAGAAAGAAAAATCAAGATGTTTAGAGTCGGTATGAGTTACATGAGGCTATACAGTGGATTTATTTGTTTCTGCTTGTCACTCAAAATGATCACTTCTTAGTACGCCTATTAAGAATAAGCACAGTGTGTGTAAGAATGTTTAGGGAAGATGGTTGTGAAGATCATGGGCAGGGTTTTGGCCATGGTCTGTGTTTGTTTTCTCATCCATCTGGCTTTAAGGGGTGTGAGCTGGCGGGGTCCCTGCACTGGCCAGGGCTGCCTCACCCTCTGGAGGTCCTTCGAATTCTGAAATGTGTGCGAAGCCAGTTGTGCGGTCTCCAGCCAGCTGGAGGATGCCTCCCAGCTGGCGCTCCCCACGGGAAATGCTGTGCTAATCTCTGCTGAAAATATTCTCAGGATAACTGATGACTTTAAAGATGCCACGTTACCATGGCGCTTGAAACATGTAGGTGGAGGGTCATGCCGTTGGGATTCAGACTGAGTCTCCGGGTTATAAGCTTTCATTTTCTTTTCAGTGTGTATTTAATTTGAAACAATGAAAAAACAATATTCCCAGGCTCAGCTGGCTTCCTTTTTTTGCTTTTCTTCATCTGTGCAGCATTGCCCTCCACCTCCTAAATTCTTGCTGGTGTTTTGTTTAGAGTTTGGACCAGATTGTTTGGAAACCCCCACGTGAGGTGTGGGCACTTGGACCGGAAACCAAGGGCCACAACCATGACAGAGAACCCCAACACAAACGTTGCTTCATCCAGCCGTTTAGTTATATGCAATCCAATGGCCAGTCATGTTTTAAAGGTCAGGATGGATAGATATTCACCATCATTCAGTTGAACCTTGGAGAACATGGGTTCAAATGCCCAGGTCCACCTATACACAAATACATTGGAAACATTTTTTGGAGATTTTCAACAATTTGAAAAAACTCACAGACAAACCACAGAACCTAGAAATATTGACATATGAGAAATAGCTGTGTCGTGAATGCATTAAATATATAGCAGCTATGCCTATAACATACAAAATATGTGTTAATTGACTATGTTCTCAGTAAGGCTTGCAGTCGACAGTAGACTATTGGTCGTCAAGTTTTGGGGAGTGGAAGTTGTACATTGATTCTCAATGGGGGTGAGTACATGTGGTTCAGGGGTCACCTGTACATTTACAGTAAGCCCCCTACATACGAACCTTTGAGTTTCAAACTTTCAAAGATACAATTGTGCGTCTGATTCCAACAAGGAACCAGAACCTGTGCCATCAGGCGAGAGTGAAACTGCAGCTTGCCCTCCATCTCCAAATGCTGACGATCCTTCAGCTCTACCATCACCCACCTCCCCTCCTTCCTCCAGTCAGTAACTCCTCTTGCCTGTTCACTCGATGCCAACTCCTGCATGCCAGCTGTTGTACTTTTGTAGTATACTTTTCAAGGTACTGTAAGATTAAAAATGTTTATTTTTTGGTGTTTGTTTTCTATGTATTATCTGCGTGCAAAGTGTTAAAAACCTATTACAGTACAGTACTATATAGCCCATTGTATTAGTTGGATACCAAGGCTAACTTTGTTGGATTTACAAAGAAAGTGGACTTAGGAACGCGCTCTCGAACAGAACTCTTTCCTTTGTAGGGGCCTTGCTGTGAATTAGTTTTAGTTTTAAATTTTGACCAATTAGGGAAAGGATGTCTAGAGGGACAAAGTAAGAGAAAGAGGGAAGCATTACTGAAGAAGAGGTGAAAGAGATAAAAGAGACAGGAGGAGAGCAGCAGCATGAGGGGATGAAAGATGGAATTTAAGGGACATCTGCTCTGTCCCCTTGTTAAAGGTGAGGCTAAGCGGGGCGGGGGAGGAAGCCAAGACTAGGGAGATGAACTGGGCCAGTCCGGAGAAGGGAGGGTGTGAGAGGGGCAGAGCGCTGCCTGGAGAAGCTGAGGTCATTCCTGGAATGTCCAGGCGCTGAAATCCACTCTTTGTATCTGCTGTGTGTCAGGACTCTAGATTTCACAAGAGCCCTCTGAGATGCTCCTCGGCTCTTTCTATTCTGGGAAGAAGCGGACCTGTTTCTGTGTTCAAATGCAGAGGCTTCACATGTGTGTAGTTGTTATGAATGTTCTGTTTTTCTTTTGTTTTGCTTAGGTCTCGGCTCCCTGGAAATGTAGCGTGGGCTTCCCTCTCAGCATTAGTTAACTTAAACTGAGACCTGAAGTCTTTTTGGCCAGTAATGAGCACTTCATCACCCAGAGCCTTGAAGGATAGATTTAGAGTAAAAAGTCCATTGACCTGCAACTCCCGGTGACTTCTGTCTTTAAAATCAAATCCCCTTGATTTGCTTGCTTGGTTACTTGTTTTAAAACACTTATTCTTCCTTGCAATGTGTATATACACATATGCCGGAGGGCTTGCGTTAGCTTTAAATAAAGGTTGCCCCAGTGTTTATTTGGTTGTAGCCTCCCTAGGTTAGTGATAAATCAAAACATAAATAAGATAATATTTCCATGAATGCATAGCTTACTTTCCTTTACATTGCTCTTTTGCCTTTTTTATTACACAGATTGAACGTTCAGAATTAAGCTTTGAAAATGCTAACTCCAGGAGTCAAAATAGGGGATATTGATCGGGGACCTGAAGCCTTTGTGGTTGATAATCATAAGGAGGCTATGATTAAAGGAACCTCGGTGGAATAGCACTTACAAGTTATTTCCTTCAGCATGGTTTTATTGTTGACCTTGAACTATTGAATCTCTGTGACTTTGGAAGAAAAAAACTTTGTTTCTTTGGTCTGCAAAACAATGATGTGTTCCAAGGATTAAGAAATGAATTGCTTTAAATGCTTACTATGATACGATTATACTTAGGCTTAACTTATTTTTATGTTTTCTCATTCACTGAATAGAGCACTTAACTTCCTCATGGGAAATTTGGGGGGATAATTAGTAGAGATTCCAAAGCATAATGCAACAATAAATGTTTCTTTTCAATATTTATTTGCTACTTAGGGCCTCATAAAACCATTCCTAAAATCACTGGCTCTCTCCAGTTATCTTCTTCTCATTTTTCAAGTGATCTCCTTCCTGTTTATTTGATTGAATTAAGAGATTTTACTAGTTGCCAGGCATGAAACTAGAAGGTGGGGATTCAATAATGAGTAAGCTATGACCCTTGCTCTCATAGGATTTTTTTTTTTTTTTTTAGTGAGAGAGAACTCATAATCAACTCAGAATCTGGCAGCCTCAGAAATGCTAGGATAAGACTTTCATTAACAATCATTTTGGTAATGTACCTTTTTAGTCTCTCAGTATTCCTTCCTCTTTCCTATACTAACAACACCAACTTGGAATAAAAGTAATCTAGCCTGGAGAAGGAAATAGCAACCCACTCCAGTGTTCTTGCCTGGAGAATCCCAGGGACAGCAGAGCCTAGTGGGCTGTCGTCTATGGGGTCACACAGAATCAGACACGACTGAAGCAACTTCGCAGCAGCAGCGGCAGCACCTTGGAAATGAAGGAAAATTAATCATCTTCTCTGGTCAGTGCCATGATCAGCTGTGTTGTATCTGGGCACCTGCCAACTGCAAGTTTAGTTCAATGCTATGAAGTTCTTGCCAATATATTCTTATATTGTGTTTTCTGTGACTTTATTTTCCTAGATACATGAGCATAACTTTTTCATATTTCCAAAATTTCTCAAACATCCAGTATGTATTATAGTTTTAGCTAGGTAAAACCACTTAGCAACAATTTATAACTAGAATTATATTTATCCTATTTCTGCTTCATATTGTAAAGAGAGTCTAGGCTATCAGAGTTTGAGGAGAAGAAATGAAAAGTGACTTAGTGGGCAACTTAAAACAATAATAGCCAAGAGGCTATGCATCTAACGTTTTTCTGTGTATCTCCTTTAAAAATGGGCTTTTTTGGTGTCTCAGCTGGTAAAGAATCCGCCTGTAGTTCAGGAAACCTGTGTTCATTCCCTGGGCTCGGAAGATCCCCAGGAGAAGGGAACAGCTACCCACTCCGGTATTCTGGCCTGGAGAATTCCATGGACTGTATAGTCCATGGGGTCACAAAGAGTCGGACATGACTGAGCCACTTTCACTTTCTTTCCATTAAAAATAATTCATTTGATAAGATGAGTAGGGAGAGAAAGCAAAACAAATATTTTAAAACTCTTTATGGAGCAAAGGTACATACTAGACGCTCCATGTGGTGAAGTGCTAAAGCATCCGTGGTTGGACACAGTTCCATGAACATACTCATGAAGATATGAGGTCAAAAGGAAATGTAGCACATGAATACTGCATCCCAGGGGGAAAATATATTTTATATAGGTTCTGGTGAAAGAATATGCAGTTGTTAACAGAAGAAAAATACAGAGCCTAACAGTTGTGAGTTATCTTTTATTCAGATACCTTACTGAGGAGTGTGGTCCAGGAGACAGCCTCTCAGAGAGTTCTGAGAAACTGCTCCAAAGAGGTAAGGGAGGAGCCAGGATATATGCAAGTTATCTGCTGGAATAAAAACAAAAATATAGTTGAACATCAAAAGATTTGATCACAAAAGCAGATATCTCTTGGGCGTCTCAGGTACAAGTGGTAAAGAATCCGCCTGCCAACGCAGAAGACTCAAGAGATACAGGTTCAATCCCTGGGTCAGGAAGATCCCCCAGAGAAGGAAATGGCAACCCACTCCAGGATCGTTGCCTGGAGAATGCCACGGACAGAGAAATTTGTAGGTATTTAAAGAGGCCCACTCATATTCGTGATTATATGGCCCAGAAACACTGTTCAGGAGGCCAGCCTTGGAGTGAGAGCTGGAGAGGGCCAGGCGGAGGAGCCACCAGCAGCTGTGTTGTCCATCCCACAGCCTCATTTCTTTTTTGCAGCATAAAATAACTGCTTCTTTATGATACGGAGACTATGTGCTGCATGTCTCTGCACAATATGAACATTCCTATGACCAGTGCTCACGATGGCTCAGGAGCCTGTCCGGGCTTACAGAGTTGCACAGACTTCTGGGAACAGATTTTCTAATTCTCCAAGTCTGTGTAGAGGTGTTGTTTTGTTTTGTTTTGTTTTTTGCAAAAGCTTTATGGTTTCTTGTGTGAGGAAATCTATGCATCTGAATACTATCTCTTAGCCCAAAATTGTAAGGAAAAGAAGTGTCTTTTTGTGTGTGCTCAATCAACAATAGGAGTTGATTACGTGAATCCTTGCCCCTACAAATTACACCAACAGAAAGGTGAACTGAGGAGCCTCTGGTGTCTAACCTCGTTTAGTATTAGCACAATCCATCCTCTAGTTCTTTGTCCTGAACCCAACATCTTCTCCTACTTAATTTGAATAACAAAATGGCCTGTCCTGTTTGGGTACCAAGAAATTTCTCATCTTCTGTGGAGAAATAATAGTTAATATTGATTGAAATTTCCTAATCCCTGTGCCTTATTCATAATGTCTTAGATCCTCTATACTAATACCTATAAAAACATTTTATTTCCTTCCATAATTTATCTGTTCTATGTTACCCATCTTCGATTAATTCAAAACTCATCAGGAAAATGAGAAACAAAGCTTACTCCAACCATTTTTCCTTCCTGATTTGTATTACAATGTCAGCACAGTCCTATTTTAAGATCCTAAGCTCAAAAGCTCATTTGTAAGGGTGTGAATCTGTCTAGACTAAAATCTCAAAGCAGTCCTGGAATATAGAGAAAAAAAATTAATGTTCTTAGAGATGTTATCTTTAAACTTAATTTATATAATATACCAACTTTAATTACATGAGCTCCAACAGTTTTGATTTTAGGCTGTTCTTTTGGGAGAAAAAGTATTTTTCCATAAAAACGTCAGTAGAGGTGATGGTTAGGGCCCTAGGCCCACAGAACACTGTTTAACCAACACTGTGCCTGAGCCCCCATCTCCCCTGAGCCCTGGCTTGGTTGGGGGCGGGAGCAGCAGGGAGTCAAACGCTGAGCTGGTATCCACAAAACCGCCCACCGTTCCTAGTTTCAGTTGCTGTGACCTCTGCCTTTACCATTCCTCAGGCCACCACCAAAGGCCACATCCATCAGTCTCTCTTCCCACCCCACCCTGGTTATGTCACTGTGTTGCTTGGAAGTCTTCACTGAGTTTCTAGAGACAACTGAATTGAGAGCGAGATTGGGAGTCCTACACAGCCTGTCCCAGCTCACCTTTCTCGACGTCATCAGTAGTTTGCTCCTTGCGTCCATACCCACCTGGGCCAGCACAGTTCATCAGGTGTAACTCAGGGTGGCATTCTTGCCCTTCATCTCTCTTGTCCATCCTCAGAGTCCAGCACAAATACAGCTTCTCTGAAGTCTTCGCAGACCTTCAAGTCAGAGGCCATCATTCTCTCCTCAGAAGCCTCATCGACCTTTAAATATATCTCCTGTGCATTGTTTTCATTCAGATTTGTACTCATTCCACTATGGCAACCCACTCCAGTGCTCTTGCCTGGAAAGTCCCATGGACAGAGGAGCCTGGTGGGCTGCGGTCCATGGGGTCGAGAAGAGTCGGATACGACTGGGCGACTTCACTTTCACTTTTCACTTTCATGCACTGGAGAAGGAAATGGCAACCCACTCCAGTGTTCTTGCCTGGAGAATCCCAGGGACGGGGGAGCCTGGTGGGCTGCCATCTATGGGGTCGCACAGAGTCTGACACGACTGAAGCGACTTAGCGGCAACTAGGAGCGCAAGACTTTGCTGTAGTTCTTTTGTTCCTTGATTTCAAAAAAGCAGGATATTTGACCAACTAATCAAGTGAAAATTAGGGACTTCCCTGGTGGTCCAGTGGCTAAGATTCTGCATTCCGAATGCAGGGGGTCCCAGGTTCCATCCCTGCTCAGGAAACTAGATCTCACATGCTGTAACTAGACCCAGCACAGCCAGATAAATAAATATTTATTGAAAAAAAATTGAAAATTGGAAAACACCTACTTCCTAAACTCATTACAGTGATTGACTTTGTTTGTATGAATTCCACTTATAAAGATGAAGAAAGTGGGATGAATCTGTGTGGTTGCTGGCTCTGTTTCCCTCTCTGGATTATTATGTAAGAACACTGAAGCACATCTGTGTCTGTCTGTTTGCATTTTTAAGTGAAAATATTCTTGGGGAGGGTTAAACCTAATTGATATTGGGCTTTCCCCCAGTTAATGAAATAAAACCTTGCCGGGACTTATCTTGGGACATGAGACTTCTGGGAGGGAGCGTTAGCAGTAAGGGAGTCCCACCTTGGGTGGTCTTCAAAGCAAGGGTCTGAATGAATCCAGCAAAGTGGAGAATCCAGCGGAGATCCTAAAGTGGATTTGACCAGAGGTTAGCAAGGTCCCAAGGATGTGGCCTCCTTTCTTCAGAAAGCTCTTGACCTTGTTAGGTGTGTTCCAGCCTTTACCTCTTGGGGGCAAGATGCCTGCCAGCCGCTCCCAGGGCTCCATGTTTCCCATGGAAGGAAAGGGGAGGTGGGGACCGCCTCTTTGCGTAG
The DNA here is from genome assembly GCF_002263795.3 of Bos taurus. Lineage (NCBI taxonomy): Eukaryota > Metazoa > Chordata > Mammalia > Artiodactyla > Bovidae > Bos > Bos taurus. Next base: position 25,561,139 of record NC_037339.1, read on the forward strand.
CCATTTTAATTTTACCAAATTATATCACATAGCTCTTCTCTCTGAATGCACCAAATGGTATCGTATGCCCAGCTCTACACTGTGCCAGGAGAAAGCTATGACTGGCTCATCCCATCAGGTCTGGCCTCTGGGAATGGGGATGGTATTGATCCCATCCAGACAACACAGATGTTGGTAGGGCCCAGAGTGTCCACTGCGGGCTGGGAGGGAGGGTAGGACTGATGGTTACTGTCCTTGTAAGCTGGGGAGAAGAGGCAGGGAGCAGGAAAGGAATTTGTCTGTCTCTCAGCAGCCTCTTATCGAGTACTGTCCAAGTGCCAGGTTGCAGGGTGAATGACACAGACCAGGTCCCTGCCCCCATGAAACGTAGAGTCAGTTGAGAAAGGAAATGATAAGCAAACAAAAAAATTAAGTCAATGGGATAATTTCAGATTATGACAAGTGCTGGGAAGGAAATGCTGCTGACTCACAGAAATGGAAGGAGAGTGTTTGAGAAAAGATGACAAGATTTCAGAAAGAAAAAGAGGGCAAAAAACCAAACTTTGCCCTTTTGCAGTTTCGCTGGGAGCATTGACCGACTTGCCCCCAGGGAGGGTTGTCAGTGCCTGAGCTGAGGTGGCGAGACCCCTCTGGAAAGTCACAAAGGGAGCTTCCCCCACTTCATTGGGTCTTCGAAGTCTGGCTAACCCAGATCAGCCTTTCTGGCTCCCCATAAAAGTGTCTCCCCTTCTTGGTCCAGCCCTTCTTTTGGAAGCACAGAAAAGAAGGAAGAAGAAATAGAAGAAAAGCTGAGAAACCATAATCCCCGGTCCAACCAGCACCTCCTCACCCCTCTTTTTTCTTATCAAAGAAGCAAGTGCAGCGTTCAGTAGAGACTCCTGCTGAACAGAACTTTTAGATTTCCCTACTAAAGGTACTGCTTGTTGAAATTTCCTTACTCCTGGAAATGCTCTATGATGTATTGAGCTGCTTGATAGGCCGTTTTAATAGTGTTTGGTTGAGAATATCCACAGCTTTCTATACCCTCGGCACATATACACATAACTGTAAGCTTGTCAAAAATTTGTGTGCTTGAGATCCTTTCCATGGATTTATACCTAGCGATAAAATATATAAGACTCTGTTTGATCTTTGCTTTACTGGAATGAAACTAACCTTATGAAGAATTCTTAAGATCTAAATATTCTTTCATATATATGTAAAATTCACTAATAATGCAGAGAAAATTTGATATTGGTAGGTCCACTGATGAACTTGAGGGATGTTTTGTTGTTTTTGGAAAAGGAAATACTGCTGACTTTATGCTTTTGAATAGAAATTCTGTTGTCTGTGGTGTCAGTAGTCTGTCCCAAGAGCATATTTGAAGTGTTGGTATTATTTTGTTGGGCTATTAATTAAAGTTTGGCTTAGGAGGACAGTTCTCAGACATGTGTATGTGTGTATAGATAGCCTGCAATATTTTTTAGATTGAAATTCATTCTGAGAGCATTAACTACAATATCCTGTTGCTTAGAAAATATTAAAGACTCTTTGGCTGACGTTAGCCATATGGTGCCAAATAAGATCATTATAGCTTGATTTTATAACTTAACCAAGACACTCATAAAGTGGATGGCAGTGAAAGGGGAAGAAACTAGCTAAAGATTAAAAAAGAAAGGCCGAGATGAAACATTAAATGCTAAATAATAGAAAACACATCTGTTTTGAGGTTAGAAAATGGTTCAACAAGTTGCCTATCAAGGTTTGCATAAGCAGTATTCCTGCCTCTTAGTTATAACCAGACATTTTCCATGGTGTTCTGTTTAATTTGCCAAATGTGTCTGACATAATAAAATTTAAGGCACATCATTGGGCTGATAGAAAGCCTTGCATTGTTAATCTTATGCCGAAGGACAAGTGATGGAAGAAGTTCATCCAGACTCCCATTAAATAAAAACATCTTGTCATGATTAAGCACGTAAAGGTTTAATAATTTAGTTTGTAAAGTTTTACAGAACGTCTTTCATCATTCTCAGTGAGAATCACAAGTTGTTAAAGAGCCATTTTCTTTTCACTGCTTCCCTCCTCCTATTTAAATGGAACCTGGCACATAGGAAATCAGATTTTTTTTTTTAATTTGGTGATTATTTGAATTATAGGAGAATATTTCTCCCCTCGCAAAATGATTCACAGCAGTGTCCTTTGAATCAAGACTTTGGAATGTCCTTATTGCATCTCTCCTAAAAGTGTTTGGCCAGTATCTTTTGGACATGTACCTTTAGGATCCACAGTTCCCATTGTTTGTGAGGCTGAGATCACTAGACCCATTAGGAGGTCCTGCCTTTTTTTCCTTTGAACAGCCTCCTTCAGCTTTGACTGTGATGGCCTCCTTTCTCACTGTGAATGCGACACATCTAAAATCACGTTCACAACACTACAGCTCTGCGGCTGCTCCTTCTGTTAACAGTACCGTTATCCCCCTAGTCACCCAGGTTCTAGCTTCTTAGTCATTCTTTTTTTAAAAAATATTTTACATTTATTTGGCTGGGTTGCGTCTTAGTTGTGGTGCACAGGATCTTTGTCGCATCACGCAAAATCTTTTGTTGCGGCACGTGGCTCAGTAGTTGGAGCTTGTGGGCCTGGTTGCCCTGCAGCATGTGGGATCCTAGTTCCCCCCACCCCCAGAGATCAAATCGGTGCCGCCTGCACTGCAGGGCAGATTCTTAGCCATTGGACCACATAGGAAGCTCCTCCTTAGTCATTCTTCATCTACTTATATCCTTCCCTCCTACTGGATTCACTCCCACGGCTGTGCTGGGTTGCTCTGACTCTTTATGACCCCATGGACTGTAGTCCACCAGGCTCCACGTCCATGGGATTCTCAAGGCAAAAATACTGGAGTGGGTTGCCATGCCCTCCTCCAGGGGATCTTCCCAGCTCACGGATTGAATCCGGGTCTCCCACGTTGCAGGCAGATTCTTTACCATCTGAACTACCCAGGAAGCCCACTCCCATAGCTCCCAAATGATAATGGTTCTGCCAGCAGGGCATCTCTACCCTGTCTTCTTCCTTTCTCTTGGCTAGTTAGCACAGGGCACCGAAGGACACAGAAAAGTTGATTCAGGGTAGCCCCCTGGAGCCCTGTTTTCAAAAGGATCCTGAGGCCGTATGCAAGCTCTTGGTAGGAAATTGATTAGCAATGTCTGCAGTGGTACAGCAATGGAGAGAATGGCACACGGGCCATGCGTTTGTTACAACTAATGGAGTGGATTTTGGATTTTGGAATTAAGGAGACTTCAGTTTCATCCTTAGCTCCAAAACTTACCACTGGATCATAGGCAAGTCACTTGTCTTCACTGGGCTTTAGTTTCCTTTGACTGAAATAGATATGACAGGTTAACTTGAAGTGAATCAAATTAAACCAAATTAAGGCAATGGCACCCCACTCCAGTACTCTTGCCTGGAAAATCCCATGGACGGAGGAGCCTAGTAGGCTGCAGTCCATCGGGTCTCGAAGAGTCGGACAGGACTGAGCAACTTCCCTTTCACTTTTCACTTTCATGCATTGGAGAAGGAAATGGCAACCCACTCCAGTGTTCCTGCCTGGAGAATCCCAGGGACGGGGTAGCCTGGTGGGCTGCCGTCTATGGGTCGCACAGAGTCGGACACGACTGAAGCGACTTAGCAGCAGCAGCAGTATTTGTTAAGTGTTTCCTGTGCATGAAGCAAATCTAAACGTGTTGTTGATGGTTATAAGGGATAAAAAACAGGTATTATCCTTCAAAGTTCTATGCAAAATGTAAGCAAGCGCTGTTATGTTCAATTCGTCTGCCAATGCCCTAACATAGGCTGTCATTACCTTTCTCTTGAAGTTAACTTCTGGGCTGTTCTCCACACAAATGCTCCCTCACCGAAAAAAGATTGTGCTGTGTGATAAAGCTGGGTGTTGACCCCGGCATTTCGCCGGTTCCCAGCCTTTGGTGTGTCCCTGCTGCTCTCCTGGTAGTGATTCTCCCCTGCCTTCTAGCCTCCATCCCAGCCTCCTCCACCAGCTCATGGTCCAGCCCTGGGAGGAGGATGTTGGCAGTCTGGGTGGAAGGATGCTGAGCTCGGGTTTGAGAGGAAAGAGACTTGAGAGGAAGCGAGAGGGAGGGCCAGGAGGTGCTCCTCTTTTAACTCCTGATTGGCCTGCCCCTCTTCCTTCTCAAAGTTTCACCCCATTTCCACCCCCACTGCCACCCCACCTTTGCCATCTTATACGTTCTCACTTTTTGTACTTAGGACTCCTCTATCTGATCTTTCAGTTTTCATCTCCCTATTTCAACTATAATACAGAACTGAAGTATATTTTTTAAAATTTTATGTCCTCTGTTCTTAATTTTACAAGTCAGAGAGAACATTTCCTTATTTCTTGTTTGTTTGTTTTTTTTTTCTCACCTTCTCAACATCTCCCTTAAAAAAATTAAATAAAACATACTTTGTTGAATTCTTTTTCTTTTGCTGAGTTAATTTTTTGATGTGGCTTGATAATTCTCATCAAAGAAAAAGTTTCCCATTCTCCTTTAAAATAGGGAACTTGGCTAAAGCATTTCAATTATGACTACATTAACAGAACTTTTAATTTCTGCACCTTTCCCCACATTTATAAAGCAGTAGTTCCCATTGGGGGTCAGTTTTGTGCACACGCACACACACACACTCAGGGACATTTGGCAATATGTGGAGATGTTTTTGCTTGTCACTGTTAGGGGTGGGAGGTAACACCGCTGGTATCTAGTGGATAGAAGCTAAGGATGCTACTAAACATCCTACAATGCACAGGGCAGCCCTCAGGATAATGACCTATCTGGCCCAAAATATCAAATTGCCAAGGTTAAGAAACCCTACGATAGGGGCTCCTGTGGTGGCTCAGTGGTGAAAAATCTGCCTGCTAATGCAGGAGACTCAGGTTCCATCACTGATCCTGGAAGATTCCACATGCCACAGAGTGAGTAAGCTCCTGCACCGCAGCTGTTGGGCCTGTGCTCTAGAGCCCAGGAGCTGCAACCACTGAGCTCACGTGCCACAGGTACTGAAGCCCACGCGCCCGAGAACCTGTGCTCACAACAGGAAAAGCCACTGCAGTGAGAAGCCTGCACATCACAGCTAGAGAGGAGCCCCTGCTCCCTGCAGCTAAGAGAAGCCCATGCAGCGACCAAGACCCAGCACAGCCATGAATAAACAAATTAAAAAAGAAACCCTGCTATAAATTAGGGTAATTCTGTACAGTGCTCATACAGGAAAATTGGTGAATAATTTCTGTTAAATGTTTTTTACTTGAACCTAAAGTCTCTTAAAGCTAAAGGAATTGGCTGATGCTGTCCCCCACATTGATTTAGCCATATTATATTACCCAAGTTTTCTAGATACTTCCATCGGAAGCACTCAGTGAGCCTTTCTTACTTATATTAATATTACTTTGTTTTAATTCTTGTTAAGTATTTTTCCACAATATTGTGTTGTAGTTAATGAAGAAAAATGCTTAGTAAATGCATTTATTACTATTTATTATAGAATGGGTATTTTATTTTTAGAGAAAGCATGAGGGTATTTTCAATGGCTTTTGAATTTATATTTTAAAAAATACTTGTCATTTTTTTTAGGAATTTGATTATAAAATTTTCTAGATCTTTATTCTAATGCTTCCACTTTCCCTAGACTGTCAATACATCTAAAATAAATTTCATGTAGAAATAACTTGTGATATAGAACAGTGAGTGTATTTTTTACCAATAGTCTCCTTGTTCTTATCTATAGATGCCATTTTTTTCAAAATTATCATTACTTTAAATATTCGTTTGATTCCTTCTTCACTTTGTCATTTCATATAAGCTTCCACAATTTTAAGTTAGGAACCGATGACCATTTTAGAGGAGGATAAATTATGAACAGATTATGAAGTTTGATTATACATTAACAAAGTTCAACCTTGTTAAAATGAGTACAAGTTAATCAGATACATAGTTAACAATTTACGTATTCATCACTGTGCTGCCTGGTTATTAGGGCATGTGGTACACAGTTCAGAGGAATTACTGTAATTACTATTCTTTCTACACAGCCAAACCATGTTTTTATCAGGCTGCTTTTTTGGTGTTTTTTTTTTCCTATTTGCTTAGTTTGCCAGTGTCTGTAATCATTGTTGGTTGACATTTCTCTCTCTCATAGTACTGTGTACACTTAATTATTTTTTCTCTCATACACACACACACACACACACATACACACACACACACACACACACACACACACACACACACACACCTCTCTTTCTCATTCACACATAATTACAGGAAGCAATAGCATGCTTAAGCTGCTCCCTCTCTTGTATTATTATCCGGGGGGTTGGGAACATCAGGCAGAAGGGAATGATTGGGAGACAATACCAGTCTTTTTTCATCGTTATTTTGATACTATAGTGGAAATCGTCATTCTTATTTGGGAAAAAGGAGGGTGTGGACTGGAACCCAAGGTGTACCTAGTGTCAGCCATGGTATATGTGTATCCTCGCATAACCAGGGAGTCATTTTTTGCTTATAATTTAGGAAATAAACCGTCATATTCTAAAGCTGAAGAACTGTAGCTGTAGCTAGGCTGTGGCACACGAACAAAACGGCGCCAAGGGTCATACCCACCAAGGACTGCCTTGGGCTTATTTTATTTTACCCATTGGACACATCTTAAAGCTGTAATTCACAATTTCTTTTAAGCCAACCAAGCCGTATGATCTTTTTTTCTTCACTGTTGTTGCAAATATACTATAATAATAAGACTATGGCCAATTTTGATTCTCTATTTACAAATGAAAGTTTTGTAGTATAGGAAATGTTTCCAGCTACTGTTTCCTCTTACTCATTAGTAAGAGCCAATATTTCCAGACATTTCTATGTATACCTATACTCAAAAGAGTTCTTCTCAAGAGCTTACTAAACCAGTACCTAGTAAACCAGTTCTCTGAAACATCAAATACAGTTTTAACTGTTAACACTCTCCTTTGTCAGGTGTGTATGTTTTTATAGTATTTCCTAAATCAACTTGATTGTCATTCTCCGTTTTATTTTTAAGAGGGTGATTTGGAATGCTTATGTTCAGTTACATGGGAGGGGAAGACTTAGCCCACTGCTTACCATCACCACTAATAAAATTCCCCAACTAAATAATGATAAAAGTTAGATGATATACTACTTTATTTTTTAATATTTGTTTAAATGAATGTATTTGTAATGTGTTTATTTGGCTGTGCCAGGTCTTAGTTGCAGCATGTGGGATCTACTATGCTGACCTGAGTGGAACCTGAGCCCTGTGCATTGGAAACTCAGAATTTTAGCCACTGGACCACCAGGGAAGTCCCGGATGTACTACTTTAAAAGTGTGTTTGTTTCTCCTTTTCCTCTCTCTGGTTTATTAGCCTTGGATAGGAAAGAAAGTTTTCCTCAGTATGCACCATTGTGACTGCCTGCCACAGCCCAAACAATGATGCCTAGGTATTCATTCGGCACATGGGTTCATTCATCCATTCCGTATTCTTTGCTGTTACTCATACTCAGTCGCTCAGCTGTGCTCAACTCTTTGCATTGTTGCTGTTTATGTTGAGTTGCTAAGTCGTGTGTGACTCTTTCGAGACCTCGTGGACTGTAGCCCACCAGGCTCCTCTGACCATGGGAGAATACTGGAGTGGGTTGCCACTATTCTTTGAGTTCCTGAAAAGTCATCTTCACTTTTCCTCATCCACTATCTGATTCTAGCCAGTTTGACCCACACTTGGTCCCTGCTGTCCATTCTTTTTTCTGTGGCTGGGTCAGGGTATTCCATATTTCTCATCCCTTGGCTTGTTTCTTGTTTCCCGCCTTGCACTCCTCAATGCTAACCTTCACATTGCATCTTAATGTTCTCCCTAAAATGCAAATCAGATCAAGTCAGCCTGATTCTTTAAAGCATTTCAGTACCTCCTTAACTGCCCCTTTCTTATCCCCTAAGGATAAAGTCTGTGCTCCTTCTAATGGTCCCAAAGGCCCTGCATCATCTGGCCCTTAGCTGTTTCTCCAGACTCCTCTTCCTTCATTTTGCAGTTGTAACTGATGACTCAGTAGTAAGTGGTTTTACTTTTCCACTTCATACACTCCGTGCTGCCTTAAGACCTTTCCTGCCCTTGACCATGAGTTCTGGAGCCTGGGGCATCTTGCCTTGATCTGGTTTATGTCTGCAGGTTCTTCAAATTTTACTTCATTGAGCCTATCATCCACAACCAGATGGAGTGTGTTCCTTTTCTGAGCATCCAGGTCCTACACACAAGTCCCTGCCTTCTGTCCCAGCACACCTGCCACTGAATGGTGAAATGATCTGGGTCCAAACTTGTCTTTCCCTCTAGTGGAAAAATTAACCTAAACTAAGGACCGTACTGCAAACCAGTCCATCCTAAAGGAAATCAGTCCTGAATATTCTTTAGAAGGACTGATGCTGAAGCTCCAATACTTTGGCCACCTGATGGGAAGAGCTGACTCATTGGAAAAGACCCTGATGCTGGGCAAGATTGAAGGCAGGCGGAGAAGGGGACAACAGAAGATGAGATGGTTGGATGGCATCACTGACTTGGTGGACACGAGTTTGAGCAAGCTCCAGGAGATGGTGATGGACAGGGAAGCCTGGCGTGCTGCAGTCCATGGGGTTGCAAAGAGTCAGACATGACTGCATGACTGAACTGAACTGAATGACCATATCCTCTTTGTCTCAATGCTAGTGCTGAGCTCGTGAGAGATGAAAGAGAATTTCTCTGTGAAGGTTTATTGGATCCTTTGGTGAGAAGAGAATTGCTGTTTTCTATACTCTTTCAAACAAAATAGATCATTGTCACTTGTTTTTTCTCTGTGTATTGGGTTCTAATAGCATATTTCTATGCATGTATTGTTTCATTTACCTTACTTTTCCTTATTGTTGCTATATCCAGTCTAATCAAAGTCTCTCAGAAACTTGAATATTTGAGAAGCAATTTTCTACCCTGTTTCAAAATAGACCTTTTAAGTGTTCCTTTCCCTTTGGAGCAGATGTATGTTTAACCTCTCTTCCCTGAAGTTTCTCTGAATGATGATGTCAGGAGTAAGGCACCATATTTCTGTTCTTCTCAGGATGACTGGAAGCAGCAGAACGTCGTTAATGAAGTTATGGAGAAGGAAGAGCAGGTTCTATTAAAAGAGGTTTAAGTCTATGGGAACTAGAAAAAAAATATTCATGCAAAGCTCAAGCAACCACTGACAGTGACCTACAGTTTTGATAGTGCTTTGGAATGAAGTGTCTTTCTTTTGGGTATCTGTAGAATTATTTTTAAAAATTTGAGTAGTAGATGTAATAGTCCATTTTTCATTAAAAATAATTTATCCTACTTTATCTGAAACCATATTCATTATTCTCAAAGTGAGTTTATCCTCAAGTTTATATAGTGTAGGCAACCCCTGATTTTTTTTTTTTTTCTGTACTGTATAGATTTTTGTTGTTGTTCAGTATGGTTTCCCTGTCCATCACTCTCTCCTGGAGTTTGCTCAAATTCATGTCCATTGAGTCAGTGTTGCTGTCTCACCATCTCATCTCTGCCACCCTCTTCTCCTTTTGCCCTCAGTCTTTCCCAGCATCAGGGTCTTTTCCAGGGAGTCAGTTCTTCACATCAGGTCGCCAAAGTATTGGAGCTTCAACTTCAGCATCAGTCTTTCCAATGAATATTCAGGGCTGATCTCCTTTAGGATGGACTGGTTGGATCTCCTTGCAGTCCAAGGCACTCTCAAGAGTCTTCTCCAACACCACAGTTCAAAAGCATCAATTCTTCGGCTCTGAGCTTTCTTTCTGGTCCAGCGCTTACATCCGTACATGACTACCGAAAAACCATAGATTTGACTGTACAGACCTTTGTCAGAAAAGTGATATCTTTGCTTTATAATATGCTGTCTAGGTTTGCCATAGCTTGTCGTCCAAGAATCAAGCATCTTTTAATTTCATGGCTTCAGTCTCCATCTGCAGTGACTTTGAAGCCCAAGAAAAGAAAATCTGTCACTGCTTCTACTCTTCCCCCTTCTATTTGCCATGAAGTGATGGGACTGGATGCCATGATCTTAGCTTTTTGAATGTTTAGTTTTAAGCCAGCTTTTTCACTCTCCTCTTTCACCCTCATCAAGAGGCTTTTTAGTTCCTCTTCACTTTCTGCCACTAGAGTGGTATCATCTGCATATCTGAGGTTGTTATTTCTTCCAGCAATCTTAATTCCAGCTGGGCATTTTGCGTGATGTACTCTGCATATAAGACTGTATTTGGGACCATTTATGGGGCTTTCAGAATACTTGATAAAATTTGTGTAATTGTCTGGCCTCTTCTGATTAACATTTTCCTTAGTCTGAGGCACAAAAAGAAACCTCACCAATATGTTAGTACATGGGATGGAAAAACTTGACAGTGTTTTCCAATTATGTGTTAAGGATAATTCCAAGGAATTAAATTAGTTCTAGAGATTTTTGCTCATCACTGACTCATTGCATATCTGTGCAAGAGAGAAAGACTATTTACCTTGATTTTTGACTCATACTCTGGGGGTTATAAATTCAATGATGAAGGTAACAGTCATTCAAAGCTGCTGGAAATAATGTACTAATACCTGTAGTTTTATTCTCTGTATTATATCTTAATGAAAGGTCTTCAAGAATAAAAGCAAAAAAAGTCTACCACTGAATAATCATTGTAGGTATTTTAGGAGACAGGCGGAAGAGATTCTGTAAGAAATAGTGATTGTATAACTAATTGTTTAATGTGTTGGGTCACACTCCCCTCAGTAAGATGAGAGCTCATGAGAGCATGAAAGTCCCTTGGGATGTGCCCCAGCTGGTACCAGCCAGGCTAAATTTCCTTGAATCATCCAGGGCTGCTCACCCTCTGCTAACCCATATTGTGGCATGTCAAGTTCTAGAGCATTGATTGACTACACTGAGGAAGAATGAAAACCCCAGTGGTTAGAGGAATAACAAAAACATAGGAGAGGAGGACAGAAAATGCCCCTCCATCTGCCCTGGCTTCTACCCCAGTTGTGAGAATTTGAAAAGAGGGCAGATCAGGGAAGGAATCTCTGAAGATAAGCCCACTGAAAACCCATTTCCTAATGAAACTGTGTCCTAGCTGGTACAGAAGATGCTGTGAGCGGTGAGCTGACAAACCACAGTAATTTATTTTGTACACAGCTCCACTCAAAACTCACCACATTTAATATTTCTTAGCGTTATTGAGACAGAACTCACATACCACGCAGTTAAACCACTTAAAAAGTGTACAATTCAATGGCTTTTGGGGTCTTTACAGAATTGTGCAAACCTTGACCATGATCACGGTTAGAACATTTTCGTCTCTCTAGAAATAAACCCTCTAACCCTTAACAGTCCTACAGTTCATTTTTATTCAAACAGAAGGAGAAAAATCTTATATGTATAAACCTAGATTTATAATATAGTTCTTTTGTTGTACAAAAGTAATGTTAAAATTGAGGGTAAGGCAACTATGATAAACATTTTTATTATTTTTTTTAATTGTAAATTTCAACATTTTGTGCTGTTTTCTTGAGACAGAACTCCAGTGTACAGTCTACCTAAGTTATGTGCATTTTTGGTCATTTCCAGAACCTATAATGTCACCCACCTAATGCAAATGTTCCGTGAAAATACTTTGTGACCTTTTGTTTAAATTTCATATTGGATGGGTTCTTTACAATAATTAATTCCCAGAACCTATAAAATAAAAGTTTCTCTAATTACAATGCAAAACAATTAATTATGTGAGGCAAAACACTATAAAAATTTAAAGTCAGGAGACAAATTAAAAATAGTATGTTTGTTAAACTTACCCTATAAAGGACTAAATTTTGTAACAGTATTTATCAAGCAGTAAAGAAAAGGACAAACAACAAAAAATAGTTGAAGGATATGGACACGCAGTTCAGAAGCAAGAAAATTCAAATGATTTATAAATAAGGAGAAGGAAATGGCAACCCACGCCAGTACTCTTGCCTGGAGAATTCTATGGACAGAGGAGCAGGACAGGCTACAGTCTATGTAATCGCAAAGAGTCGGACACGACTGTGTGACTAACTTTTTTTTCAAGCTTTCAGTTTGCTAAGTAGTAATGAACTGAAAATGAACACAACGGTGTAATCCCATTTTTACTTAAAAGGTAGAAAAAAGTGTTGGGAAAGTATGAAGGAATACTCTCTCGTGCAAAGTTGATAAGAGATTGGTGAGTGCCAGACAGTACCAATTTGTAAAAATTTTAAAGGCATATCTGTCTTTGATCATTGATCTGGCAACTGTGTCTCTAGAAAATGTTGTGCACAGATGCACAGAAATATATTTATAAAGGTTATTGGAGTTTGTTTGTAATAACAAAAATCTAGAGAAAAAAGTAAAAGCTATTAGTCTAGCCAGATAAGTAAATGAGGATACTATGCTGTCCCTAATAAGCATTAGGTCAACCCAGATGGGCCAATATTGTAACTTGTCCAATATATATTGCTAAGTAGGAAAAAATCAAAGTATCAATATTGTGCATTATATTCTGCTGCTGCTGCTAAGTCACCTCATTCGTGTCTGGCTCTATGCGACCCCATAGACGGCAGCCCACCAGGCTCCCCCGTCCCTGGGATTCTCCAGGCAAGAACATGGGAGTGGGTTGCCATTTCCTTCTCCAATGCGTGAAAGTGAAAAGTGAAAGTGAAGTCGCTCAGTCCTGTCCGACTCTCAGCGACCCCATGGACTGCAGCCTACCAGGCTCCTCCGTCCATGGGACTTTCCAGGCAAGAGTACTGGAGTGGGTTGCCATTGCCTTCTCCGGTATTATATTCTACTTTAATACAAAAGAACACATACATACTTTTTTGTACCTATATACATATTTATGTGTGCTTGAATTTTATGACAGACTACTAAGAAATTGTTATCAGTTAGCACCCCTGGGTGGGTGCTGAACTAAGATAGGAAGTGGGAGGAAATAATTTTTTATTGCATGCCCTTCTTTACTATTTAGATCCATGCTTAATATTTGAATTTTGTAAAATTTCAGAACATTTTCACATTTAAAGAGCAACACTATGTCATACAGAAAGTTGGAAATTCAGAAAAGCATAAAGAAAAAGTTAAAAGCAATTCCTTGACCTAAGGTTTGGAAAAATCATTGTTAAAGCTATTCAGAAATATTTTTTAAATATTCATTTGCATACATGTGCACTGGAGGAGGGCATGGCAGCCCACTCCAGTGTTCTTGTGTAGAGAACCCCATGGACAGAGGAGCCTGGCGGACCACAGTCCACGGGGTTGCAGAGAGTTGGACACGACTGAAAACTGAGCACACAGCCATGCCTGCACACTATACTCTTATTTTTATTCATAAACATTCCTTATCATTAAATAGTCCTTCACAGTACTGTTAAAATAAATATGTCATTATTAATTATATGGCCTTGATAGGTTGTTAGTACATTTTCTCCTCATTTCTCTTCATAAATTGAAATGAAAAAATATTTGAGAGAGATTGGTAATCAAGGTGGTAAGAGGTCTGTAAAAATAAAAATGCTATAGATGAGGACTGGATGGTGGATCAGAATCAAAAGCCAAATTCCTTACAAAACAGCATATATCATGCAATCTTTAAAAACAAAAAAAAAGATGAGGGAATGACTCAAAATTATAGCGTTTTTTCTGCTGTATTCCTAATAAAATTGCCAAAATGTAATTTAAATAATTGAGGAAAATGTTAAAAATCAATAAATCATCAATCACATTCTAATAAAGAAAGAAGAACAGATCTGGCTCATCAACTTTAAGAAGTGGTTGCCAAGGAAAGACAAAGCAGGTTCTAGTGTGGTAGAGCACGGCACAGCTCCTAACTCCTGTTTGGGATGATTTACTGCTTTCTTTTAACTTTTTTGCACTTTTTGAATTTTTATAATGGTTATAGGTCCTCTTTATAAAAATAATAAATCCATCACAAAGCATTTTTGGTAGATTATTTTCAAGGAAAAATTATGAAATTATGCATTAAATGTTGAAATTTCTATGTATGACCATGTTTTCTCCATTCAGTGGGGCCCAGTAGACCTCTCTAGAATCCTATGGTTGCTAAGAGACCAGCGTGTTAGATATCTTCTCTCCTAGCCTACAAGATGCTTAAGTTTCTTTAAAAATAAAAATTATCAGGTACATGATGTGCCAGGAAAGATGGAGAGAACAAGCTCACTCATCTGTTTTCTAACTCGAACAGATTTTTAAAAATTATTTAAATACATTTCTGCTAATATTTTTGGAAAGGAAAAAAATCTTCTCTATGTGAAATTGAATGTCTTTAAACATGGCTTGACACTTTCCTCTCTGTTTTGGAAATAGAGAGTCAAATTCGCTACAAAAATGTAAGTTTACCTTAGCTCAACATTGCAGTTTACTGAATAAATATTTGAAGATGACAAATCTAGCCACAGAAAGCAAGTTATCTACTGAAGTGATTTAGTGAACTCCTGGGCCAGGGATAACTACCTTGTGGACTGCAGTAATGACTTATTTGTTTGATGGCCAAGGGCCAAATGCAAAAAAATTATCATCTGATTTCAGGCAGCTTTCCAGCAAGTCTACCCTAATGTCTCCCTTCTAACCAGATCCTTTTCCTTGAAAGACCACAATCCCTCTAAAATCCTATATACTGTCATATTAGAAGGTTGCCTTCATGTGACTACAATATTTATTAGCTTTGAAATACTATAACCCAGGGACTTACATAAGTACTGCACAGGGAATTCATTTCAAGCCGCATTTGACCCCTTGTTTTAAAGGTGATCTTCAAATAGGTTTAAGGGGAATAAATCAAGATTTCAACCCAGAGTCTGCCTTCTCCTAATAAAACAAAAGAAAAGAAAAGAGGCTTTAAATGTTTCTAACCTTTTTCTTCTTTTCTTCACTTTGGAATAGAAGATTAATCGCATCTACCCAGAGATGTAATTTAACGTCTGTCATTTGGAATAGAAGGGAAAATAGATAAATGGCTCGTGAAGGAGGTACTTTCAAATTAAACTATACAACCAAGGATTTTATTAGGAGGTTGATGCGAAGGATACTTCTCATTAAAAGGAAAGTCAAGTAAAAGGAAACATGAGAAACAGGGTAATAAATATGACACTTTTGGGCAAAAGTGAGGAAAGGAAATCTTAAGTTTTCAGAGCAGGTTACAGAGAATTACCCATAAGAATTAGCTCACTCTTAAAGTGTCTCCCTCATGTTGCATGAATGTGAAAGAATTTAGAAAGAAGAAATGGTTTAGAAATGTGTTTGATCCAGGAAAACTCTGCCATTCATAACTTTACAGTCTCTGTGTATGTGTGGCTGAATTTTCATCCCTTTCCCATTTGTACGAATGTCAGTTCAGTTCAGTCATTCAATCACATCCCCTCTTTGCGACCCCATGGACTGCAGCACGCCAGGCTTCCCTGTCCATCACCAACTCCCGGAACTTGCTCAAACTCATGTCCAACAAGTTGGTGATGCCATCCAACCATCTCATCCTCTGTCGTCCCCTTCTCCTGCGCCCAATCCCTCCCAGCATCAGAGTCTTTTCCAATGAGTCAACTCTTCGCATGAGGTGGCCAAAGTACTGGAGTTTCAGCTTCAGCATCAGTCCTTCCAATGAATATTCAGGACTAATTTCCTTTAGGATTGATTGGTTGGATCTCCTTGCAGTCCAAGGGACTCTCAAGAGTCTCCTCCAGCACCACAGTTCAAAAGCATCCATTCTTCAGCGCTCAGCTTTCTTTATGGTCCAACTCTCACATCCATACACAAGTACTGGAAAAACTGTAGCTTAGACTAGAAGAACCTTTGTCTGCAAAGTAATGTCTCTGCTTTTTAATATGCTGTCTAGGTTGGTCATAGTTTTTCTTCCAAGGAGCAAGTGTCTTTTAATTTCATGGCTGGAGTCACCATCTTCAGTGATTTTGGAGCCCAAGAAAATAAAGTCTGTCACTGTTTCCATTGATTCCCCATCTATTTGCCATGAAGTGATGGGACCGGATGCCATGGTCTTAGCTTTTTGAATGTTGAGTTTTAAGCCAGTTTTTTTACTCTCCTCTTTTACTTTCATCGAGAGGCTCTTTAGTTCTTGTAACTCTGTCCTAAACAAATGTCTGAGCTATAAGACGTCAGGGATTAAGCTATGCATACTGAGATGAGCTCCTAGATAATAGTCTTCCCCTGGTTTGCATAGTTAGAACCTGGCAATCTTGGTTGAAAACTGTTATCAGTGGCTCCCTCTTCCCAGATCCCCTCCCATTTCCTTATCATTCTCCCCATACCACTTATTCCTCCTGGACACTGACTCACATGAAATGAGGTGAAAGGGAAGGTTTGAGAAGCGAATACAGCATCCTTTGTGATCTGTGAGCAACCCAGATCACACAGCCAGAAATCCAGTGGGTCACAAAAACTATGGCAAATGTCTTGTCTCGTTGTCCTCTTGTTTTAACGGTTCCATCCTAAATTCAAAGACCCGTGTGAGTTGCTTAAAAGTGCAGGGCCAGCAACAGCTGAGAAATCCACCAGGAATGCCCATGTCATGTTGGTTCCACCATTTTCGGGTGTTCGCCCCACCTCCTTGCTCATTCAAACAGTGTGGCACTTGGACAACCTGCAGTGTCCCCCAGGCCTTTAACATGTAGCCTTCTTAGCTGTATTTGACAAGCGTGTCCCCTACGTGATCGCTGACTGTAGAAGAGCAGGGTTTATCTACTGAAGCAAGTTCTTCACTTTGTCAAAAGCAGAAGCAACAGAACATTTCTCCTCTGCAGCCGTGTTGCAAGCTAAACTGTAGGGGAGTTGCCATTCAGCTGGAAACACCGTTGCCTCCTCAGCAAGGATTGCAGGGGTGAAGTGGGGTGGCCCCAGAGAAGCTTAGACTATATTAATGACCCTAGAAAGTGGAGCACCTAGAGATATATCTCATAGTTCCATTAAACCTGTGAAACTTTTGCCTCTGAGCTTTAAGTCACTTTTATCCTACTTAATCTCTCAGTGAAATAACCAGACTTGCTATTTTCCCTGAAGCCCTGGAACAGTCAAAAGCTATTGACAGACTATAAAAGCTGCCCTGTTGTGGGCAGTGTCTATTTTCTGTACTGATTATGAAAAGATGGAAAGAATGTATTTCATCCCTGTGTCCTGGGGTCTCTCATGCTGCTGATCTTCAAAGAGTACCCTGGACACCCATAGGCATAACTGATTCCCAGAAAATGAATTTCTGTGCAGCACTTAAGTTAATTTCTCCAGTGAGTCTCCCTGATGGCATTCTTAGAACACTCTTAGCAGAGAAGTGTTGCTTGTGTGGTACCGATGGGGAACTTTTACTAAGAGCTTTTGTTTCTTCGGGGTAGGTACTTCCATGATACCCCTAAGAAGTCATTCATTCTGAAGCCTGCTGATGGTTAGAACAATATCTAAACCATTGTGGGAAAACCATTGGCTGCCGTGCTTCTAATTCTTTCCTTGGAAGGAAATAAGAGCTTTCTTAAGAACCTAGTCAACTTTTATTATCCAGGAGAAGGAAATGGCAACCCACTCCAGTATTCTTGCCTGGAGAATTTCATGGACAGAGGAGCCTGGCAGACTATAGTCCATAGGGTCGCAGAGAGTCAGACACGACTGAGTGACTAACACACACATACAGCATTTATTATCTAGCAGCTTTTCTTTATGTTCTGATTTTTTTGTGCTCTGTGAAATGCACATGTTTCTGTTACCTGTTTCTTCCCTGAAGCAGCTGAGTTTTGTCAACCTCTGTGATTGTCCCTGTTCCTTGAAGGCAAACCCTCTAAATTAAATTCTTTCCCAGTGAGACTTTGCTCGGAAGTAGATTTGAATAGTTATTCTTGAGCATCCTTAGTCCCTTTATAACCATGTAACTTCAGCTTGTCATTTCTCATGACAGTCGTTCTGCCTGATTACTTTCTTCTGCACCAGAGTCTGAATCTTTATTCCTGGTCTTCTAGTTAAGACTTTTCCCCCCTTGGTTTCTCTGTTGATTTTTTAAACATTTTCTCCTTGAGATGACAGTGCAGACTCAAAGATGATTTTGTTTGGATAATTATCTTCTCAAATCTTTACTTTGCCTCAAGACATGAAAGAGAGGTGACCCCTAAGTACCATTTACCTCATGTTGACATAGGTTTGAGTGTCTTTTCTCAGGAAGAGACTTAGCTCATTATTCCTCTGTTCCCAATTAAGCTTGATGTCTACTCCACAGAACATTTACATGAGGGTATATGACTTTCTGGACTTCCCAGGTGGCTCAGTGGTAAAGAATCCACCTGCCAACACAGGAGATGCAGGTTTGATCCCTGGGTTGGGAAGATGCCCTGGAGGAGGAAATGGCAACTCACTCCACTATTCTTGCCTGGAGAATCCCATGGACAGAGGAGCCTGGTGGGCTGTGACCCATGGGGTTGCAAAGAGTTGGGCATGACTGAGCATGCACGCATGCGTGTATATGACTTTGTGGAAACTTCTTTGATACATGAGCCTTTCGCCCCACCAAGAACCTAGTCCTTCTGCTTTGAGCGACAGGTGATGAGCTGGCCAGGACAGGCTCGCCTCACACAGTGCCCTTCTCAATTGTACCATGGGTATTTCCCACTAGAGCAGTGCACCTAAATCTCTTTAAGTGCCACCCAGGGTACTAATTAGAAATAGAAATTCCCAAATCCTCATCCAGAGTTACTGCATCAAAACATCTGGGGAAGGGGTTTGGGAGGTTGTGTGTTCAACAATGACCCCCAAGTGATACAGTGCAATACTGCCCCCTCAGGAAGATGCTGGACTATGTCTGTTACTTAATTCCTTTCTTGAGTTACTAATTATTATTTATTACCATCTGTAGCCATGAAATTAAAAGATCTTACTCCTTGGAAGGAAAGTTATGACAAACCTAGATAGCATATTCAAAAGCAGAGACATTACTTTGCCAACAAAGGTCCATCAAGTCAAGGCTATGGTTTTTCCTGTGCTCACATATGGATGTGAGAGTTGGACTGTGAAGAAGGCTGAGCGCCAAAGAATTGATGCTTTTGAACTGTGGTGTTGGAGAAGACGTCTTGAGAGTCCCTTGGACTGCAAGGAGATCCAACCAGTCCATTCTGAAGGAGATCAGCCCTGGGATTTCTTTGGAGGGAATGATGCTGAAGCTGAAACTTCAGTACTTTGGCCACCTCATGAGAAGAATTGACTCATTGGAAAAGACTCTGATGCTGGGGGGGGATTGGGGCAGGAGGAGAAGGGGACGACAGAGGATGAGATGGCTGGATGGCATCCCTGATTCGATGGACATGAGTCTGAGTGAACTCTGGGAGTTGGTGATGGACAGGGAGGCCTGGCGTGCTGCAATTCATGGGGTCGCAAAGAGTTGGACACGACTGAGCAACTGAACTGAACTGAACTGAATGGCCTGTTTTCTTAAGTTACCCTTTGAGTGTAAGAGTCATAATCATCTGAGGTGCTTGTTCAAAATGCAGGTGCCTGGCCTTTGAGATCAGAATCTCTGGGAACCGGACCCAGGGAACCTGTTGTTGTTGTTTTACATGCTCCCTTTGATCAGAATAGGGCATCCCTTGACAGTTCTAGAGTGGTTCTTCTCAAGCTTTAATGTGAGTCCAGATTTCCAGGAACACTGGAAAAATGCACCTTCTGGGTCAGTAGGTCTGGAGTGGGGCCTGAGATTCTACAAGCTCTCAGGTGATGTCGAGGCTGCTGGTTCATGGACCACATCAGCACAAGATGCTAGCTGCTGTTGCTGCTAACTTGCTTCAGTCATGACCAATCTGTGCGACCCCATAGACGGCAGCCCACCAGGCTCCCCCGTCCCTGGGATTCTCCAGGCAAGAACACTGAAGTGGGTTGCCATTTCCTTCTCCAAGCATGAAAGTGAACAGTGAAAGTGAAGTCGCTCAGTCGTGTCCGCCTCCTAGCAACCCCATGGACTACAGCCTACCAGGCTCCTCCGTCCATGGGATTTTCCAGGCAAGAGTACTGGAGTGGGGTGCCATTGCCTTCTCCACAAGATGCTAGAGAAGGTCCCTAAACAAGATGGCCTAAACTTCCGGACAGCACAGAGCCTGTGACTCTGTTTAGATGGGAGGAGAGTAGACCCCATCTAAGCTATGACTCGTCCTGATCTCATTAAGGCGGCACAGGACAGTTCAGAACAGAACCTCACCCGTTGTGAATGGCACACCCAGCGTTACCAGCGTCATCACTGAGGGGTGCCCCGTGACTCTACACCTTTTCCTTTCTCAGGGAGCCCCATGGAGACCTCCTGACCCCTGAACCACTGGGGCCTGGGCTGGAGCCACTGGACCAAAGATGTACACTTATTCCTGCAGGAGTGGGATACAGTCAGGCATGAAAGGAAGCCTTACTCTATAGGACAGAGCTATGAAATTTTATGCCAATTCACACTTCCATGTTTTTGTTTGTTTTTCTCTCAGAGAAATTTGTAACTCACTTTTTTCTTCCTTTTGGTTCTTAGGTAATTTATCTGTTTCTTACCTATCTTTCAGATCATTTCCATCTTGTAACTAATGATAACCAGGTGGTTATGAGTTGTTAATAAACGGGAACTGCGGTTCTTCTTCCAAAGTCTGCTTTCGGCTGAGCCTCAGGGAGACAGTTTGTTGTTTTTGAAAATTTGAGTTGGGACCAGATCTAAGTGGGATGGATACTTTTTGTTTTTTCAAGGCTGATTTATCCTGCTAATCTCTCTCCTCAGACTGTTGGTTTAATCCTTTGTTCCAAATGCCACATTGCACAATTACTTCAAATGCTGAGCCTCTGGATTTTTTTTTTTTTTTAAGTGATTTTCTTATCTGTGGACCAGAGTGGCAGAAAGTTTCTGGTCTGTGGACTGATACTATCAGGATCACCTGGGGATTTTTTTTTTCTTCTTTTTAATGCTTCAGGTTCCATCTCCAGTGATTCTAATTCAGTTGGTCAAAAGAAGGACAAGGGTTCTACATTTTTAGAGTGGGAAAGTCTGTCCTTTATCCTGAAGGGGGACCATGGGCCTTGGTAAATTCCTGCTCTCTCCTGCCTTCAGCACATGAAGCCAGTACGTTGTGCAGACCAGTCAGAGGGTCTCAGAAGTACAGAAGTACACTGGACAAAGAGCGTGTAAGCAGGGGTGTCCTGCCCACACCCCCCACCAACCCCACCGAGACCCCCCTTAAGCCTGTGGACTGGACCACCACACTGTATGTCAAGTCCTCCTTTTCCATCCACTCTATTACCTGTGTCCTGGTCCAAGCCACCACCCTTCCTCACCTAGATTAGCCCCAAGGTGATGGCAGGAGGAGAGAGGGATGACAGAGGATGAGATGCTTGGATGGCATCACCAACCCAATGGGCATGAGTCTGAGCAAGCTCCGGGAGTTGGTGATGGACAGGGAGGCCTGGCGTGCTGCAATCCATGGGGTTGCAAAGAGCTGGACACGACTGAGCGACTGAACTGATCTTTTAGACTCACTGCTGCTGCTGCTAAGTCACTTCAGTCGTGTCCGACTCCGTGCGACCCCATAGACGGCAGCCCACCAGGCTCCCCCATTCCTGGGATTCTCCAGGCAGGAACACTGGAGTGGGTTGCCATTTCCTTCTCCAGTGCATGAAAGTGAAAAGTGAAAGTGAAGTCGCTCAGTCGTGTCCGACTCTTAGCGACCCCATGGACTGTAGCCCTCCAGGCTCCTCCGTCCATGGGACTTTCCAGGCAAGAGAACTGGAGTGGGGTGCCATTGCCTTCTCCGACCTGAACATTTCAACGCTTTTGTTTAAACTCCTTCTGTAACTTTCCTTCTTGCTTCAGTAAAATCCAAACGCCTCATTTAATCTTCCCAGTCCTGACTCACTCTGGCCCCTGCCTCGCTCTTTCCTGTAATCTACCCATGGCTGGTTCCTTCCTGTGTTCAGAGCTCACCTTCAGTGTCCTCTACTCCCAGAGACCTTCTCCGGCCACCCCCATAGAGAAACCACTCACCCCGCCACTCACTGTCACCGTCACAGCATCTTTCTTTCCTTGACAGAGTGGTTAGAAAATCTGCTCTTGTTCTTGTTTTTGTGTTTTAAGGCCCATTTCATCTTCTCCAGTATAAACTCCCATCAGAGCAGGTACCCTGTCTCCTGATTTACTGCTGCATCCTGGCACCTAAACAGCAGGAACATGGTAAATATTTGCAAAATAGTTGAATTTAAGCTGAACAGGGAAGGATGAGCGGAAGTGCGATAGCACCAGGGTGGAGCTGTTCCTCCTGCAGGGAAATTAGTGTTCTCTACAGGCCAGAGGCAGGAAGACACTTAGTGTTTGTCACAAACTGCAATAGTGTGTACAGAGGAAGGAGGAGAGAGGAGCTGAGGTGGGCAGGGACCTTACAGGCTGTGCTCGGCATGTTCTCAAAGAGCAGCGATGAGTCCTAGAAGGGCTTTAGGCGGGGGAGTAACAGCAGAATCCTGACAAAAATTTTCAAGAAAGGTTTGTCCTAAAGTCGCATCACACCCACTGTAGTAGGTTGAATGACCACCCAAGAATGTCAACTTGTAAATGTTCCCTTTCTTTATGGTCCCTTGTAAATGGACCATAAAGAAAACTGAGCACCAAAGAATTGATGCTTTTGAACTGTGGTGTTGGAGGATACTCTTGAGAGTCCCTTGGACTGCAAGGAGATCCAACCAGTCCATTCTAAAGGAAATCAGTCCTGAATATTCATTGGAAGAAGCTGAAACTCCAATACTTTGGCCACCTGATGCGAAGAACTGACTCCTTGGAAAAGACCCTGATGCTGGGAAAGATTGAAGGCAGGAGGAGAAGGGGACAACAGAGGATGAGATGGTTGGATGGCAACACCAACTTGATGGACATGAGTTTGAGCAAGCTCAGGGAGTTGGTGATGGACAGGGAAACCCGGCATGCTGCAGTCCATGGGGTCGCAAAGACTCGGACACCACTGAGCAACTGAACTGACGGACTGACTGAAATGTTCCCTAACTTAGAAAAGCTTCTCTGCAGATATAATTAAGTGAAGGATCTTGAGATGAGGAGATTATTTTGGATCATCCAGGCAAACCTGAAATGCTGTCACAAATACCAGCCTAAGAAGGAGGCAAAAGGTTTCGACACAGACACACTGAGAAGTCCACGTGAAGATGTGGGCAGAGGTCTCCGTGATGCGGCCGTGAGCCAGGGAACGCCTGGAGCCACCAGAAAGAGGAGGAAGCAAGGCCAAGGTTCTTTTCTAGAACCTTCGAAGGGACTGTGGTGGCTCTGTACCACCTTGATTTCAGATTTCTTCCATTTTCCAAACTCTCAACTAAGAAGCCACGAGTGTTTCAGGGTCCCACATCACTGTGTTCTCAGAAACAGCAAAGCAGTGCATGCTGATCTGATTTTAACAAACAACTGGAAGACTTACAGCATTGCCAGTCACGATATCTTCACTGCAGTGGGTCCACAGATACCCAAAACTATGAATCCATGTTGGCCAAACCTACAGAATGTGCAGAATGCATTGTTTTGGGGCTTCCCAGGTGGCGCTCGTGGTAAAGAACCCGCCTGCTAATGCAGGAGACATAAGAGACGCAGGTCTGATCCCTAGGTTGAGAAGATTCCTTAGAGGAGGGCATGGTCATGTTGGCCCAATCTACAGAAAGAATGTGCACAGTGCATTGTTTAGGCCCCCTGGGCAGGTGGTTGGTGATGGCTTCATTAACACCCTCAAGGAAGAATTGAAGAATTTATTGAAGACCATTGGGAACATCGCTAGTGGAGAGATCCAGAAGTGGTTCTCAACCAGGGGCTGTGGCCACATGTGGAGACATATTCTGGTCGTCACAACTAGAGAGATGCTACCAGCATCTAGTGGGTAGAGAGCAGGGAGTCCACTAGCGCAGGCCCTGAACAGCTCAGCTCATGTGGGAAAAAGGAAAGACCCAGATTCGCATCAGGAAGGAAAGATCCGGTGCCGCGAGGCACACGGCAGCCTTTCCTGCCTAGTATTCGGAAGCCTTCCTCTTTTTCTCTTTTCCCCAGGGCTGAAACTTGACGATGGTACGATGAGCTACGTGGAGAAGAACACTCAGGGGTGACAGACAAGAAGCAGGAACCTGGGCCGCCAGGCAGTCTCCTAGAGCACCAGATACACTCAGCTGTTACGCGGGGAAAATTACTGTTTATTTGACTCTCAGGAGAAAAAAAGTATTTGGGGAAGAGAATCGCTCACACAGTTAAAACAGTAGATCTGAGTGGTGACTCCCGAGATGTCAGGACAGAGCATGCCAGCGCGAGAAAGCCTCCTCCAGATGTTATGGAAGGGTCAGCACCCAGACAGCAAGTGCTCCAGAGCTGATTCCTGTTAGTTTCACAGCCAGCAGCCACGCAACATCACGCAGAAACACGTGTGTGCCACCTGCCATTCTGCACTAGGGGTTCTGAGGGTTGTGGTGGGCCAGTCTAGGTGCTGGGTTTAGACACACAGAGATATATTTTTAGAAGGTGCTTTAAAAAATCTCAGTTTCTGGGACTTTATTCTCCAGTGAAGCCACTCCAGCCGGCGCCTTTGCTTCCAGTCCAATCTGCTACAGATTTTATTTTTTTTTAAAAAAAACTATGGTTTAGGGTGTTTCTGTCTCCACTGCTTTTATGCCAAGACCTGCTGCATTTGGAGCTTTGGAACGCTGGTTCCAAACCCCGCCGTCAGTAGGAATGGGAGTTTTCACTGCAGTGTCAGAACTGACTCTGAACCTAAGTGGTGCAGAAAAAAGAGAACGGGCCTCAGTTCTGAGCCTTCACCCCACCGGGGAAATGCAGCAGACCGGCCCTTCCTGCAGGAGCCTACTTTCGTGGAATTTTTTGCTTGTTTGCTTTTTGCCTTGCTGTGAGGCTTTCAGGATCTTAGTTCCCCTACCAGGGACTGGACCTAAACCCTGTGGAGTCCTAACCACCGGACCACCAGGGAGTTCCTAGGAGCCAACATTAGAATTCTCCTAAAAGACTGCCCTGAAGTGTGAAAATCATTATTTTTCTATAGGAAGTAAACGTGAGCTATCAGTCACACCAGGAATGGTCTTAAGCTCATCCACACTGAAAGCTGGAGGCCAAGCAGGATGATCAGAGCTTCAACAGCCAGAAAGCTGAGCCAGAAGGTGGTGAATACCCCAGGCACTGGAGGTGCACCAGAAAGACGCTGGCCAGCCCCTCACCAAGACAGGAGGGGAGGATATTCATGAATTGAGGACAGCTTTGAATGGGTAACCATTTATAATCGTGGTATTCTCAGATGGGTTATTCCAACCCAGAGCATCTGAACATGTAAGAGGTACTTCTGTTGGACAGTTAGACAGCCAGAATTGGAGGTTTTCTCTTCTGGTCACTGAACTCACGCCATATTTGTCAAACGTCTCTAGAACTAAATGGGCTCCCTGACTCTCTGGCACGTAGCCACGGAGAGGAAGTAAAAGAATGTGAAAGTCACTCAGGCCTGTCCGACTCTTCGTGACCCCCATGGACTGTATAGAATACTGGAGTGGGTAGCCGTTCCCTTCTCCAGGGGATCTTCCCGACCCAGGAATAGAAGCAGGGTCTCCTGCACTGCAGGTGGATTCTTTACCACCTGAGCTATACTGTTCCGTTTGGAAGCTGTACCTTTGCCAAGTTAGCAGGGAGCCTGTCTTTGTTATCAGGATGGGCAAGAATGCACAGAGCATCTACTGCTGGTAACAGATGCTTCTAGATGAATGTGCCCATCTCATGAGTAGCTCAGGACAACTGAATTTAGAGTAGTGATCATTGAGAGGTCTCTGCCTGACAGTGATTTTATTCTGCTGGCTTTACAAAGAGATTAGAGGAGTAAAGAAATCTCGTGTTTAGAGGATATTCTCTAGCCAGCTTGCAGCGTGTCATTAAGGCTGCCTAGGCATTGAAGGGACATCACCTTGTCCTTCAAGGTTTTCCAAAAGATACTATCTGGCTCTGTTGAATGCGTGAACGTCTTGGCTGTGTCAGCTCAGGTGAGCTGCTCATGCTGGAGTTCTGGAATTGTTCCTGTTCTCTAGCACCTTTCATTACACATCAGCCTACACTTCCCAACTATTTCTGAGTTGGGGGAGAGTCTGCTCTAATGGGGCGGGGGTGGGGGGTTGGTTCTCATGCCACTGGGAACGGGGCCAAAGGGTATATTCTTTCTCCAGTTTCCTCCCTCTGCATTCACATCCTGGCTGTCTAAATCTGGCCATCACAGAACACCTGTTTCATGAGTCGGGGTCCAGGGTGAAGGTGGGAAATGTCCTAACTTCTCTTTTACCAGATTATGAGAACATCTGTAAAGCTAACATTAGTACAGACCATATGGAGAATGGTACTCTCCCCCTCGCAGAGCTGTGATTATAGGGACTTTCTGAAGCAGAGATTTAATCAGACTTTGCTTGCTTACTTGCTTGCTTGCTATGGGAGGTCCAGTCATAGAGACCCAGTTAATGTATTTCATCGGATTTTCTGTGTTTGGGAAAGGTGTGACCATCAGTGGCAAGAGAAATTACTGTCCTGAAGCTTCTTTCAAGTGGCTTACCTACAGCCCTTCAATCTCATCCCCCTCAAGAAGTGTCCCCACAGCCAAAGGAAATGCATCCCTCTTAATAGGAAGATGCCAAAAATACCAGAATGAAGTGATTGACTCCAAAGGCAAATGACCCCAGCAGAGAGGGGAGGGTGCTATTTGCTTCCTTACCAGACACTGTGAAATGGCCTTCGTGAGAACAAATAAGGTTTTGTGCTTTACTGGCCATTTAGATCGTATTAGTCACAAGCTTTCTAAATTGTGCTTTTAAGCTGACAGAGATTTTGGCATTCTCTCCAAAGTAATGAAGCATTTGTCCTTCTCCATGGCATCTTTCACCATCATAAAATACCATTTCCATTTAAAGTAATTAAAATCCTAACTGTAATGGGAAAGATGATTGGAGTCCTTTGTTTTTTGTTTTTTTTTTTTTTCTCTCTAATTTATGGCTGTGCTGCAAGTGTCTTCACTTGGTTTTATTTTGACCCTGGGTGGTGGCGGGGCCGGGGGATGCAATTACCATTGTTGTGTGTCTGTTTTCTGTTATTCAACCCTAGCCTTTCAGGATTATGCTAATCTCCCTGTATGACTCAGGAAGCTTCACTCTTATCCTGAAGGCAAGTGGAATGAGATTTGTAATTATCTTTTGGACTCCATGATCTCTCAAACGATTATTTCCTATAATTCCATTTTTGAAAGAGAGTTCCTTATTTCTTTTTTTTTTTCTGATGCAGTAAGCATCTTGATAGACTTGCTTGATAGACTTGATAATTTAAATTTAGTATTTAAATTTTAATTTAATGTTTATGATAATGGGTTGCTTGCCTTCCTTCCCATTATCCACCATCACCCACTTGTCCATCTGCCCCGCCCATGGTCACTGTTAATTTTCCAGCCTTTACTCACAATGGAACAGGCCACCGCACCAGATCCTGAGGTTGTGAGGATCCAAGAGGCTGGGATTCCATTGCAGACCATTTAGCCCCTCAGAGTCTCACTTGCCTTATCTGTAAAATGAGGGGTTGGATCACTCTAGCAAATAGTAGTTAAGAGTTCACACAGCCGGTAACAAGATGAGCAACAACGTGGGCCAGTATTTATTGAGCAGCTATTATGTGCTTTTAAATATGCCAGGACTAGGTGGTACCCCTGGTAGCTCAGTCAGTAAAGAATCTGCCTGCAATGCAGGAGACCTGGGTTCGATCCCTGGGTCGGGAAGATTCCCTTGAGAAGGAAATGGCAACCCACCCTAGTATTCTTGCCTGGAGAATCCCATGGACAGAGGAACCTGGTGGGCTACAGTCCATGGGTTCGCAGGAGTTGTGATAGATTAATAATATGGTGGGAAATGAGTTCAAGAGAAGCCATAGAAGCTGTAGAAGCATGGCATGAGTCCACAAGGTTTTTTCAGTACTCCAAAAATCAAATAGAACGCCTACATTAGCTCTGGTAAGACTGAGCCGCCTGACAAAAATACCCAGTTTCTTTCTGGTGGCTGGAAACATGTCAACTTAGTGTGGTAACAGCGGTTCTATTATGCTGCTCCAGAACCCTAGCTGGTAGGTGGAGCCCAGAACTAGCAATTTCTGGCACCTGTGGCAAACAGCATGTGACAGACCCCAAAATCAACTTTTTAATTCACTTTGCGGCTCACAGATGGGTGTTATTACCAGTGTGCGCCATCTGGTAGCTTTCTATTTTAACCATTCATCCCTGCTAACTAGACGCCGGGCTTTTTTAAATTATTATTTTAAATTTATGTGACCTCTAAATGTTCACGACCTAGGAAAAAAAATCCTAGTTATCCTGCCCTCCTTGTAGTCCTGGTTTTGATTTACAGTGAGAAATGTACTATTATTTTGTGCAATTTGTTTCATAAGCCAACATTTTTCAAATATGAGGCCCACAAAAGAAAAACTAGCTCTCACTGGTTAAAAGATTCTTACCAGGTGGTCAGTGTTTCTGGTTCCAAAATCACGTGTGTTCTCCACCAGGCCTGAATTGCTCACCGCCTGACATGGAGCGAACACTCGGTAGAAACGTCACTGGAAGCGTGCCAGTGGACAGGCAGCATTAGATCTGTCCAGCTTTGTTCCTAATGTACTTCTGAGAGGCCAGACCAATGTCTGTAGGCTGGGACAAACTCCAAAGGGTGTTGTCAGTGGTGTGGACCAGAGCCTTGGGCCAAGTGGATGTCCTCGTCATATGGTGCAAAGATCTGTTTTGTGAATTATGTGGCTTTCCCTGGTGGCTCAGACAGTAAAGAATCTGCCCGCAGTGGAGACCCAAGTTCGATTCCTGAGTCAGGAAGATCCCCTGGAAGGGAGGGCATGGCAACCCACTCCATTATTCTTGCCTGGAAAATCCCATGGACAGAGGAGCCTAGTGGGCTACAGTGCATAGGGTTGCAAAGAGTTGACACAACTGAGTGACCAACACTTTACTCTCTTAAAGAATCATAGTGCCTGTATTTTTTTTTTAAGTGTCTCTCTGTGTGCATATATATATATTCTTTTTTTTTTTTTCTGGCTGTGCTGGGTCTTAGTTGCAACATGTGGGATTTAGTTCCCTGACCAGGGAGTGAGCCTGGGTCCCCTGCATTGGGAGTGGGAAATCTTAGCCACTGAACCATGAAGGAAGTCCCCTGTTTTGTGAATTAAAACCTCGAGACACACTCTCAGTCATTATTAATATGGTGGTTCTGATCGTATCTTCTGATATCGTTTCTTGCTTGTGTCTACCTTTTAATTTGTGCTGATATGTTCCTATGCACTCTTGTCTGTCTTTGTTTAAGAAATGGGAATCTCCTGCAGGGCCACCTGGCCAGGCCAGAGCAACCACTGGTGGTGGTGGTTCTAGAACCAAATCCCCGTGAATACAGAGGGACAGCTGCATTTAGCTCGATGTCTGAGATGTCCACTGTGCCCTTTCTGGTCTTCGTCTTGGTTCTGTTGTCATAGACATGCGCTGAGCTGGCAGGAAGCACGTGTGACCGAGGAGGGCTATGTATTTCTGATTCCAAGTTTATTGTACATTTCGAATGGTACTCGCCATGCCCCTCTACTGACGCGTGGCCTTTCTTCTTTCCCCAGAATGTCGAGTGGTGAAGTCCACTTCCTACACCAAAATAGCTTCGTCGTCCCGCAGGAGCACCACCAAGAGCCCAGGGCCTTCCCGGCGCAGCAAATCCCCGGCATCCACCAGCTCAGGTAAGGCCGCGGAGGAGCCCGGAGCGACTGCTTTGTTTGTGACGCATGCTGAGCAGAGGGTGTGTGAAAGCCCAGAGCATGAGGTTTCAACGGAGTGCAGATTCCGGTTTATAATTTTAGAACGTGGTAAGCTGGGGGAACAGATTTGCCAGAGTCTAGCATGTTGGCTGTAAGAAAAAACATCGGGTTCAGGAAAACTTAATGAAAGATTCGGAAAACCCAGACTTGCCCACAAATAGGAGTACGCTCCCGACTTGCCTCATTTCTGCTCAAAAAAAAAAAAAGAAATATTTTTTAGGCTCAGGGCCCCTGACTCCAGGAACTTTGATTAAAGCTTCTGTTCCACTTGTGACTGGCTGGTGAGGAGGCTGCTGCTTGTGTTCGCTGAGTCTTGATCAGCACACTTTCGCTGTGGCCCCAGCACAGCCCTGGGGCCCCAGTAACTGCAGTGACTCTGGGCCTGGCTCCTGTCTGTCCTGGGCTCTAGTGCTGGTGTTGGAGCAGGATGTGGACTCGCAGGATGAGTGCCTCAGCTCTGCCCTGTCCTTCTTTGGCTTTAAACTGACATGAATTAGTTTGTCTGTCTGTGTCTTAGGTAGAAGATCTATTTCACGGTGGTAGGTAGTTATTTACTAAGTGCTCTTAACTGTTGAATGTGAGTTACTAAATGATACATACATCAGAGTGATCGTCACCTGATTTCACAAAGGCAGGCAGGGAAGCTCTTATAAATAGAGACCAAGACCTTTAGGGTCTACACGGAGGCCTTCTTACACTCAGCAGTGTGGTCCCAGAGGGACGTGAGAAGCTCTCTAGGCTCGGGCTACAGGACCTCCCTCAAGCACGACTGCCCAGTGTGAATTACAGCCTCCCTGTTTAAAAGTGGAGACGCTGTAATCTTTTTTTTTTTTTTTTCTGATTAAAACTGAAACTTCTGAAACGAGTCTTAGAAGAAGGGACTCTTAGTTGGCTGGACCATGTGGTCCACCTTGGTTCTCTAAGAGGTGCTTTTCCCTGGGGGCTTTGCTGCATGCCACAGTCCAGAGGGTTGCAAAGAGTCGGATACGACTGAAGCGACTTTGCACACACGCATGCACACTCTTCCCTAGCAGGTCCTCCAAGACCTTCTTCTCACTTTGTCCCCTCCCCACAGCATGGCTACAGCATCTCACAACACAGCTGGCCCTTGGGGTGGGGTGAGTGTGCCTCACCTATTTTTCAATGGACTCGGAGCTCCTCCCTTATTGTGTCATAAGGTCGCCTAGACTGGACAGAACACTGATGTCAGACTCTGTTAAAGAGTAAGGTGATGAGTTGGCTTAAAGCTCAACATTCAGAAAACTAAGATCATGGCATCTGGTCCCATCACTTCATGGGAAATAGATGGAGAAACAGTGGAAACGGTGGCTGACTTTATCTTCTGGGGCTCCAAAATCACTGCAGATGGTGATTGCAGCCATGAAATTAAAAGACGCTTACTTCTTGGAAGGAAAGTTATGACCAGTCTAGATAGCATATTAAAAAGCAGAGACATTACTTTGCCAACAAAGGGCCATCTAGTCAAGGCTATGGTTTTTCCAGTGGTCATGTATGGATGTGAGAGTTGGACTGTGAAGAAAGCTGAGCGCTGAAGAATGGATCCTTTTGAACTGTGGTGTTGGAGAAGACTCTTGGGAGTCCCTTGGACTGCAAGGAGATCCAACCAGTCCATTCTGAAGGAGATCAGTCCTGGGTGTTCATTGGAAGGACTGATGCTGAAGCTGAAACTCCAATACTTTGGCCACCTCATGAGAAGAGTTAACTCATTGGAAAAGACCCTGATGCTGGGAGGGATTTGGGGCAGGAGGAGAAGGGGACGACAGAGGATGAGATGGCTGGATGGCATCACTGACTTGATGGACATGAGTTTGAGTGGACTCTGGGAGTTGGTGATGGACAGGGAAGCCTGGCATGCTGCGATTCATGGGGTCTCAAAGAGTAGGACACGACTGAGCAACTGAACTGCACTGAACTGAAGGTGATGAGACTCAAAAGTTTAAAGTTCATGAGAGTCATTTGGGAACTTGGTATAGAGTTTGCCATTCTTACCCCCAAACTCTCTAGATTCTGACAAGGACAAAAGCCTGTTTTAACCAGTATTCCAGGCAGTTCTGATCGGGTGATCCTGGTCCCAGATTTAGGAGGACAGACAGGTAAGGAAGTGATTTCCAAAGTGTGGTTCCTGGGCCAGCAGCATCACCATCCCCTGAACTGGGGCCCAGCAGTTTGGGTTCTCACAAGCCTTCCAGGTTATTCTGATGTTCACCTAAGTTTAAGAACCCTTGGATTGTGGGTAACAAAAGAAGAGATAAACATAGGGAGTCACTGACTCTGGACCGTCAAGGTTGGAAGACGAGGCCTGCTCATCTTCATCTGCTGGCATAACAAAGATGACTGCCTTCCTGCCTCCCTGCTTGCCTCCGAGCAGCGGTGTCTGTCTTTAACCCTCGTAACCCGGCGCTGTGAAGTGTAGCAGTGCGCAGAGGAGAGTGGCCGGTGCCAGTCTCCTTTTCTGCCTCCTCATAATGACCTGCTTTCAGAGAGCCAGTCCCCCAGGAGAAGAGAGAATTTATGTCTGAAGATCACCTCTTCTCTGGAAATTGATACTGGAGAAAGGCTCTCCCTTCCGGGGAGATGCCACCTACCTGCAGATGTAGACTCCAAGAATGGTGGGGTGATGACAGAAAAGCTGCCGGTTAAAGCTCCGCTCGGGGGCAGGAACTTGTTATTAACCAACTGACAGGTTACAGTGGAGCCCTTTGGAGGATGATCAGTCTTGACCAAAGAGCAGTCCTCATTTTTTCCATTCAGACCCACCTGGGCTGTAGGATGAAGTCCCACAGAGCAGGAAGGAAGAGGAGGTGACGGGCCTAGCCAGCCTGTTTTCCCTAAAATCATGGCTGTTTAGTACAATCGTGAAAAGTTGTGAAGGAGAAACAGGCCTCACATTAGTTGGAACGTTATCAATACCGTCAAAAAAAAGTCTATATTAAAAAACAATATTTGTGCCCTATCCAACCCACTTTGATACTGCACAAATTTGCTTAATCTTTCCTCTCTCCTTCCTCTTAGTATACACCATGGGGTATGGGACTTCCCTGGTGGTTCAGTGATTAAGACTCGGTGCCTCTATTGCAGGAGTCTTGGGTTCGATCCCTGGTTAGCAAAGTAAGATCCCACATGTAGTGGGGCGAGACCAAAAAATCAAAAATTCAAAAAGTACTTAAAAAATATCAGGTGTGGTTGAGGGAGAAGTATCTAATAATGAGAATGAGAGATTAGCTGAAATCGTACATCTCTTAATATCGTAGATATTTTAAGGGAATCAATATGCACTTATTGCTATTAACTTTTTGTTATTACCTTTGGAGGTGGTGTCTTTTAAGAGCTGTAGCCAGTTAGAAGCTCTTAGGCTTGGGCAAGAATTTCTTTTCTCTCTGCTTCTTGTCTCCATAGGTCACAGAAGGTAGTGGGCAGGTCAGATTCTTGGGTGCGTGTCCAAGGACCGGCTCCTGACACCAGGAGGAGTTACTGTCTGCAGCTCAGGTTTCCACTACAGATGCAGAGTGTCTTCATGCTTCTGTCTGTCTAATCATGGCAGCCGGGACTGAACAGGGGCCTCCCATTGGTAATATAGGGCTAAAAGAAAAAAAAAAAAGGAAGAGAGAATTTTTTCCAACTCAGAGAAAAATAAGCTTGTAAATAATGAAGAGCCTACTTTATTTCAAAAAAGGAATCTAAAATTTCAGTTAAGAAAAAAAAAAACCATCATTCTAATCTTAAAAAGATAATTATGAATACAGGAAATTGTTTCACTTTGGAATTAACTGGTCACAGACTCACTATTCAGCATCTCTTAAGATTATATAAATCTTATAAATGTATTTAATTATGATCTTATAAATAAAGATGACTATATCATTTACCAAAAGTAATTCTGGAAACTCAAAAATGGAGATAGGCAAATGTATTAGATGTATTTGAATTTGTCTCTGCCAGCATTTGGAACCATTCTCTTTAGAAGTTTAAAATGCATAGGATACATTACCTCAAAATCGATAGGTTGCTTCGAACAAGCATTTCTATTTTCTGCTGTTTCTCTGGATCCCTTTTCCACCAGTGAAAACCTGGTTGATTTGACCAGAAATCACCTGGAATATGTGGTAGGTACACCATGCCAGGGAATTATCATTTCTATTCAGAAAGCATAATCCAATCCATCCTAAAATCAATGTATTCTTGAAAAATTAACACTTCATTCAAGGTATCTTTAAACTTCTAGGTCAAAAGTAATTAAAAAGTACGTATCACGTTTTAATATAAACCTTTTATGCATATAGTTTTCAACTCCCTGCTTTTTGATTTAGA
Organism: Bos taurus; assembly: GCF_002263795.3. Classification (NCBI taxonomy): domain Eukaryota; kingdom Metazoa; phylum Chordata; class Mammalia; order Artiodactyla; family Bovidae; genus Bos; species Bos taurus. Next base: position 25,595,405 of record NC_037339.1, read on the forward strand.
AGATATGCCATACAATCATTTCCTGGTTATATAAGAGCTTATAATATGTGATGACTGTCTCTTGATTCTGACTTGCTACCAAATCTTCCCACCTTCCTCTGGATGATTCTTATTTGAGAGGGTTTATAGAGCAGCAACACCCAGTCGCAAATGCATGGCTTGCCTCAGGGACCCCTTTTCCCAGGATCTAAGCCCAGGGTTTAGAAGGTTCAGTGGTGTCTCCATGTCTTTTGAGGGCAGGTGTTCTTGCTGGATGTCAGGGGATCGGCTCCCTTGGTCCCCTCCACTGAACTAGCCTGAGACTCCTGCCTCTACTCAAGTTTCTCTTGAAAACGCGGAAGGGAGCAGTGAATTATCTCTGTATTGACTGCATCTGAACTTTCTTAAAATAGCCTGTATAGTGTTTTTCATAAATTATAGGACTGGAATGTGAATAACTTCCCTTTCATACGCCTGGAACATTGATGTCCCCCACAGCCCCCTTCCACCATGAACCTGACTTTGTAACATTGAGGAAGTTTTGTTTTTGCTCCTTACACATTCACCTAAAGTTTGAACTGGTTTCTCCTTCAGTTTTAAAATTTCTGCTTCCAGTATTCACCTTCCTGCCTGATACAGAGATCGAAGCATTGCATGAAGTTGAGATTTGTAGGTCCCCATGTTATCTGTGATTGTTTTGTTGACTTTGCATTTACTTTTAAGAAGTTTTTTAATGATCTCTTTACCACTTTTGAAGTATTTATTTATCTATAGTCGCACTGGGTCTTCGTTGCTGTGTGAGGGTTTTCTCTAGTTGTCGGGGGTAGGGGAGCCTACTCTCTGCTGCGTTGTGCAGGCTTCTCTCTTGTTGCAGAAAAGGGACTCTAGGCGCGCAGGCTTCAATAGTTGCAATTCACTGGCTTAGTTGCTCTGCGGCATGTGGGATCTTTATGGACCAGGGATCAAACTCATGTCTCCTGCAGTGGTAAGCCGAATCTTAACCACTGGACCACCAAGGAAGCCCTGGGCTTTACATTTAAATGAAACATCAGAGTTAACATAAAACTTTAATCTCTTTATTTTCCTTTCCCAACAACAAGCAAGACAAGACATTATTCTTTGTTATACAATATATACTGTATCTTTTAAATGAGGAAGCAGGGCCAGGGCTGGGGGAACTGCTTGGCCCAGAGTCACAGGGCTAATATGTCTGCTCAGAACAGGTAACTGGGGCTTCCAGTGCTCTGGACACAGCAGGCTGGCCATTCTTGATACCTGTTTCTTCACCTCTGCTTATTAAAATTTTGATCTTCAGGAAATAACTGATGCAGTACCTAGTTTAAGATGGAGATTTACAACATCATAACCCTTTGCAATAGAAGCCTAAGTGTTAGTCCCAGGCAGGGGCATTCCAGGGGGTGAAATGATTCACTCCAACTTCATGATGGTTGCCAGTAGTAGACAGAAACTTTCTTTTGTAAGTCAAATGTTAGAACAAGAATGAGAGTCCTCAGTAAATCTTTTCTTTGTTCCTTACTCATTCCTCTTCTTGAGACTAGGAGAAGTTAGAGGTGATTTATTAATGTAAGGTGTTCATTTACACATTCAGAAATATCAAGTTCAACCCTGCTAGTGTCGAGCGCTTGCTAGACACTAATAATGCCGAGATGAAAGAAATAGTCCCTCCGGTCAAGAAGCACACAGGTTAAGCCCCCTAAATAACTTACACATAGCGTAATTCACAGAGCTGTAGAATTATTATTAGTCTCCATAACAGAAAGGGTCCAAAGAAGGCAAATTGGAGCTGGAGAAAAAGGAACCAGAAGTCGAAACAAGAATAAGGAGTCCCTAGACAGTTGTGTGCTGAAACACTGAATGAGGTATCATTAAGAAACGGGGTAAGCTTCTCCAGTCGTCCAGTGGTTAAGAATCGCCTGCCGATGCAGGGGACATGCGTTCAATCCCTGGTCCAGAAAGACCCCACATGCTTCAGGGAAACTAAACCCATGCACCACAACTACTGAGCCCTATCGCTGTGCCTAGAGCCCGATAGGTCTGTGCACTCTAGACCCCGTGCTGCCCAACAAGAAAAGCCACTGCAGCGAGAAGCCCGCATACCACGGTGAAAAACCTGAGCCCGCAACTAGAGTAGCCCCTACTTGCCCCAGCTAGAGAAAGTTGGTGTGCAGCAGTGAAGACCTGGCACAGCCAAACATTAATTAATTAAAAAAAGAAATGGCAAAAACTGGTTTTAGTTACTTCTTAAAGAAACAGGAATATGTAAGAGCATCATAAAGAGAGTTTCATGTGGATTGAAGTTTTATTCATGTGTCTCTTTGGAACATAGACATTTCACAACATGTGTAATTTTAAAGGTGAATTTCTGGTCAATTCCTTTATGTGCATGGGGAAATTATAACAAAGTCTGTCTCCAAATAAGAGTATTTTATGCATTCATTCATAAACTTTCATTTTATTTTGTTTTCTTCATGTTAAAAGTAGAAGAAAGCCATGTTTACCTATCTTGAATCATCATTGCTGCAGTCCTCCTTAAAAACTTAGAGATTTCAAACTTTTGACCTCTTAGATCCCTTATAAGAACTTTGAGAATTTTGTTTGTTTTAGAGTTTTATTCCCAGTTAGGTGGATGGCCATTTTTCTTTGTTATATAGTGACTGCCTCTGTTTAGAAGCCATAACAAACATAACTGAGTCCCCAGTGGATGCTTATGCTCATCAATTCAAGCATAAACTGATGCACTTTCTTGCCCTCCAGAAGCTTATAGTCTAAGACATTCATTCATTCAGTGTGCACTGAAACCCGCCAGGGACCAGTGATGTGAGAGATGCGGGAGTGAACATTTAAAAGAAGGAAAAGCCACATGCCTTAGTTGATGAGCTTCTACCACGAAGGAAGCATTATCTTATATTTCTCAGGCTTAAAACTCACTTTAATGTGACTTTGGAAATCCTCGAGTCTTTTTTATTTATGCTAGTCAAATTTTACTTTTTTATAGTTATATAAAATATTTTATGCAACATATGCAGATAAGGATCAAAGCTGGGGAAGCAAAGAGAATTTTAATCAGCATACTGGTCCAATTTGTCAATTTTTAAAACTTATAGCAAGCACCATCAAAGGCAGATGGCTAGCTATTAATTTTTAGCTGTCTTTTTCCTTTAGTGCAGAGATTTCAGACATATGCATTCTATAGAGGATCTTTTCTGCTTTGGCATTCCAAGAGAATCGTTGAAAACAAAATGCAGCAAGCAAATCCAGAGGGCTGATGACTCATTCCCTGTGTTTTTAGAATTTTCTATTGCCTATACAGCTGAATCCCCCTTCCATTCTCCTTCCCTGCACTTATCAACCACTGCCCACCCACCCCCCACCCCCCGCACCGCCCTGCTCAGCAGGTAAGTATTTCCAAAGATACTCCTTGAAACTTTGAACCATTATCTTGACACACTCTCTGTGGGGGCAGGACCCTATAGCAACTGCTTTAATAAATCCTCACCACTACTGCTCCATATTAATTAAATATAACCAGGACATCAGCAGTGTTCCAGGCATGTATTAGGTTGTAGGGATACAAATGTAATTAAACCGCAATTCTTATCTTCAAGTTGGGAGACAAACACATATGCTACTTATGGGGCTACATGGGGCTACATCTCATTAATAGGGTCAGACAAAAGGACTTAGAAATTGGGACTTGACGGATCTTGCCAGGATAAGAAGAGCCCAGAGGGCATCAGCACCTGAGAAAACAGTGAGAGTTAAGGCACAAAAGCATGGAAACATATGGCACGTTTAGGGAGCAGTTACTAGTCCAGTAGAAATGGATGATAAAATTCTAGGAGAGGAGAAGATGGTGGTAGCCCAGCTGGTTATGCTGAGATTGCGCCATGCATTGTGCCGTGAGAACAGTGTGGTGTGTATTAGGGGGTAAAAGGTGACTTTTAGTAAGGCCATGTTTAGTTATTTATCTGAATTTATATACAATGGCACAAGGGTAGAAAGGATGGCCACACAGAAAGGACCGAGGGCCAGGAAGGCTCTGTGAAGCCACCTAGGAAAGAACTGCTAGGACAGAATTTAAACAGTTTTTGAAATGGGGGACAGGCCTTCCCTGGTGGTCCAGTGGTTAGGCCTTTGCCTTCCAATGTTCAGGGGGTGCAGGTTCGGTCCCTGGTTGGGGAGCTGAGATCCCACATGCCTTGTGGCCACAAAGCAAACATAAAACAGAAGCAATATTGTAACAAGTTCAATAAAAGATTTTAAGAATGGTTTACATTTTTAAAAAAATCTTATAAAATGTGGGAAACTTCAAAAGGGAAATGAAACTAAGAATTTAACTGGATGTGAGGCCAGACAAAGAGAAGGGGATCAGAGGTGATTTGCCCATTGATGAGGGATAGGTCCCATTGTAGCCACGTTCACGTGAGATGCTCCAGAAGCACCAGTAGGCAGGTAGGAAGGAACGGTGTGGAAGTCAGATTTGAGCTTTGTGTGTATGTACTGGGGAGACACTGACATTCAGTAGTGATTTAAATAATATAAATGTAAAATGCACCTCCCCTCAACCCAAGGAGAGATTGGAACTGCAGGAACATGTGCAGTTATAAGGGTACATCAGAGGACATGAGTGAAGTCAGAAAGAGAAAAACAAGTACCTTATATTAACGCGTATATGTGGAATCTAGAAAAATGGTAGAGATGAACCTATTTCCAGGGCAGGAGCAGAGACGCAGAATTGAAGAACAGACTCGTGGGCACCGGGCTCGGGGGAGAAGGGAGGGTGGGATGAATTGAGAAAGCAGCGCTGACATATATATACACTCACACGTGCAAAATAGCTAGCTGGTGGGAAGCTGCTGCATTGCACAGGGAGCCCAGCTCGGTGCTCTGTGATGACCTAGAGGGGTGGGGTGGGGGGTGGGGTGGGGGGTGGGAGGGAGGCTCACGAGGGAAGGGGCATATGCACACACACAGCTGACTCACGCTGGTGCACCGCAGAAACGAACGCAATACTGTAAACCAGCTATCCTTCGATGTTAAAAAAAAAGCACATTAGGAAAGGCGAGGGCACGGTAAGTGCGCATGAACGGAAGTCAGAGGGGGCAGAAAGTTTCAAGATGGAGGAAGAGGCCAGAAATGTTAACATGAGGGCAAGTAGAGTTGAAGACTGAAGGGAACGCAGGATTCGGCAGTAAGGACACCACTGGTGACCTGTGGAAAGTCCCTTTCAGCAGGCACTTTGTCCTGGGGGTCATTCCGGGACTGCCCCCGGGGGCGGACTCCCGGGCTTTACTCCAAGGGGAGGCCGCCCTGCAGTACTTGGTAGGGTGGGGACTAAGCACCCAGAGCCCTTCAGCACGCTGATCCCTGGTGGTGCCTTTAATCACCTCATTCCTTCAGAATGACCAGCCTCTTCTGCAATCCCCGCTGACACATGTTCATCATTTTGAATCAGCATTCCAAATGACGCTGTCTTGTGAAATTCCAGATCTCTTTCCTTTCACCTTGAAAGCATCTTTGGCTCCTTTTCTCCTCCTCGTCCACCTTCGGTTTGTCACCAGGGTTCTCGGCCCCTGCTTTGCTGTCCTAGGACTCCAGTTTCTCGCAGCTGCAGGAGCAGCTCGCTGGCCCCCTCCCTGCCTCTGACCTCTGCTCCTCACCTCTGTCCTGGCCGCTGATGTTAGACGTGTTCCAGTTACTTGTGTGTGTGTGTGAAGTCGCTTCAGTCGTGTCCGACTCTTTGCAACCCTATGGACTGCAGCCAGTCAGGCTCCTCTGTCCATGGGATTCTCCAGGCAAGAATTCTGGAGTGGGTTGCCATGCCCTCTTCCAGGGGATCTTCCCGAGCCAGGGATCAGACCTCCACTTGCTTACGTCTCCTGCACTGGCAGACGGGTTCCTTACCACTGGCACCACCTGGGAAGCCTGTTGCCATTACTTACCGTCCGCTAAATCAATTCTGAACTCTTTATTCTAGGATGAAGAACTGTCTTGGGTTGCCACAGTCTTCCTTTCCAGCTGTATCTCTCATGTCTCCTCTGGACTTGTGTTCTAGCCTGGAAACCAATTTAAATTTCCACCAGGAACCCCTGGAGCTCTTCCACCTTTATTCCTGTCACTTTCTAGAAGCCTTTGCTCTATCACTTCTGGTCCAAAGTACGCATGCCCAGTTTGGCCCAGCTGACCTCTGTGAGGGTCTACCCCTCCTCACCCATCTTGGGACAGTTGATTTGGCTCCCAGGCTATAGGAGACGGGTGTCACCTGACCAAGTCAGGGTTTCTGAGGGCAGGAGTTCTTTAATGCATCCTACAGTGCCTTCCGGAGAAGGCAATGGCACCCCACTCCAGTATTCTTGCCTGGAAAATCTCATGGGTGGAGGAGCCTGGTAGGGTGCAGTCCATGGAGTCGCAAAGAGTCTGACACGACTGAGCGACTTCACTTTCACTTTTCACTTTCATGCATTGGAGAAGGAAATGGCAACCCACTCCAGTGTTCTTGCCTGGAGAATCCCAGGGACGGGGGAGCCTGGTGGGCTGCCATCTATGGGGTCGCACAGAGTCGGACATGACTGAAGCGACTTAGCAGCAGCAGCAGCAGCACAGTGCCTTCAAGTTCATGGTCACTACTGAGTAAATGTTGACTGCATGAGTGAATTGAGGAACAATAGGATCTTTTCAATTCACCTGTCTCCTGAGGTTCAAGGCCCCATTTGTAATTCACAGAGCCATGTTCCTCTTTCCAACCCCTCTGTTTCTGTTGACCTCCTGCCTTGCCACTGTCCACAGCAGATAAGACAGTCCTTTTGTCTTTTGTGGGGGGGCATGCCCCATGATATGTGGGATCTTAGTCCCCAGTCGTGTGGGGTGTCTTAGTTCCCTGACCAGAGATAGAACCCATGCTCCCTCCAGTGGAAGTGCAGAGTCTTAACTACTGGACCGTCCCAATAAGGTGAAAGTGTTAGTCGCTCAGTCATGTCCAACTCTTTGTAACCCCACGGTCTGTAGCCCACAACGCTCCTCTGTCCATGGGATTCTCCAGGAAAGAATGCTGGAGTGGGTTGCCATGCCCTCCTACAGGGGATCTTCCTGACCCAATAAGATAGTCCCTCTGAATAGGACCTACTGTCCCTGTTTAAGAAAATGCAGACAGATTGTGAAAATCAGGGTTCCAATTCATCTATGAAGTCAGCACCTATGAAGATGAAACAAGGAAAAAGCATTTTTCTCAAGAGTTCTCCCACCCATCAGACACTTGTCTGTTTTGTCTTTGCCTAGGTTGACTCCATCTGCTTTTTCCTTCTCTTTTTCTTTCTCGATAATGTGGCAGGCAATGGACAAGGGCTGGGAAAACATATTTTAGAGTATCTACAGCCTCCTCCATGATCAGGGAGTGAGGGAAAGTCTAAGGCAAGCAGCCAGATCTCCCGGGAAGCCTGCCTGAATCACCACCCCCTGAACACACAGACGGATAGATGGACTCACATGCGTGCAAACACGTTCCCTCCTCCCATGCCTGCAAGTGCAGCGGCATAAATATTAATAAATGAGCCACCTTAGTTCAAAAAGAAGATAGTGAAACAGCAAGATAGCTTTTCAGGTCCAAAAGGTTAGTCACCTTGTAATGAGATGGTCTTGCATGGAGATTGTTCTAGCTTCCAGACCAGTTTGAGACATTCAAGCATTTGGTTTTCACTTGCTGTCTGAGCCTTTTACTAATGAAACTGTAAAGGGAAAAAATCCTTTAAGTTTACAAAGGGTTTGCTAAATTCAAACACACATGAGTTTAAAGTCATTTAAAAGGAGCAATGAATTTGAACAAGTAAGCCAAGTATTTCCTGATTCTAGATTTTTTTTTAGTAAATTTCATATTTAATTGTAAGTTTTGGGAGAACAGGGACCATTAGACAGAGTCAGGCATGTGTTAAGTGAAAGCTGCATGTACTGAACGGTGGATTATAGAATCCTGAATTCATGGCTCCAATGAGGGAGAGTAGGATCATCGATCTTTGATAATGAAGAGGTGAGGTCAGATCGTTCATGAGGAGTCATGGTCTGGGTCCAGTTCAGGCTGCTGTGGCCTTGCGAGGCTCAGGTGCCCCCGAGAGGGGATGGACAGGAGATGGTAGAAGTCAGCCCCATGATTTCTTCTACAGCTCTTTGATGGCTAGTTATGAAATTGATCATCACAGAATGTGAGAATAATCCAGCCTAGAGTTAAGCACTTCTCATTCAGGAGGTAAGAATCAGAACAAAGCATACAGCATTTAAATTGTATCCAGACAGATGTGAGCAAAGGAAACCAGAGCTGGATCTAAGGCAATGGATCTGATGGGTCCTTTAGTAATTCAGATGTTAGTGACTTCCAACTGAAATAACTAATTGTTGGGCCTGCTTGGCCATTTAGAAACAACCATATGAAATTGGGTTTTTCCCATTCAAAATAAAAGAATTGTTTAATAAAGGCCTCTGTAATACCATTTGTTAGTTGACTTTTAATGAGTTCTGTTAGATAAGTGAGAAAACCCTTTTTTATTGGCACTCAGGGATTTCTGGTAGTACAGGATTAAAAAACAATGGGACTCAATACATGTGTCAACCTTACTTATGAAACAAAATTACTTATCCCAGCAGGATGAGGAGTATGATGTTTTCTGGAGGTCAAAAACCAATTTAAGAAGTTGATGGTGCTGTTTAAGTGGCCAAGAGGAAGAGTCTCTACAGAACTCTGACCTTAACAATATAGGTCGTTCCCAATTTACAAGCAGATTGTGTTCCAAAAATGTTTGACTGTCAATGACTTGTTTGGCACTTGAACTTCATTTCTCCTGAGAGATGGCAAGACAAGTAGAAGCCATGAGCCCAGTGGCTATAAATAAAGGAGGCAGATTCGTGCCCCAGTGAGAAAGAAGCCTATACATCCTCAGCTCCGCAGACAGAGCGATATGCCTGGACATGTTCTGATGAGCTGGCCACTCATGGGAAGAGTATGCAGCTCTTTGAGTAGGACTGAATGAGACTCATTTCTAGCTCTCCCACCTTCCAGCTGCTTGTCTTTCCACAGGTTATCTCTCTGAACCTCAGTTTCCTCATAGCAAACTGTAAAAATGACACCAATTTGCAATACAATTTTTTTCTTTTTTTCTCTTTTTTATGCCGGCCATGTATATCAAGATACCCTCTTAAACTGTTGGTGGGAATGCAAACTAGTACAGCCACTATGGAGAACAGTGTGGAGATTCCTTAAAAAACTGGAAATAGAACTGCCTTATGATCCAGCAATCCCACTGCTGGGCATACACACTGAGGAAACCAGAAGGGAAAGAGACATGTGTACCCCAATGTTCATCGCAGCACTGTTTATAATAGCCAGGACATGGAAGCAACCTAGATGTCCATCAGCAGATGAATGGATAAGAAAGCAGTGGTACATATACACAATGGAGTATTACTCAGCCATTACAAAAAAAAAACATTTGAATCAGTTCTAATGAGGTGGATGAAACTGGAGCCTATTATACAGAGTGAAGTAAGCCAGAAGGAAAAACACCAATACAGTATAATAACGCATATATATGGAATTTAGAAAGATGGTAACAATAACCCTGTGTACGAGACAGCAAAAGAGACACTGATGTATTGAACAGTCTTATGGACTCTGGGGGAGAGGGAGAGGGTGGGAAGATTTGGGAGAATGGCATTGAAACATGTAAAATATCATGTATGAAACGAGATGCCAGTCCAGGTTCGATGCACGATACTGGATGCTTGGGCCTAGTGCACTGGGATGACCCAGAGGGATGGTATGGGGAGGGAGGAGGGAGGAGGGTTCAGGATGGGGAACACATGTATACCTGTGGCGGATTCATTTTGATATTTGGCAAAACTAATACAATTATGTAAATTTTAAAAATAAAATAAAAATTAAAAAAATTTAAAAAATAAAACATTATTGAAAAAAAAAAAAGATACATACAATGATGCTTCAGTTCAATATGTCCAAACTCTCTCTTCTTCTAGCCTTGTTGTTGTTCAGTCTCTAAGTCTTGTCCAGCTCTTTGCAACCCCACGGACTGCAGCACACTGGGCTCTCTTGTCTTTTACTATCTCCCGAAGTTTGCTCAAATTTATGTACATTGAGTCAGTGATGCTGTCTAATCATCTCATCCTCTGCCACTGCCTTCTCCTCCTGCCCTCAATCTTTCCCAGCATCAAGGTCTTTTCCAGTGAGTCAGCTCTTCGCATCAGGTGGCCAAATATTGGAGCTTCAGATTCAGCATCAGTCCTTCCAGTGAATATTCAGGGCTGATTTCCTTTAGGATTGACTGGTTTGATCTTCTTGCTGTCCAAGGGACTCTCAAGAGTCTTCTCCAGCACCACAGTTCAAAAACGTCAATTCTTTGGCACTCAGCTTCTTTCTGGTCCAGCTCTCACATCTGTACATGACTACTGGAAAAACCAATAGCTTTGATTAATATGGACCTTTGTCAGCAAAGTGGTGTCTCTGCTTTTTAATATGCTGGCTAGGTTTGTCATAGCTTTTCTTTCAAGGAGTGTCTTTTAATTTCATGGCTACAGTCACTGTCGGCAGTGATTTGGGAGCCCAAGAAAATAAAATCTGTCACTGCTTCCACTTGTTTCCCTTCTGTTTGCCATGAAGTGATGGATCAGATGCCATGATCTTAGTTTTTTTTAATGTTGAGTCTTAAGTCTCTTCCCTGGTGGCTCAGACAATAAAAAATCTGTCTGCAGACTGGAGACCTGGGTTTGATGCCTGGGTTGGGAAGATCCCCTGGAAATGTGAATGGCTACCCACTCCAGGAGACTTGCCTTGGAGAATTCCATGGACAGAGGAGCCTGGCGGGCTAAGTCCATGGGGTCGCAAAGAGTTGGGCATGACTGAGGGACTTTCACTTTAATCCTCTAGCCTTAATCCTTTTTACCAACTGATTACCATGTCCTGTTGTTTTTACTTTTTAAATCTCTCTGAAATGTTTCTTTTTCCCTCCACCTCCAGTGCACTACCCAAGATAAAGCCACCCCATCTCTTTGACCACAAGACCCTTAAATGTGCCTCAGTCTCTCCCACTTGGACATTTGACTAAGGGATGTCCTGTTCTTGTTACTGTTCCCCTCTCATCCATTCTTGACAGCTTAAGAGCTCTTCGGAGCTTATTAAAATGCAGATCTGATCCCCTGGGTTCCAGCTTAAAATCATTCAATAGCTTCTCATGGTGCTTTGGATAAAAACCAGACTCCTTAACTTGAATTTCAAAACCCTGCATTATGTGACCCCTGCCACCTCCTCCATCCGCATTCATAAGGTCCTTCCTTCCGGACTCCACTTGCTGCTGTGCTCACCTGTTGAGGCCCCTTCAAAGTGCCATACTTGCTCCCTCCTCCATGTCCAGCCATGAAACAGGTGGTCCTCTTGCCTTGGAGCAAGGCTTACCTTACTTACCTGGCCAACTGCTACTAACACTTAGGATATGACTTCACTACCTGCTACCCTCTCTGTTGTAGGCTAGTCTTGACCCCATGGGTGACTGGGGGTCAAGAGCAACCCCCAGTGCTCCCCCTCTCAGAATACTTTGTTGTGATTTCGGGTTGAGTTGTGTAGTTTTCCTTCAGGTTAGAAGGCTGGTGTTGTAGGGGAAGGTGGGGGTAAAGAGTACACAGATTTCAGTTCCACCCTGTATTCACTGGTCAAGTTATCATCTTTATGCCTCCGCATCTGTAAAGTAACGCTGCTTGCCTCACAGAGTTACCCTGAGAGTTCAGTGAGATAATACTGTGTGTGTGTGTGTATGTGTGTGCACGCGCACAAGTAGACAATAGGTGCATGCATGCTCAGTTGCTCAGTGGTGTCCAGCTCTTTGTGACCCCATGGACTATAGCCCAGTGGGCTCCTCTGTCCATGAGATTTCCCAGGCAAGAATACTGGAGTGGGTTGCTGTGCCCTTCTCCAGGGGATCATCCCAACCCACAGATGGATGCCATCCTACATTGGCAGGTGGATTCTTTACCACTGAGCCACCTGGGAAGCCCCATATATACATATATGTGTGTATATATAAAAGGTTTAAGTGTATTAACTAGTCCATGGAAAATAAGTCTTCGATAAGCTGAGATGCATGAATAGTGAGTACTTAGTAGATGCACATTTTTGTTGTTGTTTTGTTTTGCTGTTTTAAGCTGACTATTCCTAAGACAGTTCTACTGGGCATGCACTTTATCGTTTTTTGTTTTTTTTTTTAATGTTCCACTGGCTGAGATTAGAGTCCCAAAAGTAAAAAATGTGAGTACTGTGTTTGCTTTCCCATTTGCTCATTTTTTTCCGAGTCTGAGTAGGGGTGATGTAAAGATGTACAGTGATGTAGAATGTGGGCAAAGATGATATTTCCAGAGCCTGTTTTCCAGTCAACCCTAGGGCATCTCCTGCCTTATTAGCTGTAGATTCTGCCTCTGCCCACAGTTCCTGAGTCCTTGCCTGTTTCAGACCCCTTCCTGTTAGAGTCACTGGCTGGGCAGGGCCGTGCCAGGAGGCCTAGGCAGCAGGCTCATTCAACAAAGACAGGACCAGAGAAGGCACACAGATCAAAGCATTCTCAGGGCTTCCTACTTCAATCTGTAAAAAAAAAAAAAAAAAAAAAAGTGTGTGGTTGGGTGTGTTTTAGATGGAGTCACCAAATAAATTTCAAAGGCAAAACACAAATTAGTACAGCATGAGTTCTGTGACATTTGTTAAAGGTCTTTGGAGAAGATGACAAAACAAGGAACTTCCCACACGCACGGGCCCTGAGCTTTGGTGCAAACATCACATGTGAAAAATCAATAAACATGCACCTCGCCACTGAATTTTCTGAGGGTGGACTTATTACCCCTTGTTCCCGGAGAGTCACCAGGCTTCGGAAGAGGTCTTGTCCTTGTGATTTTCATATGAGTCACTGGGGGCTCTTGCCCCCAGAGGCACTTGGTTATGATTCAGCGTGGAGCACCCTGAAAGGACTCGGCTTCCGGGAGTCTGTGGTGCGGTGGGGGTTGTGGTGGTTCCGCGTTGGCATGAGGCTTAATTGACACCTTTGATGTAGCCTAAGACAGAACCCGCACCTCCCACTGCTGCCTGGAAGACGTCAGCCTTACGCAGGAAAGGCATCTGCTGATGAATCCTGCCTCTCATTCAGCCTGCTCTGGGAGCAGCCTTAGCCATCCTTAACTAATCCAGCCGCTTCCCTCCTCCTCCCTCCGCGGTGCTGGGTTTAGTGCTGAGAAGGGATCTCGCTCTTGCTCTTGTCAGGTTAGCCACTGAGACTGTGTCCATGTTAGAACTCATAGAAGGTAAGTTAAATGCATGATCGCTCTCTCCCTCATGGAAAAATGTTGATGTTGCACCCTGGAGAATGTGTGCCTCTCCCTGCTAACCCGACTTCCTGGGCTGTGGATGTAAAACATGTAACAAAAGAAAAGTTGACATTTTTATAGGCGGAATAGTGGTGACTCGATACATCTTTGTAGAGTCATGTCTTTTAAGTGTTTTGTCAGTATAGAGGCACTGCTACAAAGAGGAAAGGATGACTTACTTGAGTTCTGTGACTTTGACTCAGTCTAGGGATAATGTGTAGCAGTCTTGAGAGACAGGTTGATTCTGGTGATTTAAACCTGTTTAAAAGAAAAAAAAAAAACAAACCAGTTTTCTCTTCAACAGCAGGACAAACTAACTGTGAGGAGTTTCAGAGTGTCTGTGCCAATTACTTCGTCCTGCTGGAGTCAGGTCCTTCCCAGTTAGGCTGGGGTGTACAGGGCACAAGTGGATGCAGGAACTTAACTTGAATTGAGTTCTTAACTCTTAAAAAGACAGCAGTCTGCTTTCACAGGTCACTGGGAATATTGCTTATGAGCTGTGCTAATACTTACTTCCACTGGCTTGTACTAGGAAGCTAAACTATTAAGCATGAATTCCATTGAAAAATGTCTCAGAACCACATGCCTAAGATCTCTGTGGACACAGTTAAAAGCATCATTAATAAATCATCAGAAAAGTTGTGCGAAGTACTTTTTTTTTTTTCTATGTAACCTGCTGCTATATTTAACACAGGATTCACAAAACAAGTGAATTTCTGAAGAAGGTTTCTCCCTGAAGCTAGTGTTCAGGACCGTAGATAAAAAGGTGTCTGGAATTTTAGCAAATGCCCCTTTTTAATTGTTTGTTGCTCTGTGAAGCTGATTCGTCAGGAGAATTATTTAATAAGCCATTTTTTTTCTGTCTGTGATTCTCTGTGCTTCCAGTTAATGGAACCCCGGGTAGTCAGCTCTCTACTCCTCGCTCGGGCAAGTCTCCCAGCCCGTCACCCACCAGCCCCGGAAGCCTGCGGAAGCAGAGGGTAAGAGAATAAGCATGCTCCTCGTTTAAGACCTGTCCGCGTCTTGGTGCAGATGGCACAGTGCCAGCAAATAGCCCTCTCGAGTTAGGGCTGCTTGTCTCTAAGGAAGAACCAGGTGAGGGCAGGAGGTGACCGACAGTGGGTTGCTGGTTTTGGCTCTGGTTTCTCTTAGCTAGGACTTGGGACCTTAAGTTTCCCAGTAAAAATTGTCCTGATCTTCATTCCAAGAACAGACAGTTGCTGCTTCACTTTTAAACACCTTTCTCTTTTTGTCGGGAACACACAAAGATTTTAATGGCACTGGTTTGTAAACTTCCTGGGCTGTAAGGATTTTCACTGGAGGCCTGATCGCTGGTCACCAGCCTTCCTTAAGAAGGGAAAGTGCCTGGTTTGAAGGGTAGGCGGGCCCTGGCGGGACTTGCTTTATGGCAGAGGATGGTGATCCAGAGCCACTGAGGGTCTGTGCTGCACAGACGCGTACGTGTGACCTGTGTTTTTGTGAATGAAACCCACACTGAGCACCTTCTCTTTCATCACGACCTGCATGTTTCTTGTAGCTTCTTGTGTAATAATGGAGATGTTGATTGAGTTTGGAGATCAGAGTCAAAAGCTACTGGAAATGGTGTTAGTTTCCCCATTGCTAAGGGAGAGGCTGGGGGTTAGCTCTTCTTTCTGGATGGGAGAGCTGCTGTTTGGATCCGCTCACAACCTGATTTAATTTTCCAGTAGGATCAAGGCAAGAATAAAAGTAGTGGGATGGGGAGGAGGCAGATGGTACAGTGGAGGCAACAGGGGGCCTTTCAGTGTCCTGATTTCACAGGCGAGTGGGGAGGGATGTGTGCTCATAGGAGCTCTGAGGATGCTGTTCCCTGAACATTTTAATAAGTGAGTGCTCCTTGACAACTTTTGAACTCAAACCTGGATTCTTGAATTTGGTCTCTTGTCCTGTGTGCTTTAAAATGAGACTTCTACGTTGCATACATTTACACTGCCTCCGAGAGGGAAGCACCCCTTTGCAAGCCTCCTGCCAAGGTTGTGTTCACATACCCTCTAAAATGGTGGGCAGGGGACCTGAGTCAACCCCTAATCCGTTTGGAGCCTGGCCCGCCAACATAGCAGGTTGTATCATCCTGCTCCGCTGGCCCTCTTAATGTCAGGTCTGCCTTGTTTAGATGATGCAGTGAGGCCTGGAGCTGGGCACCAGTTCCTCTACTAAATGGCTGTGTTATCGTAGGTAAGTCTGCGGTCCTCTTCAGGCCCCAGTCAAAAAAACAAAACAAAAGACTCTTTCCAGATAGAAAATGTTATCATTACTCCAATTCCATCTGAGTGCAATACCTCTGCTTTCTTCTTGGTCACAGAATTTGGCATTTTAAAGTATAGAGATCATTAGTGACCTACTAGAAGAAGAAAGGTCCAGATTCACTTAATCTCCCAGATGTCTGTGGTTGAGTGGAGGAAGGGGTAATGAGTGGTTCTTTTCTCATAAATGTTCCCCAGCAAGGCCCCCGTCTATAGGGGCAAGCCATTAGAAATAGGATAGGGACTTACTTTCCTGGTGGTCCAGTGGTTAAGACTCCATGCACCCTATGCAGAGAGCATGGGTTCAATGCCTGGCTGGGGAACTAAGATCCTGTATGCCCCACAGCAAGGCCAAAAAATAAAATAAAAGTAAACTTCTAATTTAAAAAACAATAGGTCAGATGGGGCCCTCTCGCATAGAACAGTCTCTCTTTTGAAGTGTATACTCTGGAGAGTATACTTGGCATTGAAATCTCTCGTCATCCTCTGGACTAATTACATTAGATTCGGGATTCAGCTCGTACTTAGCTATCGAGGTTAGATTAGAGTGTTTGAGACTCCCTGCCAGCAACCTGAGCGTCTCTCCTGCTGGCTATATGGAGGAGACTTCCATCTTGGGGACATAAAAGGCTTGGCACAGCTGTCCATTTGTTGGCAAATGAGGTTAGAATGTGCTGCTTCTTCCCTCTGTATTCCCTACTTCACTACAACTGTGTCCAACTGAGGCAGAAAATTTCCATCCAGCTCCGAGCAGCTGTGTGGCCAGTGGCTTATGTAATTAACACTGCCAGCGCTTGGAAAGTGATTATAAGGCATGGTCCTCTTAGAGAGTCTTCATTTTGTCGTTTAAGCTACCAATGCCAGCCCCGTACTTGAGAGGGAAAAAACAATCCCATTTGTTTTAAGGAGACAAAGGTTTATCATCATCTGAAAACAGTTATTAAGCACATGTTGTGAGCAGAGCACGAGATAGTTTAGAGATGGTTTAGTTTCCAGGCTTTTGAATTTAGGCCATAAATGAACATCCTCCATCCATGTACCATGTCAACGAGTAGAAACATTCCCAGCTGCTTTAGTGAGAGGCGCTTTCATCTTGGTGTGGAGGCAACTACATCAAATAATCCCTCCCAGTTAAAATGAGCCTAGAATATCCCTAAAAACCAATCCTGTTTCAAATTTGGTTAATATTCTTCTCAAATGGTTGGCTGTACTCCTATGCAGGAAATACTGAAATAAGTGAAAGATGGCAAGTGCTAAAAGAAGACACTTCAAAGAATAAATATAACTCTTTTTATTGCAAATTGGAAAACAGTAGCTACTTCTATTTTTCCTTCTGTGTTGCCTAGCAACATGGCCAGGAAAATGAGTTGGCTGCTTCTCTCGCCAACACACACACTCACACACACACTCTCACACACTCACACACACACTCTCACACACTCACACACACATTCTCACACACTCACACTTCCTACCTCATTTTGAAACACACGAATGTAAGTTGCTTTTTTTTTAAGGATTGTTGAGACATTGACTGCTTTTTCACAAATTAAAAAAACCTGTATTTTTATTTATATCATTTATGATGGTTTAATCAGCTTTTTTTCCTTCCCTTAAAATTACATTTTGTTACCTCCTTCCGTATTTTAGAATAGTCCTATACAATAGGAATCTGCACGCCAGATACTTTTCTTGATGAAAACCCCGATGGCAGTGTACCGAGTAACTGTCCTATTTTTCCTAAACACTGTCATTTAAATTTGCTGTCTAGAAGTGTTTGGTCACAGAAGCAGATCCTGGAGGATCTCTTCTATCCATGAACTTTCTGGGGTCTCATTCCTTAATACATCAGGAAGAAACGTGTTACATTGTGTAGGTCGAATGAAGCTCCCCATTATACTCCCACATGGCTGACTTTTGTAGATTATCTGATCAGTCAGATGATGTGAGGAGTGGGTGGTTCAAATTAGAAAGGAAGCCAGGATTCTAGACACTCTCTGCAGATATGAGCTGGTTGCCTGGCGACCAAACAGAAGGATCTTGTAGCAGAAGGAGGCGGAGGGAAGAAGAGGGGAGGTGACGGGTGAGCTTTTGGGTAACCAGGAAGAACTTTGGGAAGGGAGAGAGGAGGTCAAGTTCGCATTCTTTCTGTCTTCCAAACATATTGTTTTGAAAACGCAGTGTTTATTGGGTGTATGCAGCACACAAATGCAACCTTTGGGTTGCTGCTATGGGACCGGAATTTGCTGAGTGCCCGCTGGGGCTCCTAATCAATTATTGTGTGAGGTAAGCATGTTCCTCTTCTTCCCAGAATGGGATGGAAGTGTTTGAGGAAGAATTGCCTTGACACATAGTAGCAGGGTGGCACTGACAGACCTCGGGCTGTAGAACTCAACTGCGCACAAAGGAAGGCGAAAGCTCATGAGCAGCTCAAGCCAAGAAGGCAAAATAGCATCCTTTGCATCTGTTTAGATGGCTTCTCAGCTGTGATCTTTCCTCTTATCCAAATGTGGTGACTTTAGAAGGTCTAATGACGTTAGAAACCAAGGATGCCCATTCGGTGTTGCTCCACTCCTGAGAGAGCCACAGGGCACCTAAGAAACCCAAGTAAACAAATCTGTACCGCCCTTCGTCTTACAGGACCTGTATCGCCCCCTCTCTTCGGATGATTTGGATTCAGTAGGAGACTCAGTGTAAAAGAGACAATGGAGCAGTGTATATGGTTTGTGGTTGGGTGAAGGTTTCACGTTTCCTAAGCAAAAGTCTAACAGCGAAATACACAAAAGAGTTTTGCATACCTTGAAATGATAAACCCCAAATCATATAAAAGGAAATATCCAGGCATTTCATATTAATCCTTGAAGGAGATTATTTTTTTTTTTCCTATTGAGGAGATTTGATTAATTTGATTGAGGAGACTGAACACAAATGGGCTCAATTGGTGAGGCTTTTGTGCCAGACCTGGCTCTAGATGAATTTCATATATGGGCCCGATCTTAGTGTCAGAACAAACTAATGGTGTAGCAAGACAGAGTCATAATTTCTTTAGATGGGGTTTTCTTTTTAATCAGAAGTAGACATGTAGATACAATTTTTCTGTACCTTTCTGTGCAAATTTTCTGGCCAAGCAGGTTAAAATGGCACTAAGCAGACATTTTCTCCTAAAGTTATATAGTCTTCATAAAATTTGGATTGCTGATTTTTAAAGTACTTTTATTGCAAATTAATACAAGTATTCGATTAGAGTTCTTTTTCTTCCTAGACAATATTCAGAGCTACTTATCATACTCCTCATATGTGGATTAACATATGAGGAGAAACTGGCATGTGAAATATACAACTCGTGAAGACTTACATTAAGCATTAGGAACTTTATTTTTGTTGTTAAAAGTAAATTTTACTCTTTATACTTATCTTTCATTGAAAACAGCATAAGCATAGATTAAACATGAAGAACTTGTTTAATGGCATTACTATAAAATATATAATTCCTCCTTACAATCATGTATGCAATTTTTCAAATGTATAAAGGCTGAAGTTATGAAATTTTTTTTTTTAAACATACAGACCTAAAAAAAATGTGTCTGGACTTCTTCCAAAAAACCAATTTGAAAAGCAAAAATTCTCTTAAACAGTACTATATAAATCAGGTCCCAAATAGCCAAATCTCTATTTGGATACATTCTGGATCTTACTGGTATTTTGGAAATTTTCATATGCAAAACTCCTTCGTGTTAAACTAAGTCTATGATTATAACCCATTGTTAAGCATTAACCTACTAATTCTGCTTTCCTAGTCCTCTATTTAAAAATTATAGTCAGCTTTGCTTAAACATAAAACATTTATTTTTAAAGCTGAATGTTAAGAATGAATTTAATGTGTATGGTCTGTTGTAGTTAAGCCATGCCCTAGTGATCATTTAGTTTTACTAGTTCAGACACTAACGATTTAAGACTTGTGTAGCATGGTTTTGCTATTTCACAGGCTTGAAATATCTCAGTAGGTGATAAATTCACAATGAATGATGCCATTTGGAGGTTTGTACTTGTTTTTTTTCCCAAAAAATTTTACTTGAAAATTGAATTTAAAAACAAAATGTTTGATTCAAGATGGAGAGAAATTCAGTTGTCATATAATGTTTTAAATGTTATCAGTTTATCTCCTTGATAAATTGCTCAACTATCAAATTTTACCATCTGGTTTATAGTTACATATGCTACTATCTCACTTTCCAAGTGAATAAAATATTCCAACCATAAGAAGAAGAATATTTTTTAAAAAGTCCAGGCAACCTAACAGCATTTGAAAATTTAGCCTTGTAATAATTAGTGCCTTATTATCCTGTCTGTTGGAGAGAAAGACACTTCTCTGGCAGGTTATTTGAGAACCGCAAGCCGAACCATTCCATCTTGAAAGAACAGTTCATAATAATACCTGTTCCAGACTTCAGGTTTTAAAACTGTTTCCAATAGAAATTGTGAACAGAGACTCCTGCTGAGATCAAAAGACTGCTTTGTTTTAGCTGAAACAGTAAACATCTGTGAGGTTGCCTGTGCTGGTGTCTGTTCTAGTTATGTCTTCGTAAAATGCATTACTTAATACAGCTGAGTCCATAAAAGATTAGTATGTATTTGACTGAACTGTCAAAAATGCAAAGAAAGCAATGGAACAGTTACCTTAAATCTGGTGGGGGTCAGATAGTCCAGAACAAAAATAAATTCTAGTAATTTTAACTTCCCTGAACTGTCAATCTTTTGGACAGCTACTGCTTAGAGAGGTCCAATAAACGCTATTTGTTCTGGGTAAGTGGCAGATATCGCCAACTGATATGAAGCCCAGGGCTTTGTTTAGACACGGCAAAAAGGAACTGGACTTGTGCTAATTGCCGATAGATATCATGGCCAACTTTCCATTCAAGCGGTTCTGAGGGAAATGCTATTCCACAGCATTTAATCTTTTGAACATATGACTTTTATTAAAGGACTGTTCAGAGGCAATATATATCATTTACTTTTTGAAACTAAAATCCCTCAGAGATTGAAACAGCACACCATTTATAGACTTTGAGATCTCTTTCTGTGCAGAGCATAATTCCATTATACTAAAACAGAAATATATATGAAAAAATCCTTAGCATCAAACTAGATGTTTTCAGTTTTTTTGGTGGAACTGAATTGATGATTTATAGGCACTTAAGATTTACTTACTTACAGAATTCTTTTTAGAATATTAGACACTGAATTTTTAAATTGTTCTCCTGGGCAGAAGAGACCTCCAGGAAAAGCAATGCATTTTTGTCCTTATGGTAAACCTGAAATGCTCTGTGAAGACACTGCGCTCTAGGTAACAGTTTGATACTTTTTTTCATTTGCACTTATTTTTTTTCCTTTAGTCATCATAGAGAACAATGTAATAAATATACTCCTGCTTTTAGCATTTAGAAAGGCAAATCCTAATCATTTATCAAGTATAAACTTCATTGTGAACTCAAAAGACTGGTTCTGAAAGCCACATGGTTTATTTCTTCTTTGTCTTGCTTAATTAGGTGGGGGTGGGATGGGGCAGAAATTTCCCTGTTTTCATACTGTCGTAGACTTTTCAGAAGTTTCAGGTCCACCCATTTACACACACCCCTGTGTTCTTAAATTGGCTCATCTAAATATTTTAAAAAATCAAGTATCTTCTAAAAATATTTTGAACCAGCATTCAATTGCCATATGGGTTCCCTGTGTTAACCAGCAGAGGTTTTGGTTACATCCAGTGTAAATCTATACATGATTTTTTTTTTCATTTAAAAACAATGAAATCTAAAAACCACATTTCTTAAAACAAATTAATATATAGAATAATATCCTTGAAAAATAATTCCATACATTTTAGCTATTGAACTACCAAATTTTTCATATGTGGCATGTATCTACCCAGGTGTGTAGGCATTCATATAAATTTGCAAGGGTCAGTGTGTAAATGGGTGTGCTTATGTAAGTATTGTGTATATTTATAGACCATGAATAGTAAAGTATGGTATTTGTGACACAGCCTTGTAAGTTACTGGCTCTTGTGGAATTGTATGTAAAACCTTTGTGTCATAAATCATTACACATGACATATTAATTGGGGCATGTTTAAGTTCAAAGGTAGTTTGCTAAACTAGCATGGCAAAATGGTTCCAAATAATAGACAGATGTACTGATTTAAACAATTTGAAAACCAGATAAACAAACAAAAATTTCAAATTCAGACAAATTCAGTGTTTTATTAACTATTAAATATAAGCATTCATTAATGCTTATATTGTTGTGACTTGATGGTCTACTATTAAAGTGATTATATACTATCACTGATGTTTCTCTAATGTGTATGATTTGTGGCAGTTGTCAATCAATATTCATTAAAAAAGCTGATTTATAGGGTTGTGAGTAGCTGAGTATTGTACTGAAACATGAACAGAAGAAAATCCAAACTGTATTTGATTTGAACTAAGTTTCATAACAAAGCCAGATAACCTATAAGGCAGGTCTGTATGTTCTTTCAAACATGATTCAAAACTGTTGATGTATTTTCAGTAGTAACCTTACTATACTTGCCATGTGTGTATATATCTATATAAATATATGCACACTTGAAACTGTTAACTGAGTGAATACACTATATATGCATACATTGTCTATTTATGCATATTTGCATTAGCCTGATTAGCATCTCTAATTGTGCATGTCAGTAACAACAGTATCCCACAGAGGTGTAGTGTGAAAATTAGAGATATATTGAATTCAATATACCAGTTGCCTGATGCAGTTTGTTATACTGTCAGCTGAAAAATACTTGTAATTTTGTACCTGTAACGCATGTGGAAAAGATAGGAAATCTGAGGCCCTAGCTATAATTTTTCAGGGTGCATGATATATAGTGTCTTTAAAATGTGGTTCGTTTTAGTAAAGATGATGGATAAATTCCAAGATAGTATAAATGATGCATGTAATACATGGGTGTTTATATTATATATGGCCACAAAATGGTTTTGAAGCTAGGGTAGAAGGTATCTGAAAGGTCATAGACAAAGAACTATGAAATTTAATTTTCTTGTGATTTTCCTTTGAGTTTATATTCATCAACAAGCAAGGAATCAAGTTTATTCTCAGAACATTTAACTTCAAAATATACTATAAATGTTGCAAATTTGGATAAAATTTTTATAAAGAGGTTGATATATTTCCTGCTTACATTTTGAGTTGCCTGGATATGTATTCTCTTAAAAAAGAGCATTTGGTGTTAAAATGTTTTAAACAGCAACAGGTTTTAAAACTTCGTCCGTTGAGGCCATCAGCAGGGTTTTATAGAGTGAAATGCTGAAAGGTTTCATTGAGCTCCCCGGTTTTGAAAGCTCCATCACTGTGCTGTGGTTTCATTGTACAATGTTGTACTTCGTGTTTCACACTGGACCATGTTATTCCTCTCAATGTTGTTACGCTTACCCTTAGAATAACTGCATAATAAACAGGAAAAACTGCCTGTGTTGTTCAGTGACTTTCTTTCAGAAAACTTGGTAAGTAGACACTGAAAATGAAATGACTGTGTGGAGTAAGGTTTACCTTCATTATCGTATTTATGGTGTTTGGTGACGTGATTAGCATCGGTAGGTGAGACTTAAGAGACTGCAGAGTGAGAGCGCGTGACATCCAAAGTATCAGATACGGACAGTTAACAGTGAAATAAGACTATCTGGCGAAGAACTCTAGTTTACTTGGGTTTAGTAAAATCATTCCTTTCCTCTCAGGTTTGCCTTAAGAGTGAATATATCAAACAAATTGGCAACTGTTTCTCTTGAAAAAAAAAGAAATTTTAAATATACTTTCTCCTAGGCATGAAGGCATTTTTCCCAAGGTTGCCTAATTTTCAGGGGGAAGAATGTGTATGTGTATATAGGTACATGTGTGTGTGAAAGTTATTTTAAAAGCACCAAATGAGATTATGTATTTATTATAAATAAATATATAATGTTTTATTATATGTTTATATAATATAAAAATTAAATAACTATAATAAATATATAATAAAATACTTGATTGCCCAACTTTAATATAGAATTAAAACCAATAATCTATTTCATTCATAATATGATATTCTAGTTGGAAAAAATTATTTACATTAAAATTATTATAGAAGTCTGAAATTCTATATAAGTTTTAAATCTAACACACTTTTACTAGGTTCATTTTAACTTTGAAAGTATAATTTGCTTTAATTGGTTCTCTTTATTATTTCCATGGACACCAAATGTAGTGGATGCTGAAAACAGTAATGGGAACAACTGGAAGGAATGTTTGAAAGTGAAAGTGAAGTCACTCAGTCATGTCCAACTCTTTGTGATCCCATGGACTGTAGGCCACCAGGCTCCTCCGTCCATGGGATTTTCCAGGCAAGAGTACTGGAGTGGGGTGCCATTGCCTTCTCCAGAGGATCTTCCCAACCCAGGGATCGAACTCAGGTCTCCCGCGTTATAGGCAGACACTTTACCGTCTGAACCACTAGGGAAGTCCCATTTTCACTTTACAAATTTATAAAATTCCAAATTGTGCTTTACTTTCTGAATATAAAGTTTAAAATAAAATGGAGCACATGCCTGAAAAAGTAGTGACTAGCTTCCTTCTTTGGGAGAAGGAAGTAGTAGAGGCAGAGCAGAATGCCTGACAGAGTCATAACTAAATACATTTACTTTTGATATCTTGGCTCCCGTGGTTTCGCTGTCATGGATTTAATGTCAATATTCTCATTTTCTTTTTCTCTTCCTCTAAGTAAACCAATTTCATGAATACCAGTTCTATAGTCTTTTAAAAACTTTGTTTATAACAAGCTTTTATATGTTTCACTGTTCATTCTGAGTTATGCACAGGTTGCCTGTGCCATAAACGTTAGGTTTAAACATTCTATGGAGAATGCAGACAAAGGAATTTGGGAAAAGAAATTTCTTTTGTGCCTTGTTTCAAGTAATAGAGCCTTATTAATTATTGCATATTGATGTCATCAACTTATTGTTCTTTACCCACTTGCAAAGTAAATGTATGATTTTTCTGTTTGCACACACAGTCCCTTGGGTCTCAAGCTCTCTACACCAAGATTATGAATTAATTTTGCTACATGAGGTCATCTTTAGAGATTCTACAGACCTCAAGTCAGGATCACCAAGACAATTATAAGAGTTTGTTAACTATTTGTTGGTTGTGTTTCCTTTATAAAATTGATCCAGTTGATGTTTAAATATTATATTGCCATTTTCCAAAAAAAAAATTACCAGAGTAATAACCATATCCCAAGACAAAATGTGAAATGTTAATAATACAATTATCAAGACCGAGCTAAAGTTATCTTGTGAAATTTTTCTCCCTTGCTTACATCAGTCGGATTGATTGGATATTTCTGTAATCCTTATTTGGTGTGGACCCCACCTGAGTAACACCAATAATATGAATACAAATGGCAGGAGTAACTCATACCGTTTATATTTGAAATGAACTTTTTTATCACATAGTCATCAGATACATCTTGGTAAAATGTGGTTAGAACTGTTATGTCAGCTTTCTCACTTACTTCAAAAAGTGTGATATGTTCTCCATCTGTTATATGATCCCAAGCTAAATAGCTACACTTCGGATGTGTTCTTACTTAGGGCAGTGCTTTTATGAAGGTGTGCCATAAAAGCATCCAGGTGCCAGCAACCTGTCCACCTGGTTCCCGTTAAATTCGCTTCGAGGTGATGACATTTCAAATGTCACAGTATCTCTTAGAGCAGCCAATTGCATTAAATTATAAAATAACTGTGTTTTTCACTATACACCATATGCCTTGGAATTAGCAAACTGATTGAAGCAAACACAAAATCTTATGATCATGTATACTATGAAATGGTTTATGTTCTCTGAAAAAAATTAATAAATTGATTTCATTTATAAGCATGGCAAAATGTAAGTGGACTCTTCAGCTCTATGTAGGTCATAAATAAGACTGATTCATCTCATTGGGTTAATTCTAAAGAACATGAACTACACATTTCCCCTGTATTAGGTTCAAAATCCTTCAATCAGACTTAGGGCAATAATCAAAATGTTCACAGTCTGTCTAAAGTAGTATATTTAGGAGTAGTGACGAGGGTACATAGAGGGCCATGATGATTACTGAATGGCTTCAACTGAGAGAGTGCAGTATGTTAGGTAATAAAGTGAGAATCCAGAAAATAACAGGCTGGAAGGATAGGAATGTAATAAATTCAACATTAACATGAATAACTGAGAAGTCTTAGACTCGACCCAAAATACTAACCTCTCAAATACAGAATATGGAGATCTGACACCGTATAGGCTTAAAAGGTATGTTGTTACCTATAAGCCAATATGATCTTTAAGTGCATTGGTATTCTATTCACAAAGAAGAAAACACTACCATTCTCTGTTGTGTGTTGGTCAGGGCACACCTAGAATATTTCATTTACTTTGAGCACCAGCATTAACCAGAGATATTGACAAATGGAGGATCAAGGGGTCATGGGGTCCTGTCTTACGACAAATAACCAGAGAGACTGGGATTATTGAAATGGAAAAAGAGAAGACACAGAAGGGGTTCAGTGGCTCTTTCCAAATTTTGGAAGCCTTGTCCTGTTGGGAAATGCAGTGTACTGGGTGGCTCCAGAGGTGCGAGATTAGAAGGACAAACGGAAAGTGTAAAGGGGCATCATTGGCACATAACTCACCTGTTAACAGTTAGCGGGCCGCCTCAGGAAACAGCGGGTTCAGTACTGGAGCTGTTTGCACAGAGGCCATTTGACCCTGGGATTTTTATAGTGGGCATTTGGTCTCTCAATGGAAGTAGGATAGAAGAGGTAATATTTAAGGTCCATTTCAGTTCTGCAATTCTTTGAATCCATGAATGGTCATTGTCTTGGAAAGGTGTATAAGGTTTAACCACTTTACTTCTTTGAGGAAAAGCAGAAGTAACGAGAAATTGAATACATTTATTTTACTGTATTTGAGCATAGTGAACAAAATTAGAACTTTCCATTTTTAGAGTACCGTATTTGTAATTAAATGTCCTCTTACAACTGTCTGTTACCTTCAGATAGCGTGAAATTTGAAATGACCTGGACTACATTTTGAAAAGTAAAGTTGAAAATAAGCAATTTTAAGCATAAGCAGACTTGTGTTAACCCTACTTTTTTTTAAAAACCAGGGCCTAAAACCTTGAGGGGTTTTGTTCATAAGGCAGAGAAAAACACAGCTGGCACTGTAGCAAGCGTTCAGGGCATCAGACAATTGGTGGCATTGTTGAAAATGTAATTCATTAGTTGATAAGGCAGTTTAGTGAATAATATCCAGCAAGTTTATTAAACATTACAGTTTAAAAGAATGCTTTCACATTATTTGGGTGAGTGTTCTGTGTTGAGTGTCTGGTGTTCTTATTAAAAGAACAAGATTTTGGAATCGAGTCCATAAGTTGTAGGCATCTTTGCTAGGAAATACACTACTAGTCTATTAATTTGAATGCTTGATTCTGAAAGAATGTGTCTTTGTATTCTAAAACACCATATGATGGGACAGCACCTGCCATCCCAAACCACAATGTGTCTGCATTATTAAACACCATTTGTGATGCTGCTGGAAGAAATTCGAGGATTGAAAGGCTCAGAAGAGAAGCTCTACATTGTAAACATTTCTTGACAGTTTTTCTGCTTGGAACAGGATTATGTCTACAGCAAAAGCAGTGACCCCAGGGATAAAAGCTCTCCCTGTTCTGGAAAACACACCTTCCCCTCAAATGTGGTAGCACTAATGTTTCTTTTCTCCAGACCTTGACCTTGTAAATCTGCCTTGTTTCAACCTCCTATTCCTGTAGTATAAATACAAGGTTTTCACAAACAGACATTCATAAACGAGCACGCCCAGAGGCTCATACATTCACAGTGCCTTGGACAGAGTTGGCGGTGGCTACAGTTAGTGTCACAGCCATCTGACAGGGTCACAGTCTGAATCCCTCTTTCTGACCTGACAGAGGACGAATGGGCGCTGCTGGCCACAAGGGGAGTTGAGTGAGAGAGGATGGAAACAGCTCAAGTCACCAGGCTAGGCTGATGGATGGGGGATTCTTACGATCCTAGAGAATAAAGGGCACACGACCCAGACTACCACCAAACTTCTAGAATAATCACAAAACTTCTAGACTAACCACCAAACTTCCAGAGTAACCACCAAACTTCCAGAAAGTCTTATGAGGAAGCAGATCTGTCATGGCTGTGAGTTTAACTTTCGCCCCCATTATGGCAGCCGTCAGCTTTGACGAACTTGTCCCATGGAACACGGTTCGTCAGCTTTGATGAACTTGTCCCATGGAACACGGTTCGTCAGCTTTGATGAACTTAACACACCCCGGGGAATGCTGTGCAGTTGACCCAAATGGTCCCGCAATGACTGAAGTAGCATTTGCCCAGTTATATTCATCCTTTGGGTGAAAACTAAAGCCTCTGAATTTCCCATGCAAGGTGCTGTTGGGCACAATGACTGTATGTAAAACTCTTCCTTCCGGCTTTGTGCACACTTAAGGTTGGAGGGCATGGGGAGGCGGTTGAAGGGAGACAGGTAAGCAGAGGAAAAGTAGGTCAACATTGCTTCTCGCCACTTCATTATTAATTCAGCTACAGATTCTCTCTCCCTTCTCTCTGCTCCACAGACAGCCAGCACCCCGAGCCAATGCCACCCCTCACCGCCTCCTGGCTCCCATCAGGCCAACCAAGTGGATAAACCCAGGCAAACAGAAGGAGGATCTTTTAGGACAAGCTGTGTTCATTACTTAGAAACAGCATCGATATGTGCACGTTGTTTTCTCAAGGAATAGATGCAGAGATGGAAAGATTCATTGTTAAATTACTGCCTCGTAGCTGATCCCAGTATTAAATGTTTGGTATTGTTTTGTCCTCAGAGCTTTATACCCTGTAAGAGGGCATAGCGGCCCACTCCAGTATTCTTGCGTGGAGAATCTCATGGACAGAGGAGCCTGGTGGGCTGCAGTCCATGGGGTCGCAAAGAGTCACACACGACTGAAGCGACTTAGCACACACACTGAGCTTTATAATATAGTTGTTACCCTGTTTGCTCTCAGGGATCTTGAGTCCAAATACACCCAGAATTTGAATCACAAGGCTTAGGCTTTTAGTTTCATCTTTGCCTCAGGAAGAAAAGTAATTATAATAAGTAAATGTTCTTGTTACATAACAACATATCAATAACTTGCTTAGTGCTTATGTCTTTATCACAAAGTGGAATTAACAAACCTACTCTTTAATCTTTCCCCAAGGATGTGGCAAAGCTGAATATTTTTTTAAAAGGATATTCAATAAAAATCAAACTGAAGAAAAACATTTTTCCATGGTAAGAATAAAAAAAAAGATCAGAGTGACCACTTGTAAGAAGGCTGTTTGCAGATAGACTGTGGAAGAGTGAGGTGAGACACCTCAAATCTGCCAAACCTAAACAGTGAGCAACAGGATGCTAATTTTGAGAAAATGGAATGAAAGTCACGGACCGTCCAAATCGACAAGGATGAGCCCAGCACAGTTACCACCACCCATCGTTGGTTAAGAAGCTGGTGGGGAGCGGTAGTCCCGGTTGAGTGGTCGAGCACCTCCCTTTCTGGACGTGGAGACCAGTCCCCTCCGGGGCAGTGGGCGCAGTTGCTGCCCGAGCTTCTGGGCTGGGCACAGCACCTGGAGACACGGGGCAGGATCGACAGTTTTTATTCTCTGTTTCCGTTTTCCTCCAGAGCTCTCAGCATGGCGGCTCCTCCACTTCACTTGCATCCACCAAAGTCTGCAGCTCGATGGACGAGAACGACGGACCCGGAGAAGGTGGTAAGCTTGGGATGTGGTGTCCGAGGAGAAGGCGTATCTTGTACCCAGACGGAGAATGGGTTGGCTAAATTTAGTCCAGGAAACTGACATTTCTCCAGCAGAATGACCCTGAAGCAGCTCAGGGTCATTGCAAGGGGGTGGGACCGAACGTGGCTCTCACCAGGGGTGGTATCTGCTCTCTGGGGCTGGGAAGAGGGAGTCAGCCAAATGTGGAGACCTCTCCCACCCTCCAAAGGTGTAAGCATTCTTAGAAGGCCAGCTCTTGCTCTCCTTGCAAATAAAAGGGGCTAACTGTTGCCTTTGTTTTCCAAATTCGGTGCACTTCTATAACAAGAGAGACATGTTTACTCTTTTTGACTGAGATAGCCCTGCAGAGGCACTAAGACTTCAGTAAAGTCAAATGCGAACATCTGGCTTTACAAAAAGACTGAATTGATGGCAAATGGCAAAAATATTCTTTGGACCTCCCTCGAATTCACTTTAGAAAGTGGTCATGTGACTCGGGTTATGGAATGAGTGTTTCCTGCTAACTCCTGAAATGTTTTGGATGAGCCTTTCCTGCCCTCTGCATCTTAGTTTTTCTTCTATGAAATGGAGATTTTATCCTAATACATGCTTGTTTCCTCCCTGGAGGTTATTGTCAGGCTAAAATCAATTATGGGAAAGTATTTAGGAACTCAGGTATAAAACTGATACAATCAAGCCACTGTTAGAGAACCAGTACCCCTTATTTGTTTGAAGGGATAGGATTTAATTTTCCAATCAAGTCCCACTTGGGGGAAACACTTCATTATGTTACATGCGATACATGACTGACCCAAGGATTATTTCCTGACTACCATGCAATATCAGACTTTTTTGGTATTTCCAGAAGGATGAAATTCAGCCATCCAGAAGTCTTCTTTTGTTCCAATGTGTTTTATTTACTTAATGAAACAAAATGGTCCTTGACTAAGCCCGTGGCTACGTCTTCTTAATCAGAGGCCTAAAAGATACATTTTTATATAGTCAGGGGGGAAAAAACCAAGCCATGTGCTCCAGATGGGTGTCCCCTTCATGGAAACACAGAAGCATCTCCTTCCATTTCCCATCTGAAACCGGACTTGCCTCCAACAGACAAGGATGGTTAATTTTATTATCCGTGCAGGAAAGAGCCTTAAGACCGTGTCATCCGAGAGATGTTTTGTAAATTCGGGTGCTTTACAGTGGCTTTGAAACTTCTCCAGCCATCTCCTGTAATAACCATAAGCCAGACAAAAACCCCTAGGCTGCATCTTTCAGACGGAGGCAAAATGACGGCTTCTTTGGGGTGAGGTGGAGCAGCGAGTGGAGGAAAGGCTCCAGCTCCCGCTTTCTTCAGAGGCCTCTGAGATGGCTTCTAGGGGGTTAAAAGTAAAAGCTCACCTTTAAAGAGGTTGCAGAGTGCCAAGGACAAAAGCAGCAGCAGCAAATGTCCTACATTTGTACAATACTTTCCAGAAATCCCATCCACTCAAGCATCCAGAGTGGTACAGGGTGGAGATGATCGCAAAACAGAGTAAATAAAGGTCCTATAGCAGATGCCTGCCAGCTATGAGCTTCTACTGACCGTTCTCCAGCCCTGCAGACTAAACTCAATGAGAACACGAAAATTGCCCAGAAAGCCCTTTTGCCACCTAAGGTTTTAATTTTATTTTGAGAAGAAATGTTTAGTCTTGGTTTGTGATTAAAGGTCAGAGAAGGAGCACATTTAGAAAACGCACTAGGCTTCCACCACATTTTGTATTCAGGTTGCCTGAGGGAGAAGCCAGGATTTATAACTTTAAAGCATGTAAATTTTAGAGCCCGGCTATAAAAGGCTTTTTATACCCCTAAGATGTTAAAGGTTATCCACGATATTTATGTGACCTAAGTGTGGCTTATTTAGTTTTATGACCTTAGATATTTAAAGCATTATTAGGCATTTGTAAAATATTTCAAAATGCATTTTAAGGGGGAAAATGCGTTGTGTTAGTGGCACTAACATAATTGAAACTACAAAACTGTTCTGTTCGCAGACATAATAGATACTGCAATTTTAACTCAACATCTGCTACGCAGGTTGCTGGTGAGAACATTTGTCCAAAATCTGCTCATTGATACTGGGGAGGGGCGGTGATCAGTGCTTAGTTCTAACATAAGGAATTTTACGGAGATCTCTATTTCAGGATGTAGTAAAGCTAAGTGTCCAAACAGCAGGCATTTTTCATGCTTGTATGGTGTCAAGCGGTCCAGAGTCCCTTACAAACTGCATTTTCCTCCCTACCTAGGAATGTCATGTCCCTGAACACCATGGGTATTCATAAATGCTATTGATCAGATTGGCATGAAATGAAAAGCAAAACTTCCTCCTCAGACAACCCGCTTCAGCAGAAAGCATTAGCTGGTCTTACATAGGTGGGAGTGGACCCCGTAGATTTTACATTTCCTTTTAGTTGATCATTTGTCTTAGTAGAAACAGTTGATTATACAATGTCAGCAAGGGGCTAGGGGTGGGAGACTGGCCTGCCTGTCCAGAAAATGACATATTGATTCTGAATCAGTGCCAGTCTATTAGATGATACTTCTAAACGTCTCCTAGGCACTACATCTGTGTTCCCTTTTCTACCAATAAAAACATACTAATGATTCTTTCAGAAGTGTCGGAGGAAGGCTTCCAGATTCCAGCCACAATAACAGAACGATATAAAGTCGGAAGGACAATAGGAGATGGAAATTTTGCTGTTGTCAAGGAATGTGTAGAAAGGTGAGAAAGATATCATTTGCATCGAGCTTTAAAGGAAACACTTGGGGTTATGTTTTCCGAGATTGTGTCTTTATTTGCGGTCTGAGGCACATATGGAATAGGTTAATGTCTCAACTCCAGATGTTAAAAAAAAAATGTAAAAGAAAGAACAGCTCATCTAACAACAGACTTGAAAAATGTAGTGATTTCTGGGGGGACAATCTATAAATTAAGAGCTTTGATTTTTCTTTTTAATGTACTCAGCAAAATGTTGCCAGCTCTTTCAGGTAAGTCCTTTTATTTTGTTTAAAAAAAAAAAAGCTTAACCGTTTTTTCTACATTTTTGGGAGACATTTTGTAAATGTCAGAACATTCTTAGGTGTATTGATATATTTCTCACATGTATATGTCATAAAATTAAATATAAGAACTTCGAAAAGCTTCACAATGCAACTGTACTGATCCCCACAAAAAATAGCATTTAATACATTAAAATGTTTTAAAATGAATGAGCCAGGCCCCCTTATGGGCCAAAGGGGAGGGCTTAGAGTGAAAGGTTTATCCCTAGGATCTCAGTACTTAATCAAGGACAGTAGCAGGGGCTACTAGTTGGAGAAGTTACAAGTTATAGTTATAGCCCAGATTAAGGCCGCCTCAAAACCTGAGCCCAGCTCTAGATTTGAAATTCCTTACTTCAGGAGGACCCAATCGGCCAGCAGCTTCTTCTCAGGGCTGGTGAGCAGGGTATTGGAGAGCCGGAGGCACGTGCCTCGCTCCTTAAGGGAGCGTGTCCGCTGGCTTCCAGGGGCTGGCTGGGGTGAGCATCTTCTTCCCCAGTGCTTTTTTCCGGCCTGCGCGCCCGAGGAGTTCTCAACACAAAGGCTCTAAGCTCTGCCTCCGTTTGAAGTAGATGCCTCAGACTAAAAGTTCTAACCTGCAGAGCCCGGAACTTATTTTTCTGCAAGGCCTTTGACTTAGAAACAAAGATTCAAGTCACTTTGGAGCTGGACGTCTGCCTGGGCCTCAGACACGAGGGTCCTGAGTTTGGCCAGTGTCCACTGAATTGCTTCCCTTCACCCTCTGCCTGACTAAGGCAGTGGAGCCCCCGTTAGGCTCCCCTGGAGCAGTGGGTCTCACACTGGGCCCCTCCCAGCCTACCAGCTGGGCCAAGCCATTCCTGCGGACGTGGTGGCACCCCGCCTTGAGCAGCCACTCCTTGGTGGGGAGAGGCGTGAGTGAGGAGCAGCTTGAGAATCGCCTTAGCTGACCTTCCCAGGCCCTCTTCCCCCTCCTCCTCTCCGCCCCACTCCCACCACAAAGCTGGACAGTTTGCTGCATGACTGACAAACATAGAAAATGCCCCACTACTTTTCTGGGCCTCACGCCTCCCCAGACAGGAGCAGCCACTGTTTACTGAATGTAAACTATATACAAGGGCCTTAACTGAGGATATTTTATTGACCTATCATAATAATACCATGGCGTTGGAACTATTTCCATTTTATATAAAGAACGCCTGAAGAAGCTAATTGCCCACCAGTAAGCGCTCAGATAGTTAAGTATTTCTATTTGGCAAGGCATGGATGCTAGTTCAGCTCCAAACCCTGCGCCACTGGAGCACTCTGCTCCACCCTCCTCTGCCTCCAATCAGGCCCGAAGTCACACACATCACGTTTGTCCCTGTACAAAGGAGACAGAAGTGAAATCGGGAAAGCCATTCTCACAGTAATGGGTGGAAGTGTGTGTGTATGTGATTTTGTTTTTCATTGTGCTTTTACTGATAGGAAAGCCAACCCCTCTAAATGTAATGTGTGCTGCAGCAGAAAACCCCATGTTTGGCATCGCGGTGCTCTTGCCCCGCGGGGGCCTGGTTCCCTGCCAGGGGCATCATCTGTTGAGTCTGGCGTGTGCCCATCCTCAGATCACGATGGCATCTTAGTCCCACGGCCCTGGTCTTCCCGGATAGAAATTTCTCATTTCTTCATCCCGGATTAATTTCTTTATTTCTGGTTTAGACTGCGTTCGTTTTGTAGGAGTTTGCATCTCGGGTCTCCTCGTACGCGCCTTCAGAGTCTAAGCACCAGGTTGCTCCCGAAGTGTTAGTATTCAACTCCTGCTGAACCAGGACATATGGCAGCTGCCCCCTCTCCTCAGAAGTATCCCGGAACAATCTGTTAATACTTTCCAGAGGTCCAGGAAAATAAAAGGGGGCTAAGAATGTTGAGTGGCACACACTGCTTGTGTGGGGACTTTATGCCATATTTGGAAGGATGGATGTGGATGAACAAGAGCAGGTCTACCCCTCCTGTTAATAGTGATCCGTCACAGGGGAGGGTTTCCTGCAACAATGGATGCGGTGACATCGCATCCCTCCCCCGATTCTGTGTCAACACATCCCATCCTGGGGTCTGCCAGGTCCATTTCGGTTTCTGCCTGTATCCCTGTAGCGCTGTCTTCAGTGGCCTCGGGAGCCCTTAGGATGTGCTGAAGGATGCTGGCGAACTTTAGAAGCTGTTTTGTAGAGCCTTTCAAGGCCTCAAAGAAAACTCACAAGGCTGAAATGCGCTAAGAAGAGGTCCGAGGATGGACAGAGGGCTTGAGATGAGGTGCCCTTCGTCCTTGGCTGCCTGGCTCTGTGTGGATTATTACCAGTCAAGCCACGGGTACCAGTAATGCGGTTGTGAGCAGGCATGGTGTCTCGGGTGGCTCCCGGCCCTCCTCCCCACCTGACTGCTTGCATGTTTTGGCAGCACAGGATTCAACTGGGTTAAAACTGTAGCCGCTCATGATTCCCTCTCTCCCTGCTCCACCTGGAGACACAAAGAACTACACGTTGAGGGCTTCCCCAGTGGTCCAGTGGTTAGGGGTCTGCCCGGCAGTGCAGGGGACGCCAGTTCAATCCCTGGTCTGGGACGATCCCACATGCCACGGAGTGGCTAAGCCTGTGCACCCCAACTACTGAGCCAGCGCTCTGGAGCCCACGAGCCATAACTACTGAAGCCCATGTGCCCAAAGCCCATGCTCTGTAACAGGAGAAGCCACTACAATGAGAAGACCACGCACCTCAATGAAGGGTAGCCCCTGCTCACCACAGCTAGAGAAAGTCTTTGAGTAGCAAAGAACACCCAGCACAGTCAAAAAAATAAATAAATAAAATTAATAGGATATTAATAGGATAAAATAAAAGAACTGCACGTTGAAAGCATTGGCTCTGGCAATGGTGTGAGACAGGCCCAAACCCAAAGAACGAGCTGAGACTGCAGTATCAGCGACATGGGTGCATCCACCTAGAAAGTCCTCAGACGTTTGAAGAACTGTACACCTGTAATTGGAGGCATTTGCTTCTGAAGTGAGATTTGGAGGATGAGTCAATGGGAAGGATTTTAAGTGTCTCAGCTGACAGTGTGCTTTCCTCCCTAAGGATGCTCTGACCCCTGATAGCCACAGGGCCCAAGTTCAAATTCAAAATACAGCTCCACTCCGGAGATGTCACAAGACGCTTCTGGGGTGCCTCCGTTCTCTGCTCACAGAGGAGGCCCTGATTCAGCTTTAATTACTGGGTAAGCAAAGGTTGCTGTGGACTCACTCCTCAAGGAGACAGGGTCTCCCTGTCATGTCCTAAGCGCCACCAGCCTCTGGAGTTCTCCCAGCTCCACCAACGTGTTTGGAGGCCCTGCTAGTTCAGGCCTCTCCTGGCATTTCCGGGGCACAAAGAGAGTCACACCGCCGCTCTGCTTGAGGACCTCACCCATAAGCAAAGGATCGCCATGACAGTCAATAAAGGCTGCGGCAGAAGAATGCCTGGGAAACCATGTTTCCTCTTCCACATAATCTTCATAAAAATTATCAAAACAGAGCAAACAACAAAAATCCCTTTGGTCCAGCGTGCCCTTTTCATTAGCATTCTGCAGCCCTCCAGGGCTGAGGGAAGCGGTGAGAAGACTGTCCTGGGGCCCGGAATCATCGCGTTAAACAAGATAGCGTTCTCCAAACCATCATCAGTACAACCCTGAAAGGCTAGATTTAGTTCCAATTTGTAAAGTTCAGACATTTCTCCCTAGTAGTTCGAGCTCTAGCCTGGAGTCAAACTGAATAGGAACATGACCTTACAAACTGAGCTCCTACGGACAAGGAGGAAAACCAGGCTTGTCTCGTGCTGCCACTTTGGCTTTGGCCTTTGAGGTTTCTATGATTGCAGGAACGGTCAAGGCTATAATTTCAGGAACATACGAGCAAACGGCCTGGATGTTCCCCAGCAACCCAGGTGTCTTCTGTCCTCTACACACTGAACTGTAGACTCCTTGAGGTCAAAGGCCAGGTCTGTTATCACCCGTGCAGCCGACAAAGAACCACGCGCCTGCTTACTGGATGCTGACACGGGCACAGCGGTCCTCAGAGTTTAGAGTATGGAGGAAGGCAGATACTTTGTTTGAGGTTTTATTTCTTGCCAAATGTTTTCTTTTACCAACTGAAAGCAAGCCATGACGTGTTTATTCTTACGGTGGACATTTAATCCTAACACCTGTTTTTAGTCTTATATTCCAGATTCATCCCCTTTCCTTATAAACATGCATTTCTAGTAATTAAGGATTTTATTATGACTTTATAGTTCTATTCTCAAAGAATGCAGGAAAAAAAAAAAACTTGCAGTATTAATTTTGGTGGTTCCTCCACAGGGCTCTTTGTCTGATACAAAATGTGGGTAAATCTGAGTGAGTGTTGACTCCTATTTTGTAAGATTCTGGGTAGTCAGCCCACAAGGGCCTCTTCCTAGGAAGCTATAGGCCGCTGCAGCCCAGCTTTGCTTGCATTTTGCCCCTCAGCTGTAGGCTCAGCACGCAACCTGGTTGCCTGGTGTCCTGGAAGCCAACACGCTCACTTATTTGCTCGGGATTTTGCTGCTTGTGTGTCTGGCTGTAGAGGAGGAGTCAGCCTGCCTGGGTCCCACTCCAGCTTTCTGTTTTGAGTATAGCAAAGCTTTAATGTTGCTCATTCCAGGGAAATGGAGGATCAGGTGGTAACCGTGGGGAAGAGACAGCCAAGAAATTTCCGCTCTTCTAACCAGCACCTTCCCAAACACTGTCTTACCTCTCTTGCCCTGCCCGGTACTGCTGGCTCTTATCAAAGCTTTCAGTCCTGGAATCCAGATTCCCTGCAATCAGATGAAACATCCCAGACTAGATTGGAAACTGCTCATATATTCCAGTCTCAGATTTGCTTTATTATAATTTTGTGTGTGATTTGTGAAATGCAGAACCCAGAAACACATCAGCTTTTAGTTTTCCTCTTGATTAAATATTTTCATGGTTGCGGATGAAACTCTTCAGAAGCCTCTTAAAAAGAGCCGCTTATAGAGTCCCTGCGATCCTTCTGTGATGTGAGTCTCCTGCATTGGCAGGCGGGTTTTTCACCACTGCTCCGCCTGGGAAGCCTCTAGACTTTCTCATTAGATACAATTATAACAGCTTGGTCAATGTTTATTTTATTCTGCAAGCTAGTACCCTGAAGGGTCCTGGAAGTGCAGTGGAAGGAGGAGTTTTAGAAGTAAACGACAGGAGGGTTTCCCTGGTGGTCCAGTGGCTGAGACGCCACACTCCCAGCGCAGGCATCTGGGTTCGATCCACATGCCACAGCTAAAGACCCCACATGCCACAGCTAAGACCTGGCACAGCCAAGTAAATAAATAAGTATTTTAAAAAGAGAAGCAAACAACATGAATGGTTTCTAAAATGCTTGAAACACATTGTTACTATCTGGCCTCTTAATTTATAGGCACATCACTCTCTTGCTCTTACCATAACATCCGACTAGGAAATTCCCCTTTGATTCTCCAAAGTGAAACTTTTAAAACCCTATTTTGAAATTTTGTTCTTAATCAACTTCACTCCCATTGTATTCATTTGTATCCCTAAAATTGGCCTTTATCTACAGGCAAGAAGCTAAACTCTCTTGGTTTCCCAACTAGGTCTGAAGTAGAAATGATTGTGAAGTAGGGGTTCCTGATGATTGTTAAGTGTGCACGGTGTCCTTTGACAGTGGACCGTCACTATTGGCACTACAGTATCTTAGACATGTTCACATAAGTTAGTAGCTATTTAAAGGTTCGGTATGACTAAGCCCGCCCTCCCACGCCCACGACGGAGGACGGGCAGTGTTGGCTGGGCTGTATGAGAAGCAGAGACCCCAAGAACTCAAGTTCTGATTTTAGCACTGCCAGGTGGCTTTGGGAACATGAGCTGTTTATAACTGTCACCTCCATTTCATTTCTATTGAATGAGAGGGCCTATGGCTAAGACTCCACGCTCCAAATGCAGGGGGGCCTGGGTTTGATCCCTGGTCAAGGAACGTTAGATCCCAAATGCCACAACTAAGAGTTTGCAAGCTACAACTGAAGAACCTGGATACCACAACGAAGATCGAAGACCCCTCGTGCCACAGCAAAGACCCGGCACAGCCAAATAAATAAATATTTTTTTGAAAGGCTCAAGAGGTCACAGGATGCTCAGATAACGACTGTATCCCTTGCTATACTCCTTGAACACCTCATTCATGAGTTCTCCACCAGAACACACAGAGCTGCACACAGCCCAAGTCTAAAGAGGGTGAACTGCGTATTGAATGTTATCAGTGTGACCGTGAGAACCATTCAGAAAACTCACTTCTTGGATAACCCAAGAGAAATGGAGAAGGGCAGAAACTCACCCCTATTTCATGTCCACTTTAGAGGGAGGAACAGGGCACAGCCACCTGCAAGGAGGAGTTACCCACGGGGGCAGCAGCAGCAGTAAGTTTACTACAATTATGGCAGCTGTAACAGCTTGTGATGTTTCTGAGCTATCATGTTGGTTTTGTCCTTACACTTGGTCAACCCCTTAAAATTCACATGTTTCTTTTAAAAACGGAAAACAGAATTTTTTACAAAATATTTACACCACGATGCCAGATCAATGGGGTACGAGTGAATCCTTAATAAGATGATTCAACACATCT
Organism: Bos taurus; assembly: GCF_002263795.3. NCBI lineage: Eukaryota > Metazoa > Chordata > Mammalia > Artiodactyla > Bovidae > Bos > Bos taurus. The sequence continues at coordinate 25,634,710 of NC_037339.1, forward strand.
GAAATTACATTTATTAAAAAAAAACAAAACTTCTTCTTTGCAGGTCGACTGCTAGGGAGTATGCTCTGAAAATTATCAAGAAAAGCAAGTGTCGAGGCAAAGTATGTATAAGGTTTTCTTCTTTTGAAAATATATTATTTTGGAGGTAGAAAGAAAAACACAAGATGAGCCCCCAAATAAACATAAGTTCACCCTGGGAGTTGTGTTTTGGTAAAGTAGAATGTTATATACTTATTAGGATATAATTTTATTCTATAAATATTCCTGGTATCAAAGTCAGATGAAATAATGGGATATTATTTCAGTTCCTTCCCTTTGCTCTTGTATTTACTTTTTCTCTTACTTTTGTGATCTAAGTTTCATTTCATCCTTCCACATTCAGAACCATGGTAGGTTCTGAAATTACAAGCATCTTCTAAGGACCTTCAATATCTTTTGCCATTCTAGGCTATATGACAGAGAAGGCAATGGCAACCCACTCCAGTACTCTTGCCTGGAAAATCCCATGGACGGAGGAGCCTGGTGGGCTATAGTCCATGGCTAAGAGTTGGACACGACTGAGCGACTTCACTTTCACTTTTCACTTTCATGCATTGGAGAAGGAAATGGCAACCCACTCCAGTGTTCTTGCCTGGAGAATCCCAGGGACGGGGGAGCCTGGTGGGCTGCCGTCTATGGGGTCGCACAGAGTCAGACACGACTGAAGTGACTTAGCAGCAGCAGCAGCAGGCTATACGAATATCAGAATTTAAGATAGACATTATATTTTAGCAAAATAGACCTCCCTTGATCTTTAAATAGTATAAGTTAAGTGTTAGTCGCTCAGTTGAGTCCAGCTCTTTGTGACCCCATGGACTGTATGTAGCCCACCCAAGCTCCTTGGTCCATAGGATTTTCCAGGCAAGAGTACTGGAGTGGGTTCCCATGCCCTTCTACAGGGGATCTCCCTGACCCAGGGATCGAACCCAGGTATCCCGAATTGCAGACAGACTTTTTACCACCTGAGCCACCTGGGAAACCCTTAAATAGTATGGTTTTGTTAATATGAGTTAGCCCTTCATTGTTTTGCTGTGTGTCTTGATGGAGATAACTTTCTCTTGAATAGGAACACATGATCCAGAATGAGGTGTCTATCTTGAGAAGAGTGAAGCACCCCAATATTGTTCTTCTGATCGAAGAGATGGACGTGCCAACTGAGCTGTATCTTGTCATGGAATTAGTAAAGGTGTGTGTTTTGGTAAAAGAGGTAAACCTATATACAGCACCTCACTTTCCTGTATGATGGAGCTCTCTCCTTCATTTCCTCTCAGCAGTATTCAATCTCATTGCTGTGCACTGGCATAACGGTTAAGAGTCTTAACATTAGAATTGTATCCCCATAGTTCAAGTCTCAGCCTGGACCGAAATAGTCCCTGACCTTGGGTCTACCGCTCTGTACCTCAGGCCCCTCCTGTGTGAAATGAGATATTGCTAGGAATGTTGTTCTGAAGGTAAAAGAAATCCCTTTCACCAGCTTCTGTGACACAAACTGTTAGATACCAGTATGATTGTTGTTACTCCAGCAGAAACTGCTCACTTTTCCAGGAACTACTCCAAAAGTATCATTCGTTATCATAAAAACAAGCTTTGAACTTTTAGACTCCAGGGTAATAGAAAAACAGCACCCTGTTAATAATAATGTGAATACTGCCTCTCAGTGACGGGTACAATCTCATCCCACCACATAAAATTATGTTTTTATTCTAGTCAATCATATAACATAGGAATGGCCAGATGTTGATGATGGTTGAATCTATGTGAAAGGTAGCCCACCTATTTCCTCTACTTCCATATGTGAAATTTTCTTAATTAGAAGTTTTGAAAATTGAATGTTTTATTTTCATAAAGCTGTACTTTGCTCAAGGCTTTTCTATTATGTTAATCTGACCAAAGGCGTGAGTAATTTCTACTTTAGTTGTAAATTATTCAGATCGTTTTCTCCATCAGGGTGTGCCGAGCACCCAGGGTTCCAGGAATTCTACTTAGAATCACTCAGCTGAGCTGGTGGCAGCTGGAAGGTGGGATTTCCTTCTGCAAAGATTTAAAGCCAACAAAGCATTTAATTAACCAATCATTTACTGTATAGAAAAATGTTAATTCTAGGGACTTTAAATTTTCATTCTTTATACTTTGTTTTAGATCTATTGGCCTTCTTTTAACTTAGTGATTAGTCTATATTTATAGATAAAGTCTGGTTTTTTTTCTACTTCAAGTTCAGATTTTTTTTCTCTGAGGGTGAAGGCTTTTTAGTTTGTACTAACACCAGGTTATGGTCATGGTTGAGATTGAGGGAGATAAAAATGTTGATCGCTTATTCCAACCAAGAAAGGTCAGTTTCATTATTCAGAAAATTTTCATATTGATGCTTTATTACCAAATAAAGTTTGGTAATTACAACATTGTAAATTATACTTTATCTAGGACCAAGAATAGTAATTTCACAATGACTTTAATTTTTAAAGCAAGAGCTTCAAATCATTCCTGCTTACCCCTCTGGGTGCCATTAAAAACTAATTAGCAACCCCCTGTTATTGGCTGGGTTTTGGAGAGCTAAATTAAATTTGAAGATGAGGTATAAAAGAGGAAAAGGCTTAATAGTTCAGAACACAGTTTGTGGGAAAGCTTAATCCGATTGTCAGTAATATGCTTAGTCAGGTGACAGTAGCGAAGTAGCACTTAGCCTTTGTGCATTCTCTCCGGGTGACCAGTCTAACAAGCCTGGACTGTGCCTGCAAAACTCAGCATGGGGACTCCTCAACTGAGCCACTGGGTGGGTGTGTGTGTGTGTGTGTGTGTGTGTGTGTGAGTCACTCAGTCGTGTCTGATACTTTCCGACCCCATGGACTGTAACCCACCAAGCTCCTCTGTCATGGAATTCTCCAGGCAAGAATACTGGAGTCGCTGTTCCCTTCCCCACCACTGTATCGTACCCCTGCATTTAGTCTGACCGAGAATGGCTGTGAGACCAGGTCTGGAAGCATCTCAGAAGAGAAGGCTAGCCCCACGTTTGACCTGAAAAGCTCCCATGACACCCCCCTGAGGAATTTAGTTTGTCAAACCCTGAGAGTCCATCAGGGGGCCCAGGGTGGACTGATGCCATTGGATAAGTAAGGTCTGTGTTCCAGAAAACAGTGAAGTGAGTGAACAGTAAAACCATTCTTAAAGGTGAAATTTCATAAGTACCAATAATGGGACTTTAGACTTCTAGCTGCAGAAGTGAACGCGTGCACACTGCCTGTGTGTCCAGAGGAAGGAAGGCCTTGTGCAGGGGCAGCCCTTGGGCCGGCACTGAGAGATCAGCGGGAGCCAGAAAGACAAAGAGTGTGGAGGGGACTCTGGGATGGGCTTGGAGTGTGGACTCGGGGGAGGGTTCAGTCTGTCTGGGTGACCAGGGAAGACCCACGTTACGTGGTGCATAAAGGCAGCTGCTCCAGGTGAGACAGGAGATGAAGTTAAGCAAGTTGAAGTGAAGGCTGGGGCAGAGCAGGGAGAACCATGGGAACAGAACGCTGATTTCATGACGAGTGAAAGATAGGAAACATTGACCTGCGGTGTGGGAGGTGACGATCGTACACAAGGTCTTTGCATAGAGAGCCTGAGACGGCCCAGAAAGCTGTGTCAGAGGCAGGTCTTAGAGGACCTTTTGACTGCTTTGTTGAAGGCGGAGAAGAAGGAATGAGATTACAGGCTGTCTTGAGTTTAGACAACGAGGACAATGGTAGAGTCTTGGCAGGGTCACCTCCTACGGCCCTACACACGGTCAGGGGTGCTGTCCACGTGGACTGCAGTGCAAACCCCATCTCCCCAGGTGGCACGGGAACAACCTGCAAAGCTGCACAGCCTCGCCTTTGAGAGGCAGAACACTGGGAGAGACAGTGTTCGTTTTGAAAAAAAAAAAAAGTATCTTCTTAGTTCAGGAACTGCTGAGGCTGAGGGTCAGAGGAAGATACCCCTTCCCCCGAGCGGGGATTGTACAGGGTCACAGAGGGCCAGGTTAGGGAGTGGGATTTGAAAATGGTCAGCCTACAGGTGCTCTAGTTTGTGTTTGCTATTAAAAAAACAAACAAACAAACAAATTAAATCTCTTAGCCCTTTAGATAACAGATGAACACAGCCTCTGGCAGGGGGAGCTCGGCTCTTTGGGGCCTCGTGTGCAAAGAGGGTGCACACATTGTCAGTAAATCAGACCCAACTTCTCTGAAAGGCCTTCAAATAAATGGATCTAAAATTGGAGCCTGAAATCTTTGCTTCACCAAATAACAATAAATTAGCCCAGAACAGTGGAAACAAAAGTTCGGATGAGTAATGGACCTAGAAAACTTTCTTTGAAATGTCTCCATCCTCCTCCCTCTCTTTCATCTCTGGGGTGACAGTTTCTGGTCCTTTTCTCTGCTCCTTACAAGGAGGCACATTATTGAAAAAGAAGACGTGACACCCACTCCAAGAGACCTAAATCTAGAGAATGACGAGAACTGTGTGTGTGTGAAGTTCACAGGGCCGCAGAACGTTTTGTTCAGGTTGCAGTCTGTGGTATGTTTCTCGTTTCAGGAGACTTGGGATTATGAATCTGAACTTCTGCTGGCAGTTGGTGTAGCACATGCCACCAGCATAGCCGGTGCCCCAAGGTCTCTGCCCTGGAGACCCAGCTCCGCTTCCCCACCCCGAGTTGGGAGTTTAATGGCAGAGTCCTCTCCTTCTTCCTTTGCTCTCTGGAGGAAATGTCACTGGCTCTTGCAGTTGGGGCAGAAACCACCATAGGGTTCCTGGGCCTTTGAGAGGGCAGTGACAGGGGAAGCTCTTGGAACCCAAAAACCCCGCGCACATAGCGTGTCGGGCGCCTCTCCAGGCTGGGCCCCACTGGACCATCTGTTAATCCACTTTTCCTCCTGCTGTTCTCTCTCAGGGAGGAGACCTCTTCGATGCCATCACCTCCACTAACAAATACACTGAGCGAGATGCCAGTGGGATGCTGTACAACCTGGCCAGCGCCATCAAATACCTGCACAGCCTCAACATCGTCCACCGTGACATCAAACCAGAGAATCTGCTGGTAAGAGGGGTTCCGACTTCAGGGTGTCCTGAGCTCCAAGCACTCATGCATGAGTGAATATGAACACTTCTTTTCCTTCTTTTTCATTTTCTTAAAGAACAAAACAAAAACCCTTAAAGGCTAGTTTCCAGCTGTACTTCAGTAACTAGCTGGAAACTGGTCTTTTAAGTTGATCTGTCAGGGTTAATGTACCATTAGGAGCACTTAACTTATTAGCAAATAAAAACCCGAGGCAGGAGGACAGGAAAAGAACTCAGGAAATCTAGGGCTGTGGTTAAGACCATGGACCAGGCCAACACAGTCATAAGGAGCATTTACACTTGCATGACTTATCGATAACACTTGGTGTTGGAAAGCTTTTACTTGGAGAAAAAAAAAAGAAAATGGAAGGCCTTTTAGACTTAGTCTCCCAATTTACATCCCAATAATCTGATCTAAAAGCTAAAAGGATAAATTTCATTGTGAGTTTTCAAGACACCAGCCCCTCAGCATAAAAATGATCATAACGAAGACTGATTTTACAGATCAGAGACATTCTTACCACCAACCCCCATGCTTTCTTGATCCCACTGTTAAGGGGACGGTATTGAAAGAATTAAGGGGACAGAGACTGGCATCAGGGAGCTGTCACTAGTGAATATGGGAGTAATATAAATTTTGTTGGCTATTCAGGGTGGAATTTTAATGAAATATATTCAATTTCTCCCATCTCCAGATGCTAATTGTTCTTTTACTTTCATTATCCAACCCAAAGAGTCATGCATTACTTGACTATTAGTTTGTCCATCTCTTCGGAAATCTGGGAAATGAGGATTCTCTTTCTAAAGCAGTGTTTCTCCAAGGGTGGTCCAGAGACGCCCTGCATCAGAATTACTCCCAGATGCTGGTTAAAAATGTAAATTTCTGAACTTCCCTGCAGCCTCACCAAATCAAAATCTGGTGACTGGTGACAGAGTGCAGGTCTGCATTGCCACCAGCTCCCCCACGTGATCTCAGTGAACTTTCAAGTTTAAAAGCAGATGAACAGGAACTTCCCTGGCAGTCCAGTGGCTAAGACGCCAAGCTCCCAATGCAGGGGGCCCAGGTTCAACCCCTGGTCAGGGAACTGGATCCCGCATGCCACAAAGACCAAGTGCAGGCAGATAAATAAATATTTTTAAAAAATAATAAAAACAGATGAAGAACCCAACTCCCATTCCCAGTAACGACTGCTAAGATCTGCTGCTATGGTGAATCACCTGTGTGCTCATCCCGTGCTAAGACTTTACACTCAGTATCTCATTTCATCTTCACAACAGCCATGTGGGGTAAAGTCTGTTCCTGTCCCATTTCACAGGTGAGCATACTGGGTGCCTAGAAGTTGAAAGACCCACTCAAGGCCATCATCACTCTTAAGTAGAGGAGTCAAGGTCACAACCTCGCTCTGCTCCACTCCACACCTCAGACTTTTGACCACTAGACTATATAAAGTGTGAACTGGGGAGAGAGGTTTACTGCTTGCCTGCCAGGGACTGTGCCAGGGAACAGGAAGACGCATACCTCCATGGAGGGACATTCAAGTAGGAAAAATAGGCATTTAAAAAATACGTACACAGGGATTTCCACGTGGTCCAGTGGCTAAGACTCTGAGCTCCCAGTGCAGGTGGCCTAAGATTCAATCCTTGGTCGAGGAACTAGGTCCCACATGCTGTAACTAAGACCCCATAGTCAAATAAAAATAAGTATTAAAAAGAAAAGAAAGAAATACATATACAAGCAGTTAATTGCAATTAGGTTAGTGATCTTGGAGCTGCTGGCTAACGAAGGTGGCAGAGGTCAGATGATGGAGTTCTGACTTAATTGGCCCTCAAATTCCACATCTCCACAGTAGCCTAAACATTCTCTTCTGCATAGCTGCCTCCATAAACGGCAGCAATTTCCCCTCATCTGCACTCATTCTTCCTGTGTCCTGACTTATGTAGGATTGTCTCACGGGAACGGACTTACAACTGAGCCTTTGTTTAAAAATTTCTCTAAGCTCCGAAAATTCAGTGATGGAAAATTAAAGTCTCATTTTCCTTTCTGCTTTTGCAGTTCAGTTTTGTGTACCCATTGTTCACCTGCTTCTCACCAGAGCACTGTTTCTATAAATGACATAAATGATTACAGAGCAGTGTGCATTTACTAAAATGACAATTTGCAGGATACTTTGAAAGTACTGTGTTTGTTTGAACATATTTTACTTTAAATTACCCAAAAAAGAAAAAAAAATTCTCTCCCTTTTCCCTTTCTTTTCTAATTTAAGAATGAGAAAAATATGTATGAAATGAGAAAATATATATATATATAAACACACAATTGCAGTCATTCATAATTCAGGTTTAAAATATATATATATATATATATATGAAAAACTAAAAGAATTCTGCTTCTCCAGTATAGTCATTTCTTTCTATAGGACAGTAGTAAGGATTGGCGAGCTTTGCAGGGATAAAGCTATTATGGGATAAACTAGGTAGAAGAATAGAATAATTTTAACAAAATTAGGATGACATTACTAATTGCCCTTGAGACTTCTATTAATTTCACATTCTATTGACCTGTCTGTGGAAATAAGAAGAATCATCATGGGAGACACAAAATCACATACTCAGGATTTATAGTCAGATGGACAAAAGTTCAAAACCAAGGGCTTTACTCTTGCACTGGCTGATCCTCTGACCTTGAACAAGATACTTAACTCCTTTGGGTCTCCTTTAAGGGGACTGTATGACGATAAAGAGATACCATGTGACTATTCCCTTCTTTTTTTATTCCCCTTTTATTTGTAATAAAAATTAAATGATCCCTAAAAATGAAACTGTTTAAAACTGGAAGTTGTAACAATCATCTTTCATCAGCTTTGACATTGCTTTTAAAGTGTCACTATTTACCCAGGCATGGATTTACCATCTAATGGAAAAATGTAGAGCCAGAGACTATTTTTGGAAAAATGCTATAATAAATTTAATGCAGAGAGTTTCAATCCATTTCTAACTGCCAGAAACTTAAATAAAAAAGGCCCCGCTGCACACTTTGCATTACTATTTTATGAAGAGATCTTAAAAAAAAAAACCCTGAACTGTTAGACTGCTGATAAATTTTTGCTTCATAAGTGTTTAGTGTTTATAATAAGTAGCAAAGAATTATGTTTTACATTTGTACGCATTTCAGCTATAGATTTCATTTTATATAGTATCGTTGTATAAGAAAAAACTTTGAGAACTCTTTTATTTTTAATTCTTAAAGAGCAATATAAAAATATTGTAGTTTGGCCTTCAGATCTATATTGATCCTATGAATGATTTATTCAAGTCTGAGTACTTAAAGATCAAGGCATTTTAATGAAAAAAAAAAAAAAAAAACCCGTGTACAGTGATGTTTCCAGTCATATTTTAGGTGAAAACTGGGAGCTGACCTAATAGAAATAGCTCTTATAATTTTATTATCACATTGTTACTAAGGCCTTATTTTATTAATTAGTATATTGTGTCAGTGAATTTATGTGATTCTTTTGCTTTATCAGGCCTGGTCCTTAGATGCTGTGGATGAGTGACAGGTGGATGAGAGGGTGGATTAGACGAGAGAGTGAGTGAATGGCGACTCCACACTCGCAGTGCAGGGGCCCGGGGTTCTATCCTTGGTCAGGGAACTAAATCCCACTTGCCACAACTAAAGATCCCACATAACGCAACTAAGACACGATGCAGCCAAACAAATATGGCAAGCCTTAGTCATTTCTCAATCCATCAGTTACATTAAGGACCCACGTTGGCTGCAGAATAAACCTTTCTGAAGGGAGCGGAGTAAGTACAGAGCTTCCCCAGCTGCATTTATGCATAAACCATTGTATGCATCACATCCGACGTGATAGTTTATGACAAAAAGGAACTTTTTGCTTTAAAACAAAACAGAAATGGCCTAAGATCAACCGCTTTCCATTTTCATGAGCCACCACTAGATGGCAAGCTTGTACCCTTGGCAGCAAAAAGCAGCCTGTTTCTTGCAGTGAGCTGGGACCGTCTTTTTTAAATGTATACACAGATGCCTTCTCCTTAGGAAAATTAAAGTCCTACTGGCAAAAATATAACTGACATAACTAGTTTTTTATTAGATTCCAGAAATAAACAGCAATTTTCTTGAAATATAAAAAAAATTTCTGTTCAAAAATCTTTTTGCTTCCAAACTCCTAAATACTGTTTGGGAAAAAGCAGTTTCTCAGGGAAACTGCTTCTCTAGGTCAGAAAATTCCTTTTAGAAACTCTGTCAAGGTATTTGTGCCTGTTCCTTGCTGCCCATCAAAGTGGCATGTACAGCTAATGACCTGCATTTTCACAAAATGGGTTGAATCTAGGAATAAATTATCTTGTTTTTCTCTAGTGATAACCAGAGGTTGTGTTCCTGCTCTTCTTAGTTTCCAGTTCAGGTCAACACTGACTTTACCAAATAATGGATTTCCTTCTGTCTTAATCCTCAAGTAAACTCATTTTGTGGTCAGATAGCTCACTCCACTGATGGATAAGGCCAGTGCCACAGATGGACAGTAGAGGTCATAAACAAAGACAGTTGAATAGATCTGCAAGATGAACTTGAGCCACCAGAATGTGGATGAACAGACTGGGGGTCACCCTAAGGAAGGGAGCCATGGATCTCACAGGAGTCTGTCACTGGCCCTGCCCTTATCACCATTACCAGTGAGTCGACATGAAGATGTATTCTATATAGTAAATAACAACTGAGATCTGCAACTATCTTTGGCTCCATAAAGGTCCCAGACCAGTAAGATGGAATTTAACAAGAGTTAAAAGCATAAGTCCCGATGGACTAGGTCTGTTTTGGTGTGGTTGTTTTAATGACCATTGTGGAAAAACAGTAATGGGAAGATTTGGGCTAGTTTAAAGGCTGTTCATTGACCATAACAAGTTCATTACGAGAGTCAGTATGACATGACTGCTAAAAATACCAATGTGCCCTTAGACGCTTTCCCTGAAAGAGCATCACTCTCACGAGAGTCTTCTGTCCTGCTCGTGCCACGTGAGCTCAGTGGGGCGGGACCCAGACACATGGAGAGAGCGCAGCAGAGTGGCCCAGCAGAGGCTGCCGGACGGGAGATGGGAGAGCTTTTCTGTGCTGCGTATGAGACACTGAACTCAAACTAAGGAGAAGACGTTAATGACAGATTTGAGGTTGACATAAGGAAAAACTTTCTAACAATTACACCTGTTTGAAAAGTCAGTAGCTTTTAATCACTGAAATCCCCAAGAAGAAATGGAATGCTTGTTTTTCCAGGTGGCACTAGTGGTAAAAAATGTGCCTGCCAGTGCAGGAGATGCCAGAGATGTGAGTTTGATCCCTGGAGCAGGAAATGGCAACCTACTCCAGGATTCTTGCCTGGAACATCCAATGGACAGAGGAGCCTGGCAGGCTATAGTCCATAGGGCCGCAAAGAGTCAGACACGACTGAGTGACTGAAAACGTTAGGAAAGAAAAAAAGTCCTTCTATCTGCATTTGGATAAGAAAAAGAACATTTTCCCCAAACATAATTTACTACAGTAATATGCCAGTTATTGTACTAAGCATTTACTGAGGGCCCTTCTCCAAGGGAAAAGCTACCCAGTCCAGTATTCTGGCCTAGAGAATTCCAGGGACTGTAGCATCCATGGGGTCGCAAAGAGTCAGACACTACTGAGTGACTTTGACTTTCACTTCTGCAAGGACCTGTGATTCCACCAGGGGGAAGAAGACAGGAAGTCAAAGTACAGTGTCTCCGGGGGGGCCAGCATCTGTCTGTTCCACTGCCCATTCCTCTGTCACTGTGGTGTAGAATACCATCATTCACTTCATTTTAAGGGGCTTCGCTGGTGCCTCAGTGGTAAAGAAACCGCCTGCCAGTGCAGGAGATGTAGGTTCGATCCCTGACCCAGGAAGATCCCACATGCCGCAGAGTAACTAAGCCCGTGCACCACAGCTGTTGAGCCCGTGCTCTAAATCCTGGGAGCCTCAATTTCTAAACCCTTGTGCCACAGCCACTGAAGCCCGTGTGCCCTAGAGCCTGTGCTCCACAGCAAGAGAAGCCGCTGTGATGAGAAGCCCGCACGCCACAGCTAGAGAGTGAGCCCCTGCTCGCCACAGCGAGAGAAAAGCCCACGCAGCAACAAAGACCCAACACAGCTATAAATAAATAAGTCAATCAAATTATTTTTAAATGACATGGTCTTACTGGACTAGCAAAGATTAATAATAAATAATAATAATATGCAGGGTTGGCAAGCTTAGGAGGAAACCAGTCATCTCATATGACTCGGTTCAAGATTAACCTGATGGAACTCTTCCGAAAAGTAGTTTGGTAATACGTAACTACAGCCTTAAATAATATGAACTCTGTGGTCAAGTAATTCTACTTTTAGAAATGTGACCTAAAGAAAAAAAAATATCAGATATGTATACATACAAAGGGATCATCATCTCAGTGTTTTTTAGCATGGAAAGGAAAAATGTATATATAGAAATAGGTCAGGGCACTGATTTTTTAAAATATTGGCATAAGGGGGAGGCAGGAGGACATACTGGTTAGAATCATGGACTTGAACATGCCCGGGCTTAAGTTCTGGCTCTACCATTTATTAGCTGTGTAACATTCGGCAAGTTACTTAACATCTCTGAGCCTCAATATTTTTCATCTGCAAAAATACGGGTGATAGTACTTAACAGAGTTGTTGTGAACGTTAAGTGGGATGTTAAGCATGAATCCTCGACATGAGGCCTGGCAGGGGCTCAGTAAATGGCAGCGGGCAGTAGTCTGGCGGGTTATTATTTTAGTGCATCCATACAATGGACTATCCAGCAGGCACTGGAAATCGTGATACACATGTATGCTTATTCACTGGGGCACGCGTTCAGGGTATGCAGTCCAGTGAAAAAGAACAGGAAAGAGAGAGAGAAAAAGCTTTGGAAGTTCATAGGCCCATATGTTTAACAATGGTTATTTCTAGGTGTCAAGATTGCGAGTGAGTTTAATTCTTTTCTCTCCGTAATGTTATCTGTCTTTTCCAGTTTTCCTACAATGACATATTGGATAGTACTTGTGTGACAAAAATGTAACAGTTTTTAAAAACAGCAGTTGACACTGAATTCCCAGTTATAACAGAATTCTGGGATGTACAATCACTGTAGTCAGGAATGTGCATTTTTGCTGTATCTCACTGCAGCTGCGTAGAACTCCTTTCTAGATAGTTTCATGACTGATTTAAAGAACGGATGAGAGTCAGGTTTCCTGGAATTTGCATTCACTTCTCCATCTTCACAGACATCTCTAGGGTAACACTTTGAAAAGCTATTTTATTTTTTGTTCTTACGTTGCCAAGCCTCTTCTGACTTCTGTACACCTTTTTTTATTTTTATTATTTCACATAACTTTTGTTTCATAAAGATTTTACATGTGGGTATAAAATGAATTTGTTTTTTTAAGAATTAAGTTTTTTTAGCAGCCTTAATTCTAAAGTATGTGGAGCATAAAATACATTTTGCTAAGTAATTCCCTGCATAAATGTTGTTATACTTCACTTCTTAAAGGTTTAAATTTAATCCACTGTTTTTAGAAAGTGTCATAAAGGCCATATTCTGTGGCTAGAAGAAAAATAAATGTCTTTTTTAAAGGATACCATATTTGTTAAAAAGTAAATTCACTTTTTTGTCATAGCTTTGTCAATTTCATGCCAGTTTTGTTAAATTCTCTCTGGTGAAGTAATTTTTAGTACCTATTGAGCTCCTCTGTGAAGACATTTCAGTGGTTCCGGACAGTTCATTAGCCAATATTTCAACAGGGTTATCCTTGAATTCATATTATCATTGACAATTATGTTTGTTCCAACACATCTGTTACATTAGTCAGCTTTTAGTTCTCTATTATGGGAATCTCAGAAACCATTTAACTGGGTTCAGGTTATCTGTGAATTTTCATATTATTTTATGGCCACCGGCTGCATTTTATGACCCTGTATTAAATCTTTTAGTTTTTCAAATAACTTTTTCAAATGGTCTCAGTTTCTCATCCAAGCGAGGTCAGACATATGCCCCAAATCTTCTGTTCAGTAAGTTACAACTACTGCGAAACCCCAAATAAATGAAAAAGAAACAAAAAAACTCTCCTTTAAAAAAAGAAAATCCTGTGTAAAATAGCAGCATACCAAAAACCTACGTACCTGACCTTTCACTAGGTCTATTCTTGGTAGGACATGCCTTCAGCTTTTAATTGGAACCTTTTTCATAATTGTTGCCATTTAACACATTTAGCCTGTCAAATCATGGGATGTCTTTATAGCCATATAATAAACCCTAGAGAACAACTTTTCTGACTGTAGCCATCTGCAATGATCACAAGAGTAGCTTACAAAACACTGACAGTCTTTATGGTAATAGGATACATATGGCAGCCCACAATTATGTGTGGCTGCATTCAATTAGTGTTGTGCAATTACACAGTTTTACTGCTTAGTTAAAACAGTGAAAGCACTACATACTGGGTAATTTGCACTAATCCCCATCTCTTTAATAGCCCCTCGGCGTTTAAAATGTGGGGGAACATCTATAGTATTTAAAGGGCCTGGATGAACATTAAATTATATCTCATGTTGTGAATACTCTTTGATTGACAATTAATGCACCCCCACCTCATGTGTGGGGCATGTTTTATGGAGACTTTAAAATACAGTTACAGCAAAAAGTTCTTCAACCAGAACCCCACTTGCTGGGTCAGGCTGCCCAAACTTATACTTGCAGGCTGTTAAGGTTCTTTCTGAAAGGAGGTCAGGATGAGGAGACAAGCTAAGGAACTCGATTCCGAGAGTGGGAGACGCCACGGACACCGCATTTTCGACGTGAACGTGTTAGAAGCTTTTCCAACTCCTAACGTTTAATTAAAAACTTAGTTCAAAGTGAATTTATAGCTGCCATTTGGTGAAATACTTTCTGGAGATGGTTTTGTGAAGATTGTGTGTGTGCTCACACACACACACACACATTTGAAACACATGCATTTCACAATCGGTGATTTTTAACAAAAGTTTTGACTACATTTTAAAATGGCCTCATTCCTGCCCTGCTGTAAACGGCTGGGGCAGAGGTGAGGAGAGTCCAGCTCAGGCGGCAGCAGGAGCTCTCAGGAGCCCACCTGTGAGATGCCCGTTGGGATGGGTTGGCCAAAAAGTTTGTTCGGGTTTGCTGTATGCTCCTACGGAAAAACACGATTTTTTTGGCCAACCCAATAGCACTTAGGGAAGGTGCTCTCCCACGGGAGGAAGGGAGACACGACAATATATTCTTCTATATCCTTCTCCCCAAGTGTTGACAGAGAAAAACCCAAAGCAACCTTGTTTCCTGCCCTGCCTGATGGTAAGTAAGTTAAACAGAATTCTAAACGAGAGGCCTGGACATTTATTCACCTGCAAAAACATTTTGCTGAAGCATTTCAAATGTACTTGGGTCCAGAAATGTTTTCAATTACGTGGATTAGGCCTTTGTTTCTTAGCTCTTATTGCCTCTCCTAAACATCACTTTAATTTCTTTATGTGTTCATGAAAATTCTACTGTATGGTTTTTAAAGTTAAAGAGAGAGAGAGAGAAGCATAGTAGTGATTAAAGAGAGATGAAAACATGAAAAGGATCGATTCTGTGTATTTCATTTAAACGATGCTGGTTTACTTTGATTTTTATCATTAAATAATCTTCATTTTCTTTATTTTAGGTAAGTCTTTAGTGGTTTTTGCTTAGTTATTGAAGCTTTGAACTTTATTACTTAGCTATATTAAATATAATTGGCATATGGCTGTAAGATGAAATTCCTATTAAAATGTAGATGCTTAAAAAAAACCCTTTGGTACATGGAGGAAAATTACATGGTCATATTCAGAACTAACATGTTACTTATGACTGCATCTGCCTTTGCCCAACTTTTGAATAGAGTTGGGTGATTATGGATAGTATGTTTAGAAACAAGCCACAAAATCTCTGTGTAAATGGAGTTATGTGATTTGAACTCTGCACAACCTCACAAAACAGGCACCATGAATGTTTGGACCTAACAGAACATCAAAGCAAGAGGTTATTTTGCGTTTCGAAGAGATTGTTGGTAACAAAATGGAATTAGGGAAGTAAACACTTCTGCTCTGTCTGGGGATTAAACTAGATGATCTCCTAGGTGTTCCCAGCTCAGATTTCTTTTCATGAAAAACATTTGCTTGTCATTTGGACGACCTGAATGGCTGACATGCTAAGACCACAATTTAGGGATTTCTTTTGCCTGAGAGCGTTTAAGTCAGGGAGGATATTATGTTTTGCATCTCTGATACTTCAGAGTCCATGATTCAAACTTGCTGATGCCGACCGGAGCTGGATGGCTGCTTCATTAAAGTAGGGACGATGGTGTCCATCTCAGAGGACCACTGGGCAAAGCCACATCCTTGGGGGACATACAGCTGTCCTTGCCCCAACAGCGCAAGTGCAGGCGGCCCCCCAAGCCTCTGGATACCTGCCTAAGGGCAGCCCGCACTTCATTGTGGCTGAGCCCTCAGGGAGAGGACTCTGTGTTCCGAGTATGGAGAAAATGTGAACAAACATTTTCTGCCCAGAAAAGACAGTCTCTCCAGAGAGGAGGCTCTGGCTGCCTTTTTTTCTGCCAGAACAGTTAGATCCAAATGATCATTGCTGATACTGCAGCTTAGCTGGCCAAACATCTGCACTTGATGCTGCAGTGAAATGAGAAGTGAACCTATTTTTTCCAAAGGAGGGCAGATGCGGTGTGTGAACGGTAGCCATGCTCCTGATGTGTGGAGATGTGCCTTGCTGTGTGTGAGGTTCATACTGCTGTAGCAAGTACAGATGATCATAGAGCAATAACGGGCACATGCAGGCCTCAATGGGCTGGAAGAATTATTTTGATGTACGTGGAGAACTTCACCGTTTCCTTGAGGCATCTCCTGGCGATGGGAATACTAGCCTTTTACTGTGCTCTCTTTTCTGTATTTTATTGGTTCCAATGGAGGGTTCTGAATTAGAATTCTGAATGCCCTTTGATACTGTCTTTAAAATAACAGACGTTGTTTGGTATACTGTTTAGAACAGATCCATTTTGTTTGATTGGGGGCTAGAATTAAAGCAGTTAAATACTTGCCCGTGGTCACATGCATCCTTTTCTTGATTCGTTGGGTGAAAGATTAGAGAAAGACTATAATAAGGTGAAAGACTTATTACTGCCTTAATAAGGAAAACTGGACAGAATGCTGACTCTGCACCTGATAAATCTTTCCAAATTGCCACAGGTGAAATGAAATGTTAATGCCCCTTTCAATTATTAATAAAAAAATATAAATAGATCTTGTTGGAAATATGGGGCACTGAAAATAAAGTGTTTTAATAGATGTGTAGTTTTTTTGTTCCATTTACTAAAGAACTGCATCTTTAAAGCTTCTGATACATTAAAATAAAGACATTTTCATAAACTGAATATTTTGCACTAAACACAAAATCTATATTTTTTTGTTTTTTAGCACAAAATCTATATTTCTATATTTCATTGTGTTATGCAAATCAATTTGAATTGCAGCAAACATCAAATATAGATAATCAAAAGGAAAAGAAAATCTCCTATAATCTTACCACTCAGAGACAGACACACCAATATAATGTCCTTCCAGACATTTTTCTTAGTACATATTTTTTTCTTCAATAGACATTTTATGCAACCAGTCAGAAGTCTGTCCTCATTTCCCAAATCTAACTTATTTCAATAAATGTAAACTCACATCACCATTCTAACAGTCCTATAGCCTCCCATTGTATGAACATGCCGTAATTTAATGAACTTTCACTTCCTGGGTGTTTGCCATGTTCTTAATTCTGCAGCAATATAAAGATGTTCTTGTATGTATACCCCTGCATAGTTGCCTGAGTTTTTATTTTATGAAAAATAAATGTTAAGAAATAAATCAACCGAAATCGCAATTATTAATAGTCAGCAGACCAGAAGGGGAAGTTCTCATGTCCTATGACCATAGTTGAGCCCAACAGGAAGAAGAGAGACTCCTCTTCTTTCCTGGCAAGGACTCAGCCAATGAAAAGCCATGGACTGTTTGTTTCCATAGTCCTCCCATTTCCTGTTCCTCTCTGTAAATGTACTTCCTTCCCTTGCCATGTGGGGACTTGGAGGTAACTTGTCGTGGGTTCAGTTCAGTTCAGTTCAGTTCAGTCGCTCAGTCGTGTCCAACTCTTTGCGACCCCATGAATCGCAGCATGCTAGGCCTCCCTGTCCATCACCAACTCCTGGAGTTCACTCAGACTCACGTCCATCGAGTCAGTGATGCCATCCAGCCATCTCATCCTCTGTCGTCCCCTTCTCCTGCCCCCAGTCCCTCAAGGCATCAGAGTCTTTTCCAATGACTCAACTCTTCGCATGAGGTGGCCAAAGTACTGGAGTTTCAGCTTTAGCATCATTCCTTCCAAATAAATTCCAGGGCTGATCTCCTTCAGAATGGACTGGTTGGATTTCCTTGCAGTCCAAGGGACTCTCAAGACGTCTTCTCCAACACCACAGTTCAAAAGCATCAATTCTTTGGCGCTCAGCTTTCTTCACAGTCCAACTCTCACATCCATACATGACCACAGGAAAAACCATAGCCTTGACTAGATGAACCTTTCTTGGCAAAGTAATGTCTCTGCTTTTTAATATGCTATCTAGGTTGGTCATAACTTTCCTTCCAAGGAGTAAGTGTCTTTTAATTTCATGGCTGCAGGTAGGTACAGACTTCAAATTGTAATTCTCTGCTGATCCTGAATAAATCCATGTTTGCTAGAGAAATATCTGGCAGTCTGTGTTTTAGGTCAACATATATTAGATTTACACCACAATGTCCTTATTTTTTAAGGCATTTTCACTTTTAATTTTTATTTTAGGTGTATGAACACCAAGATGGCAGCAAATCGCTGAAGCTGGGTGACTTTGGACTGGCCACCATTGTAGATGGCCCCCTGTATACCGTGTGTGGTACCCCAACATACGTGGCTCCTGAAATCATTGCAGAGACTGGGTAAATGCTTTTCATGTGTTTATTGCAGTGATGTGCTTGCAACATAGTCTGCTTTGAGAATAGATGACATAGTGCTGTGTTCCATCCAGACAGAACTAGCTATCAGCTGTTTTTCACTTTTTTTTTTTAACTTGAGAAGTAAAAGCCATTTTTTCTGTTTTCCCAATCAAGTTGCCAATTACTGCAGTCTTGCTTAAGCCTTCCTTTTGGCCTTTATTAAAGGTAGAACAGCAATTATTAACCCCTTAGTAAAAAATATTCAAATTAACAGAGACACATAGAGTGGTAATTAACTAGCTTTGGGAGATAAAAGAAACAGACATGCTGTGTGGGGTGAGTACAGTCCCTGTGGTTACTTCTCCTAAGCTCTCCTTATTCCCCAGTTCCAGTCCGACTTTGGTCCACTGGGCAGCTCATGGACTATCTGTGCAGCACAAACACCCTCAAGCATCAGAAGGCCACTGGGAGTTGGCTTGTTTCTGAGTGCAGCCAACACAGATTAAAGAAAATCTCTAGAATCAGGGGAGATAGTAGGGTGGCCTAATACTTACTAGCGACCTAGTACCATATGCCAGGTGCTAAACTCCTGTATTTAGTTCTTACTCTTCCAGTAGATGATATAATCCCCATTTTACATATAAAAAAACTCAGTCTCTGATGACTGATATAAGCTCATGACAGTAGCTGAGTCAGCAATTGAACTCCAGGTCTAGGTGGGCAAACGGCTCTTTCAGTAAGCCCCATTTCTTGCCGAGGATTACTGGCAGTGTTCTGAATGCTGTCCTTAAACAGAAGGATGGGGAAGGGTGGGAGAGCAAGAAGGGACAGCCCTGCCACTTCTCATGAGTGGCACCAGACCACACCTAGCACTGTAGATACTATCTTCCCCTGTGACGGCTGGAGGTAGTTTTTCTACTTGTACTGTAGATGCATAGACCGGAAAGGCAGAAATACAGAACAGATGAGAAGAGAAATCCCCAACGCAGGGTAATGAGGACTTTCTTATTCATCAGATTTGACTGGGAGCCACATCTGTGGCCGTGCCTGACCTCCTCCGAGGCACCACCTCAGGCGATGCCCTGGTGGGTGCTCTGATGGCCCACTGGGGAGGAGTGGTGCGGGGCAGAAGAATTTGGTTGGGTCCTGAAGACGTTGGTTGGAACTCATCTGGGCCACTAATTGTGTGATCTTGATCCAAATTATTTACCCCTCTGAACTTAGGTTTTCTTTCTTATAAAGTAGGCAATAATACTTGTCCTGTACAAGGTACAAAGTTATTGGGAAAACAAAATCAGATGATGTATGCCAGTGCTTTATAGATTAGAGAATGTCTTATGTGTAATTATTATTTCTAAAATTTGGGACCTAAATTGTCTCACAGGTCTGTCTCTGTCTTAAATCTTATGTAACTAGACATAGAGAATGGACTTACAGACCCAAGGGGATAAGGGGAGGGTGGGACCAAATGGGAGATTAGAATTGACATGTTAATATATACACTGCTGCTGCTGCTGCTAAGGCGCTTCAGTCGTGTCCGACTCTGTGCGACCCCATAGACGGCAGCCCACCAGGCTCCCCCGTCCCTGGGATTCTCCAGGCAAGAACACTGGAGTGGGTTGCCATTTCCTTCTCCAATGCATGAAAATGAAAAGTGAAAGTGAAGTCGTTCAGTCGTGTCCAACTCTATGCGACCCCATGGACTGCAGCCTACCAGGCTCCTCTGTCCATGGGATTTTCCAGGCAAAAGTACTGGAGTGGGGTGCCATTGCCTTCTCCGAATATATACACTACCATGTGTAAAACAGGTAAATAGTGGGAAACAGCTGTATAGCAAGGGAGCTCAGCTCAGTGCTCTGTGATGACCTAGATGTGGGATGGAGGCAAGGTGGGAGAGAGGTCCAAGAGGGAGGGAATATATGCATGCATACAACCAACTCACTTCATTGTATAGCAGAAACTAACACAACATTGTAAAGCAATTATACTCTTCATAAAAAATAATAATCAAAAACACAAACTTGATATGACTATAATAGGCATTTACTGAAACTGTTCACTTATTGATATGTAGATACAACCTTAGCATTGCTTTGATTTTTAATCATGTGCCTTAAATTGTCTCTTTTTTAATTATTATTCTTTTCTTGAATTTTGTTTAGCCAGTGGGTTGTAGTTTAGTGTTAGTTGTGGCTTTTTTAAAATTTTTGCTTGGTTTGCTGTTTGGTTTATGATAGCAGAACCGTCCATTTTGCCATGCTCCGTAATTTGTCCCGGCCCGACTTTGCTAACGGTGGCATCACTTACCTTTTCAGATATGGCCTCAAGGTGGACATCTGGGCAGCTGGTGTCATTACTTACATCCTGCTGTGTGGTTTCCCTCCGTTCCGTGGGTATGGGCAGTGATCCTTCATTCAGCACCCACAAGGCATTTGTCCATTCTCTGAATGATCCATTCAGCCTCCATGCATAAAGGAGCCTGTAGCAGGAAAAGAATGGAATGCTGTATTAAAGAACATAACTTTACTACCTTTTGCTTAATAAGGACTTGTTATTTTTTCAATGTTGTGCATGCTAGTTTACATGCCTTCCATAAATCTTTCTCATATAATTTAAGAACTCATTCTTTCTTAATTTGCCAAAGCAGTTCCATACTGACATTTTGAATTGCTTAAAAACACAACGTTTTACACATTTACGGGGGAAGGAAGGCCTCCGATGCATAAGGATACCGTGAGTTGGCATTTTCCTGTGTTTATTCTTTATTATTGTCTTTCGTCTAAACAGAAGCGGTGACGACCAGGAGGTGCTTTTTGATCAGATTTTGATGGGGCAAGTGGACTTCCCTTCTCCGTACTGGGATAACGTTTCCGATTCTGCAAAGGTAGGTTTTGGCTTCCAGTGCCTTCCTCTTCCTTATAGCCTGTGTCTCTGTGGAGTTATTGAATCATCCTGTGCCAAGAAACAAATGGTATGGTGAATGCTCTCTGTATGCATGTTAGTCATAATTACTGGCCTTCCCAAGCGCTCACAGTCTTCAGGTCGTCCACCTCGTCAGGTGCCCCTGCTTCCCTGGCTCATCACTCGCTGTGGCCATGCCAGTTGCACTGCAGGCTGGAGCCCACCTCAGATTTCTGTACAGGTTATTGCTTCACCTCTTTCAGGTCTTGGCTTGATGTCATCTTCTCAGTGAAGCTTTCCCAGAACATCTTATTTCCAGTTGCACCTCTGAACCCCTGCCTAGCTGACAGTATTGTCCTTTGCTTCATATTCCTCTGTAACACCTCCACTGTTACCTCCATCTGGTCTACCATCTAACTACCTGTCTGTATCTGTCTGCCTACCTAGATGTCTACCCGCTCCAGTATTCTTGGGCTTCCCTTGTGGCTCAGCTGGTAAAGAATCCACCTGCAATGCAGGAGACCTGGGTTCAATCCCTGAGTTGGGACGATCCCCTGGAGAAGGGAAAGGCTACCCATTCCAATATTCTGGCTTGGAGAATTCTATGGACTCTATAGTCCATGGGCTTGCAAAGAGTCAGACAGGACTGAGCGACTTTCACTTCCACTACTTAGATATGCTGCTGCTGCTGCTGCTACTAAGTCACTTCAGTCGTGTCCAACTCTGTGTGACCCCATGGACGGAGCCCACCAGGCTCCCCTGTCCCTGGGATTCTCCAGGCAAGAACACTGGAGCGGGTTGCCAATTCCTTCTCCAATGCATGAAAGTGAAAAGTGAAAGTGAAGTTGTTCAGTTGTGTCTGACTCCTAGCGACCCCATGGACTGCAGCCTACCAGGGTCCTCTGCCCATGGGATTTTCCAGGCAAGAGTACTGGAGTGGGGTGCCATTTCCTTCTCCGACCTAGATATAGATAGGTGGATATATCCTATTTATGGAGTTCATTTTCTAACTCTCCTCACTAGGATGTAAATTCCATCAAGACAAGGATTTTTGTCTGTTGTATTCATTACTATACCTCAGTGCCTCAGTAGTGACATAACTGATAACTCAGCGTATACTGAATGAATGGATAAAAGAATGAGGAAATTAAATGATTTGTTAGGCAGTCAAAGTGAAGGTGCTCAACATGAGTTAAAATGACCAAGAAAGACACCATGGGGAAGCTATGGTGTAACTTGGACCTTGAAAGACAGCCAGGATTTAGAGGCAACGAGGAACAAAGCATATTGTTTTTGTCATTAAAAGAGTTTTTGTCATTAAAACCTCTAAGAAAACTATGAAAATCTTACACAGAGACATTAGTAGACTCGGAGATTAAAAAAAGAAAACTTTTTAGTTGATTCCTCAAGTATGTGTCTCCAAGCATTGACTTAAGTTTTTCTAAAACTGATGTTGGCAACTAATTATCTTTTGATTATTCAGTGTACCTGTTTTCTTCTTTGGCTGTATCCTGAGTGTAAGTTCAATTTTAAATCCGACTCCTTAGGCCTGGCCACTTCCATAGAAAATGGTGCACAGCGGGCCCAAATCTCTCATTTTCTTCAACTATCCAGGAATCTACCTCTGGACATAGGAAAATGTGTGGAGTTGAGAGAAGTGTCCAAGAAGAGCCTCAGAGGTGAAAGGAGATGGGATGATAATGGCTGCAGAGGTGGGGGTGGAGAAGCTTTCACCTGTGAGCAGGCTCTTTAGGAACGTGCCCAAGTCCCAGTGCTGTCACTCCGTAACTGGAGGGCAGAGGGCATCTCCTGCACCCCCTCGGCACCCTGCAAAGAGCATCACACACACAGTAGTAGCTTTAGTTAAGTCCTGGCCCCCTGCAAAGAGCATCACACACACAGTAGTAGCTTTAGTTAAGTCCTGACCCAAGTGAGAGAGTACAGATCGAATCTGTACATCATTGGGAGTAAATGATTCCCGCTGTGGAGCAGTACTCAGAGTCTGTGCAGGTGAGGGACCAGATAATACGTTATCTAGCCATTTTGTTGCATGGGAACTTCTAATCCAGAGGAGACAAATGTCTGACAGACTTCATCATTAAACCCCAAGCTGTGCTGTTCTGGTGCAAATAAATTTGAGCTCATGGCAGAGATGCATTAATTTCAGAACCATTCAATAGTTTCTTTCTTAATGGTTCTATTTTACTTTTATTGATTGTTCTGGAAATTTGTGAATCATTTTTAACATATTTCCTCTTAATTCTTTGGCTGCTAAAGAACAGTTTCTATTTTACCAACTAGCTGTTGGCAATTCCATATGTCTTTACTCATTTCTTTCTTTCAAACCCAAATATGCTCTTGCAGTTAGGAGGAAAAAAACCCATTTTTTCTTTCAGCTGGCAAAGTGAAAATTTAGTTAAGAGGTTTTTTAAATATGATTTCTATATTAAAGTAATTTAGGACTCTGTCTTTAAAGTGAAAAATGCTAGACAGAGAAAGGAATATTAATTCCTTCACTTGTATACTTTATTTCCTTCTACTAAAAACATTTTTATGAAATTGATTTTAAATATTTCATTTTATGTTTTTCCCTCAACTACAAGGTGTATATTTTAAATTCCAAATATTCACCTTTCCTTTAAAAGGCGGCTACAGGTAAGTTGAGTTGATGTATTTAAGGCTGAGCTTATACAAATGCTTTTCAAAGATAAAAGAGAACCTCTGCATTTGAAAACACGCCATTTTTCACTTTCAGTGTTAGACACAAACAGCATCAAATGTTTCTGTTCACAGGAGCTCATCACTATGATGCTGCTGGTGGATGTGGATCAGCGATTTTCTGCCGTGCAGGTCCTCGAACATCCCTGGGTTAACGTAAGTGACTCCCTCCCTTCCCTGTATCTACTCCTAAACCTCCCTTTCTCAAATCACAACTTGCCTAATGACGTTGCCTCCTGTTTCAAGTGTTGTGTTTGCATCTGTCCCTCCCCCTCAAACATGCCAGCACAGTTCCAGGATCTCAGCCTTGCTCCACGAGGGCCTCTGATGTATCTGTGCTGACATGTGTTCTCACGGGCCCGTGCACAAAGCATTTCATTTGATTCAGATGGGCCTGCCTTCCGTGGGGGTAGGGGGTGGGCTTGCACATGGTCGCCACCCCCCACCCTGCAACCTACATTCCCTGGTCCCGATTAGGACTGAGTCCATCAATAAGACAGAGCAGATTTTCTGAGTCAGTGCTGCTTTTGCATCGTTTCTAACCAAAAATGCCAGTGACCCAAGGGTCTCTGCACCAGCCCTGGGGTTCTCCAGTGCAGCACTTCTCAAACGAGCCTGTGCTCACAAGTCACCTGGGGGTCTTATTAAAATGCAGATGGTAATGTTGGAGATGTGACGCTCTCGATTTCTAAAAGCTCCCAGATGCTGCTGCTGCTGCTATTTGAGTACAAGAATCTGATGATATTTCTTTAGCTGTGAAAGAAGTCTCCAGAGTAGAGTCATTATTTTTGATCCTCTCTCTCTTTCTAACTGATTGATATGGTTTGTTTTGAATCATCATCATAATAAATACTAACAGAGTGTTGAGCTTACAGTGTCTGCCCAGGACCATTTTAAGCATCTCACATAGATTAGTTTACAACCTCGTGTGCGTGCTCAATCAGCCGTGTCCGACTCTTTGCGACCCCATGGACTGGAGCCCACCAGGCTCCTCTGCCCATGGAATTTTCCAAGCAAGAATACTGGAGTCGGGTACCATTACCTATTCCAGTGGATCTTCCTGACCCAGGGATTGAACCTGCGCCTCTTAACGTCTCCTAAATTGGCAGGCAGATTCTTCACCACTAGCGCCATCTAACGCAGGGGCTGTTACAGCCCTTACTGACATGTGTGGAAGTCCATTCTTGGGTCTAATGATTCTTGCGGTCAGAACAGAAGACAGACATAGATTTGGATATAGATGCAGACACAGGCAGGTGTAACGTCATCAGTTCATTGATATGAATTTTGCCAGCTGCCTTGAAGGATCTGCCTATAAAATGAAGGCAACAAAATGTTCCATTTCTCTGAATTACCACTTTGGTGATTGGTTAGGTGTGTTTTCCCAAGATAACTAATGACTGAGGATGAGGTTATGATTGAAGGCACAGTGTTGAGACAGATTCTACCTGAGGTGGACAGGAGCTTGGGGTCTTGTTCATTTTCTTCCACTTGATGGCCATGGGCCTAGGTTCAGCACTTTACACATCTGAACCTGGTTTCTCCCACCCCACAGGGAGGGTTTTGTTTTTTTTTTTTTTTCTGTATTTACTTATTCTTTTTTTTTTTTTTTTTGGTCTGTGCTGCGCTTTCCTGGCTGCACATGGGCTTTCTCTAATTGCAGCAAGTGGAGGCTATGCTCTCTGGTGGGTGGTACACAGGCTTATCATCGCAGTGCTTTCTCTTATTGTGGTGCACGGGCTTAGTTGCCCCGCAGCATGTGGCATCTTCCTGGACTAGGAAACAAACCCGTGTCCCAAGCATCGGCAGGTGGATTCTTAACCACTGGACCACCAGCAAAGTCCTGGGAGGCTTTCTATCTATATGACTGGAGAATATATAGGAATGTGAGCTTGTGTGGGTGTATGGCTAAGATTTGTTAACTGTTTGGACACAGCAGAACTTCCCGACTGGTGTACAGATGTGTAAAGACGCATCCTCGCAGCCCTTGGTGGGGACAGTCAGGCAGAGTCCAGGAGCCATCATCTCCAGCTTTACAACCTTAGCATTTACCCCCATGGTGCTAAGCAAAAGTTCTCCTTTTCCATGAAGCTGGAAAGGTTAGGAAGCACCTCATGCAAATCTAATAAGGAGCCTGCAAGATAGGCAGGGTGGGTTTTATTATGCCCATTTTACAAATGAAAAGACAGAGGCTACGAGGGATTACTTTTCCAAGTAGCTGGGCTTGTGACTGAAGCATGATTCGCAACCAGGCATCCTCACTCCAAGTCCTGCACCACCCTGCATCTGCCCCTCTCTCTGTCATACAAGAAAGCACTGTGAATGCGGGAGAAGAGGCAGTCTTTCCGAAGTGGGTCATGGTGCCTCTTCCTTAGCCGTCCAGGGTGGAAGAGGCACAGGCCAGCTGCAGGCTCTCCTGGTGGCAGCAGTTGTTTGGGACTGATCTATGTGCTAATTAAAAGCCCATGGTCCTCAAACTGTCACCCTGCATGTTAGCACTGGAAACATTCAGAGTGTGACCACACAGAATACAGTGGAAAATCTGAATTTGAAACACCGCCTTGGAAGGCTCACAGAGAGCCATGGAGGAAAGAGGTTCATAGGTTACAAACAGCCATTTTAGATCCAAAATGCATTTTCATCAGAGGACCACCGCCTGCCAGGCCAGCCCTCCAGGAGCTCAATCTGATAAAGCTTGGCAGTGGGAGAAGGGCCACCCCTGCCGGGCTCTGTGGGGAGGTTGTCTGGAAGGCTTCCCGGAGGACAAGGAGTCAGACCTTCTTCCTGGAGGAGGCTGGGAAGAGACGTCAGACAGCGCCACTGAGGCAGGATATGGATGTTTGCTCTAAGAGAACTTTGTGAATGGGAGCAAATTTGTCTTTGTGAATGGGAGGCACATGTGAGGTGCCTGGGATGCTACTGGAAACAAAATAATCCCTCACCCTGATTGCAAAGCAAATGACCGTACATCAATCCAACTCAGTTGGGTAGAGAAATGAAATTAAGACTTCCCCGGTGGCTCAGTGATAAAGAATCTGCCTGCCAGTGCAGGGGACACAGGTTCCACCCCTGATCCAAGAGGATTCCACATGCCTTGGAGCAACTAAGCCCGTGCACCACAACTGCTGAGCCTGTGCTCTAGAGCCTGGGAGCTGCAACTCCTGAGCCCACTTGCCCGAGAGCCCGTCCTGCACAAGAGAAGCCGCTGTGATGAGAAGCCCGCACTCCACAGCTAGAGAGTGGCCCCTGCTTGCCACAAGTAGAGTGCCTTCACAAGGCAGCAGTGAAGAATAATGAAAAATAAACATACAAATAAATAATTTTTTTAAATAAAAGGAAGGATAACATTTAAGGCATTATCTAGGAGATTTAAAAATTTTAAATACCTTTTAATATAATTCTAACAGATTTTAAATCCTAACAGAAAATAGCAATTTTAGCAAAAAAACAAATGTGTAAAGTGACTGCTTAAGTTTTGAAATTATGTAGTAACTAGTCAAAACACTGATTATTGTCTTTGTCTCAAAATAACAAATGAAAAAAATATGTATCCAAGTGTTCACAGCCAGCATTTAGTATCTGTTGGGGTCTCTGAGTACAATAAATGAACAACACCTATTAAAATAAATAAATTAGGAATGTAAAAGGAAGCCCAGTTAGCAAGACATTTTGCATTTGATGATCAAATTGTATCTGATCACTGCAGCAGACGCCACCTAAGCGGGAGGCAGGGAGGGGTGGAGAATGTAATAATAATTGTAAGGAAGGAAGCCCTAAGGAAGTTGTCAGAAAGCTCTTCCCACATTCCCATTTGTCCTAATTTTCTCTGTTGCTTTATGATGCCCTTTTCACCTGGCACACTTGGAACAGTCTCTTATGAAACAGAGAGCAGAGCATGAGGGCAAGAGAACTGAAGAAAAATCTAGTCAACGAGAGTCACTTGTTAGAACATTACTCAAGGTGCTTCCTCTAGGCTCCCATTATTCCTTATACACTCTGGGTGCTCCTTGGTGTCTGGACCTCTGCTCTGCTGTCAAAAGAGTCGTGAATGAGGCCTCTCAGTGGATGGTTCCCAGGAGCCAGAGAGATGAAGGCAGCAGCAGTGTGCAGCCAGGTGTCTGGGAGAGGGCTGCAGACCCCTGGAAGGAGCGCTGGCTGACCGTGGGTAACCTGGGGATGCTCATTTTACACCACTGCCCCATAGCTCAGCTGGCAGAGAATCAGCCTGCAATGTGGGAGACCTAATCCCTGGGTTGGGAAGATCCCCTGGAGAAGGGAATGGCTACCCACTCTAGCATTCTGGCCTGGTGAATTCCATGGACTGTCTAGTCCATGGGATTGCAAAGAGTCGGACACGACTGAGCGACTTTCACTTTCTTTCACCATATAGGAAGGGCCTGAGCAGACAGTCTTAGGTGCTTGTACTCCGTAGGTACTTGGTAAATGTGTGGAGACTTTGAGTCTGAAGCAGGCAGTGACTCCATCATCTGTGGCTGCGTACTGATGAAATGCAAACTGTGATCAACACAGGCGTATGAGAAACTGGATTAAGGATCAAACCCTTCATCCAAACAATGAGCCTGTTTGTGGGCTCTGAACTCCACACAGGTCACGTGATTATCAGCTTGTGGTGTTCTCCAGTGTCACAGCCTTCTCTTAACGTAGCTGCAAAATACCAACACTTACTGCCCTGGCTAAGAGTATTTACCTTATTCCTCATCTAGTGGGGAACCATGTGATTTAGGCACATATGAGAGTGGAATAGACAATATTGTATCTGGACCATTCCAGGGATTAGGAATAAGGGTGAGTCACTTTTTCTCCAAATGACAGTTTGTTGATAGAAAAATGCAGGTTCACTAAGCTTAAATGACAGTTCCAAAGTGCTTTCTTGTTTGTAACTAGGATTAAATTATCAGCATTATATTTCAAACAGATTGTTGTTACTGGATTTAAAAAAAATCTTTATTGAATTTGTTAGAGTATTTCCCCTGTATTTTATGTTCGGGTTTATGGCCAAGAGGCATGTGAGATCTTAGCTCTCTAACCAGGGATCATACCCACACCCCCTGCATGGGAAAGAGGGTGAATTCTTAACCACTGGACCGCCAGGGAGGTCCCCTATTATTGGATTTTGATTTTCAAGGTTTTGATCTTACCTCATGTTATTCTCCTCATACCATAGGTGAAGGTCCGTCTCAGTGCTACAAATCTACAAATCTGTGTTCTACTTTCAACTATTTTCCTGATGGTGATACTGAGGCTCAAAGAAATCTTTAGCACAAAGCTTAGTAGGTCGATAGGATGCGGTCTGATGCCTGGGTTTTGCCTCTAGAGATTCTGATACTGATCCTCACTGGCCTGGACATCAGGAATTTTAAAGGCTGCTGCTGCTGCTAAGTCGCTTCAGTCGTGTCCGACTCTGTGCGACCCCATAGACGGCAGCCCACCAGGCTCCCCCGTCCCTGGGATTCTCCAGGCAAGAACACTGGAGTGGGTTGCCATTTCCTTCTCCAATGCATGAAAGTGAAAAGCGAAAGTGAAGTCGCTCAGTGTTGTCCGACCCTCAGCGACGCCATGGACTGCAGCCCACCAGGCTCCTATGTCCATGGGAGTTTCCAGGCAAGAGTACTGGAGTGGGGTGCCATTGCCTTCTCCTAGGTGACTATAATGCGGTTCCCTGGTGGTTCAGTGGAAAGAATCCGCCTGCAGTGCAGAAGATGCAGGTTCCATCCCTGCGTGCGGAAGATCCCTTGGAGAAGGAAATGGCAACCCACTCCAGTATCCTTGCCTAGGAAATTTCAAGGACAGAGAAGCCTGGCAGGCTACAGTCCATGGGGTTGCAAAAGAGTTGGACACAACTTAGCAGCTAAACAACGACAACAAATTATAATGTGAATCCAAGATAGAGACCCTCTTGTCTAGAGCAAAGAGCAGGTTTAAATAAATCAAGGGTAGTTACCTAGTCGATGCAAGACTTCCTATCACCCTCCTGGCCTTTAAATTTTTACCTCTTTTTTTCTCACCTACCTATTCTTTTGAAAAGATACTACCTTGCCAAGATATTCAAAAAGAAAAAAAAAAAAAAAAGAGGAAGGAGAAAGAAACAAGAACCTAGATAATATGCTTTTTTCTTCTGTGCTCATAAAATTCAGCACTACCCATACAAAGATAAATAGGCATTCATCTAATTGTTGCTAGAAATTAAGAGAATCCCCAGTGATACTGTAATACTAAATAAAACCACCTGTCTGTATTTGTAAGTTGTAAATGAGGACATGGAATTCCACTTTCCATTTGGGCAGCTTACCCTCTCCTTCCTCCAAGATAGATATTAATTTAAATCACATTTTCTCCCCATGAGCAGTGTGAACTGTGGACACAGAGGATACAGAGGGCTGAGACAAGGGCGTCAGAATCCAGAGATGTCGTCCAGCTGGGAATGGTTAAGAGTCGAGGGCTGTGAAACGGACC
This sequence comes from Bos taurus, assembly GCF_002263795.3. Taxonomy (NCBI): domain Eukaryota; kingdom Metazoa; phylum Chordata; class Mammalia; order Artiodactyla; family Bovidae; genus Bos; species Bos taurus. The sequence goes on from NC_037339.1 coordinate 25,664,987, forward strand.
CACTATTTGGAGAGTGCGCTAATGCACTTGGGATTGTTTAAAACCAAGTCAGGATATTCTGGTAGTGAACCACTCCAGACTGCCACGCTTCTCATAAATTTACAGGTATTATTAATAATAGAGTCTGGCAGTGAGTAGACCGAGAACCAGATCCATGATTCAAAAACAAAACTCCATGAAGGAAGGAAGGTTTCTAAAGCATGACCCCTGGAATGGTTTCCCTCGGAGAGAGAGGAATTCACTTCAGTGAATGACTTCACGACTGAGCCCCACACCCCTTCAGACAGTTCCTCCCCAACATCCGCTCGAGGAATGGAGATCGGGAGGCTAGGTCTCCTGCAGACAGCTGGGAGAGTTCATTTTCCATTTTGCAAACTAATTTTGTTCTTGTCAGTTGCAATGCTCTGCCAAGTAGTGGACGGGAATTTCTAAATCAAAAACCACTAACCTCAAACCACAACCAGCCCGTGTCAAACTTCAGAAACTACTCCTGGAGACTACATACCGGAACGTATGGTAATAATACTGTAACTATTCGTAGCATACTGCCAGGCTTGTCACGTTTGGGAAAATTCATAGCACATTTTTGGCACATCATCTATTCAGGATAATGGCGATGAAGATATATATATTTTAAAAATGTATGTTTTTAATGGCCCTATTTATTCTACTGATGCAAGATAGTAAGTTAGCTAAATCTCCATCATCAATCTGGATGCCTCAGGTACAGATTTAGGGCTCTGCAAAGCCAGTTGCTTGTCTTTTAATCCAATTATGCTCAAAGCCTTCAAAATTGATACAGAGACTGCAGACTTTTTAGTTGTGTGTGTGTGTTACCTTCTCTAGCAGAGACACCTTATTTCGTTGGGGAAAAAAACAACAACACTGAAATGTTTTAAGATTTATGAAGTCAGAAGCATCCCTGACAGCTTGTAAGGTTGTTTCACTACCTTCATTGCTTCAGCATGAACTCGTAACCCAAGGGAAGCTGAAACCTTCAGCAGAATTTAAAGCTAGAGGAACCCCCAGGCCCCAACATCTGAAAGAGTTGCCAGGAGTCTGACAGGGGATTAGGACCAGGACAGAGCCGGGAAATGATCACGAAGCCCGCTGTGTGCATGGTGAGAGAGTCAGCTCTAAGCTGGAAAACGGGCAGGTTAAAAAAAAAAGAAGAAGCCAGGTAAAGAGAAGTTTCTGGCCAAGATGGCAGTGGTGGGGAGGTGAGGAGATGAGACTGCGGTAAGGCTGGTTCTCCCTCGGGAAGTTGAGTAGAGGCTGCCCCCTTGAGTCCCTGCTAGCTGTTTCCTTCACGTTTGCAGGAACCTTTCAGAGGCCCACACTGCGACCCAGGGCACCTTCCTGTCACCCAGGATCAGCTAGGCCTTCCAGCACTGCCTGCTCCACAGACGTTTCGAGAGCTCAAGGGATCACCTCCCCACATCCCAGCTGAGTGGATGCCCAGTGTCCCTAGACATAGAAGTTTCGAGTTTCTAACTACATTCCTCTGGGCCCTGGGAAGTGCTCAGCATCCTGTTTACTGACCTCCATCCAAATTGTTCTCAACCTCCACTGAGCCCTGTCCACATGTCCTCTGGTGTCTTCAGCCCCTGATTCAATCCTCCTTACCTTCCGACTGCTTTCATCATGGAAAAGCTGACTCACTGAGCCTTCCATTTAACAACTCTGGACCTCTGTCTGGAGCTAACACCCTGGATGCCCTTGAATGCCCTTGACAATGCAACTCAGTGTGGTGGGAAGATGACAGAGTTCCAACCTGGGTCAGACTTGAGTTATCCAGTTTCTAGCCCTGTGACCTTGAGCAAAATTTTAACCTTTCAGAGCCTCAGTTTGCTCGTCTTCAAAATGGGACTAACAGTGCACAGTGTAGAAGGTAAGCTGGGGACCAAGCAGATCCCAGATGTAAAGAGTTAGCACGGGGCCATGTAATGGTTATCTCTTGTCATCTTCCTGCCTTTCTCTTTTAACTCTGCTCCCCTCCTTACCCCTTTCTCTCCTTACTGTTTTATAATCTAGTGCTGTGCTTAGTCCCTCAGTTGTGTCCAACTCTTTGCACCCCCATGGACTATAGCCCGCCAGGCTCCTCTGTCCATGGAGATTCTCCTGGCAAGAATACTGGAGTGGGTTGCCATGCCCTCCTCCAGGGGATCTTCCCAACTCAGGGATCAAACCCAGGTCTCCCGCATTGCAGGCAGATTCTTTGTTGTCTGAGCCACCAGGGAAGCCCAAGAATACTGGAGTGGGTAGCCTATCTCTTCTCCAGGGGATCTTCCCAACCTAGGCTTCAAATCAGGGTCTCCTGCATTGCAGGAGGATTCCTTACCAGCTGAGCTACCAGAGAAGCTCATTTTATCATCTGAAGCTCATACAAATGGCATTGCTTTACATAGCCTGGATCTCTATTAAGAGACGACTGGAGGGACTTCCCTGGTGGTCCAGTGGTTGAGACTTCACCTTCCAATGTAGGGGTTGTGGGTTCAATCCCTGGTTGGGGAGCTAAGATCTCACATGTCTTGGGCCAAAAACCCAAAACGTAAAACAGATGCAATACTGTAACCAAATTCAATAAAGATTTTAAAGATGATCCACATTTAAAAAAATCTTAAAAAGGCAATGGCAATCCACTCCAGTATTCTTGCCTGGAAACTCCCATGGACAGAGGAGCCTGGTAGGCTGCAATCCATGGGGTCACTAAGGGTTGGACACGACTGAGCGACTTCACTTCCACTTTTCACTTTCATGCACTGGAGAAGGAAATGGCAACCCACTCCAGTGTTCTTGCCTGGAGAATCCCAGGGACGGGGAAGCCTGGTGGGCTGCCGTCTATGGGTTCGCACAGAGTTGGACACGACTGAAGCGACTTAGCAGCAGCAGCAGCACCCATATAATTTGGGAAGTGACACCCAGTGAGGCACCACTCTGTCTTGCTTCCTCTTTCCCTTCAGGCAGAACCTCAGATTACACCAGAGATAAGACACTTGTAAGACTTTCAGTAAGGACACATCATTTCATCTCGTCAAACGTTTAAATCCTTCTCAGATTTTAACTTAGATTCCAAGGCTATTGTTCCGTTAACCAAAAAAGAAAAACTGTTTTCCATGCATCACTGAGTTTGCTCTTGTGTTTAAAACTCTAGACCCTCTAATCCTAGTTCTCTGGGATTGTCCTCCAGCTTCTCTTTCACTTGTCGAGTTGGGAAGTGAATAAAGGGAGGGTGGTCCTTCACGCATCCTGCACTTGGGCCCCTCTTAAAGAGCACTGCTTTACTCCCACTGAGACCAAGGCTTCCAACTCCAGATCTTCTGGGCCTCACCCTTGGCCAGTCCTCCCCTGCTCTTCCAACTTTCTCGCTGTCTCTCTTCCACGGAAACTCTTAACTAGAGGGAGGATGGTTGACTAATTGTTTGGCAAACATGCCTTGTGGCTTCCCACTCAGGCCCATCTCTGCACCAACATCGCCCCGCCGCACACACACCTGTCAGGACACTCCTACCAGCAGGAACCTAGTGGGGTCCTGGATTCCTTGTGAAGTCGGTGCTCACTGAAAGCTCATCCTTTCTCCCTGAAACTCCTTTGGTGCTTCTCGCTGAGCCACGTGGCTACACTGCCTGCTAGTAGCTCTCTTCTTACCTTCTTGGCCTGTTTTACTGTCTGACGCGATGTGTGACCTCTGTCTCCCAGTTAGCCCGGGAGGGTCTGGCAGATGGCAGTGCTATCTTTTCCCCACCTGACCATCCCCAGCACAGCCCTGCACAGAGTAGGTACTGCTCACGACACTGTTGCCATTCAGGTATCATCCTACCTTTACTCCAGTCTACCTTCCACTACATATCTCTTTCCACAATACAGAATTTTAAAAAATTTTTGAATTCACTCTGCATCACAGGAAAGCCCCCTTCATCTAGATTTGGTTTCAGATGTGACTTAATAAGCAGGATAAGTGTTCCTTCTCCTAGCCATTAATAAAGCAGCAGCAGAAGAGCATAAATTGAGCACCCACTGTGTGCAGGGCACTGAGGCAAGATTTGCACTGAAGATTACAGAAAACATGAAAGATGCGGTACAAGAGGTCAAAGACTCAGTTATACATAAACTTATCTGTGTGTATATACACACACTCAGAGACACACAAACAAGGTCACCCAACACCAAAGGGAATCTAAATAGTGCAAATATATATAATGAAAAAGCATTAGGAGTTTATGGAAGAACTGTTGTAATGAATGGTGCTTAACAGATGGGAAATGTTTTGGAACAGGTGATTAGGACTCAAATTTTGAAGAAAGAGAAGGACCACAGGGTCCATGAGAGCAAAGCCCATGCCTGTTTTTGGTCACTATTATTTCTCCATCACTTACTGTAGTGCCCGGCCCATTGCAGGCATGCACTTACTATTAGCTTAATAAACAAATAGCTGAATGCTGAAAAAAGGAGTAAATCCCATGTGGAGGGACCAGGGAGCAAGCTTGCTGTGCTTGGAAAGCAGCAAACTTATTTTTCCTGGGTAGAGTCAAGAAATTCCATGCAAAATTATGGAGAGGAAGTAGGGAAGGAAAATGATGAATGATGCTGAAGTCTTGCCAGGAATTTTGGTTTAAATAGATAGCAACAATTGTATATTCATTCATTTATCCCACAAATATTTACTAAGCATCTACTATGAGCCAAAGTACATGCTAAGACCTGGGGATTCTATAGTGCACAAAACATACTTTTTGTCTTCAAGGATCGTGCAGTCTCTTCGGCACACACTAGTAAACGGTGGCACATAATTTTGACCCTGGTTCCTATTATTCCAACAGTAGTTAGCAAAGGAGAGGAATCAGTCCAATCTTCATTGTAAATGGCTCCGGCAGAGAGCAGAAGCCTTAGTTCGAGTGAGCTCCAGTGTGGAGTATGTCATGACAACAGATGAATTGAGGGCAGCAAGAAGGATTAAAAACTTAAGAAAGGGGGCTTCTCTGGTGGCTCAGTGGTAAAGAATCCGCCTGCCAATGCAGGAGACACAAGTTCAATCCCTGATCTGGGAAGACCCCACGTGCCGTGGAACACTGAAGCCCGAGCACCCTAGAGCCCGTTGCTCTGCAACAGGAGAACCCGTCACAGTGAGAAGCCTGAGCGCCGCAGCTAGAGAGTAGGCCCCAATCTCCGCAGCGAGGGAAAAGCCTGAGCAACAGGGAAGACCCGCACAGCCAAAAATAAGACACATAAACGCACACAATTAGAAAACTTAAGGAGGAACCTTCCCCCTGGAAAGCTGCCTGGGATTATAGAGTGGCTGATCGAGTGGCTGTGGAACCAGACTGAGTTTATTTAGGGGTTCCTGCCTGAGCCCAGGTCCATCAGTTTCCCTTGGCTGCGGGACAGAATTATGGGCTAAGAGGATAAAACTCTTGTGTTACAGGGGAAAAAAAAATGTTTTTTAGATTTTTTTTTTTTTTGGTTGCCCAGATTAACTTGCTCTTTGACATATGTCTCTAGAGTGATGACTGGGATCAATTTTACTAATAACCAAAAACAGAAAAATTTTATTTAGGGACAAAGTAAGAGGGTGAAATGACACAGCAAATTAATTTCAGAGCAAATGTGGACATGAAGGAGCCCTTGGAGCAGTACTTCCAACAACAGTGTTTAATGAGGGGACACTGGTTGGTTTCTTCCTGAAATGTTATGAATTTTAAGATCACTGCCTGTTACTGGAATATCTTGGCCTCATTTCCCATTTATCTCATTTTTTTTCTTCTCCTTTTTTTTTTTTTTTTTATTTCTTTCCTCCAGGATGACGGCCTCCCAGAAAATGAACATCAGCTGTCAGTAGCGGGAAAGATAAAGAAGCATTTCAACACAGGCCCCAAACCGAATAGCACAGCAGCTGGAGTTTCTGTCATAGCAGTAAGCATCTGAAATATCCACCTATAACTTTTTCAAAGCAATCCACCTAAGAGACAGGCATTACTCAGGAGATTCCACCCAGAGACAGCAGAATGGGTCATTTCTTTAGACAGCTCGACCATGGAAAGCACCGGGGGAGGTCTGGGGCTTACATATATGATGTGCTTTTGCTGATCATTTCCGTGGGAGTTGCATCATTATCCAACACCTCCAGGGTGCCTTGCAGTGTATATTAATTTCATGATTTATTTTTTTAAAGCAGAAAACCGCCCCCACACTGGACTCTGTGCCAATGCAAACTTCTGGGCTCTGAGAAAAAAAGAGTTCCTGGTGTCCTTTTGCCAGGACCTGGGAGGGAAGGGGAGCTGAGACATGGCAGAGAGAGGCTGGAACACTATAGATCTTTGTACGAGACTTAAACGAAAGCCAAAAACATGGCAGGAGGCTTACCCACTGAGATTTTCAGTGAAACTGAATTGCTGCGAACACCCAAAGAAATCACGATTTCTTGCTCCTTAGAAATGTCTGTTTTCAAAGTGGAGAGTCTGTTAATATTTACCATTTTGTTGATGTGGCTGCACAAGGCTTTTTTTTTTTCCTTTCCCTCTGTTCCATACCTGCAGACATACACTACGCGCAATTTGATAGCTGCTCTAGGCAAAGATTAAATTGGGCAGAGAAATAATGAAACCTCATACTTCCTGGTGTCATATTCCAGAGTAAATATATTCAAGTCCCAGATTACTCGAGTTTTTAATAATTTCCTTTTTTTTCCCCCTGAGTGTGTACATTTTAACAGCATATTCATTGTGAAATCACTTGAGCTGTTTTTCTTTTCCAAACAAACAACTTACGCACTATGTCAAATTTTTAAGAGTATTTATGCTACTAAGTACACATCATTCTTGTCAGCAATACTGAATATTTAACTACTTCTACCGGTGTTTTTCTTGCTCTCTCTTTTCTGTCTTTGGTTGTTTCAGAACTCCAGAAAAGAGACAAAGATACATGAATGACCTATTAGATACAACCAGTCTCAGATCTGGGTTACTGAATATTTGCGAGGAGCTTCCAGAATTTGCAGGTGGCATGAGGGCATGCGTACACTTCCCTGGACTGTTTGCATATCATGATTTTTGATTGGACCCTTTCAGCAGGGAGTTACATGACTGAGTCACTGGCTCACGAGCATACTGACAGCGCTAAGTAGAATGCGTACTCTTTCCTGGTTCTCCTCTGCACTGCTGGGGATTTAATATTCAAGCTGTTGTTCTGGCCCTAGCTCTCTGGTTCTTTCTAAGGAAATTCAGTGTAGAAGCACAGTGTCCTTCCTGTCTTCATCAGTGTTCTTTGTTATCAGCTAACATTCAGTCAGTAATTTTTGAAGGTAACAATCTCATGGTGCTTCTCAGGGAAACCAGACATTCTATCCTCTGCTTTCATCATTCATTCAAGACATAAGTCTATTCCAAGATGTTTGCTTCCACAGTTTCCTTTTGGAATGGACTGCCAGCACGCTTGTCCATGAAAAGAACTGCTTTTCTGCTCCTGCTGAGGGCTTACAATCGCTAGAGAGGGTGCTTTTCCCACCTGTCATTTTGGGGTTTGTTTTTGTTTTTCCTGGCCTTTTATTTTTAATTAGTCTTTGGTTAAGTTTGCCTTGGTTGCTTAAGAATGCTTTGTACACAGTATTCTGGGAATCTTATGGGAATCTTATAATGACTGAGAGCAGGAATTTTAGGGCAATTCTCCAGTGGACAGACAACACAGATGGGAGGGGAAATCCTACTTTAATCAAACAGGGATAAATTTTGAAACCTATTCTATATGAGTTCATTAAAACTTCATCTAAGTAGATCTCCCCCAAAACCTTCAGTTAGTATTTGAAGATTAAAAGTCCACTGATTTCTTTCTAACATCATGACTGGACCATTTTGAATGTAATTTAGTATTAGTTTCTCAGTTCATTACTAACATGTTTCCATGGAGACTGTACCAACTGGTAATAAACTTATAAATTGTAGAATGGGCTGTGTGATGCTAAGTTGTGCGTTAGTTGCAAGCTAATTTAACCTCTTTATCCACTACAAAGTTGTGAAAAAAATCATCCACTTAGGTTCAAAATAATTGACTTTTTAGAGAAATAACTGAAAAAGTGCCTTGTCAAATTCTAAAGCACAATTCACATGTTGACCACTATGATTAATATTTCAAATGAAAGAGAATATGGCTGTAAATTTCAGAGAGTATTTCAGGAGGAGCTCACAGGCCATAATAGATGCATTTATGCATCTTCTCCAGAATGCTTCTCCCTCATATAAATGTCCACACCCTCCATAAAAACCTGGGGTAGGTCACCAGGTACAGGATGGGAGTTAGAAACCAGCCAGTTTGACTGCCTTCGTGCTTAGCTTTCAAAATGGCACTGGATAAGTTAATGTATACTCCATACCCATGTTCCCATTCTTAAAGTGCAAAGAATTAGACTCAGGGGACCATCGCCCAATGAAGGAGCCCTGGCATTAAAAATATCCCAACTCAAACTAAAGTTTAATTGCAAAGGAATGACATTCTGCTGTGAGGCAGAAGGTAAGTGAGAGGTAGAAGGAATAGCTTTCATAAATGATGTGTTCTATAAAGGTCATTTGAAAACTTAATAATAAATATAATTATTGATTCACCCACATGATAGAAATTTCTGTAATAATTACACTGTAATGATTTCTATTTGATAGGTATAGGGGAAAAAGAAACTGATTTCAGCATAGATTTCATTCAGACAGAATTTTTTTCTCATGGGCATGTATGCTTTTCCCAGAGGCTATCAAATAATGTATTTTATTTTAAACTGCCACGATTATAAGACTGGTTTTTTGGAAATTATATGCACCCTTTAAAATTCAAAAATATATATACTGTCTAGAATGGAGTGTCAATTGGCTTGTTTTTTTTTTTTCTTCAGAAAATCAGCAATTAAATTATTGGTCTTTAACTGGTAATTCTCTTCCCTTAGTTAGAAACCTCACTATCTGCTCATACAGGGGTTCATGACACTTTTTCTTTCTCAGAGTGACAAAGGAAAAAAGAGCATACTGTCATAACAAACAGACTCTGGTCACAGGTATAATTTATGACGTGAGGGTAGTTTAACATGCATTCATGGTTCTGAACCTTAATGTTTTCTGTTCGTGTTGTCATTTTGTTATTCTCTACCTCCCACCCCCTACATGATTAAGACCAAAGAGAGGACAAATGATAACTTTATGTTAAGGTCCTCGAGTTAGCTGGGAGAGTAATTACCCACTGGAGGCTCCCAGAGATCGCAGGGCCCTTCTCAGAGGAGGAGAGGTGCCTGGCATTTAGGTCAGATGGCGTGACTAGGTGGAGCCCACTGCTCTCCTCATAGCTGCAACACCCCGTCTCCATTGTTCCCCGCTGCCTCACTACCTTTCCCAGTAGTTGGGGGATTAAAACACAACCAAACCAAAGAAACCCAGAACAGACCAGAGAAAGGGAAACAAAAGGTTATTAAAATGCAATTTATAGACATAAAATGGAATTAGAGATGACATTTTAACGGTGGACTTCTTGAGAGCCGAGGGAGGGGAGGGAGGCGTTATTAGATTTGCTCAGCTTGATGAAGAACCGATGACTCAGATGTCAGTTCCAATTTATTTTTCCTCATTTAATGCTGTTTATTATTTTAACCGGTAATTTTCCTAATGCTTTCAAGTTCTTATTTTGCATTTTGCTCATGCAAATAGAGAATTTCAGTCTAATTGAACAAATCCATACTAATCAGTGTACTAATAATTGTGATCGTGGGCAGCTTCCTTCTGAAGGCGGGGACCCCTGCACTGGAGCCATTTCCGAATGTGGTGTCATGGGCCGCCTTGCCTGTAGGTGGCAATAGAGAGCCAGTTACTGAGTAGCTATCCCTGAGCTGAAACAGAAATGCAGGCCTTCATCTTCCTAACAGCAAGTGTACTTCGATTTTTTTTTTTCCTAAATAAAACAAACTGTACATTTTTTTTGTACATTTTTTTTAAAGATCAAAATTTCAAAGTGCTGTTCTCTGAATACTGGGATAGCCTAGTTTGTCATCAGAATACCAAATCTTCTGAGCAGTTTCTAGCTTAAATGACGGCTGCCCTGGCATGTTTCTGAAATGCCTTTGTGAATTTTGTGGTAGAAACTGTCCTCAGCATCATGGCAGTACCACACTTGAAAGCACTCATGAGCCTCTCCAGAAAGAAAAGTGGTCAGTTTGCTTCCTCTCGTGGGCAGAACGGGGAGTTGGGCGTAAGGCATGATTACTGTTTCTCAAATTTGGGGGACTGAATCTTTTCTTCCTAGGAAGCCAAAAGCTAACATCTTATTCCAGGAGGAACAACTTTGAGAACCTATCCTATCTTCTATTTATTGTACTTTTTGTCATAAGCACTTACGTGTACATGTGCATTTTTAATAGTGAAAACTTTCATTTTATTTTCTATAATTTCTTAGAGAAAAAATTTACTGTTTTATACTATATCTAGTTTAGAAATGTAATTTCTTTAAGAGTAGCTTTGCTTTTGAAGATTAACTCTGAGAGAAATCCAAAGTGCTGTGATTCAAAACTTGATTCCTCTCATCTTTTATTTTTTTTATGAAGGCCTCAAACTTAAGCTTGATGGGGTAAGATTTTTTTGGCGGGGATGGGGGGATGTTCCAATCTGCTTTCTCTTAGGTGGCTAAAGCTGATTTCAACATTTTATGGTAAAGCATTTAACACTGCTCTAGAATATGAAGAGGTGTTTATGTCTTTTGAAATTGAGAGGATATTATTAAATGTGCATTCAAAAACTTGTTTGACAAATTAGATCTTTTCTAACAAATTGGCCTCTGAGGTACTCATGAGGGATTAGTGTCTTTTCTTGCCTTTTTATTTTCAATGTATAGATTTAGGGTATTAGCTAGTCACCCTGCACAAGAAGCGTCGTTATTTCTATATACATATATAGTCAGTGAAGAACAGCTTCTTCTGGAGTCTTAATCCTTTAGCACAATGTCGATCCACTGAGTTGCCCCCGTTTCTCTCTGCTCAGCTGGACCACGGGTTTACCATCAAGAGATCAGGGTCTTTGGACTACTACCAACAACCAGGAATGTATTGGATAAGGTATGAGATGGTGCAGCTCAAGTCAGTGTTTCCATGGCAACGTGCTGGCAGTCTCCATTAACCAGTTCCTTCAGTGGATAAACATGCTTTTGATTTGTTATCCAGTCCATATGCTGCTTTATCAGTTTCATTTTAATCTTGATTGAGATGCCACACCCCCTCATTCCTTTTTTTCACCCATTATTCACACTGACATTTGCCAGCTTTCTTTCCATTGCACATGCTCAGTATCAGTTTTCCTTACAGTTAAAAGGACAGTATATTTAGTGTTAATGTCAAAGCATTTTCCTGATGCTGCTAATTAAATCAATGATTTCTAGTGTTCTTCTGTCCCTTAACAAATGGAAGAAAAATAGTACCTTAGTATATATTCTATAGAAGTATATACTGTCATTTTAAAATCATCAAGCCCGACCTTGACCTTAGTAGATGGATGAAACAATGCATTTACACCTTAGTCGTAGAAGCTCCTCTAAACACGGTGAGCTATAGAATGCATTGTGTGTGTTGGTAAGCTTGTGTTCTCAAATTCTCCACCTTTTTGTTTCATTTTGTTTGTTTTATTGTTCCTTCTCTCCCCTTGGAAATCCCTCTATGTACTAGCTATTGCATGAATTTATTTTTCGGTATTTTGTAACTGTCAGATTACTTAGCTGGCTTATCTGCTCAAGCAAAAGGGACTATGGGAGGTATCGATTTTTTTTTTTTAACTGGGTTAAGAATTCTATCCAATCGTTTTCTATTCTGGTCAACTGCCATAGCATTTCCTTCAGAGGGCATTGTTTGTGTCTCTGTAAGTTATCCACAGGCAGGATGAGTTTTGATGATTTGAGAAATGAACTCTGAGAAGTCCTAGGCAACTTTTCTCCTCCATCTTAATGTTTCTGAAATGATCTCCAGGTAAAGCTCCACATTTTAGCGTTAGCTAAGAAAAATTCTACTGGGTTTGGCATTTCCCCTCAAATGATGGTGCCTTATACTATTTCCAGGAATAGACTAACTCATTAAAAAAATAAGAATAATATGTATAATAATATATAATTTTAACCTCCAATTATTGCTCTTAATTTTTTCTATAATTAGACAGTAGGATCAAAGCCCTTAGAGAAGCAGACACAGCTAATCTTTGACAAACTATCTAACTGTCTAAGATTGTGGCCATTTCTAAGCCTGCTGAAAACAAGAAAATACTCAAATTTCAAGAAGTATCTTGAAGTCAGTTTTACACAGAAGGTATTTGTATCTTCTGGACGGATGTACACGCAGGAGTTACAGTCCTACCTTTTTATTTACCTAAGTAAACAGCATTATAGACACAGAAAGAACTTTGTTTTATGTTTAACCTTTTTTTTTTCTTTTTTGATGGGGGGATGACTCAGTCATTTGTGTAGACTCTTTTTACATGGAAGATGATGCATCCAGATTTTTACTTTTTCCTTAAATGTAATATACATTCTGAAAAGTGCACTCGAGTGCACATCTCAGTGTATTTTCACAAACAGCAAGCAGCCCCGAGATGAGGCACAGAGCATCTCTAGCACCCCCAGAGGACCCCTGCCCCCAGGGCTCTTCCAGGAGGGTCACGCAGCCCCGAGGGCAAGCTCTGACCTGGAGTCTGTCTACATTAATTAGTTTTGCCTGGTTTTGTTCTTTATATAAACCGAATCATGCGCCACCTTTTTTTTAATTGTGTGTCTCCTAACCTCAGGGATATTAACCAAACATATATGAGTATAAAGATATACAATTAAAGATAGGTATCAAATGTGTCTAATTACAGTTGTGCCTATTTGCATAACACAAATGACAATATATATAATTTCAAAAAAAATCTCCAAATAATTATATTACTAAATTTGTGGGCTTGAAGGGTGGGTGCAAAACCCCAAATAAACACAATAATTAATAGATGTAGCCAAGGATAGAAAAGGCCATTTAAATGAAATCCTAGCAGTGGTTCCCATCAGCAGACAAAATGACACATCCCTGAATAATGGGCAGGAGCAGATGGGAGATAATCTCTTTTTCCTTCCACACATAAACTGCTCTGTTTTCCAGCTGGGGGCAGTAACAACAATGTTTATAGTTAATGCTGTACTAAACAGCACACCCAGTATGTAAAGCTAAATTGGAGAAATGATGCTAAAAACTCATCTGCGTATATGCTTAATTAGGAAGTTTTATAATGCCATTTAGCCCCAGAACGAACACACTCCCCTCACTGATTGCAAATGCTTGCCTTTTATCTCCACGGAAGTGGGAGCATTTGTCTAACCACAGTGGCAGCCAACTCGCAACATAAACAATCATTGCGGGCGGAATGTCCCCGCTCCCAATTGTTGTGTTTACAAGTGCTCCTGGCTGTTTTCACTGCTCTGAGCAGAACACCCGGAGACGGGCTTGCATTTGGTAAAGCAGCTCACGGGGCAGAGGCTGAGCGAGCATCTCTTAGGGCGCCCAGCATTGGCAGTGTCCCTCTTAGGAGGCTTATTGCTGATGGTGGAGAAATGAGGGACGGGGGCTTGTTCCTCCTCCTCTCATTCGGTCGCCTGCTTTGAGCACAGAGATGCTTCCAGGCTGTGGCCAATGGAGCCGCATCCTGCAAGGCTTCTCTTTCCAGGATACCTTACTCCTGTCCCCCAGAGCCTCGGGGTGACCCTATCCCAGGAATGGGCTGCCTGAGCCATTCCACCCTCTCATGGAGGGACTCCAAAGGCCCTGGAAAACACTGATATTCTGTTCCATTTTTCCCTGCCTGAAAATGCAACCTTATCCAAAGGGGAAGCAGTCATCCCCATGCCTGCTTTTCGGGGGAAGCTGCCCCCTGGCAGGTGCTGTGCCCAGCAGCACATGAAGAAGAATTCCTGCATCTTCTGCACACAGAACGGGGCAAGAGCCAGAAACCAACTGAACGAAACAAGTAGCAAAGCAAGACACACGCTAAGAACGCCACATAAGATAAGACGCGGAGTAGAGCTAGGACAGTAGGGGGCTGGAGTTCCAGCCCTGACCTGACTCGTGTGCACCCTGGATTCGAGCGCCGTCCTACAACAGTGAGTAACGAGGCAGAGCTGCGGCAGCCACGCAGCCCTTGTAAGCCTATTCAATGCTGCCATGCTCTGCTGCTAAAAGGAATGGGTCAGTTAAAGGCATCTTGCTCAGTGTAGGTTTGAAAGATCGGTTCCCACGAAAGCCAGAGAGGAACTCCTCACAGGGTGAAGTAAGTAAGTAAGTGGAGTTGCTCAGTGGTGTCCGACTCTTTGTGACCCTGTGGAGTGTAGCCTACCAGGCTTCTCCGTCCATGGGATTCTCCAGGCAAGAATACTGGAGTGGGTTACCATTTCCTTCTCCAGGGGATCTTCCCGACCCAGGTATTGAACCCGGGTCTCCCGCGTTGGAGACAGACGCTTCCAAAGGCACCTGAGAGGTTGCAATAGGTTGCGAAAGTTGGCTTGGCCTTGCTCTGCCCTTGAGAAAAGTACCCAGCCCCCAAAGAGTGTCAGAAGTGCTGTAGGAAGGAAGGGCGGGGGTCTTAGTTCTAGCAAAGGATTAACCACTCTCCCCGACCCTGGCCTGGGTCTCCCTTAGTAACAGAAAGTTTAACACACAGAAAAGGCACAGATTTAAACTTCGAAACCACTCTGTCTCTGTGATGACAGAGAAAAGTATAGAGAAAGTATGAGGTCTGGTTCTACACCTGTCCCATGATACTAAAAAGTGAGTTATTAGGTTCAAAAGCTGAGCAACAGTACTTTGTCTTCTATTGATAGTTCCACAAATGGTCATTAAGAGAAACACAGAACTAGTGAGACATCTGTATTATTTTACCAAGTCAAACAGGTTGCTCACTATCTGAGATTTTATTTTCTTTCATTTTATTTTCAGGGCCCCTTTAAAAGAGGATCCATATATATATATATATATATATATAATTTGGTATTGATGGGAAATTTTGTGGTATTGCACTTATTTTAATCTTGCCTCAGCACCTCTTTCCCTCTTTATGATTTAAAAAGACATATACATTCTTTTCTATGTAGTTGTTCCTGAATATTTTGACTCCACATGTTCGCCAGTGATGTTCACTGATAGAATGTAGGTTTTATGGGGTATAAACATGTAGGAAAGAATGATCATAAAGAACTTAATTGAAAGTATTGACACACTGTTATTTTATTGAGTGCAAAATATCCATATGCTGAAGTCAGACAATTCTCAAATACATGTCAAACACATGACACTTCTAGAAACTAAAAAGCCTTGAAAATCGAGATGAATCAAGCTTGATTAAAGATGGGCAGCTCTGTGCATGGAGAGCCTGTGGCCTTGGTGTTGAGAAGCCCTGTTTTGGATCCAGCCTGTCCTACTTCCTCGTGTTGTGACCTCAGGCAAGGCATGTGTTCCTTCTCTGATTTTCAGTTTCCCTGCCTATAAAAATGAGATGGGTGTTATCAACCTTCCAAATCTGTGGCAAGAATTAAATGTACAAAAGTGCCTTCACAGACTCAGCCCAAAAGAAGAGTCTGGAAAAGACTGCTCCAAGAGAAAACCATCCATTCCACACGAGAGAGAGAGATTTTCCTGAGAAAACTCATCTCTCTCCAGAGCAAAGCATTTATTATTAAAGTAGAACCATGACCTTTTTTGATGCTGTGATTGGAACAAACTGTTGAATAAGCTGTATGTTAGATTATTCATGAATTGAGGGGCATTAAATTTTACTTTAAGTAGTCTATAGCCCCAAATCCTGATGAAGTATATGTTTAATTAAAAAGTTATCTTCTAGGGCAGAGATCGCCATGTTACAGCCAATGGGCACTGCCTGTTTTTGTAAATAAAAGTTTTATTGGAACACAGATTAGAACACATTGGAATGGATTGGAACACATCCATTCACTCATAACCAACCTATGGCCACTTCCACTCTTCAAGGGCAGAATAGAGTAGTTGTGTCAGAGAACTATATAGCCTGCAAAACCTGAAGTATTAATTATTCACCCTTTCCAGAAAGACATTTTCATCTCCTATTCTAGTAGGAAAAGATACCACCTGGTGGGCTTGTTAAAAACTATATAACCACCACCTGGTGGAATAGAATGCCTGGCACAGAATAGGTGCCTCAATAAATATTTGCTAATAAATAAATGATTGAATTTTCCAAGGAGGGGACCATTAATGGAGAAACCTTGATTTTTGAGGATAAATGTGTTTTTTAAGAGTTTGGGGTATCTGAGAGCCTAAACAATCAAATCACATATGAAATACTCCACAACTGCATTGACCCAGGAGTAAGGTTTTGGCACAGCTAAAACAAACAAAAAACTCTAATAAAAGGAGTCACCCCTTAACCCACTTGCTTAGTAAGTTCTAAATTTCCATAGATTTTCTTAAGATAAACTATGCCTGCAGTTGTCCTTTTGTTTATTAGCCTGATGAAGGAAAAAACAACATGGCAGCCCTGCTTAACTTCTGCTGTGAGACAGTCAGGCGTCATAGAGCAGAGGAAGCGTATGAATTCACCCTCTAGAAGCCTGAGCTCAGCAAGGGGCTATCATTTTAACCTTCTGATAGGAGGCCACTAGAAACCTTCTGCAGAGCTGGACAAGATTCTGTTAAGAACCAGATCAGCGGGAGGAGCCTACGTTTATGAAGTAGTAGAGAAACCTGGGGCACCCCTACCCCGGGACATGAGAAATCCCAGTTAAGAGACTGGAGCCTAGGAAAGAGCTTCAAAGGCCGATAGTTTCATTCCATGAAGTCCCCCTTTGTCGCCTTCACTTTAGGGAAATACCATGTCTTAGTCCAGATACTGTACAACTCCTGGCGAGACCCCAAAAGGGTATTAAAGCAAAACAAAATAAAACCATAATAAGTATGGCTGCGAACCAAAAAAAAGAGAAATGAGTAGGGTGATATATCAATTGAGGTGTCAGCTTAATTTTACTAGCAAGCAAAACATTTCCAAAGTGGCAAGCGAATCGTAACTCAGTCCCCACAGAGTAAGGGCGAGCGAAGGAGAGGGTTCCTGAGATTAATGCCCTAACAGCTGCATCCCCGGCTCACTCTCCTAGGTGGTATGAATAATGGATGGGCTCAAAGGCAACATGCACGATAATGTTCTTTTATTAATGAAATGAAGACTGTTTGTGATGGCTAGCAATAAATTTAGAAATGTAAAAAAGGAGAAACAGTCACTGCTTGCCTCTGAAAAATGCAGTTACTTAGATCCAATAATTACTGCCACATCAGAAAGCATCGCCTCCAAACTTAAATGAGGTGTATCTCTTGCAGGTCCTGCATGACAAATATTTTTGATCCACAGACAGAAGGCCTGTTGTTTACTGAGAGAAAAACAGAACCCGTTCTAGTAGATTGATGGTGATATTAAGCATATTCATGGCATTTCATAGGTGGGAATTCCCCTGGGGGTGAGGCACTGTAGTACCTCCCGTCATTCTCTGCACTGCGAAATAGCTCAACCGACGTGGTGGTTAGGAAATGTGCCCAGGGTCACATAATCAGCTGAGGCAGGACAGAAGGCCGGCTCTCCCCACTTCCCCCTGCTGCTGCTACCAAGGGGCTTAGGCTACAGCTACCAGGCAAGGCAAGCATTGCACAGATGTGGGTGACTCAACCTGGCAAAAACAAAGTCACGCCCCGTCTCCTGCTCTCACTTCATTTCTGACCTTCCGCCCCCCCCCCCATGCTGTATTTTTCCCATAACATAGGCCAGGTGGGTACAGCCTAGGTGTTCATGCTGCTTTCCAAATTCGAGATCAGAAAGAAGGATTTCAAAAATCTGAGTACTGTCTAGTTTTACTGTGAACAGAAGCCGCCATTGGCCAAACTCATTCGGTGAATCTGTTGTTGGGATACATTTCCTTGGTCTTATTCAAGCACTGTCTCTCATTCGCATGCCTGGTGTTACGGCATGCACCAAAACATGGTCAGTCTGAATTTCTTTACGAGCTCCAACTGCTATGTGCGTCTGCCCATGAGCTGCTGAGGTAACCGGCATGATTTTACCATTCCTCGGGTTTCACATTTCATGCAGCAGCTCCTCAGGACACCCTGATCAGCAAGGGCTTGCAGTCTGAGGTAGGAGCGTGGAGAGTCTCTTCTGTGTAGAACACGAGTGTATTTGTGACTCCATATAAATGATATGGTCCTTTGGTCCGTTGTTGGTTCTGTTTATCAGGATCCCCCAGTCCGCTGTTAGCTGGCTGTAGCCCCGCGCACCACAGCTGTCATCATTGGGTACGTGTGTAAAATAGCTAGATCAGAGCTTCCTATGTGGTTACTACTGGCCAGCTCCAGCATCTCAAGAGATTGCTTGCTCACCTCTAACCTGTAATAATTAGCACCAAAATGTGATAATGCAGGCTTCAGATTTTCTTACGAGCGTTTAATGAAGTGATAACTTACTGAGGAAACACTTGGGAATTCCACAGCAAGTCCATCCATGTCTATTGTATGAGCTGCAAACTGTGAGCAAAATAAACTCATGAAATAACAAATCCGTTAGAAAGTCTTAAGTTTTAATGGAACATCAAGGCTGGGGACAACCTTACCTTATAAAGACAGGCATTAGGGAGGAGAGACCCTATTTGCTTGATATCTGGGAAATGTTTGTGATTGAGAAAGAGGAGAGCAGGCTTTCAGAAATGGTTGAAAGAGCCTGGAATTTAAATCTATGAGGCAGCACTTTAAAGGGAAAGTTATGAATGTTTTCTGGGGAGAAAATTACCAATTGGATAATAAATATTTTTGTAGCATTGCTCTTAAAAATTATGTATTGGCGTATTATTCTTCTTTGCAGAATTCATCTGTCCTTAACTACCTGTAGGGGCTACAGAACTTAGCTGAAAAACTTGAGCAACGCAGATTTTAGAGGAAAGTTAATTTTATAGGCACAATTAAAATTCCAAAGAGATCATATATGACAGAGCTTATTGTGATAAGACACTGGACCACGATCCAAGGTTATTTAGTGGATAAATAGGAGTATCAGAGATTATTAACTTTATCTGATGTAAGCATTTGATCATATCTAAAACATAAACTGCATTCTTAAATATTAAGACTCACAATATCTTTAACTTCTTATTCTTTTATACTATAGAGTTGCTTGGAGTTCTGTTTTGTTGTTATTCAGAAAGTATATAATCATCTAAAACAACATAATTTTGTATTAGCTAAGAGATATTTAATATACCCTTCGATGTGTGCCACAATTGGCTAGGCAGTCTGGAAAATGCAAAGAAGGAGCTTGCATAGGATTTGGAAACGATGCACAGAAAAGACCTGGGTGTAGTAAATGTCCAAAGTCTGGTCAAGACAACACTTGCCTGAGGAATTTAGAAAGAAAAAAGTGTGATGGAGAAGGTGAGATTTGATCGAATCTTAGAAAACAGAAATGTGAGTGGGCAGGAAGCGAGAGAGGGTGATGTCAGGTTGGTGAACACCTTAAGCCAAGATGCAGAGGCGAGCATGACTGAAGCACCTGCAGAGAGCTATCAGTTAGCACTGTTGGGGTCTCACGTGAAGAAAACCCAAACCCAACTGGCTTTCAGCAAAAAGGAGAAGTATGATTTTATACAACCTGAGAGGTTCAGAGGCTGGCTGTGGCTTCAGTCATGGGTGGACTCAGTTGTCAGCAGCCTGGCTGTCTTTCCACCCCTCCTCTTTGCCTCCCTGTAATGGCTTCAGTCTGGAGCTTCACATGGTACGACCTCCAGCCTGGCCACCCTCTCAGCTGGGAGTCACTGTGAGTCCAAATCACTGGGTAGTCTCCTCTGGCCTAGGAACTGGGTGGGGTGCCCATCCTGAACAACCACAGGTCCTGGGGAACGCAGTCAGCACAGGCTTGCTTCTGGGTCACAAGCCAGCCCTGCCCCACCCTCTGAGATGGAGGTAGGGTGCCCTTCACTGGGACCACAGATTGCGGGAGCGGGGGATGTCTGAAGGGAAACGGGCATGGTTAACTATAAACAGAACAAGCGGGTGCTGTGTCTGCTAATGGGGACACTGGGTCTCCTGACATCACAGGATTATTTTGAGTGATATTAAGAACTAGATGCTGGAAAATTTATTGTAAGCACATTGTGACTTCTAGGACAAGGAGTTTGACTGCATGAGGAACTGTAAATAAATCAGTCGTGGGCAGACTGACCTGTCAGCTGGGTGCGGGACAGCCCGGGGGTTGGGTGTGCAGGAGGAGGGAAGTCCCAGGACCTCTGTTGTACTTGCCCACAGTTCAAAAGCTGCACGTCTGAGAGCATCTTCTTTGTGCTGTGAACTGTGGAGACACAGACAGGATGCCCAGACCTGATCCTGCCCTCCACAGCGTCCGCAGAGTGGCAGGGAAGACTGCCTCAGAGTCGGTCACGGTGCAGGCAGGATGCGCGGTGATAGCTGTGCTGGGCTTCATGGGAATGCAGAGAAGTTCTTAAAGTGAAGCTCAGTCCCTCAAGGCGGAAGCAGAGTGAGCAGGGGCCCAGGGAGCAGAGGCCTGGGGGCAGTGACGTCCTCTGGATCATCTCTGAGGGCAAGTGTGTTGGGAGCCCTAAACCCTGCTTGTGGAGCCTTTGAGAATATTGAGCAGATCTGGGTGGGTTGGAAACTGCCCACCTGTCATCATGCCCAGGTGTCCCTCGAAGTTCACAGGCCCAGAATGGGACTGTACACGCGGGGAACCCTGGCCTGCTGTCCCTGAGAGAGTCCTCGGGTCTCTGGCATGGGAAAGCCCTGGGCTTTTGGCCTTGGATGCTGCCTGTGGTCTGTGTCTCCTCCCCAGCTCACTGTGGCTGGGGACTGAAGAAGGCAACCCCTGGAGTGCAGTGGCTCCTTCGAGTTCTGTTTCAATAGACTTTAGAATCAGTGGGAAGAAGCTGCCTGAGCCGGGAGGAGAACCGAGTTTTGTTCCTCCTTGGTGACAGGGGCGGGTCTCTCCGCATGCCTGGGCCCAGGCAAGGCCCCGGGCAAAGAACGCTTTACAAATGCTTTCTCAATGTGGAGTCTATACATACAGCAGAAACAACCATCACACCCTTTTCCATGACCTGTGATCGTGACATGCTGTGTTTTCAACAATAGAAAGTGAAAGTGAAGTCGCTCAGTCGTGTCCGACCCTTTGGGACCCCATGGACTGTAGCCTACCAGGCTTCTCAGTCCATGGGATTTTCCAGGCAAGAGTACTGGAGTGGGTTGCCATTGCCTTCTCCAGGCGATCTTCCCAACCCAGGGATCGAACCCGGGTCTCCCGCATTGTAGGCAGATGCTTTACCCTCTGAGCCACCAGGGAAGCCCAGGAGCTGCTGTCAAGATCCTGGTGACTCAGCACAACTGAAAGCCTAGGAGCATCTGAGCACCGGGGCCTAGCAACAAAGGCCAGCGTTTAAAAGCTGCTCACTAGAGAAGGTGGCAGGAGGGGCCAGAACTGACCACTTAAGTGGGACAGAGCAAAGGGCTGGCCAGGCAGAGGGACAAGGAAGGAAGAGAATATGATTTGCCCCTGAGAGCATCTGGAGAAGTGAACGTGAACCTAAGGGAATGGTGCCATCCAAGCTGTGAGTGCACAGACAGGGCATTGCGGTGTCGGAGTAGAAATCGCCTGTCAGTGGCTGCCGCCAAGAGCAACTTGGAGTGGTTGAGTCCATGATGGGGAAATGAGGCAGATGTGGAGAAGGTGCTAGTGAGGGAGAGAATGCACTCTACATTCTAATGTGAGCTGGGTTCTGCATCGCTTTCCTCTGACCTGCAGTTCCTTCATTTTAAAACATCTTACATTGTAAAGAGAACAAACAAACCTCCACCTTATATTTCTGGGAGTCTTTGCTATTTCGAGAGCATGTGCACTTCTGTTTTTACCTTTTAACAACTCAGGAGGGCGGCAGGGAGCGGGGTTATTCTTGCTTCTTATTTACCTGAGAACTGAGTAAATGGTTCCCACAACCAGCAGTGGACTGAGCTACTGCTGCTGCTAAGTCACGTCAGTCGTGTCCGACTCTGTGCGACCCCATAGACGGCAGCCCACAGGCTCCCCCGTCCCTGGGATTCTCCAGGCAAGAACACTGGAGTGGGTTGCCATTTCCTTCTCCAATGCATGAAAGTGAAAAGTGAAAGGAAAGTCGCTCAGTCGTGTCCGACTCTTCGTGACCCCATGGACTGCAGCCTACCAGGCTCCTCCGTCCATGGGATTTTCCAGGCAAGAGTACTGGAGTGGGGTGCCATTGCCTTCTCCCGTGGACTGAGCAGGACTCCAAATATCTAACTCAAAATCCAACATGCAATTTTCTCGGCAACACTGGGGAACCTGTCTGCTAGTCAGTAGGTGTTTGATGCCAGTGATTTTTTCTTTCTCAAGAAGGTAGAAATATTTTTTATAACCAAGAGAAGAGTTTATATTACTCTGGACTTAACTACAGAGTGGTGTTTATGTACGTCAGACTAAATAGACTCCTGCTTTTTTATGTTCAACTCTACACAAACAGAACATTTTCAGTTTGCTTTGAAAGCAAAATACCATGTGTTGTAACTTTACAATGTTTTAAATAAAGTTAGGGATTTAAGTTTATGATGCTGAAAAATATCAAAAAGTCGGCGGGCATAAGACCAAGAGGGCCTCACGTATAAGTACGTGAGGGCCCTTAAAAGTTCTACAGGTTGGTGAATCAAAGGTAGACATTTCAATACTTATTGAATTATTGTATTAAAAATCCAGTGAAATGAGAAGGGAATTATTAAAGTTTATCTTCCTCATCAATTTACAACACTGTTACTCAACATGTGGGTAGTTTTTAAAGCCAAGCGGTTCAGCCTAACGAAGCCATTTACTGTACTGGTTCTACACACTGCCTCTCTTTCTCTCTTTATTACTTCATTTTGTAACTTTGATTGCCCCATTTTAGATCTAAGATTGCTCTAAGGCTACACTGCAGTTGTATGAGGGGCTTAGTTTTCACTTTGTTCTCAGAACCCGGCCGGCTATAAATTTATCTCTGTTCTTTGAAGAAGTTAACAGTAAATTTCCAAGAGGAAAAATGGTGGTATATATCCCTGTAGAGGAAAAGTAATCTCTTAAAAGCAGAATAACCTCCAGGCTACATCCTTTTAAAGAGGGACTTTCAAACAAGGATGCCTTCAAACTTTTATGTGTGTTCTGTATTTTTCTTCAGGCTTTGTACCTGCTCTCCTGCTCTCTGTGTAAGGTTTCTCTGTAATGAGCCATCCTGCTCACACCCATTAAAATCTGTAATGAAGCCATGCCCTTCCCAATCCTGATGTCATAATAACTTCCAGAGCACATCCTGGAGACGATCCGAGGTTTCCTCCGGAAAAGGAGGCAGGAGTTGGAGTCCCTGACGCTGAACCTCAGTTCCGTAGATTCCCATGTACTACAGTGAAAACGAACTTTGTAGAGGGAAATCCATGGGAAGGTTTCCATCAGGTTTAATTGCATTCAGAGCAGTTTTCAACGTCAGAGCTGGTTCATTCAAATTAAACCCACCCTTCCCACACTCCCTCGTCAACAGATAATAAGATCATTTAGAATGAGGAGGTGCTAAAATAAAGGGATGAGCTTGTGGCTCAGTTTCCGTGTCTGACAACTTCATCACCTCTCGTCTTTTATTATACAGCTGCCTGGAGCTGCATGTTGATGAACGAGGCACTGCCCGGTGTCCTCGCATGTCAGGCGCACAAGCCCTGGGCTCCCGTTTACCGGCGGGGCTGGGGGAAGGGGGGTCTCTGGATAGGCTGGGAGCAACCAAGGGTCACAGATGTGGAGCTCAGGGAAGTCTAGGGAGGGCGGGCGAGAGGCTGAACATCATCCATCCTGCCTGTGCCTGCGATGTCACCACGAGGGGCTCGCAGGAGCTGCATCTGGGGGAGCAGAGGGCACCCCAGCAGTGGTGACTGTGGGCACCGTAAGTGAGCCATTGTGGACGGTTAACTTTAGCCAGCATATTTTTCTGACTTCAGAAAGTTCCAGAAAGTGTCGTGCGTCTGTGTGTGTGTGTGTGTGTGTGTGTGTGTGTGTGTGTGTGTGTGTGTTTGCCGTTTCCTTCGGCCTAATTGTCCTCTTTCTCATTTTATGCCCCTGCTAGACCACCGCTCTTGATAAGGAGAGGCAGGTTTTCCGACGAAGACGCAACCCGGATGTGAGGAGCCGGTACAAGGCCCAGCCAGCTCCGCCGGAACTCAACTCGGAGTCGGAAGACTACTCGCCGAGCTCCTCCGAGACTGTTCGCTCCCCAAACTCGCCCTTTTAATAAGACCCTTTTACTCGAAGTCCTAGCTTAACCCTTTGAGACTCTGAGGTTTGTTTCCCCCACCCCCAAATTTATGTCAAACAGTTTCATCTGATCTACCTAGCACTCAATGCTTGAATGGCCGAGCAGAACAGTGTGTTTTTCTGGTATCCTTGTAGCGATTTCCCTTTTGCTGAATGAGACTGTGACATGTTGTTGGTGAAGATGACAACTTGCTGCTAATTGGGTCCTCAAAGGGTTAAGGCTATTTTGCGACTTTTAAAATGTAGAAGCAATGAATGTTTTCATCAGTGGAGCTAGGCTCTGCAGTATGTAACATAGCACGTGTTAACCCTCTGAGTGCATGGGATTTTATGGAGAATGCTTGAGGGAATCTTTCGGGCCTCTGGATTTATATGCACATGTTTCTTGATTTTGCTAGAGATTAAGAGGTTATTAGATGCTGAGATGTCCAGACAGGAAGAGCGTCTAGCATGCTGTCTTGCTTGTCCTTTTTTTGTGGGTTTAGAACATGGCAGGTTTATAACTTAAGCATCAGCATCCCTTTCCTCTTCACAATCCTATTAAGAAAGGGGCTTTTTTAAAGAAAGAGGTCTAACTGCCAGCTTCCCTGAGTCCTGCATCCCAAGTGAAGGGACCTGGGTCTGTGGCCAACAGCCTGACCCAGGATATAGACGGTGGCCCCCCTCCCCCAAATCACCTCCATATGAAGACGTGCTGATGACGCCCCAGAAATGCTGCTTCCACTTCAGCTGCTACTGCTGCCAGTGCAGACCCTCAGGAAGTCACCATAGCTTGCCCTGTACTTGGTGAGTCAGGGTCTGCCTGCTCAGTATGAAACATCTACAGGAAAAAAAAACAAACAAACTGGTGGAAAAGAGCAATAAATTGCCAGGTGCTCTACAGGGCTGGAATGTCAAACAGGAAGAGGCAACAAGACCCTGTTCTTTGTCTCATCTGCTTTTTTCACGCAGTTCAGTCTTCAGTGTGAGATCCACACAGAGTATGAAGTCCACACACACAACATGAAGTCCATACACAGGAGCAGCGCCCGGGACTAGGCGCCCAGAGGCAAGTGCTTTGCAAGGTGGCCAAGGAGAAAGCAGAGTGGACCAGCAGTCTAGAATATTCTCAAAATGCTTTTTAATAAACCATCGGTGAGATGATTCCACGTGCACCTTTAGGTTACTTACATATAGTCTCAGGGAGAACAGAATGGGAGAGCTAGAGGGTATCCCTGAGGATAAAACCTCCGCTCCCTAGGATGACCTTTATATAGCACTGTCTTTAGCTGTCCAGAGAGAGATGCTGTTTTCTTTCTTTGGTCCAAGTCCTGTCCAACAGCTGTATTTTACTCCTGTTTCCAAATCTTTCTCCCTAGCCCTGTGTCTCCCCTGGAGTGTGTTATGCTTGGAATGGGGGCCCGCAGCAGCCTGCGGTCACTGCTTAGGTGCTTAGGGAAGAGGCTGGCCGGGGTGTTTGGCAAGGCAGGGTTTGTCCCAACTCAAATGTCCTCCTGAGGTTTGCTTCGCTCCCTGGCCGGGAAGACAACCATGATGGCTCATGAAATTTGCATCTAGATGGCTGGACAGCACTCACTGTCTCTGCTCTGAGATGTACTTCGACACCTGAAAGTCTTGAAATGTGTGTGCAGCACTCCCATAGTCAGTTCAGACACAGATCGGTCTTCAGTGGCCACCTTTTACTCTTCAGCTGATAAATGTATGGTCTCTATTACTATCGATCTAAAAATCACAGCATGCCATGACTTCTGCACCATGGTCCCCACCCCGCCCCTCGCTGCCCCCCCCCAAGTTTTTGACTCTTTCACCTTTAGGTTTATCTCTTCTGTGTTGTCTTGCCATGTAAATATTGGGTCATTTACTGAGAGCACCCCCACCTGTTTTTTAAGAGAGTCCTGAAATCTGACACACAACATCACAAAGTAGCACAAATCAGTTGGGTTTTCTGGCGAAGAGGGGGCGGGCAGGATGCCAGGAAGGTATGGTGTAGGCAGATTCCATACAGTAAAGTACTCAGAACTGGTCAGAAATTACTGCTTTCTCTAGAACTAGAGTTCTTTAGAAAGCAAAGCACTATTCAAAGTAAGACGAAGGAGCAGGTTCCTAGATTGGCCTCAGTTATAAATGTGTGAATATGAAGAAAGCCTATGTGCGGAGACCTACCTGCGGTAAGACTGTGGTTTTCCTTGGGCCTCCCTGGTAGCTCAGTTGGTAAAGAATCTGCCTGCAATGCAGGAGACCCCAGTTCTATTCCTGGGTCAGGAAGATCCCCTGGAGAAGGAATAGGCTACCCACTCCAGTATTCTTGGGCTTCCCTTGTGGCTCAGCTGGGAAAGAATCCACCTGCAATGCGGGAGACCTGGACTTGATCCCTGGGTTGGGAAGATCCCCTAGAGAAGGGAAAGGCTACCCACTCCAGTATTCTGGCCTGGAGAATTCCATGGACTGTATAGTCCATGGGGTCACAAAGAGTTGGACACAACTGAGCAACTTTCACTTTACTTCACTTTCTTTCTCTGAATTAATTACTGCTTTTTCCATGGGCATTGTGTGTATGATGCCAGCATCTAGTGTACATACCTTACAGTGCATGGCTCAGGCCTTTTTCACCCAAGTCTTGAAGGACTGTGGACTGTGTAAAGCTGTGGCGTGTTTCCCATAACACTGCAGAGGGGCCGCTCGGAAGAATGCAGGGCCGTTCAGCATGGGGATCCCAGCGCATCGCTGCAGAATTTGAATGATCTATGCTGAATAAATAGTGGAATGAGACCTGTCAAGTAGAAATATTGAGTAATCAGATGGAATGCAATCTTTTCAGCACTAAGCTATCGAGATCCTGAATGTCAGAGATGTACTCAGAGGGTTAACAGACAAGCACAAGGCATGCTGATTACGTGGGTGTACCCAGACTGCTTTTGCTTCTTAGCCAGTGCTAATTTTTTTCACGACATTCTTGGGATAGTTCAAGTTTGAAATAATTAAGTGGTGGTGTTCTTTAAGGAATTTCTATAACCAAATTGATCTTATTTTTTATTTCACTTTATTAGAGAATAAATATGTACCATTATGGCAGTGTATCTCTGTACTTATCAATTTACTCATTGCCACAAGTGTCCCCATATTTTTCTTTTCTATGTATTTAATATAGCTTTTATGGTGGTGGCCTGGTGATGGGGACTGTCTTTCCTCTATTGATACATGACCAACCATATGGTATTTTCAAGGGGAATTTTAAGATTCATTTTGTTTCAGTTTTGGTAGTAGACTAGTTAAGGAAAAACTCTTTCATTACTTGCATCATGTAAACCATCTCTGTAGATGAGAACCGTTCATATTGATGAACACATTTTTTTTTTCTCAGCACTGTAGCAGAAACCATTTATTCTCATAATCAATGCATATGTGATTTGCTCCATATCGTTAGAAGGAAAAGTAAGATTTCGGTCATTGAAAATGTTTTTTCTGTAGCCCTCATCTGATTTTACACGTGGTGCATACTAAAATGAGCAGAGAAAAAAATGCAAATAAACTACTGAAAATGCTTGGTGTTCTGTATTCAGTGAGACCTTCCTAGAACCTGCTCAGCACCCCCATGGGTGGTGCTCAACAGGCCCGTCAGATATTGTTGAAAGAAAGCAATATATCCATAAATGAAGGCTAAAATTGCAATCCTTTACCCTTTGAGGCATATTTCAGTTGGAAAAAAGAAAAGAAAAGAAAAATTGGCTTAACAGAGGGTCACAGAGCTACTGTGTGACCAAGGCTCACGCACGTTAAATCATGGCTGTCTGCTGGCCAGTGGCACCCATTACACAACTCTGTCCCCGTGCTGAAGGGCAACTGTGCTTGAGGGAGAGCTTTCTTCATATTATTGTGTTGCCCGATAGCCCTTCTCTGGGTCAGGATCTGTCAGCATTTCCATGATAAACTTCTGATTTCAAAGGTTTTTAATTTGATCATAAAAAGGTGCCCCAGGCTGAAGTTTGCTATAGAGGGCCTGTTCCAAAGAATGAAGGTTCACTGCCTTCTTTTCTCTGCCCAATTCTGCAGAGAAAAGAATAACCAAAAAGAAAAAAAAGAAAATCTGGTATGTCTCCCCTCTTTCCTTGTAATTTCAGAATTGTGGAAAGCACCATGATCCAAGATGGTAGTTTAATATAATTATTCATTTGGGTATGGGTTAAAAAAAAATTAATGAGTCACCTGGCATATATTGTAGATAACATATCTTTTCTATAATTTGTAAATCATTAATTTTTTAAACTGCTACATGATTTGGGAGGGGTGGGGGTGGGAATCCAATCAAAGATTTTTTTAAAACTTGAAGTTGGTCAGTTCAAGGGTTAGCCTTTCCTGTGTGTTGTCTGCCATTTCCATTAGGAGTTTGGGGAAAAAATACTCTCAGACAGACCCTTATTTTGCATGCAGTGATAGAGGGTCAGATATGTGCTTCTTTGGGAGATACGGATTTCTTTAATCAAGTTTCATGAAGCCATTCTAGTCTGTTGGGGAAAATAGTGATTAAAAGCACTTCCAAAATTAACATTTTTGTCAATTCAGATATGATAAGGCGTGCATCAATGGACACACTTCACACATTTTTTGGTTTAAAGACAAAAAAAAAAAATCAATGAAACTTGAGAACACATTTGATCACTGCAAATGTGCTTTAAAAATTGGCTCAATGGTGCTTATACATGAAACAGTAACAAATGGGGTCCCTAGGACTGTCAGAAGGAATCTTTCATTTGTATGTAATTACATACTTGAGGAGGAGGTGCTTTTAAAGCAGTCTTTCATTTTTTAATCATCTCAAATATGCAACCATCCATCCAGTAACATTAAGGGTCATAAACTGGTGGGAAACAGGAAATTCAGTGTAGAAGCTTAGGATGCCTCTGGGTGAGGTGGTCTTTATTTCCCCCTTTGGTTTTTTTTGTGTGTGTGTTGCTGCTGTCGTCGTTCATGGGCTTCAATGCTGAAGCTATGCGATCGTTTTTCAGTGAGTGAGCTTCTAACTGGCAGGTGTTTTGATCACGGGGTTTGCAATGTCTTGCCCTTGGAGACAAGTGAGGGCTCTAGTTTCATTCTTTTTCATAAAGGAAGTGCAATCTCTGTAATTAAATCCTACCTGTAAATTTCCTCGACATTCTTTTTTGGCCCACTGACATGAGACCCTTAATGTTGCTTCAGTGTAAAATTGTATATTTTTGTCTGTGATATACTTTATTAACTTAAAGTAAATAATAGTTCTAAAAGCCTTCACTGTTGGTATTAAGAGAAAGTAGGGTTTTAAAAGTGATGATAAAGATGCTATAATGGCAATTCATTCCAGTCCAATTGAATGCGGTAAGAAAAAGACCTTGAATAGTTCTCTAGGGACAATTTCTCACTGGCCATTGACATTAATCTTTGATGTATTCTTAGAAAAAAATTTTTTAAAATTGAAACTGGTCCAAGGTTAGAGTCATATCCTCGATAACTATTTTTTTTTTAATTTTATTAGGAAATTAATAATAGTCTTTTTCATTCTGGGTGAAAGAAAATTATTAAAGGATTAGTTGAGTGTGAAATTAAATAGTATTTTGCTCATGCATACTGAAAAGGTGGGCTCGGAACTTGATGTATTTAAACAAGTTTCTGAAAGGTTTCAATTTGGTGCAAGAAAAAAAATTCAATGTTTCCTTTGAAAATACTGAATTTATCAATTGCTGCATGGATCAGATGGCACAGGTTAATCTTTGATTTTCAAAATCTTAATGAAGTAACTATCAAATGATTTGTATCCATGATTAAAGCTGGAATGAGATCTGATTTTTTTCCTAATCTCTCAGTTTAAGCTAATAAATGTAGGTTAATGTGGATGAAATCATCTGTGATATATTATGTTCATTTATCAACTGAGCTTTTTTGATGTTGCCTGTTTTTATGTAAAACATGTTCTTAAAGGTTAATAAAAGAATAGTACTTGGTGTATGAACTACTACGTAATGCCCGAGCTCCAATGTCCACTCCTCAGTTCACTCTGCCGCAATGGAGTAAAATTTCATTTCAGTTCAGTTCATAATTGACACATTCAGTCCACGAAGGAATAACCCAGCTGTGTTCTTGGGGGGAATTCTCTCTATGCAAGGCTTTAAAAATTAGTCATGCAGTCAGAGTGTAGCTTTCCCACATGTCCTTCGTGGCAGAGTGTCTATTTCATGAGCATAATTCAAAAACAACTATTCCAAAAATGTCCCTTTTCATATATTACCTTCCCGCCTGGGCCAGTGACTCGGATATACACAAAGAAATCAAATACCACTCAGCCCGACTTTATCCTTCCACCTATCTGCCCCAGCTCTCCAGAGAAGAGTGTTGTTTTATCCACTACCCTGTAAATTAGCTGCTGTTTTTTTTTTATAGTGATGTCCTATTAGGCAACCCACGTGTGATATTGACCTGAGAGAAAATTGCAAAAATGTACAGCGGAATCAAGTTCTTTCCTACGTGAGTTGTTCAGAGATAGGAGATTGAAAACTCGGCCAGCAAAAGTGATTCCAGGTCCCCTGGTGTCCTATGAAGGTGCCAGAGGATCTCGGAGCACTTGTAAAATTAGCGATCCCCTTCCCAGCCATCTACATGCGGCCGCTGCCGCCGCGGCTGTTGTTTTGCCTTTTGCTCCTCTGCAGTGAAATTGCTAGGTCCTTTCTAGGCTTTCAGGGCAACTGCTGTGAAACAATAGCTAAAGTGATTGTTTCCTAAGGACCATTACCTTGTTTTATGAGGCTGGCAGTTTCCCCAAAAACCTGCCATCAGAAAAAACAAAAAAATTGCCCCGACACAGAAACGTCAAACGCTACTGGCATCTCTGGGATTGAGGAGGGTAATACTGCCATGTCAGGAAACTGGGAGATGGGCGTTCCAGCGGGGCGGGACTAACGTTCAGTTAAGGAAGTTTTGCACATGGAGGTAAATGGGTAACAGGGAAAGCGGCATCCCGGGGAATTCCTTACACACAAGAGAGGCTCTGCCTTGTCTTCGAAGGTAGCCAGCTTCCCCAGCTCCAGAAGGGGCACCGAGGGAAGACGGGGAGCCCCGCCCAGCCAGCTGGACCAGCCAAACTCACGCTGGCCGCCAGCTCTGCGACAGATGTCCTTGCCAGCTTGCCTGCACATCCAAATCGTTCATTCAAATGTTTCTTGAGTAAGTGCCAACACCACACTTACTGGGGCACTTCACTGGGGTTTAGAAAAGAAAAGGGAAACTCTGTTGTCCATTTTCATTTTTACTATGATCAGAAGATGTTAAAGACAAGGACAGGGGTCTCCAGAAGAAAGCTTTGCTATTTATTCTGAGACTCCTGGTCTGGGGTTCAGACAACCCGGACATCATCAGACCCTGTGGTTACAGCAACTTGGATTCTCCCACTCGAGGATGTGTTTGCCATCTGCCTGTTCGGTGGTGCCCACACCCTGTGATACCCTTGGCTCTGCTCCTGGCCCTCTGAGGTAGAAGGCCTCCCAGAGTCCTCTCCTCCCTTCGTAATTAGCACGCGATTTACAGCTGTCCTAAACTAGCACATTTATTCAGCAAGCATCGTCCAGGACCTACAGTGAGTGACGCGCCGTGGAGGCGGAGATGAACAAGACACAATTCCTGTTCTTGAGAATCTCAGATCTGGTGAGAACTCTTCTCTGGATGCCCACGAGTTGGGGCACCTGATTTATTACTCACAGATGGCCGAACTCCAGTTTGTCGGGGGCCGAGGCACCCCTACCAGCCTGAGACTGGCCCTTTCAGCCTGCTAGGTCTGCAGGCCAAGCTTCAGTCATGCGCACACGCATCTGTGGCTTGCTCTCTTACAACAATTCAGAGATCTGTGTGTTGCCCTTAGAAAGCCCCTGGAAGGAGGCAAAGAAGGGGAGGAAAGCGGAGAGCAAGAGTGGGAGGGAAGGAAGGAATGACAGCTGCCAAGACTGAAGCTGCCCGGGTCTTAGGACCCAGAGTGTCATTTGAGGGTAAGAATACTAATATCTCACAGAAAAGTGAAAGTGAAGTCACTCAGTTGTGTCCGACTCTTTGCAACCCCATGGACTGTAGCCTACCAGGCTCCTCCATCCATGGAATTTTCCAGGCAAGAGTACTGGAGTGGGTTGCCATTTCCTTCTCCAGGGGATCTTCCTGACCCAGGGATCGAACCTGGGTCTCCCGCATTGCAGGTGGACGCTTTACCCTATGAGCCACCACAGTCTCAGCTCAGAGTCTCACAGTGTGCTCCTCAAACCCAGTCCGAGGACATGCTCTGTAGAATCACAGGGCATACCTTCCTGTAGCTTTGACATGGCTTTGGTCTCTTCACCAAAGTGAGTGGACCCCCCTTCCCCGAGACAGGATGAGCAATAAGATCCCACCAATGGCACCGTCAGTGCATCTCTTTAGGAAGCAGAAGGTGAGGTGTTTCCCAAGAATGGTCTAATTCTCACCCCTCACTGCCCATTGACTTCCGGGAACTTCTCAGAGGACCTGCAGCCGGTAACGGGATTTCAGCCTGGGGGACCCTCTCTGCCATCCGCCCTCAGGGCACACCCTCTAGTCCCATTTCCAGCAAGCCCCTGTCAGGCGCCAGTCCCATTTCCAGCAAGTCCCCTGTCAGGCTCACAGGATCCGTCCTGGGATCACGAGATGGAAGATCTAACCGCTGGGGTCTGGTGTGGGAAACCAGCGAGCAGAGGGGCGGCACCCAGCACGGTCAGGGCTGTGAGGAGAGAGCCGGGGTGCTCCGTGGGCACTCTGGGAATTCACCTCACTGAGATACAGGGCTGGGGGCACTCAGAGGAGGCTTCCTGGATCAGGTGGCCCTAAGGGAGGGTCTGAAGGAGAAGCAGAGATCAGCCAAGAGAAGGAGAAATGTGCTTCAAACTGTAGGAACGGAGAGAACACAGCGGAACTCGGGGAGGGTAAGATGGAGGCTACGGCCGGGCCTGAGGAGGCCAGGATACAGCCCGGGCAGTGGGCCCCTCACACCCTCAGCTGGCACACAGAACAGGCGTGCGGGCCGGCCCATGTGGTCCACTGAAAATGTGGTGGGTAGAAACGAAACAGCCCAGATGCTGGGTCCCCAGGGCTGGTTAAAGGAGGAAGTGAAGCCGGGTGAACAGCACTTGAGGGAGCAGTAGAGACCCTTCCTTTTCTGAAATAATACGAACCCTGATGGATCCCTCACCGCAGTGACAAGAGGGCAGCCTCCCTGTGCAAACAGAGGACCTGGTCATGTGTTAACCCCTTCCTACAAGGAGTAGAGTCTCCAAATCCCAAAGCTTCTCGGATCACAGTAGGGGAAAAGAGTCACATCATTCTCTCCTGTGTTGCTTCACCGCTGGGGGGGAAAAAAAAAGGAAAAGAGAAATCCACTGACCCTGAAAATAGCTCTCTCTCTCCTCCCTCCCGGACAAATCCACATTATCACCTTTCCCTATAGCGGGGTGATAATTAATGTTCCACCCGAGAGAGGTTTCGTTATTCCATCAGAATTACCTATTAATTTTCTGGATTCTTCCAACGAAGCGGTGAACTTGTCATGAAGGGCACGTTGTTCAGAATGTGAAATATCCTTTCATTTTCAACAGGTAAATCAAGGCCAAGTCAACCTAGACATGTTTAATTTCCTCTCTCAACATGGTTCCCTCTGTTCTCACGGCTGTGGATGTTTCTTTTTTTCAAGAACATTTTCTAAGTTCTCTGCTCATGCTGGGCAAATCGTTTGGGCTTCGTCAATAGCTTCTATTGTTTCCTAGCTTCTCAGTAGAGGAAGGTTCACGCTGTTTTCTTAAACTGGAAAACTGAACATTTCCTGCTCAGGATGGGAGAGAGACCTCATTCCAACACTTGCATCCACTGATTGTCTCAAGGGACGTCTCCTGCCCAGTGGTTTTGTGGGTTCTCCTGATTTGTCCACACCTTGGTGTGCTTCTCTGCAAAAATGTTGTCAATGGGTATGTATACCTGAATCCCTCTGCGTCTCACAACAGGGCTTCCCTCTCTCAACAAGTCTGTACCAAAAATGTCTGAGGAAAACACACCAAGGGCAGCCCTGCTGGAGAAAAGAAAGTGAAAGTCGCTCAGTCGTGTCCGACTCTTTGCAGCCTCATGGACTATACAGTCCATGGAATTCTCCAGGCTAAAACACTGGAGTGGGTAGCCCCCTTCTCCAGGGGATCTTCCCAACCCAGGGACTGACTGCATTGCGTGTGGATTCTTTACAAGCTGAGCCACCAGAGAAGCCCAAGAATACTTGAGTGGGTAGCCTATCCCTTCTCCAGGGGATCTTCCCTACCCAGGAATCGAACCAGGGTCTCTTGCATTGCAGGCAGATTCTTTACCAGCTGAGCTACAAGGGAAGCCTAGAAGGCAGGCAGTTGTCACCTGAGTAATCAGGTCTCTGGAATAACAGAGCTTGAAGCCTTGCCAGCCTGGAGGTCTGCTCACTACTGAGCCTCAGTCTCTGTAGTGTCAGCGGATCAGAGCCTCCATGAGTCCCTCTTACAGTAGCAAAGGTGCCCTCAGACTTAGAGGATCACTTCTATCCATCACAGTGAAGATTATCCAATTCAGCTCTGCCTCCCACTTGCCAGCAGGGAAGAACTTTCTAGGTGAGAGGGAGGCGAGGGTCTGTTGGGCCAAGTCAGGCCTCCTTGCACAGGCTCTTGCCTCCTCCCAGCGCTCGGCTCCACTCATTGGCGTTCCAGCAAAAATAGCCCCATAAACCCCTCCACAGCCACATTCATTCACCCCAAGCTGTAATCTGCACCCCTCCTCAGAGGCACATCTGTTTCCTGAAAACCAGGCGGTCACTCCACTATAAGCGTCCAAGGTTTCGCTTCTCCTTAATGTGGCCCTATATCCAGACTGACCTCTGGGTAAACTCGACCCCCATCATAAGCCAGTGGGCCTGCTAGA
Source organism: Bos taurus (assembly GCF_002263795.3). Taxonomy (NCBI): domain Eukaryota; kingdom Metazoa; phylum Chordata; class Mammalia; order Artiodactyla; family Bovidae; genus Bos; species Bos taurus. The sequence goes on from NC_037339.1 coordinate 25,700,293, forward strand.
GATGGAACTTCTCCATTTGGACATCTGCTGCATCAACATTTAGCTTTAAGAGCTCAGAACCATAACCACCGCGGCTTCTGTGCTGCTGTAGTTAGCAGGCTCCTTCCCCCTCACTCCACAGCATCCACGGTGGCGGCCGGCACCGGAGTTCCTAGTAGAATCACTACAAATTTATCCTGAAAGTATGTATGTGTGAGTGGTATGTGCAGTGTATGTGTCTATATGTATGGTGTGAACAGGCAGTGTGTGTGTGTGCATGGGTGTGTGTGTGTAGGAGTGTATGTGGTATGTATGTATGCATGTATCTGTGTGTGGTGTGAATACGTGGTATGTATGTAAGCATGTATGTATGCAGGGGTGTGCAGTGTGTATACATGCATGTGTGCATGTATGTGTGGTGCAAACGTGCTGTGTGTGAGTATATGTGCATATGGGGGGGTGATTAAAACACAAGCCCACATCACGGAGCACAGCCAGCTGCCCGCTGCAGGCAGCTTAAGTGTCCCAGGCGTTTGCCTTTGTATCACCCCCGTAAAGATGATCCCGACTCCCACAGCGTCAGGCTTCATAGTCTGTCGGGACACGGGCGCAGCTCCTGGCCAGAGCCGGCCTCCTAGGGCTCTATTTACTCTCCTTCACTGTCATCCACTTCATCCTTTGCTCCCAGCGCAGGAGGCCGCTGCAGTAACTTTAGATTTGAGCAGTCAGCTTCAAAAGTCTTGCCGTAAATCAGGGAGGCGCGACCTGGCACTTGGAAAATGAGACACCCTTTCCTCCAGACTGAGCTCCTATATTTTCAGCTTCAGGTGGGAGGACCCTGTCTGCCCACCTTCCCCCGACTCCGCCGCTCTTCACAGATATCTGATGTGAAAAGCTGCCTGCTGGCTATTGGCATCTTAAAAATGTTTACGTGTGAAATCACCAGACCATTATCTTTCCTCCACTTGAGCCCAGCTCTAACAATCAGCCGTTGCCCTCCAATATTGACTTTCTTTCTTCCTGTTGCTTTGGCTGACAGAAGGATGCCTGCTGGGACCCTGGCTGTGTCTCTGGAGAGTCGGGGGGAGCCCACTGTCCCCCTTAGCCTCATCTGGTGACGGGGTCACAGGAGGGGAAGGGCCACATTTGTAAGTATAAGCAAGGACTCATTCTGTGCAGCTGATGAATACTTCTGAGGGGGAGTGTGTGAAACTCCCCTGCTCCTGGGAAAGCATCTATTTCCTCTATTTGGTTCCAGCCATACCTAAAAGCCAAGTAGAAACCAGGGCGTCCAAGAAAGAGAATTCTCAAGTTCACGAACCACAGCTAATTGAATCCAACATGGCCCTCAGGCTGGCGGCTGTCTGAGCAGAGATCTCTTCACAGGCGTCAAGCTACTTGCTGTGAACGTTCTGTCAGGACTCCAAGCTAAGACCATAGGTCACCTGTGAGGAGGGCATCATCAGAGCTTTCCCTCCACCTGGGACACATCACTGCACAGGCTCGGGGTCTCAACAGCGTGACGTGTCTACTTAGGACATTGAGTTCCATTTCCTTGCTTGGCAGGAAATGTGGCTGGTGAGTCGTTGTGGGAGCCAACATGCTCCCTTATGAAACAGTCAAGAGGCAGTGAAGGGTTTGGGGTGGGGCGTGGCATACTGAGATGTATGCTTATAAAAGACCAGTAGAGGCTTGTGTGAAAGGGGACAAGCTTGGCAACTGAAAAATCATTAGGTGACTGGCAATATTTTAGGAAAGACATAGTGAAGTCCTGACATGTGCAGTGGTGATGGGGATGAAGAAGAGGCAGTAAGGATGTGTTTAGGAGGCCAAAGCAACCAGTGCAATCTACTTATTTCTCTGTGGTGATTTGGTGAGTGTGGCATGACTAAACAGGAGGGAAGATGATAGGGCCAGTGTGCTGGGGTGGCAGACCAGCTTGCTTTGGGATATATATATTGAGTTTAGGGGACAACCTGCAGAACAAGTCTGGGCTGCACACAGGGGTGAGGAAGTGCACCAGAAGTGGTATTTAAAACCTTAAGGAGCAGATGCCGCCACTGAGCAGAGTTAAGAATGCAAGTAGAGAAGAGGGCTGAGGAAGGCGCCCTCAGGTGGGGAAAAAAACAGGGAAACTTCTGGTTATGAATCAAGTCCTGGTCATCTGGGGCTGGTTGTTATAGAAGTTATGGCCTAACTTCCTGAACTGTCCCCGGGGATGGCGATCTGAAGCTTCCAACAAGTCTGATGGATAACAGGCTGGCTTCCTGGGGTTGCTCAGTGTACATAAAGGATTGGTTTCACGGGCTTGTTGCTGAAGGTTGCAGGTCAAAGTTATATTTTTATATATGGTCTGGTATTGTCCATCTGTATATTCAGTCTCCAGGGGTGCAGATTTAGCTTCTGGGAGCCTTACTGAAAGCAGTTTCAGAAATGCCAAGAGAGCAGACAGTACAGGGACAAACAGGAGGTGAGCACAGATATGTACGCCCTGCGCACATGCAGCATATGCGCCCCCTGCCTGTTCAGGGATATTCTGTTAAGAGCAGGAGTAATAAAAGGGTGATAAGCCTCCAAGAATGTTCAATCTTTAAAAGAATGAACTTGGACCTTGTTAACAGGATGAGAATAAGCCACCATGAAGGGGGTTGAAAATATCAGATGGCCTGGTAGATATCTCATATCTCATGCAAGACTCATATGGACCTCTAATTTCATCAGATCCAAAACTGAGCTCACGTTCTCTCTTGCTGCAAACAAATTTCATTCTCTGAACACCCTGGATTAGTGGGCACTCCCCTCCAACCAGACATCCATGTCATTGAATCACTAAGTTCTATTGAGTCTACCTTCTAAGCACCATCATGCCCATCTCCTGCTCTTCAATCCCACGGCACTTTGGTTTACAATCTCAATAATTTTCAGTTGTTCTATTGTGACAGGTTTAAACCTGGTCCTTTAAACCCCTGTCTGTCCTATCTTAAAACTGCTGAATTTTCTTTTTAAAATTCAAATCACCATATTTTTCTGCTTGCATTCTTTCAATGATGCCCACAAGATAAACAGCTAGCTTCTTAGGATGGCACTCATTCATTCTCTCCACAAACAGTTCATAAGCATCTATGATGCACCAGCCATTGTGTTGGGTACTGAGTAATAACAGGAAACCAAATAATAATAGGAAACCAAATAAATCAACCCCGTGGTTCCTGAAGTTCACAGTCTAGTGGTGGATAGACATTAATCAGATAATTGCACAAGTGGCGTTTCAGCTGTGATGAGCATTATATAGGGGTACAATGAGAGAATCTGAGAGGGAAATTTGATGGAGACAGGAGGTCAGGGAAGGTGTCATGAGGTGAGATTAGAAAGCTGGGTAAGAGTTAATAGCAAAGAAGAGGGTAAAGAGCATTCTGAGACGAGTTTATGCAAAGCCTCAGTGGTGGAAGTGAGCATGCTAACTCAAGGGACAGTGTGGAGGAAGAAAGGTCCGAGACACCTGAGAGACAGGCTTGGTGGGAGATGGTGGTTTATCTTTATCCTCAGGGAAACTGATGGGTTTTAAGTAAGAGGTGGAGGTGGTGATGGGATCAAATGTTCATTTCAAAGAGATTACTCTGGCAGCAGTACAAGCTTTAAGAGGGTGGGGCTGAGCAGACAGGTAGAAAGCAGTACAGATAAACTCACTCTGTAGTGACTGTGGGGATGGGGAATTGGGTGTTTAGGAGCTATTCTTAACAGGACTTGACCATGAGGGGTTTAAGCAAGAGCTGTTAGGGGTAATTTCCACTTTCTTGCTTACAGAAGGGATAATGGTCCCTCTGATTCCCTGAGTTAGGAAACTCTGGAAGAGAGCCAGCTTGAAGGAGTAGAGGTAGATGCTGAACTTAATTGTAGACATGTTCTTTTTGAGGCGACTCTGACACGTCCAAAAGACCTCGAGCGTGCAGTAGGATATGCTAGGCTGGAGCCCAGAGGAGACATAAATCTTCAGGCATCCCTACATGGGAACCCACTGACGGATGAGGATGCTTGAGACAAGTGTGGAGTAGGAGAGGGTCCAGGACTGAGCACTTAAGAGCTTCAACCTACAATGGTTGGATAGAGGAGAAAATGTGTAAGAGAAGAGACAGAGAAACAGCTGGAGAAGCAGGCAAGACCCAGGAGAGGGCTGTATTGTGAAAGCCAAGGGTAGAAAGTAAATTAAAGATTTTTTTTTTAATGTTGGTAGAATTTAGCAATGCAGAGGTTATTAGGGATCCTTTAGCAGCATTTCTCAACCCTCTGTCATGGCAGAATGGAAAAGGATCCCTGCCTGATACCAAGGGTAGCCAAGAAAGGGTGGCGACTCCACTCCTAGGTGTAAATGGACATGTTATTACGGAACCGAGCAATTCCACTCCTAGGTCTGCATCGGAGAGAATCTGCTTTTCAATGCAGGGGACTCAGGTCCAATCCCCAGTTGGGGAACTAAGACTCCACATGCCGTGGAGCAACTAAACCCTTGCGACACAGCTAGAGAGTCTGTGAGCCACAACAAAAGATCCCACGTGATGCAACAAAGAAGCCGTGTGTGCAACTAAGACCTGACACAGCCAAATAAAATAAAATAAATGAACATTAAAAAGAGTAAATTCTATGAAATGTGAAGTGAGACAGATCTTCCTAATCCTGCTAAGTGAGGGGCCTTTTGCACAGCTGGTAACTGGTCCTCTAAGTCCATGACACCTGGGCCCTCTGGTCTGACAAGGGACACCAAAATGCCAGTGCTCTCAGCGAAAACAATCTTATCTTGGTAATGTTGTTGTTTTTTTTAATTAAGACTTTTTATGACCCTTTTCTCTTCTGCCTCACCTGCTGCATGTGACACTCCCCTTCCTCAACACCTTCTCCTCCATTTCTACTCATCCCGTAAGAGCCTGTGAGTGCATCTCAGTCTCGGTGAAGACTGTGCCAACCTCACTCACCTCCACCCCAGCGACTAAACTGGGTCACGCCTGCTCGGGGCTCCACTGTATATTTACCACTGCTTATCATTAACACTCATCTCCCTAGACGACGATTATACGTTTGCAGGACTGTCTCGCCACACTGGAGCTTCTTGGGAGGAGCACTCACCCGTGTTTTTCTATGTGTCACTTAGCACTGTGCCTAAAAAGAAGAGATGCTTAACAGATATTTTAAGGCAAATAGGATGGACTAAGGAAGAATGCCTTAGGAAGCAACTGGGGTGTCAGTGAAGAAGAAAAAGCTTTCAGATTGTTGTAAAGTACTCTAGTTTTCTACATTAAAATAAAGAAACAACAATTACTGTCTATACATTGGCTAAAAGTGTGCCAGTGATGAGCATTCATCAGGAATGAACAAGTAGGTGGTGGGAGTGTTACCCTACAACCTTCTTCAACTTAAGGGGTTGTTTATTTAGTTAGCATAAATCTGACTTTTAATAAGTTTTGTAGAAAGGATGTTTAGCAAGCAAATTTTACCCTGAGTACAGAGAAGTCAACACAGGCAGTGTCTTGATTCTCTAACATTTTGATGCTATTTTGATGTACTAATAGCTGCAGATAAGAACTGTACTGATCAAGTAAGAAGAGATGTTAACTAAATGTTAGCATATCTGGAACTGAAATAGTCAATTAGGATAATCTTTGGATAACAATTTCAAAAGACTCAAGCCCTAAACGAGGAATTATTCAGGGTTGATATTTTTCTCTTGGCAGTTAAAACGGCTGTATTATCAGCACTATTTTTTTTGTTTTGTATGTGTGCTCAGTCATGTTCAACTCTTTGCGACCCCATGGACTGTAGCCCACCAGGTTATTCTGTCCATGGGTTTTTCAGGCAAGAATACTGGAGGGGGTTGCCACTTCCTCCTCCAGGGGATCTTCCTGATCCAGGGATTGAACTCCTGTGTCTCCTGCATTGCAGGTTGATTCTTTACTTGCGAGCCATCAGGGAAGCCCATTATTAACACTAGAAACCCCTGAAGCCAGAAACATAAAAATAAGACCCCACCAAGCCAGTGAGGCGGTCACCCCTAAGGGTAGTGGCTAGTTGAGTTACAATTTTATTGCTTGCAAAGATTAAGTATTAATACATCAAAAATTATTTTTAAATAAAAGGAAGGCTTGTTTATTGCTGAATTTTGGACATCATAAGCAAAGCAAAAGAAGGGGGGAAAATTCCACCCCGATGAAGACTTTAACATGTGTCCTCTAGTCTTTCACATAAACAGGATTATCCTGCACTTACCTACATATAAGACATTCAGCTAATATTTATTGAGCCCTTTAGGCAGAGGAGATGGTCACATAATTAAAACAAAGGGACGGAAAAGCCCTCTGACCTGAAACTCGTATTTTACTTAGAGGGAAATATACATATAAGTATAAACATAATAAGACAATCATTCATTGTTTTTCACTGACTCTCAGACACCAACAGTATCAATCACCTCTGTTTGCATAATAAAACACATCAAAGGAAAGGCCATTCTTTAGGTCATTCCGGAGATTGGATTCAACTGATGGTACTTCTGGTCTCTTCTGAGATGACTTCTGCATCCACGGTCATCTGCCTATTAGTGAGGGAGCTCTCCTGGCTGTCAGTTGGGGCAGGGGAGGCAATTGGGCCGATTGTTTCTCATCACCCAGCAGGCCAGCTTATAGGGCCGGAGCCAGAGTTCCAAAGGAGAGACGGGATATATACCAGTCCTCCACAGAACCAGGCTCAGAACTGGCCCTTCATTTCTGCAACAATGTGTTAATCAAAGCAGTCCACAGGACTGGGCAACTTTTAGGGAGTAGGAAAATAGAGGAGCTATAAAGTCACATCAAAAAGCATGGATACAAGGAAGTAACCAATTGCAACCATTTTTTGGAAGCTATTCATCACTGTTGACTGTAAGGTCCACCATCATCTCATTCACCACTATGAAAGATAACAGCTGCCAACTCATTGGAAGACATATGTGATTGTCAGCTGCATCTCAATTTCATAGATGTTTAACTGTAGAAAAAAATATGCATCACAAATCAATGAAAGGTGATAGAAAGTCATAAGACGATGGGAAGAATATAAAACCAGTAAAGGTGATGAAGCGTGCCGGCAGTAGGGACACATGATGGAATGGTAATCAAAGCAGTCAAAGGAGACTTTGCTGAGGTTTGAGCAAAAGCTGGAAGTAGGTGAGGAAGGAGACAGGCAGGTATATCTGTGAACATCCAGCAGAAAAGCCCTGAAGTAAGAGTTTGCCTGGTGTGCTCAAGAAATGGGAAACGAGGTTGGGGTGGGGAGAATAAGGGGCAAAGGAGTAAGAGATGCAATCCAAAAGCTAATGGAGAGGGCTGTGCAGGCATTTCCTGTGTCTTTGACTCTGAGTGAGATGGGAGGCAGTGAGCACGGGGGACTCCGTGAAGAGTTTTAATGCCTTCACAGATTCCCTCCACTGCTGTCGGAAATAACCTGTGAGGTGTAATACCAAGAAGATGAGTGAGAAGATGTTGCACTAATTCAGCTGAGAGATGGTAGTGGCCTGCTCTAGGATGATAGCGATGACTCCTGTGAGGCTGAGATTCTGGGTAGATCTTGAAAGTAGAGGGTCAAAGGACATCATGATAACTTAGACTGGCTGTGACAATAAAAAAAATGACATTGAAGTTCTGTCCTGAGCAACTGGAAGGACAGAACTTCCGTTTGCTGTGGCAGTAGCCACCGGTAGAGCATATTCAGCAAGTGGGTAGAGACAGATTTCTACTTCTTAAATTGACAGGATTGATTTTTTTATCTATTAAATATCCAAGTGTGTTTTAACCTTGATTTCTCATTAAAATGTCATGCAGGGACTTCCCTGGTGGCACAGTGGATAAGAATTTGCCTGCCAACGCAGGGGACACGAGTTTGATCCCTGGCCTGGGAAGATCTCGTATGCTGCTAAGCTCCCGCACCACAATACTGAGCCTGAGCTCGAGTCCACGAGTCGCAACTGCTGAGCTCATGAGCTGCAGCTACTGAAGCCCACATGCCCTGGAGCCCACGCTTTGCAATAAGAGAAGCCACCGCAATGAGAAGTTCGAGCACCAAAGCTAGAGAGTAGCCCCCACTCGCCGCAACTAGAGAGAGTTGCACAAAGCAATGGAGACCAGCAGAGCCAAAAAAAAACAATTAAAAAAAAAATATGTCATGCATATTGTGCTTGTTATTCAGTATTCTTCTACAACACCTTTTAAAAACAGCTGTATACTACTCCTTTTATGGATATACTACGATCTTTTTAATCATTGCCTACTGACGAACATTTAGATATTTTCAATAAATTATGAATACAAACATGGCTTCAAGTGAATAGGAAAATCTTTGGGTAGATCAACTATTTCCTTAGTATAAATACATCCAGTTGGAATTGCTGGGACAGAGAGCTTATCTACTTTTAATATACATGTGATCAAATCACTCTCCAGAGAAGTTGTATCAATTTATGTTCCCACCACAATGAATGACTGTTTTCTTAATTCCTTAAATGGGTCTTTATAGTCAGAGATTCAGATTAGAGAAAATATTTCCTGAGATGAAAACAATTTTACTCTAAATCCAACAAACCATTATGGCATACCTACTATCTCCTGGATGTGTGTCCTATATGTCTTGCCCTAGGCACAACTTTATTGAATTCCCAAAACCGCTAAACAATTATTAAGAACTGAGCCCAGAATCCAAAGTCAGAAAGTGACCATGTCAGGATGTGAACCCTAGGTCCAATGGCTTGTGTACTGAAGGGCAGCGACAACCTCGATGCATTGGGCCCACTGAGAGTCACAGGGCACCCGTGTGGGCCGACAAGAACAAAGATTAAGGAAACAAACACGCAGATTTCCAAAAAGAGCCCCATTATTCCTGAGGGTGGGTACCAACCAACATGCAAAACATCAGAGCGTGAACAGTAAAGATAGAATGAAGACAGAGGAGAACGGCTCACCCTGTGAGCACTGATATGCAAGTGCTGTTGAAAGAAATCAGCGGTTCAGGGAGCTGAGAAGAGAGCCTGAACATTCCCGCAAAGACAAGAAACAAGAGCTTGAAGTCATGTCCTTCCATCGTTGTCCCACAGTTGTACAGAAGAGGAGAAACAAGACAGTTGGCCAGAAAATATACACTATGCGGTGAAAGGAAATTATGATGTAACCAAGGCCATGGAAACCAAGCCAAGAAGGCTGGGTGATTAAATTACTAAGGTTGAACCCCCAGCTGGGAGGAATCCAAGAGGAAGAAGGAGGTGTGTCCATATGTGTGAAAATAAGGCATTCCACTCATAGACATTTTCAGGAGGCCCTCAAAGGGCAAACAGCAACCACAGCGTGGTAAGACCAAAGTTCTGCTACACACTGCCAGGCATTTCAGATGTAGGAAACATTACGGATTAGGTGGAGGGGTGACGAGGCAAGAGTGAAATATGCTATTATATGGTAAAAGTTAAATAAAGAGTAACTCTGAGGAGGCAGACAGCTATAGCAAAGAAAGTTATGGAATCCTCTTCACCTTAGACGTGTCAGTGAGGCGCACAGGTCAGGGTCCTGCTGGGCTAAGAACGTGGTTCTGGGTCTAATCGTCTGCTCACGACCATGGCTTTCACCTCTACTGTGCGTTCTCAAAGGAAACGTGACCCTGCTGCCTTGATTCAAGGTTATTCTCAGACCTTTAATCTCGGGTATGGCAGTGCATCTTAGTCCAGCAAGAGGCCCAGGTGACAATCAGCTTTTTTTTTTTTTTAATTGAAGTGACATTCGCATAAAAATTAACCACTTTCCAGTATATAATTCTGTGGCATTAAGTACCTTCACAGTGTCCGGCAACCACCACCCTTGTCCAGTTCCAAAGGGCAATTAGCTTTTGCTGAGTTTAGCAGCTGTAAGAGCCATTTGCCATCTTGAACCTTCACCGCGTGCATCAGATGAGCTCATATATTAATGTGTGTTAACTTAATACAAGCATCCCCTGTCTGTGCTTAGAACCTGAGCCAGACACTCGGCTCTGTTAAAACACACTTGGCGTCTGTTGCTGTTATTTCCCAGAGGTTTAAAACATGAGGCATGCTCTATAAATGAGGTAGGGAATGGTAGGAGAACAAGTCATCACTGTATTTTGTTCTTTTTCTTTTTGAGCTTAAAATAAAAAGCAAGACCAGTTACTTGAATGTTTTCCAGTGTATTCTAAACCGTTGAAAGGGACCCTCTCACTATCTTTGTATTCCCTATACCCAGCAGACCGTGTTCATTCTGTTAGTTAAACAGAATGAACCATTCTGAACCATTCTACACACCCATATGCACATACTTCCTTCATAATACAGGAAAGCGCTGTTCTGTGGTTGGTTTTGGGTTTGTTGTTGTTGTTTTTCCTAAAAAAATTATATATCTTATAAAAACGAACAATAATAAGAAACAGTGACAGTGAAAAGCTGGGTTTAGAGCTGGAAAGGACCTGAGAGAACATTTTATACCCTTAACTGACACGTAAGTCTATAGAGAACTAAAATCATGCCAGCCAGACAAGAAAAGCCATCTCTGCAGGGTTTCAGAACTCTCATGGAAAGTCAAGATCCACGTCTCCCCTAGTTTCCGAGGAAGAAAGCCTCATCCCAAAGGGGCCCCCCGCCATGGGAGTCTCGCTTGTTTGGGGGTTACGTTGGCAACCTCGCAAGCACTGTTTCACCAGAAGGAAACTGAAGCTGAAGCAGGTCGGGACGGAGAAGTGAAAGCCTGAGTCTGCTCTGTGCCCCGCCCTCCGGCCGGCCTTGTTTCTCTGAGGGGATTCCTCTGCAGTTCCATGGACTGGGGAGCTTTGCTGCTGTTGCTGTTGCTTTCAGTCACTAAGTCAGGTCTGATTCTTTGTGAGCCCATGGACTACACCACCCCAGGCTTCCCTGTCCTTCACTATTTCCCAGAGTCCCTCAGGGTGCCCCAGGGATGCTCTGAGAATCCAGTTCCCCGCCTCTGGGCTCCCACTCTTGGCCTGGCCCTTCTCAGAAGTTCCCTCAGTTCAGTTCGGTCCAGTCGCTCAGTCGTGTCTGACTCTTTGTAACCCCATGGACTGCAGCACGCCAGGCCTCCCTGTCCATCACCAACTCCTGGAGCTTGCTCAAATTCATGTCCATCGAGTTAGTGATTCCATCTAACCATCTCATCCTCTGTTGTCCCCTTTTCCTCCTGCCTTCAATCTTTCCCAGCATCAGGATCTTTTCCAGCAAGTCGGCTCTTTGCATCAGGTGGCCAAAGTATTGGAGCTTCAACTTCAGCATCAGTCCTTCAAATGAATATTCAGGGTTGATTTCCTTTAGGATTGACTGGTTTAATCTCCTTGCTATCCAAGGAACTCTCAACAATCTTCTCTAGCACCACAGTTCAAAGGCCATCAATTTTTTGGCATTCATCTTACAGGTTTCCCAGGAGGCAGGGAGGGTGGTCCGATATTCCCATCTCCTTAAGAATTTTCCACAGTTTGTTGTGATCCACACAGTTAAAGGGGGAGCTTTACAACAGAAATTTATTGTTTTCAAAATAAAAATAAATACATTTATTTTTCAGAAATGTATTTTCTTGGACTTTCTGGAAAGTCCAAGATTAAGTTGCCAGGGGGAACTTTACAACAGAAATTTATTGTTTTCAAAATAAAAATAAATACATTTATTTTTCAGAAATGTATTTTCTTGGACTTTCTGGAAAGTCCAAGATTAAGTTGCCAACAGGGTGGTCAAGAAGCAACCATTAGAAACAGATGGGGAACAACACACTGGTTCAAAATTGGAAAAGGAATACGTAAAGGCTGTATATTGTCATCCTGCTTATTCAACTTATATGCAGAGTACATCATACAAAATACCAGACTGGATGAAGCACAATCCTAGAATCAAGACTGCCAGGAGAAATATCAACAACCTTAGATATGCAGATGATACCACTCTAATGGCCAAAAGTAAAGAGGGAAAAAACAGCCTCTTAATGAGGGTGAAAGAGGAGAGAGACAAAGCTGGTTTAAAACTCAACATTGCAAAAATTAAGATCATGGCATCCCGTCCCATTGCTTCATTACAAATAGATGGGGGCAAAGTGGAAACAATGTCAGACTTTATTTTCTTGGGCTCCAAAATCACTGCAGATGGTGACTGCACCCATGAAATTAAAAGACGCTTGCTCCTTGGAAGAAAAGCTATGACAAACCTAGGCAGTGTATTAAAAAGCAGAGATATCACTTTGCCAACAAAGGTTTGTATAGTCAAAGCTAAGGTTTTTCCAGTAGTCATGTACAGATGTGAGAATTGGACCATAAAGAAGACTGAGTGCCTAAGAATTGATGCTTTTGAATCATGGTGCTGGAGAAGACTCTTGAGAGCCCCTTGGACAGCAAGGAGATCAAACTAGTCAATCCTAAAGAAAATCAGTTCTGAATATTCATTGGAAGGACTGATGCTGAAGCTGAAACTCCAATACTTTGACCACCTGATGTGAAGAACCGACTCAGTGGAAAAGACCCTGATGCTGGGAAAGATTGAAGGCAGGAGGAGAAGGGGATGACAGAGGATGAAATGGTTGGATGGCATCACTCATCAATGGACATGAGTTTGAGCAAGCTCTGGGAGATAGTGAAGGATGGGAAGCCTGGTGTGCTGCAGTCCATGGGGTCACAGAGAATCGGACATGACTTAGCAACTGAACAGCAGCGAGGGTTGATGTCTGGTGAGGGCCCTCCCCTGGGTTGCACATGGCTACCTCCTGTGTGCTCACTTAACTGTGACTGCTCCCCAGCGCATGCGCATGTGCACGGAGACAGAAGGAATGAGAGAGAGAGCGCAGTGTGGGGTCTCTCGTTATAAGGACACTAATCCTGTTGGCTCCAGGCCCCACTCTATGACCTCATTGAATCCAGTTACTTCCTTAGAAGTCCCGTCCCTAAACTCGGCCACACTGAGGTTAAGCTTTCAACATTTAAATTTTGGAGGAAAGGCACATATTCAGTCTATGAGGCAGGCATGCAGAACTTGTATGGCTCAGAGCAAGGGGCTGTTGGAAAAGCAAACAAGAATCCACATTCTAGACCACAAGGGGGTGGTTTCCAGGGCGGCCACAGTCCTGTAGTTGTGGTTTACCCAGGCAGTAGTGTAACAAGCTGGGTTTTGCTCAAATTTGGGTTTGAGTGTTTTGTTGTTGCTGCTATTTTTTTCTTTTTGGGGTTTTTTGCTTTTGCTTCTGGGCTTTTTTTTTTTTTTACCACAGCAAATATGTATGAGGTGGGCCCAGGGCCTTCTGCACTGCCACGGTAGAGGCAGAGAATCAACATCTTCTCCAGGCCTTTCCACCAAATTTGAAGCAAATGCCAAGTCTTTAGACACCAGGTCCAGGCCTGGAAAATCTCAGTGGAACAGATTCTTCCAGTCCTGCTAAGGGCAGATGCCAATTTCAGTAAAGGGACTTCTTCACAGCTGGTAACTGTGTCTCCAGGTCAGTGACACCCAGGCCCCAGTGGTCAGGCCCAGGAAGGGCCAGAGACAATGGACACCGTGATGCCACTACGCTCAGCTAAAGCCACTTGGCAGAAGGCTGGTGACAGGCTTCCAGTTCACCAAGAGACAACCCTGACTTGACCCTTGGCCCTGTCCCTCCCATTTCAGTGGGGACTCCAGATACCAGGACAGGAAGCTAGGTGATTCTACTTATTTTAGAAAATAAAAACCTGGAAAGAAAAGATGAAGAGAGCTGTATTTACTCTCACATGTATGTGAAAAATGAGACATTCCCATCTCCCCACTGAGCATTTTTTGCCAGGTCACCCTCCTGCAACCAGAAGTGTCTGGAATCACTTTCCTAGTTGTCCTCTGAGTCTCTGCTATTAAATAGAGAACACGCACTTTGGAGGGGAGGATCGTTCCTTTGTGTAAAGAAAAGTTCCTTTTGGAGTAATCCTGAGTTCCTTCCTGGGAGTACTGGGTGCCTTTCCCACACAGTTCTTCATAAGCTCTTTCCAGGAGCTATTTCCACCTCTGGACACACACTGAGATTTTGCTCCCAGATCTGATGATGGTTTTCAAATGCCACATGCATTACTGAACTTAGTCCCTGCTTCGTAGTCTCCTCAGCCTTAAAACAAAAGCAAATCCTTTTCTTAGCCATTTCTAACCACAGTAATGTCTTTTGCACAATCGTAAAGATGGTTCTCATACAGAATACATTATTCTGATCAAATATAAAAAATGTACAGTGATGTCAAGCCACTGACTCAAAGACTAGAAATATGAAAGAGGAAGCATTTTTACAAAGGACTTTCATTTAGGGAAGCTAATAGAAATCCACAGACGTTGAACACATGAGATTGGGTTGAATACATGTTTTAAGACTATGGACTTTAGAGTCATATAGACTGGAGTTTGAGCTTGAGCTCTGCTGTTTACCAGCTTTGAGAACTTGAGCAAATTACTTAAATTCACAACTTTAGATTTCTCTTGGGTAAAAGTGAGATAGTAATTCAACCCTGCAATGCTGTTAAGAATTCAATGAGGTGATATTGTGGGTTTCCTTAAGCCACAGTGCATAGAGCAATCAGCTGGGAGCTGTTAAAAATATAAATGTCTAGGCTCCCATAATGGACTGAGTAATGCCCCTCCAAAATTTGTCTACTTAGGAGCTCAGAAAGTGAACTTGTTTGGAGAAGGGTCTCTGCAGATGTAATGATGGTAAGGATCAAGGTGAGATCATCCCAGAGTAGAGGAGACCCCGAGTCCTTATGAGAGACAGAAAAGGACCCAGAGAGACACAGAAGACAGAAGCAGAGATTGTACTGATGGGTCTACAAGTCAAGAAATCCCAAGGAGCGGGGAAAATCTGGGAGAAAGGCATGGGAGGATTATCCCTGTGAGCCTCTGAAAGGAACCAACCCCATGGACACCTTGATCTTGAACTTCTAGCCTCCAAAACCACGAAAGGGTATGTTTCTATTGTTTTAAGCCACCAAATTTCTGGTGATTGCTTACTGAAGTCCCAGGAAACACAGAGACTCTGATTTAGCTGTACTTCTGAATTCTGTGCAGGCACCTGCCATGTGCCAGCAAGTGTTCTAGGTCTCTGAGGGCTACGGTGCAGCCACACTTGGCCGCTGAGCGCTTGACAGATGGCCAGTGTGGACTGAGCTGAGCTATGAGCATAAAACGTCATGGATTTCAAAGACTGAGCACAAAAAGTAAAAGGCCTCATTAATAATTTTTATATTGATCACACACTGAAATAATATTTGGGGTATATTGAATTAACGACAACAGATACATGTGCTTATATAAACCAGTCCATCCTAAAGGAAATCAGTCCTGAATATTCATTGGAAGGACTGATGCTGAAGCTGAAACTCCAATACTTTGGCCACCTGATGCGAAGAACTGACTTATTTGGAAAGACCCTGATGCTGGGAAAGATTGAAGGCGGGAGGAGAAGGGGACAGCAGAGGATGAGGTGGTTGGATGGCATCACCAACTCGATGGACATGAGTTTAAGTAAACTCCGGGAGTTGGAAATGGACAGGGAGGCCTGGTGTGCTGCAGTCCATAGGGTGGCAAAGAGTTGGACCCGACTGAGCAACTGAACTGATAAATTAGGCTAATTCCACTTGCTTCTCTACACCTTTAAAATGTAGCTACTAGAATATTTTAAATTACATGTGTGACTCAAGTTGTGTTCCTCTTGGACAGTACTGTTTCAGGCCCTGGGAATACTGTGATGAGCAAACAAGTCCTTGTCCTCAGGGGCCTCACATTCTAGCACTTTCCCCCAGGGCAGGACAATGGGGAGTGGTTGGGAACAGACTTCCCCTTGGGGGATGTGGTGACAGAACCTCGATTGTGGGACAGTTTCTCGGCACCTGCTGGCTTGAGGTGCCACGTCCCCAGCCTCAGGAAGCCCAGGGGACACCCCTCAGTAGGGACCCTAACTTCATTAAAGGCTGTACTCCCCACTAGCAGCGCTCTGATGAACCCTGGGCCGGATGTCAGTGACTGGCCCACGCTTCCTTCCTGCTTTCTGCTGGCTTGCTGGGTGCCAGGGAGCGGGCCAGACACGCCTTGTGTTGCTCACCAGCTTTGCACAGCCCACCTCCATCTCAGTCAGCACAAACTGAGGACAACGGTTTGCCCACTTGGTTTACTTACTAGTTACGTGAAAAATTTAAAAAAAAAAAAAAAAAGGACAGAGAGTCCCTATGGTTTAAACATTGTGCCAATTCCACTGCAGAATTTATCTGAAAGAATTATTAATTTAAAGGTAAAGTTAACCAGAATTCATGGGAATACTACCTGCAAATATAGATAATTTTACTTCTTCCTTTCCATTCTGGGTGCGTTTTAGTTAATTTTCCTGTCTCATTTCCCCAGCTAGAACTTCCAGTACATATTGAACACTTCCTCATGGGAGGCACCGTGATTGTTTAATGTGCAATATTTCATTAAATTCTCTAAACACAATAAGTGTCATTACCAACCACATTTTATCAGCACGTTAACTTGGCCTGGGAAGGGTTAAACGGCCTACCAAGAGTACCCAGGTAGTAAGTGACTAGTCAGCTAGCAAGTGAGGGAGCTAGGCTTTGAAACTGTATCAGTCTGATGTCATAGTCCACGGTCTTAAGCTATCCTCGCCAGGCTGCCAAAGCTAAGCTTCCTCTCAGCCCAAGAGGAGCTCCTCCAACCTTCCAAAATCAGACAGGGCTGCAGGGCTCCAAATGCCTTTCCAGCGGAACTTGAGACCCAAATAGTTGGGCTGCCATGAAGACCGTACTGCAAGTCTGACCAAACTGCGCTGTGTCTACCCAACAAGGGCCCTCTGCAGCCTGCGGTAGGGTCTTCCTAAGGACAAAGAAGGCACAGGGAGAAGAGGAAGGAAAATCCCGGAGAGAAGGGGCCTGACTCCCCGACATGTCTGAGGTAGTAAGACCGAGGAATGAAGACGCGCAAAGCGACAACTCTCTTTCCTGGCAGTACTGACTCTGAGTTCACTATGGCCGAAGACTGTCTTGATGTGTTTTGGCCATAAGAATTACAGAGACTATAACACATGTCCACACAGCTAAATCTAATGCACCGTTATTTCTGTCCCAGGAAAGGAAACTGATAAGCCCCGAGCAGCCACTTTCAACATCTGCTGTGCCTGTTTGAGCCACATGACCCTTCCAGCAGCCCTGTGGGAGAAGCAGCTCCTGTGCATTCGCTGTAAAGAAGAGGGGCTGAGGGCCAGAGAGGCTCCTTCCTCACCACAGTCACACAGCCAACCAGCGGTGCAGCCAGAGCCTGCGATATCTCCACTCTCACCTGGGACCCCAAGGTTTTGGATGGCTTCCCTGATTCCGTCCCCCGAGAAAGAAGAGATGACAGTCCACAGAGCACCACTGAAGACAGTCATCCTCAAACTGAAGCACAGGCCCCAGTCTGACCCTCTGCCACGGCCTTTCCTTCTGCTACCTGCATGTGGGTAATTTCAATTTCCAACTCCTCAACGTGCATGAGTTCTCTCCTGAAAATGGACTGGCCTGAGGACAAGTCTTTGCTTTTGTCCTTTGCCATCTCCACTGCCACCGTACGCCTTCCTCTATTTTATAAAATAAAAATAAAATAAAAAACAATCCACAACCCCCAAATTTTACTATGCTGTATTTCCCCAGGTGTAAAAACCTCCAGGGCACCAAACAAAGAAACAATGAAAGACTTATAAATGCCCTCCCATCCTATTAATACGTAAATTCAGTAAACTTTTAGAGCTTTATGCTTATAATTATTTTTCAAAATTTGTAAAATCTTTATATTGCTGTGCATGTGTGGTCAGTTGCACCTGACTCTTTGCGACCCCATGGACTACAGTCCACCATGCTCCTCTGTCCATGGGATTTTCCAGGCAAGAATACTGAAGTGGGTTGCCATTTCCTCCTCCAGGAGATCTTCCCAACCCAGGGATTGAACCTGAGTCTCCTTTGGCTCCTGCATTGGCAGGCGGATTCTTTACCACTGAGCCACCTAGGAAGCCCCATATTGTTGTGGTCAATTATTTATTAACAATTATAATAATACCTCAATTCAGAAGAAAATGTTGACACCTACAAACTTAAAAATATACATATATGCACACATACTTATATATACTTATCACAGAAATATGTGAAAGAGCTGTCATAAAACACAAGCACAAAAATATAATTAACTTGAATAGTTCTTAAAGAGAAGTAGAATGGAAATGCAAAGTTGAAGAGAAGTGTCTGTACTTGTATTTTAAAATGAATGCTGGTGGATATTAAATCATTCAGTTGGACACATTCAAGAGAGTTACTAAGAGCTATATTTTGAATTGTCAAATTGTACAATATGCCAGAAGTTACATCCTTTGCAATCACTTTGCAATTACTTATGATGAAAAACTTATGATGAAGAACTCAGAGGTCAACTGCATAATATGGGTGGGGTTACAAAGTTTTTCAAAATTATTTTAAAAGGAATGTAAGCCAGAAAGTTCACGGGTCATTGCTTTAGGATATTCTCATTCTCTGAAAACCGGTCCTCTATTAAAAGAAAAAATCTGTCAACCATACCCACCTACCCTTAGTTACTCTGCAACCGATGAGCATACAGGGAAACCAGGAGACCGCAGGGAAAATGCCCCACCCACCGGCCAAAAGAGCACCCAGGCCTGTGCTGTTCTCTTCCCAGGTGGCTTTGGAGCCTAATCCCTCGAGGGCGGGGATGCGCCATTGTGTCGGTGCTTTCTCACCATTGTCAGGACCGGCTCCACTCCTCAGAGCAGCCGGCGCAAACGATGCCTCACAGGTGTACAGCGGTGGAGCCCCGGACCATTTGCAAAGATCTTTGAAAGGCCCGATACTCTATGAATGCAGAGCGCTCTCTTTGTTATTCCACCCCATTAGGTGTGTTTTCTTTTGTCCCTGACAAGCACAGGGCTTTAACTTCTGGGATATTGAATTTCCCTGGCTTCTGTCTCCTCCTTCCCCAGGCTACTGAAGAGGGGTGGTGGTCTTCTGCTTCCCACCCCTACTTGCCTGCCCCAGTTCTTCTCCTGGTCACGGTGAATTTGGATCTGCAAAAGCCTTGTATCAGCCTCAATTATTTTTTAATATAAGATAATATTGGTCTTGGCACCCAGGCTTGTCAGGAAGGCTCCCCTCAGCTTTCTCTCAGTGAACTGGTTGCTCCTAATCAGAGACCTCTCTTCTGTTGCTTTTTCAGCCTGAGCTCAATCTGGTGTGAACAGCCTTTCCTTGGCCTTCAGGTTCATGTTCTGGGCACAATTCGGGATAATCACATGCTTTGTCATTCTTCCTTATCAAATTCTGACAATACCTTGGGAATATGTGTTTTGGTAAACATTTCGAGGCCAGTTCTAGATTAGAGCGGGGTTTCTAGGTGGCTGATCACCTGAGGTTTTCCCAGAGAAAAACTGACTTTTCCCTGGATGACTTATGTGCTAGTTCTGTTTTTGGTGCAGGAGGGGCCTTGAATTATTAAAATGATGCATTGTGATAGGATCACAGGCCTGTGTTTGGATCCTGGCTTCTTCATTCATCAACTGATTTGGGGCCTCTCTGAACCTCAACTTTCCTATTTGGAAAATGGGAATAATAACTCCTCCTTTATGTGGATTAACCAAGATAATGCTTGTAAGCACCTACTTCCGTGCCTGATATCTAGTAAGTACCCAATCAATGGTAGCTGTCACTAAGGGGGTGTGTCCAACAGAAGAGTCAAGATTTAAAAGGGTTCCTATTCCATTTAGAGGAAAATGTTAGGGCTTCCCTGGTGGCTCAGTGGTAAAGAATCCACCTGCCGATGCAGGAGACGAGTTCAACCCCTGATCCAGGAGGATCCCACATGTTGCACAGCACCATGTGCAACAGAACTACTGAGCCTGTGCTCTGGAGCCTGGGAGCCACAGCTACTGACCGCACGCACCGCAACCACGAAAGCTCGAGTCCCCTAGGAGCCCACGCCTTGCAATAAGAGAAGCCACTGCAATGAGAAGCCCGCACACCACGACAAAGAGAAGACCCGCTGGCTACAGTGAGAGAAAAGCCCGCACAGCAACAAAGACTTAACACAGTCAAAAATAAATAATTAATTTAAAATTAAAATATTAACGTCTCTTTCCTCAGCCAGATGCTGTGTGCTACTATTTTACTAATATTATCTTTTCATGATAGTTAAAATTCTCAATTGAAGTCTTTTCTATCCTTTTTTCTCCGTTGCATACTGAATTTTGTAGAATCCCCAAATTAAAGTAACATTAGCTTTCTTTTAACTGTTCTAAGCAAAATCATTTGTGTTATTTCTGGAATTCGAGTCTCTGTTTCAAGAGCTAGATTTTGTGGACTCCCCCTGGGTTTCCAGGAGTCCCCAGCCTGTAGAAATCCCAGGACGCTCTGGTCAGCGGGTGTGTATTCAGTTTTCAGAAAGCATCTGAAAAAGTTCCGCGTCAGAGATTGATGGTTCTCAGCTTTCAGCTTCGGTTTCTCTCAGTCTGAGGACCATTTGGATGTGGGCCTAAGAACATAGTCACACAATGTCAGAGTATTAGTATTAAGTAAGCGATGCCCCTCTTCCTGCCTCTCGGCCTCATTTAGAAGAACACGAGAAAATAAATCTAATCTTCTCACGGTTCCTTTGGGCCACACCACAGCAGGAATATTATATGATTCCGAGTTACTTATTAGAAATATTCCTATGGGTATCATGTTGAGGATTACTTTTCTAAGGTTATTATGGTGCCTGTATCATTAGGAAAACAAAGTGTAATTCTACCTGCTATCTCGTTCTGAAGGCGTCTTCTACATCTGGACAAAAACCAACATCTAAGTCAGGGAGTGGGACTCTTATCTTCTGTTTCAGTCTCACTTTCTGCCACATTTTGGATGACAAGAGGAGGGTGGGGGGAAAATCACTTTCTCAAACCATTTGCTTCTAATAATAGTGTAGAGGCTTATCTCTTCTTTCAAAGGAGATGATGTGAACCCAGAGGGAGCTGAGCGTTTGAAAAGGCCAGGGCCCAGAACAGAATTAAAAGTTTTGCACTTGCACTCATGTCTGAACAGAAAATAAGAAAAAATGCCTATGAAACTAATTCAAGGCAATGCCATGTCCGTATTGATGATCAGAGGACCGTAGTCACGGAGTCGCTTTATGGAACAAATCTGGAGAATGGAATGCCTTAGTGACCTTGAGTAAGTCACTTCACTTCTCTTCATCAAAATATCCCCTTCCTTTGGCTCTCTCTTTGTGTATTTGTTGTGTGTATGTATCAATTATCTGCATTTTGGTTTATCTGAGGCAAATCTTTCAAATCCATTGACAGCACTTAGCATTTAATTATTTTCCAAGTTGACAGCTCCCCTTTTCAGCAAGAAACACTAACATTTCAATTCCTTACTTTACTGACATGTCGATCCCTTCTAGTTTTCACTTGCTTTTTCTGCAGCATCCATCCTGGCTGGAGAGCCCCTTGCAACATAAATCGCGTTGCCATTTTTGCTCCAGGGACATTTGAAAGGGCAGTAAGGCTTCTCCTGAAACATTTCAGGGCCAGCAAGAAAGCTCTGCCTCTCTCCACCCCAAACCCCAGGTTTTATTAAGGTATAAACAAGAGATGATATGGGAAAGGAAATCTCTTTCTAGCTCCTTCTTCAAAGCAAGATTCCTTGCTTTGCTGGAAGTGAAATGTCCACAACACTTTCAAGCACTGGATCTGATTAAGAGCACAAACCCATTTCCAACCCAAACACCAGTGAGTTTTGAATTGCTTTCTCTTGGTGCAGAAAGCTGAGGGGGACTTCATTTGCTTCCATACATTTCTGGTCCTTGAATTTGAAAGCCGTACTTTCTCTCTGCCTATGCAAACATAGCTGATGCTGACCTGTCCAAAAATGATAAATCACTCCTTGAATAGCTTTTGGAGAACCTGAAGAGGTCAACATTTCTCTACTCCCATGACTACGCCTCCTCAGCTACAACGAAGTAAGAATATTGTGCAATTATTTAGAGGAAATTCGGGGCCTTTGGGACAGTCGATCATATAATTCAGGCAAAAGTGGATTTGGGGCCCTGACATTTGCAGATAATTGTGCAACCCTCAGCTGTGTGAGCCGGTCCTAGGAGAGCTCCCACCTTCCACTCACCCCCTTTCTCCCAGCTTCACTTTCTGCCTCTTGATTAGTAATAAAATGAATAAATCAAACAGACCCTGGCTTGGCTCTTGTGAGCTATGCTAAGAGAAACGAATATGAAAACTGTAAAATACCAAAGTAAAGGTGTTCTCCTCAACCTCATTTCTCATTAAAAAAAAAAAAAAAAGACTCGTTCTGCAAACATGAGCTTCGAAGCTAAGGCTCGGCCCAGATGTTATTAAGTATAAATATTTATAAGACCCATAAAGATCCTGGCTAAGCTCAATTGTGCCTTAATGCGGCGAATGTTTCAAATTCGGCTCTTTCACTGTTTGAAGCCTTTAGAAGGCAGGATACAGTAGAAGACGCATTGCTGTTGGGGAGAGGAGGGGAAATTCTCTTTCATGTTTTATGGCCAGTTTTTCATTGAGGGGTATTGCTTTTCTCAGAAATCACTTCTCAAGGCCTGCCTTTTCCAAGAAGCCAGAAGAAAGGACGTTTGCTGCAGCCCTGACTTCAAGGGCCCTGGGTAAGGCACACACATGATGAAACGTGCATCTTCCATGTAAACTGATGGAGGAAAGCCAGGGGATCTCTTTGTTCTAACCTCATTTCATGAACCATCCAGCAAGATCCTCAACATAATCATCCATTAAATGGGTGTGTGACGATGATAATAAATGGAGCACATTTAGCTCATGTTTTAAAAACTTGGATTTGGTTAACAAGAGCGTGCTTTTCCAAAAAGCAAAATTCTTAGCTACACTGTATAAACACCCCCGTTGGTAACTTTTAGAGGCATAAGCAAAAGAACTGTGGAAGTACAAGCTGTAATTTTGAGATGAAACAGTTCAAACTACATGAGCATTTGGACTCTGGACTAAGAGTTTGGTCCCTCCAGGTTCTTGAACAGAGCTCAAAGTATGAAGTCCCTAGTTTTAAAATCCATTTGTTTAATGGGAAGAAAAATCTTCCTACATGTCTTGTGTACCTATGGACCGTGAAATGCCTTTGCTTTCTAAAACCCCTTTGGTTAAACTCATCACCTTAACACTTAACTACCTGGTGCATGAACTGTAAAAAGATTTAGAACTTAACAGGATGATTCATCTATGTATGGGAATGAAAAGAACTTTGGGTTACCCCTTAGGACGGGTTCTAATCTGTGAAAGGATCCCCGTGTCTTTGGGAAAGTCCTGAAGCTCTTTCAGAGCCAACTGGCCGCTGCCTGGTCTGGAGCCCCTCCCCCCACTGCTGCAGTGGGGGGTCTTCCTGCTGCTGAGAGCTCAGGAGTGGAGACCCTGGCTCCTCCCAGGCACTTGGCTTTGATGGCTTCTCCGTAAGTTCTCCAGGCAAGTCCACACCTCCCTCCCCTCCCCATTCTCACTGCTCAGCCCGTTTTGGCTACCGAACCTGACAATTAATGTTGACCCTGGAAACACTGACCTCCCCAGTGGAGGCCTTCATCTGCTGGGCGCATCTGGCAAGCAGTCAGTGGTGCTTACCTGGATTCCTTGATTAATGTAGATGTAAAGATTTTATCAAGGCTCCTGGCGGCCGGGCTTCAAGATGTAATCACAAAATCAATCCACATAGACTAACTGGGCATAGACTCACTAAGAAGACATCCCTCGATGTCAGGCACTTAATTAAGGCACCGCAGCTCCGCGGCCCCCGATTGATTCTTTTCTTTCCCTAACAGGTGATGCTGTTCCTCTGGGTGTGGACACACCATTCTCCACTGGAGAGGACCCTGCTTTCGGAGCCTTGCAGTTTGTAGGAAGACCACCAGGGGGCACCTGCGCATCATTCCATTCCCCAGGGACTGGCTCGGAGCCTGGAAGATCCCTGTTCCAGGCTCCAGACGAGCTTCTAGAGGTAGCATCTGTTCTGCTGCATTCTGCTGGGCCCCATGGTTCTCTCTGCGCCTCAGGCATCCCTGGAGGACAATTACGAGATCCTCACCTCCCCTCTCTTTTCCTTCCCACTTACGGCACCATAGTGCTTGGTAGAGGAGAGGGACTGCAAAGAGCCTGCTGCTCTGGCCTGAGCATCTGAGAATGTCAGCCAGGTTTGGCCCACTTGACAAAGATGTTTCCTACTGAAAATTCAAAGACTTCGGCAATGGAGGTTACTGGCAGTGCAAGCACCTTGTGAAAAGTAGCACAGTTCAGAGATGATCAATTCACTGCCACTTGATGATGCTGAGCTCAGGCTGGGTAGTCCTGCCTGGCCTTGATGGGCAGGGCTCATCTGGCCTGATCTTAGCATGTTATCATTTAATTCCTCAAACATTTGCCAGGCACTGTGCTGGGGATACAATTGCCATACTTTAGTGATTACAGATTAGTGAGGGAAGAACGTCCATAGGTCTATAAAACAGAGTGCCTGGGCAAGAGCTTGGGGAGAAAGGCTTTCAGAATAGGGCACCATCTCGTCTGCCTCAGCCCTGGGGGATGAGTCATTGGACAGTCCCTTAGGCATCGGGGCTAGAACCATCCCCAGCATCTCTGTGCCTGAGGGCCTGGCTGCAGAAGGGCAATTCTAGTCCCCTGGAGCCACCAGGGGCAGGCAGAAACTCCACAGAAGCTCCGACATTCATCCAGTCATTAACACGGATGGAGCACCTGCAACATGCCAGGCAACAAAGCGAGTCCCAATAAACCAGGCTGGGACGGCATGCTTCACCGCGAGGCTCCTCCCCTGTGGTACCCGCGGTGGACACCGGGGTCGTGACTCCAGTGCAGGCTGGGGTGCCATGCCTCACCACACAACGAGGCTCCCCCACTGTGGTACCCGCGGTGGACACCGGGATCATGACTCCAGTTAGTCAAGCAGAATCCACCTGGTGCTGGGTGCGAGACAGCAACCCTGGAAGACCTCTTTGTTGAACTCGTGTCTTTTATTAAGCTGCTGAGATTTGCTTGAAACAACTGACCCATGTTTTGGAATTGGAAGCAAAGATAGTACATCATTTACTAGAGTGTTTTCCACGTCCCCATCCCTCCTCACAAAGGAGCCTCAGCCAGTGTGATCAGAATGACTCTGTTTTCAGCAGAGATGTTTTTCCTTTGCTCGATTCTCCTATTCTTCCTCTCTGGGTCCAGCCATTGGCCATCCTAGAGGACACTCTGCTGGGTTGGCATCTTGTTTTGAAAAATACTTATTTTTATTTATTTGACTGTGCTGGGTCTTTGTTGCAGCATGTGGCACTGCAACTTTTCTGTTTTAGTTGTGGCATGTGAGATCTTTAATTGTGGCATACAAGATCTTTAATTGCACATGGGATCTAGTTCCCTGACCAGGGATAATAACCCAAGCCCTGTGCATTGGGAGCCCAGGGTTTCAACCGCTGGACCACAAGGGAAGCTCCCAGGCTGGCATCTTTGACATGGGTTCAGGCTACTGTCACCAGACTTAGTCTCATCCACAAATGCAGTGGTCTAAAAAATATAAATTTAAATATTTTTTCTATAATTTTTAATTTCCACCTGATGGTCACAAACATATTTTCCATTTATTCTGATTCCTCTCCCCTTATTTCCAGGGTGGTGTTGAAACTCCACTAGTTGAATCTGACAAGTGTTGAGGGAGGCTGGAGGAAATTCAGTCCCTGAGTCATGAGTCGGTGAAGGTTCCCTCTGAGCTGTATACTCAGCCTGCCCACACAGCCCCTCGGGTTCAAGGCTGTCTTTGCCGAGCACAGACACAGCAGTGAGTTTCCTCTGCTGCAGCCCAGCCCAGTCTGCAGACCCTTTCCAGGGTCTCGACTTCGAGGGCTGACTCTGTCCAGAAAAATGGTCAGGGCAGCCATCCTGGGACTCTACTTCCAATCCTGGGGAATGTTTTTTAAAGACACTAGAGAGGGAAAATCATTTTCACCCTTGAGGATTTGTCCTTCAAGGAACTCCCTGTACCTTCAGGTTGGCTTTGGAGGCACATAATGAGATGGTTGGATGACATCACCGACTCGATGGACATGAGTTTGAGCAAGCTCCGGGAGTTGGTGATGGACAGGGAACCCAGGCGTGCTGCAGTCCATGGGGTGGCAAAGAGTCGGACACGACCGACTGAACTGAATGTATTCTTAGTGGGTTCAGGCTTTGGGAAACTGAGATGGAGGCAGCTCTTCCTTCTGCCTTCTGCACTTTTTTTTTTAAAGAAAGTGTTAATTTTCATCAACCTTATTTCCATTTTTTTTGTGTAAGAGTCTGAGGAAGAACAGCTAAGACCCATCTGTGGTGGTTCCCCCTCATTCAGCGGTCTGAGCCGTGGGAGTTGCCGTCCCACCTTCATCGGCCAGCTGAGCACTCTGGTCCTCGCTGGGGAACCACCAAACTGGCATAGGAGGCTCTGGGCCTGTGGACCCGTCTGCGACCTCAGACCAAGCAGCAATACGGTCGGGAGGTGGTGCAGATTCCGTTCACTCTGACCCCCCTCCTCAGTCACAGCCTTTCCAGCAGCGACCTGCTCTGCCTTTTCAGCCTCCTCAGGAGCTCGGCAGAAGCAGAGGTGAGCTGTGACCTCCGTGGGTGTCCACACGGTGTGCTTAGCTTCCCCGGGCAGCATTCGCCACATCAGACGCGCTGAGGGTGCTCCCTTGTGGTGGCACGGATGGCAGTGTCCATGTGACCCAGGGCCAAGGCTGCGCTTCGCGGGATGATGGGGCTGGTTAATGGAAGAGCCCCCAGGAGAGGCCGCTGGGCAGTCCCTGGGGTCAGGAACCCACCAGAAGCCGTGGCTCCCGGAAGCCTGCCGGGATCAGATCAGCTTGCTGGCCAGTTTTCCTGGGGCACGTGGCGCTGACATCAGCCAGGTCTGCAAGGGCAACGGTGGCGCGAGCTCCAGCAGAAGCTTCTCCCAGGTCCACAATGTATTCATGGAAGCCCTTGCTTCTGTAGATGCACCCTTCCATTCAGAAGTCAAGGTCAGTGCCACTTGGGTGGGTTCCTGCTGTGAGGAATTTGAGGACATCTCTCTCCTAAATTGCCATCAAGGGCTCCTGACACCATGCAAGTTTCTCTTTAAGTTACCATGGGAAGCCAGGACTACGCTGTGTGGCTTCCTCTCTGGGTAGGAAGGCAAGGTGTCTTCTACATTTTTGCATTTTTCCAGGCTGCCACCCATACCCCAGGCCACACAGAGTAAGGGAAGACAAGGTCTGAGAAGGATTACCAGGAGAGAGATGAGTTAATATCTCAAAAATGTTACTCTTCCACATTGATGAGCTTCCCAGGTGGCGCTAGTGGAAAAGAACCCACCTGCCAATGAAGGAGACGTAAGAGACGCAGGTTTGATCCCTGGGTCAGGAAGATCCCCTGGGGAAGGGCATTGCAACCCACTCCAGTATTCTTGCCTGGAGAATTCCCTGGACAGAGGAGCCTGGCAGGCTGTAGTGCATAAGGTTGCACAGAGTCGGACACGACTGAAGCGACTTAGCATGCATGCACGACATTGAGGTGTTCTTAGTTTTTATCCCTAAACAAAGTTCCAAGTTCACTTTAAGAACCGTCTTTTATCTTCTGGTTTCATTTGCGGCCCCTGTGTGGCTCCACTGCCCGCTCTGCCAAAGGTCTGCTCCCAGCTTTACCGCTGCTCCTCTGACCCCATCCCTCAGTCCCTAACGGAAAATCTCAGCCCTTCTCTGAGGCAGTGACGAGGTGGATATGATGTAGCTTGTTGGGAAAACCACAGAATCTGTGCTCAGCTGATCCTTTACCAGCCCCGACGCCGCCACGCATCTCTGCGTCAATCAACCACCCCATACCTCCCAGGTTGCTGCCCCTGGGGAACATCACTGGGTAACTCGCTCATACCTCCCGCGAAGGGATTTGTTAGACTCTGGAACACCAAAGATGAAAGGCACAGGCAGGCCTGCCCTCAAGGAGCTTCAGCCACAGGAGGAAAGGGAACAAAACGTGAGATTCAAGGTAAGAAAAGGAGCTCAGTTTTGAAAACGTAATGTGTGACTGGCAGAAATTTCAGCAGCTGAGGCTGGGACCTTTAAGAGATAGTGATGATTTAACAGTGATGTGGGTCAAGCCACCACCACAAAGAACTAACTCATCTAATGCTGTCCATGTATGTCCCAGCCCATGTGATGCCCTGGTATCTTCACATACATCATCGCTTTGAATGAGGTTGTAGGTATCATTATTACCCAAAGTCAAATGTGAGAAAACCTTACACAGTTTCAAGAATATCTCCAGGGCCTTGAAGTTGATAGAGAGGCTAGAGTTCAAGGTCAGGCTGACGGGTTTCAAGTCCGAGCTCCTAACCAGGGTGCCACATGGCTTGCCCAGGTGACAGTGTTGTTACTCATGTGTCCCCATTGTTTTGTTGTGAACAATTTGGGGGGCCAAGTGCCAACCTGTGCTTCATGGAATATCTCAGAGCACAGGGCAGATGTGGCCTCTAGTCGGTGTCATCAACTAGCTGACGGCTTAAGCCTCCTTCTTCACCCTTGCTGTGAAATGATACCTTAGAACTTCAATTTAATTCCACAAAATGTTGCTGAACATCTAAAGAAGGTGGAAATGAGACTGTGATGCAAAGATAAATAAGACATAATCTCTCGTCTTGGGATAGTTCTGATTTATGTGTGGGGAGGAGAGAGAAAGAGGAATAGAAAACCACCAGACCCAGTCTGTGCCCTCATACAGGGACTGAGAAACTTCTGGCCTCCAGGCCAGGTTGCAAAGCCACTGAGACCCATGGGAGCCTCCGTCAGATTTGGTGCACACCTGACTTCTCCACTGAGCACAGCAGGAAGAGTGTCTAGGACCCATGACACTTTCTGGGGCCCCAAAGCTATTTTTACTTTTCTTTTAAAATCAGAAAAGAATAAAAAGCAGTAATAATGAACCTAGCTTGGATTATATTTGTCTTATGCCAACAGAGGCATAAACAATATTATGTATTTAGTCCGTTTCATAGAGGAAAGAGCCAAGGAAAGCTAAAGTGCCTGGGCCTACAACAGTCCTCATTTGACTGCCATGATGGCCCAACCCCAACCATTCAATGCACCCTGGATTTTATAGGCTACAGAGAGCTGTGCTTGACTTGAAGTGAATACTCTGAAACTTGTGATAATGTTTTATTGACAATCTCAAGAAGGGATTCAACATCTCAAGATCCAAATGTGAGGGGGAAATGATTTTAGAACCATGAAACTTTGCCTCTGTCATACCAGGGAAAGAAGATCTAATACCAGCATTCCTTCCACGGACCCCAGCAGTATCACTCTGATCCCTAGAATTAGTATGAATCAGTTGCTAAGAAAGCAGCCTAATCTGTTTCCCAGGCCTACTGAGGATGCAAAGCATCAAAAGCAAAAGCCACACTCTGGAAATGAGTGAGTAATCCATGCTCTCTGCTGGAGAATCCAGAAGGGAGTTTGCACCATCTCAACTGCTGAAACCTCAGTGCCTGTTGATGGGGGCAGCAGGCAGGCCCCCTAGCCCATGACAGCTGCTGGCAGGGGAGACAGGCTCTTGTTACCAGCCAGGGCCTCCCTGAGAAGACTGGGGGGCCTCAGAGGAGGTGCCAAAGCTGAAACCCAGAGTATACCAGAGGGGTGGAGAGTGGAATGCAGGCCCCTCCAAGCACTAGTCCCAGAGGTGGTGGGAAGGACAGGGCAATCAGTGGAACCCAGATATCTACGACCCGGCCTGGAGGACTGCCTGCTCCCCCAACATCTCAAAGGATGGTCCTGGGTTTTAAGCTTTTTTCAAAATCACCATGAGGACTTGGAATGAGGGAGAGGGCAGCTTAGACAACACCGAGAGGGCTAAGATCAGACGATGACTCATGATTGCAAATGCTGACCGAGTCTACCTCCTACCTGAAGGGCAAAGTGACATTTCTCATCCTTTCCCCAAATAAATCTTCTGTGCACAGCATTCTCTGAGGACCTCAAGGCCTGTCAAGGACTTGGCCCTGAGCTCATTGAAGCCACAGTAATTGCCAAGTTTTGCAGATGTTTGCACTGACTGCTTTATGTTTTGCAATATTCCAGAGCTGTTCCCAAGTGACGCGCATCCATTCACCAAGTTAATGCTTAATAAGAACGATCTACAAAGGGTGACCGAAAGATGAGGAGAGTGAAGACTGCCTCCAGTGAGCATGAACGAGCGAAATAAATAAATAGATGCCATGCTGATCCCAAAAGAAGGAAGGTGCAGGAAGGGGAACTTGCACAGCAATTCTGGGGAGCAGGTGGGGAGAAGGAGGACAATGTTTACTTGTGGACATGGGCATGTTTCTTTTTCTCAGGTGTGACGTGAGATCCCACCTGGGCTTGGGATGCTTCTGCCAAACTCAGGTTGAGATGAGTGTACAGATGAGTCACACTTGAAATATACAGAGATGAGCTATATCTGAAATGTACATGGATGAGCTATACTTGAAATGTACATGGATTGGCAGCTATACCTGAAATGTACACAGATGAGCTATACTTGAAATATACACAGAGGAGCTATACCAGAAATGTACATAGATGAGCTGCACTCCTCTGTGAACTGTGCAAGGTGAGCCCTTACAGAAACACGCACTGATTCCACAGCCAGGGAGGGATTAGTTCCTGGGGAAAGGAAAGTTTGGTTAACTCTGAAGGAAGCACAATGATCACAAAGCTACAGAAATGAAATAACCAGTCCTACTTTTTAACCTGCTTTTGTCTATATTGTCTCATTTAATGTTTGCAAAAATCCTGTAGGCACCAGTATTAGTATCTCTACAAAACAGAGAAAGAGGTTAAAGGATTTTCCTGAAGGTCAGTCAACAATTTAGTGGTATATTTGGGATTCAAAGACAGGTCTTTATTCTTTCCCAGTATTTACATGATATATAAAATGCTATATCTCCTTTATATTTAACATATATATATATATATATTTATGTAA
Organism: Bos taurus; assembly: GCF_002263795.3. NCBI lineage: Eukaryota > Metazoa > Chordata > Mammalia > Artiodactyla > Bovidae > Bos > Bos taurus. Next base: position 25,731,363 of record NC_037339.1, read on the forward strand.
TTCAATTCAGCTCAGTTGATCAGTCACGTCTGACTCTTTGCAACCCCATGGACTGCAGCATGCCAGGCTTCCCTGTCCATCACCAACTCCCGGAGCTTGCTCAAACTAGGGTCCATCGAGTTGGTGATACTGTCCAACCACATCATCCACTGTCATCCCCTTCTCCTCTTGCCTTCAATCTTTCCCAGCATCAGGGTCTTTTCCAATGAGTCAGTTCTTCACATCAGGTGGCCAAAGGATTGACATTTCAGCTGCAGCATCAGCATAATACATATTTTATATTGCAAGTTTGGGGAATTCCCAGGTGGTGCTAGTGGTAAAGAACCTGCTTGCTAATGCACGAGACATAGAGACATGGGTTCGATCCTTGGATTGGGAAGATCCCCTGGAGGAGGTATGGCAACCCACTCCAGTATTCTTGCCTGGAGAATCCTATGGACAGAGGAGCCTGGCGGGCTACAGTCTACAGGGTCATAAAGAGTCAGACAAGACTGAAGCGACTTAGCAACGCATGCACATGTTTTACATGTAGTATATGTAATCCTCACCTCTATCCTGCAGAAGTGGTATCATTATCTTCATTTAAAGATGGCAAAATTAAGGCTCAAGGAGTGAGATCATACAACAGATCTGGGGTCACAATTAATTTCACCAAATTTTAGACCTTGCTTTGTGCCAAGCCAGGGTTTTCTCAGCTGCCAACAAGAGCAAGCACAATTCAAGGGGGAAAAAAATGACCACAAGGTCTCAGACATCACAAGTTGAATTTTTAAAAATGTTTTAAAGGGCAAAATAATCGTCTGGTGCGTCGTGGGTTTTTTTTTTTTCCTCTCCTGCTAACAGGCTGAATTCCATGTAGGAATGGAGCAATGCCATAATTGCACAGGATTGCAAATGTACGCTGGCTCGTTTTATTAATTAAGCAGGCCTGGATGCTAATTTAGTTGCTATGGACCACAGCTCCCAGGAGATGCACGTAGAGGCAGAACCTTTAAGGGGATTTATAGATAATGCAGGTGGGAATTTTTGAAGAGGAGGAATGTGATTGCACAATCATGTTAGCACAGAATCCAGCTACTTCGAGAGCGATGTCCATGGACTGTGCTATCCGCCAGCTGGAGGGCTTGGGGACGGATACCGGGAGTAATTATAACAACGAGAGAGCAATTTTCCTGTAACTCTGGACCTACCCTCTTTGCAGGAACCCTAGCCCACCTTCGTCCTCCGCATCTCCCCTGGGGCTTCAGGAGACTTGTCACCACAGTTCACACCAGCTTCCTCCTGCCCCAGCTCTCCCACCGCATCTCCAGTCTCTGAACCTGCAGAGCTGCTGATGCTGCTGGGGCCTGACGTCGCCCTGCAGCTGGAGGCCGCCCTGGCTGACCCTCAGCTGCCCTGTCCCTGTCTCACTCCAGAGACGGGCCTCGGGGGCAATCTTGTCTTTAACACGTGGCCTCCTCTGTTCCAGGGGTCACGGAAGACCGCCCAGAGCTCACCACGTCTCACGGAGATTTTAATGAAACAGCTCTTCTATTTATTTGTGTTGCTGCCTCCAAGGCCTGGGGCCATGACATCAGTCCCTGAGAGGGGAGGCCCGGGCTCAGGGGACATCAGGCTTTCTGTCCAGTTGCTTAGGTTCTGACACTAACCCGGCTTTTCTGCTTCAGTCCTACACTCTTCCCTCTGTTTTTTTCTCGGGCGTGTCTGAATCCTGGGGTGAATACCGTTTACCTTGCACCCTGTGGCACTTGTTAAAAGTAAACAGGTTTTCCCTGAGCGTTGGCAGTTCCACCAGAAGGAGAACAAAGGTCAATGCAGTCATACGGAATCTGATTAACACCAAGCCGCAGAAACACACCCCTGGATTAGATGCTTTCCCAGCTGCCCCTGCCCTTTGGACAGAGGAGCCGTTCTAGCTGGTGTGCAGGCAGCAGCTATGCTTAGCTCGCTGAGTGGGAATGTGTTAATCCACATTTCAAGTTAGGTTTGCCTATTGTTATTTTTTAATTATATGTACTTTAAGAGTGATGTTATCATTTGAATTTTAAAAAATGTATAGAAAAAAGTTTTATTACATTGGAGTAAAAGAAAAAAGAAATTTTAATCAGGTTTACAGAGGTATAATTTACATTCAATGAATTCCACCCTCTTTAGTGGACCGTGCGATGTGGTGTGCTGAGTCACTCAACTGTGTCTTGACTCTTTGCGACCCCATGGACTGTAGCCCACCAGGCTCCTCTGTCCATGGGATTTTACAGGCAAGAATACTGGAGTGGGTTGCCATTTCCTTCTCCAGGAGATCTTCCCAATCCAGGGATTGAACCTGTGTCTCCTGCATTGCAGGCAGGTTCTTTACCACTGAGCCACCAGGGAAGCCCCAACAAATATACAGGCAGCTATATAATCACCACAATCAAGCTTCCACTCCTTCCCACCCAAAGGTTTCCTGTGTCCCCTTGCAGTGAACTCCTCCCCTCTCCACCTCCAGGAAGCCCAGCCACTGCTTCGTTTTCTGTGCTTTTAGTTCTACCTTTTCTAGACTGTCGTTATGAATGGAATCACACACTGTATCTGGTCTTTTGTTTCTGTTTTATTTCAGCGAACACAATGCCTTTCAGATTCATCCACGCTGCTGCAGGTACCAGGAGTGCAATCCTTTTACAGCTGAGTAGTATTCCTTTATGCGAACGCACTGCAATCTGTATATCCATTCCCCAGCAGATGAATATTTACATTGTTTCTGGTTCTTCTCTATTGAGAATCAAGCTGCTATGAATATTTTGTTTACAGGTCTTTGTAAAATCAAATGTTTTCATTTAATTTGGGTAAGCAACTCAGAGTGGGGTTTCCTGGCATACGTCAAGTAATACGTAGGACTATTTTTTGAAGAAGAGGGGAGTTCAAGAATGCCATTGGGTAGTTCATACAAGGAGTAAAATACCAAGGTGATGCATTTTAAGATAAAGTCAGCTCTGCCCTGGGCTCCATCCCACCTTCCAAGGTCTGGAGGTTAGTCAGTTTACTGCCTTACAGGTCTAGACACGAAGGGTGGGGCAGATAATTGCCATTATCTGGTGGCTCCCCCCACAATTTAGCAATGGGCAAGTACTTAAGCTCACCATGCTTTTGCTTCCTCCACTGTAAAATGAGCATTAGCCTACATAGATGTGCTATGAGCATTTAAAGAAGTGTGCATGTAAGACCGTAGAAAATAGCGGGTACCCAATAAACACTGCCTATTTAAGGTCTGGGGGGAAATCAGAACTAGCCTTTAAACTGAAAGATTAGAGCAGAGATCATTTGTCTTCCTCAAAAGCTCTGATACTTTGAATGAAATATGCTCACCAGACGATGTGACAAAGACATTTATTCATTTAACTCATATTCATGGAGTGCCTGTTGAGTGCCAGGTGAGGCTAACAGGCAAAGTCCCCGTTCTCATGAAACTTAAGGAGAGGCAGGCAGAATGAAAGGTGTGTGTTATATTTAAGCACAAACGCTAATGAGCACAGTGAAAGCAAGGGGGTGGAGTGTGCAGCCCTTTCCAGCTTCTAATTCATCTCAGTTATGGACCCTGCATAGGAGGAACCAGAGACCAGCCCTTCCTGGTCTCCTTCATTCATTAATCATCAGCAAACATTTGCCTGATGCCCTTTAGAATCCGGCACTGAGGGCGCATATAGACAGGAATCAGACATCACTTCTCCTGCTGGGGAGTTTACAGCCTCGTAGGGGATGAGACCAGGATGAATATACAGCGACAGCTCCTCTTCCTGCTGGAACTGCTCTGATGAAAAGGATCATGAAACTTTGATGAGTCCACAAGACAGGCAGCTGAGCACTGTTTCCGTTGGCCTAGATTTAACAACGGGATGATGCCATAGGGCCTAATGGCACCAACCTGCTGTTTTGGGTAAATGGGATCCACAGACGTGGAGGGCCTTCTCCTTGGGGTACCTGTGGAGAGGTTAAAGCCCCTGGAGGAGGAGGCAACACAAATCAGGCCCCTCCCTGCAGCCAGCTGGCATTTGCTAGAGACTTCCAGAGGAAACAGTATGAAAAAGCAGCAGCGCTGCTGTGCAGATATGCAATATGTCTTGGAAAATAACAGCTGTTTCAGAAAATTGGAAAGGCACTGTGCTGAGAAGCCAGTTCCCATGCGGAGGAGTCATAGGGACTGACAGATCTGCCCTTCTGTTGGTCTAAGGCAGTGATTGGACAAGCAGTAGAGTTCATGCCACCTGGGTGTCCTGCTCTAGTTCTTACCTGGCTTTCAGCTGTGCCTATGGCTGCCTTTGAAGTGGCAGGCAGACCGCAAGCGGCCCTATTAGGGATCCAAGATATAGCCATGGGGCCCGCGGTTTTCAGCATCCCCGTTATTTGGGCACCCGTTCCTCCCCGACCCCAATCATGCAGTGCTGTGGGGTTACACATCACAGTTTCATACCCTCCTAGTCAATAGATGGTCATGACGTTTAGGCCTGAATATTCTGCCCCTTCCCCTGGTGGCAGAGGCTGGGTTTGGTGTGGTCTTATGACCTGAGCTGGGCCAGTTAGAGACTTTTCCTGGAACTTGTGAATTTGCAATCATGGGTGTGATGGCTTTATGGTGAACTACTGTCCTACACAACATTTCCCAGAATTCCCTCTCCAGTACATTTTCAGACAGGGTGGGCTACAAGGGATATTCTCTTCCGAGCATGAGAACAGGAGGGAAGCAGCTGCCACATACGCCACTTCTCCCAGTCATTCGATCAAACACTAACATGGGTGTTGCTGTGAAGGGGTTTTTCCCTTTGGACTTAAAGTCCTAGATCAGTTGATTTTAGGTTAGGGAGATTATCCTGGGTTGGCCTAACCTAGTCAGTCAGAGAAAAGAAAGCTTAAATCTGCCCAGGACAACAGCTTCCATCCGTGCCTGTAGGTCCAGCCTACTTCTGATTTTCCTTTCTAAAGGCCGCTCTTTATAAACCCACTAGGCTCCTGTGTCTATGCAATTCTCCAGGCAAGAGTACTGGAGTGGGTTGCCATTTCCTTCTCCAGGGGATCTTCCCGACCCAGGGATCAAATCCCAGTCCCTGCATTGCAGGTGGTCTCCTGCATCGTGGGTGGATTCTTTACTGACCAAGGAAGCGCCCTGTATGGGCTTAGCCAGCCAATTCCTCACGATAAATCTGTAGGGGTGTGTGTGGGGGTGTGTGTGTGTGTGTGTGTGGGGGTGGGTGTGTGTGTGTGGGGGTATGTGGGTGTGGGTGGGTGGGTGTCTGTGGGGGTGGGTGGGTGTGTGTGGGTGTAGGTGGGTGGGGTGTGTGTGTGTGTGTGTGTGTGTGGGTGGGTGGGTGTGTGTGTGTGTGTGTTTGGGTGTGTGGGTGTGTGGGTATGAGTGTGTGTGGGGGTGTGTGAGGGTGTGTGGGTGTGTGTGTGGGGGGGGTGTGGGTGTGTAAGGGTGTGCGTGGGGGGTGTGTGTGGGTGTGTGTGGTGTGGGTGTGTGGTGTGTGGGTATGGGTGTATGTGTGGGTGGGTGGGTGGGAGGGGTATGTGGGTGGGTGTGTGTGTGTGGGTGGGTGGGGTATGTGTGTGTGGGTGGGGTGTGTGTGTGTGTGTGTGTGGTATGTGTGTGGTGTGTGTGGGTAGTGTGTGTGGGTGTGTCTGTGTGGTGGGGTGTGTGTGGGTGTGTGGGTGTGTGTGTGTGGGTGTGTGTGTGTGGGTGTGTGTGTGTGTGTGGGTGTGTGTGTCCTATTGTTTTTTCTGCGTGCCTGGTTGAATCCTGACTGGTACGACAAAAGACAGGGCTTTGTGTTTGGGTTATTATTGCAGAGTCTGCTAGTTGTCCTGAGTTTCTATTCTGTTCTCTCTTTATAGGAGAATCCTTGATTTTTAGCTTGGCTCATAGCTAGTCAGAGGTTCAAAATCCAAAAGGGAAGTATTGACCCATGAGAAATAAGAACATAAAGCCACAGAAAGATTTCCGTGCTAATATTTGTAACATCTTTTTTCATAGTAGCTAAGAACCAGAAACAGCTCAATTATCTATCAGGTAGTGAACAGATATATGGACCAGGTACATCTGTATAATGGAACCTTACTCAGCAATTAAAGGGAATAAATGCTATGTACACAAAAACAGGGATGAAGCTCAAAATCATTCAAAAAGTAAGCAAGCCAGTCACAAAAGGCTACATATTTGCAAGTCATATATCTGATAAGAAATTTATATGCAAAATATCCATACAATTCTCATGACTTAAAAATAAAGACCTATAACCCAGTGAAAAAATGGGCAAATAATCCTAGCAGACATTTCTCCAAAGAAGATATGCAAATACCAATAAACACATACAAAGATGGCCAACACCACTAGTCATTAGCAAATTAAATCAAAACCACAATGAAATACTCTTTCATATACACTGTGCTAAGTTGCTTCAGTCGTGTCCAACTCTTTGTGACCCCATGGACTGTAGCCCACCAGGGTCCTCCATCCACGAGATTCTCCAGGCAAGCATACTGGAGTGGGTTGCCATTTCCTCCTCCAGGGGATCTTCCCGACCCAGGGATCGAACCTACATCTCTTGTGTCTCCTGCCTTGGCAGGCAGGTTCTTTACCACTAGCGCCACCTGGGAAACCCTTTCATATACACTATGCTATGCTATGCTAAGTGACTTCAGTTGCGTCCGACTCTGTTCGACCCCATAGACAGCAGCCCACCAGGCTCCCCCGTCCCTGGGATTCTCCAGGCAAGAACACTGGAGTGGGTTGCCATTTCCTTCTCCAATGCATGAAAGTGAAAAGTGAAAGTGAAGTCGCTCAGTCGTGTCCGAATCTTAGCGACCCCATGGATTGCAGCCTAACAGGCTCCTCCGTCCATGGGATTTTCCAAGCAAGAGTACTGGAGTGGGGTGCCATTGCCTTCTCTGTCATATACACTAGGATGACTTAAAGAAAAGGGACAGACAATAGCAAGTGTTGGCAAGGATGCTGAGACACTGAGAATTGAAAATGAGTACCTGTCTTCAAGGCAGAGAGAGGAAGTGGAGTTACCAACAGAGATAGGGAGTATTCAGAGGTCCTTTGTATTCCAAGAGAGGAAGGACTCCGGAGGAAAAGTCCACAGACAGCTGCTTCGGGTGCTGTCAAGAGGTCAGTGAGGATCCAGACCAGTAAATAAGCGCAACCAACCAAGTCATCAATGTCCCCCAAGAAAGCCCCACTGACTGCACCACCACCATGATCTGCAGAGTTGTGGGGGCCACAGGGGAAACAAGAAGAACCTGAAGAAGTGGGCAGGACTGAATGCTGCTCTTTAGGAAGACCGGGATGTATTTCTGGGAAGAAAGGGTCTCCTCCCCAGAGTGCGCAAAGTGGCCACGAGCCAGCAGGATGGTGCGGGTTGGATAAGGAGTAGGGTAGCCCTTGGGGTCCTTTCCCAATATAACCCCTCTTCCTCCTTCTCTGGTAAGGATATTGGAAAGCTTAGTTTCTCTGGCTTAACAGCCCTTTGGTGTGATAAAAATAATTATCTGCTTTATTATAGATATAACTCATTGGATATAAGGAGGAAATGGTTTTACTCTTCCTAGTAACTTCTCTTTGATAAGGTCCATGTTGAATCTTCCTTTCTCATCAAGGGCCAGGTCCCTTCCTCACATGATTTTGACCAGATTGCATACATCTCCATCATTCCTGGTAACTAAAATAGTTTAAATTTGGCATTTAAGATTCAGTCTTTATTGTTTAAAATGTCTGCATTCTTGAACTGGAGGCATCACTGCTGTAAGTGGAGGAAGGGTGTGATGTGACTCTGAAATTCCTCCCGTCCAGTTAGAGCGCCCCCTGCCCCATATGGGAGCAGGAGGGAGGTAGGGTCTGCCCTGGTGACTGTCACGGGCTGTGCCCCTGGCCTCACGTGGCTCAGCCTGGTTCTGTCTGCTCTGCGGTGGCCTCCCCTGAGGTGGTTACCTCCATGTCAGTACTAGGGGGGTTCTTCCTGGAGAACTCTTCGGTTTCACCTCCACCCCCGAGAATCGTTCAGCCTCACCAGCAGGAACTGTTCCCCATCCGTTCTCCGCATGGGGCATCCAGTTGACCTTGAAATGCCCCTGGCTCTTGTGCATTCTGTAGCCCTGAGTTCTTTCATAGCACAGAAAACAATGGGCTCTTCTTCTGCAACCTATGAGAACTTCACTCTGGAGGCCAGGCTGGGCTTCCAAAGCAGCAGCATTGAGAGATAAAACATAGGATGCCCAGGTAAATCTGAAAATTTCAGACAAACAATAAATCGGTTTTTAGCATAAGTATGTCCCATGCGGTACTGGAGACAGACTGAAAAAAAAAATTATGCATTGTTTATCTGAAATTCAAATTTACTTGGGCATCCTATAGTCTTATTTGCTATTAATAAATCTGGCTGCTGTACTAAGAAGCAGACTGAAAAGGAGACTTGGATGCGGGAAGTTTGGGGGTGGTTATTCTCAGGATGGACACCCATGGGGGGAGTGAAGCCAGCAGAACTGGGCAGAGAAAAAAGTTCAGCTGCGAGGCAGTCACAACGAAAGACCTCGGCCAGCTCACCAGGGAGCTCTGGAGCTGGGATGGTCCTTGAGAATTGCCCTACACCGAGGGGAGCTGGCTGCTGCTTCATTCTCCCAAATGGATCAGTGGACCAGTCACTGGCTGTGGGCTGATTTCAGAAGGAGGCGTGACCCTAGGCAAGGCTGGGCTCTTGTACAAGAGGAAATCTGCACCTGAGAGGCTCAGCTGCGAGCTGGGAGCACCCAGCACTTCCGGTGTATGTATATTTCATCTCCAGTAAGTGGAAACCAGGTGCCTTTGGAACGCGTCCCACAAAGGGCTGACGTAGATCAAACAGCAACGAGTGGCAGGAGAATTCAAATTGTCGTGAGGATAAAGGGCAAGAAGCCAAAGTGAAAAGAAACTGCACTGCATTTGTGACAAAAACAATGATTTTCTTTCAGCCTAACACCCTTATCAATTGCATCAGGGGAATAAAACGTGTATGAGGACTGTGGTTTATCTTGGTTGAGAACGGTAAGGCTAAAGTGCTTGTACGGAGTTTGGTACCTCTTCACATTGAACCGTGGGGCTCCAGCAGAGTCCTCTGCCTGTAACAGAGGTGTGTGCCAAGCCCACATCCAGAAGCCAGGCCGGAAACCAGAGTGGGCTATCCCGGGGCATTGCTTCTCTCTGGAAGCCTGGCCTCTACCCCTGCCAGCACCCCCTCTGCTCTTCTCTCCTCCCTTCTCCTGGGTCAGCCCTGCGGCCCACTCACTTCCTTGCCTCTCACTGGCTCCCTCGTCCCCAGGCAGGATCTATCTTCTGACACGTTGGACACGATTTTGGCTCAGCTCTGGCTAAGGACTCCAAGGTGGGGCCTCCTCCTCTGGTGTCCTGGGATGCCCCGCTTCACTTCCTCCAGCACCGCTGGCTCCACAGATTCGGCCGCTACACCCACAGCCGCACCCAGGTCTTGTCATCACCGAGCTGCTCCTCAGAGACGCTCCTCCGTTAACCCACCCGCCGGTCGTCGCAAGCTCTGATTTTCCATTCTCTCCCTGTCTTCCTCCCCCAGCCTGTGTTCTCAGCTTGCGGCCCTGGGTCCCTCCCTAGATCACAATTCATCGCTGCAGTCTTGCTCTCACCTCAGCCTCCTCAGCCTTTTCCTCCCATCCCGCCCACTCTGGGCCGCCGCACCCCTTGGTCTCATCCCCTTTCCCCGGGCTGCTGGGGCTGCAGGAGAAATGCCCCCCGACCCCGTCTCCCTGCAGAGTCAGAGCCCCGGGGTTGGCTGCCTCTCAAGGCCCCTCCACAGGCCTCCCAGAGAAGCTCCCTCACTCCTTCAAGACCTTATCTGACCCCTGCTGCCGCCCACACCTGCCCCCCAGGTGCCTCAGAGAAAACAAGGGGGCCCCTGAAGGAGACCCCTCAGCCTCCTGCCACGCCCCCCCAACTCCCCCACACCTGGCCAGCCTCGTCTCTTCCCTCTTGTCTCGGGGGGCCCTCCCTGTGCCGTGCTGCCTTCCATCTGGGCTCCAAACCCTCTCTCCTCCACACTTTCAGTCTCCTGCTAATGATTTCCTGTCTCACCAGACCTATTCCTTTCTGCTGGCCCTGTCTGCCTTTTCTGATGTACAGATATACTCAAGACACTCTACGGCTTTAAAAGACATGATTGATGGACTTTAAACTTCTAAGAAGTGCTACTGGGTCTTCGTCCTATACTGGTTTTCAAATTCCCTACGAGAATAAGCGACACTTCAAGGGCCCATGTCCTCCGTCTACAGTTCACGTCCCAGAAATATACCTCCTGCTGCTGCCACGCCTTCCCAGTGATGTCTAAACCCTGGACTGTTTCCGTCTCCATGTTACTGGTCTCGCTTGCTCCAGTTCTTGGTTCTGTTCTCGGGTCTCCCCTGAGACTCTTCTCAGGCTGCTCTTCCATGGGTTCCCCTACCTGTGACTGACCCTCAGCGTTGTCAAGGGTTCTCTGCTCCATCTTCTCCCCTCCTCTCTCAGCTCATGCTCATTTTCCCAGGGCATAATCCTCTCCAAGCAGGCCCTTGACCCACAAAGTGTCATCCAGCCAGTCCTCTCCTGGGAGCTTCAGCCCAGACACCCAGCTGCTTCCGAGACTCCCTGCTTCAGCATCCCGGGTGGAGGGCAGTTCCTTAACCCAGCGTGGCCTCAACGCACAGTCTTCTTCAGGTAGGTCCCCCGGCTTAACGTTCACACCACCTTCTACCAACGGGCTCATAACCAGAAGCCGTGGAAGAGTACTTGATTCCTCCCTCTTTATATCTTGTCTGGACAGAAAACTAACACACCAGACTGCAGGCCACCACCTGAGGCCACCCAAGATGATACCTGGAGTTTCTCAAGCGATGTTCTTATACTATGACTCGCATCTGAGCATTCATTGCAGCGTTTGTTCATCCCTTCATTCTCTCCCTCACGTGTTCATCCAGCCACCAACCAGAGCTGAGCATCTTCCACAGCTGGCACTGTGCTCAGTGTGGGATGCTGTCTCAGAGTCCTCCCAGCCAAGAGCAAAGAGACCTGGAAACATGTCGTGTGGACAAGCACACAGGTGCTCAGCAGATGCAGACGAGAAAAGGATACAAGGATATCCTTGTACACACCAAGGATGACGCCATTTGCACATTTTCTTTAGAAAAGGTCTATTAAAATGCTCTCTCGATCACTCAATTGGCTTGCGTACATGTGTGCATGCTCAGTTGTGTTGGACTCTGTGATCCCATGAACTCTAGCCTGTCAGGTTCCTCTGTCCATGGGATTTTCCAGGCAATAAAACTGGAATGGGTTGCCATTTCCTTCTCCTGGGGATCTTCCCCACTCAGGGATCAAACCCGTGTTTCCTGCATCTCCTGCAACGCAGGCACATTCCTTCACCACTGGGGAAGCCCATTTTAATTGGCTTATTTATCTTTTTATGTTTGAGTTGTAACAATTATCTTTATATTCTGAATACAAGTTCCTTGTCAGATATACGGTTTACAAATACTGTCTCCCATTCTGTGGGCTGTCTTTTTACTCTCTTGATTGTATTATTTTCAGCACAAAAGTTTTGAGTATTGACATAGTCCAGGTTATTCATTTACTATTGTCACATGTGCTTTTGACATCATATCTCAGAAATCACTGCCTAACTCAAGGTCATGAACATTTACTTCATTCATTGCTTTAAGTGTTTTAGTTGCCTTTAAAGTCTGTGATTTTCATGTATATATATATATACATATATTTTATTTTTTGTCTGTGTTGGGTCTCAGTTGCAATACTTGGAATCTGTGTGGCAGCCCTGAGGCTCCAGTGTGTGGGCTTTGTAGCTGTAGTGCACAGGTTAACCGCCCCACAGCACGCGGGATCTTGGTTCCCCAACCAGGGACTGAACCTGTGTCCCCTAAATCAGAAGGTGAATTCTTAACTAGTGGATCACCAAGAAGCACCCATGATTTTCTCTATTGTATAAGGTAAGGGGAGTCCAACTTCATCCTTTCCCTCACTTGAATTTGCCTTCGGTGAAAATTAGTAGACTATATGTCTGTGTATGGATCTATATTTGGACTAACAATCATATTCCATTGATCTTGATTACTCAGTCTTGATTACTTTATCTTTGTATTCAGTTTTAAAGTTGGGAAGCATGAGTTCTACAAGGTTTTTGTTATTTTTCATGGTTGTTTTCACTGTTCTGGATAGCTTGAATTTTCCTATGAATTTTAGGATCAGCTTGTCACTTTCAGCAAAGTAGCTAGCAGGTCCTAGAAGGTAATATAGGAGAAAACCTACCTGACCTTGAACATTTTAATGGCTTCCTAGGTACAACACCAAAGGCATGATCCATGAAATAAATAATTGATTAGCTTAGACTTCATTAAAATTAAACACTTCTGCTTTGCTAAAAACGAATGTCAAGACAATGAGAAGACAAGCACAGACTGGAAGAAAATATGTGCAAAAGATATCTGATAAAGGACTTTTATCCAAAATATCCAAAGAACTATCAAAACTCAACAACAGAAGAACAAATAACCTGATTGAAAAATGAGCCAAGGCATTAACGGACACCTCACCAATGATGTACAGATGACAAATAAGCACAGGAAAAGATGCTTCACTTTCTATGTCAACAGAAAAATGCAAGTTGAAACAACAATGAGATACTACTACACAGCTTTAAGAATGACCATGAACCAGGACACTGACAACACCAAATGCTGGCAAGAATGTGGAGCAACAGGAACTCTCATTCATTGCTAGTGAGAATAAAAAATGGTGCAACCACTGTGGAAGACAGTTGGGCAGTTTCTTAGGAAACTATACATATTCTTATCATGCTGCTGCTGCTGCTGCTGCTGCTAAGTCGCGGCAGTCATGTCCGACTCTGCGACTCCATAGACGGCAGCCCAACAGGCTCCTCTGTCCCTGGGATTCCATATGGTCCAGCAAGTGTACTCCTTGATATGCACCCAAAGGAGTGAAAACCCATATCTACACAAAAACCTTCATGAGGATGTTTATGGCAGCTTTGCTACAAATGGCTAAACCGTAGGAGCAACCAAAGTGTCCTTCAGCAGGTGAACCAATATAGAGGTTGTCAAACACTCAGACGATACAGTGTTATCCGGTGCTAAAGTGAAATGAGCCGCCAAGCTATAAAAAGACTCAGAGGAACCCTAAATACATATTACTAGGGAAAGAAACAATTAGAAAAGTCTTCATACTACACGGCTTTATGGAGAAGGCAAAACTCTGCAGACAAGAAAAGATCAGTGATTGCCAGGGGTTGGAGGAATGAGGCTGTGAAGGCATGAATAGGTGGAGCACAGAGGACTTTTAGGGCCGTGGAAATACTCTGTACAATATCATAATGGTGGATATATGGCATTATACATTTGTACAAATCCACAGAATGTATAACACCAAGACTACACTAGAATATAAAGTGTAGACTGAGGATTACGATGTGTCAGTGTAGGGGCATCAGTTATAACAAAAGCACTGCTCTGGGGAGGAATGTTGGCAACGTAGGAGGCTATGCATGGGGGCAGGGCAGAGAATATACGGAAATTTTCTGTACCTACACTTCGATTTTGCTATGAATCTAAAACTTCTCTAAAAAATAAAATCTAAAAAAAAAAAGTCATGAGGTATTTGGTAGATATTGCACTCAAGCTGCACATCAATTTAGAGAGTATTACTATCTTAATAATGTCAAGCCTCCTATTCCATAAATACCCCCTTCCATTTATCTAAATATCCTTTAATTTTTTCAACAATGCATTGCAGTTTTCAGTGTATATGTATTGTATCATCTCACTAAATGTATACCTAAGTATGCTATTGTAAGTGAAATTGTTTTCTTAATTTCATTTTCAGATCGTCCATTGCTGGCATATAGAAACACAGCTGGTTTTTGTATATTGAGTCTTTTTATGATGTAAGAGTTTTGGATTTTGTTAAATGTTTTGTCTGTGTCTATTGAAATGATTATGTGGTTTCTGTTCTTTATTCTATGGTTTATTACATAAATTGCTTTTTATATGTTGAGCCAACCTTGCAGTCTCAGAATAAGCCCCACTTGGCCATGGTGTATAATTATATATATCGCTGGACTTGGTTGATTAGTACTTTGTTAGGATTTTTGCATCTGTATTTATAAGGAATATTGGTCTGATTTTTTTTTTTTTTTAACTTGTAATGTCTTTGGGTGGTTTTGGAATTAGGGTGATTCTGTAGCATTTTCGCCAAAAATACATAACTAACTCAATGATGAAGTAACATCAGACATACCTAAATTGAGAACAATTGTATAAAACAACTTGCCAGTGTTCTTCAAAAGTGTGAAGGTCATGAAAGATAAAGGAGGCCAGGAAAAACTGGCCCACGTAGACTTGGCTGACATGACAACTGAAAGCAAAGCATAAGAGCAGATTGGGAACTGTAACATAAGAATTACATCAGTGGGCAATCACTGAAACTTGAAGGAGATGAGATAATAACATGGAATCAGCGCTACGTTTCTGATTTTGATAATTACACTATTTAGGGAGGATGTTAACATTTGGGGAATTCTTTGTGTTATTGTCACCAACTTTTTGATGTCTGAAATTATTACAAAATGAGTTAAGAATTATTTTTAAAAATGTAAGTATATGGGTATGTGGTGTCCTTGGTTCAACGAAGGAAAGAATGTGTTTGAGAGCCAGGGAGGCATGAAAATCAAGGCCGGAGTTCAGTATTTCTGGCAACAGCAAGTGCTGAGTGTTTCTGGAACAGAAAGTGTGGGGAAGTGGATGAGACCACTAGGAATGAGCACACCCTGAAGGCCGTGGGCAGTGTGGAAGGACTGGGCCTTGGGAGACCAGGGGGAGACTCGGGAGAGGAAGTGATACAAATGGGGAAAGTTACAAAGACTGGCCAAGAACTTGCAAAGAGAAACTCTGCCCAGGGATGTTAGAGTCTCCTTTTAGAATTTTACTGTAGATTAAAAAAAAAAAAAATCTAATACTGGAGAGGAAAATAAAAGGCTCATGTTTTGTATCTAGAACAATAGCAATGTTCAACCCCCAATTCAATCTCAAGAGGATTGAGCCATTTGCTTGAGGGGCAAGAGTTGAAATGTGGGCTTTAAATGTGTTACTGCAGGAAGGGCTGAGGTGGGGGATTTCCTCACCATGCTAATGAGATTGAATCTAAGGGTCTGAAGATCCAGTTTTTAGGAGCTGAAAGTCCTTTTACTGAGGATGGAGGAGTCTCATGCTGGCCTCTAGAAGAGACTTGAGGAAATATCTGTCCTTAGACAAGAACCAAGGCAAGCTGAACATGAGCTGCCCTGACTCTGAAAAAAACAGTTTGAGCAGAGAACTAAGGAGCTAAAAGGAATCATGGCCTGTAATGGGAAGAGCAGGGTAGAGAATGAAAAGCGAGGGGTTGTCCCCTCTTCAGCCAGATCCCTGGAGGTCCAGAGACTCCTGAAGAAAATGTTGAAACAAGCTCACACACGTTTTGCTGTATTTTAAAATGTTTATGTCCAAGAATTTCCCCCCCTATATTTCAACTATATCCACTGGGTTGAACCATATGAAATTGACAAGCCAGTGGCAGTGAGTTGTCAGGGAAACCGCATGTTAATATAAGACTAGCAATGGCCTGGGTAGGACACAGAGGAACGCAGGCAAGAGACAGTGAGAGCCTGAACTGAGGCTGAAGCTGCTTCATGGGTAGACTCCCCGGAACCTGAACGCTTGACTGGCTGTTGAGAACTGGATAAATGAGAGTCAACGGAAGAGGAGATTCCAGAGCAAGTGACCAATGGAACAATGTACTTCTGCCAGGAGACACAGGGACTGAGAGATGCCAAACAGATCTGTCAATGAGGAGCTCTTGGAGACTGTTTCAGTTTTCTGTAGCCATTGTAATAAAATCCCATGAACTTGGTGCCTTAAAACAATACACATTTATTTTCTTAACGTTCTGGAAGCTGGAGGTCTGAAATGAGTCTCTATGGGGTAAAGTCAGGTTACCAGCAGGACTGGGTCCTCTGGGGGCTCTCGGGGAAAAATCTCTGGGGGTGGGGAGTGGAGGCACTGGTCACTGCGGTCTTGGCTTCCACTGTCACACTGACTTTTCCTCTTCTGCGTCCGATTTCCCTCTGCCTTGCTTTTATGAGGACGCTTGGGATGACATTTAGGGTCCACCTAGATAATCCAGGATAAGCTCCCCATCCCAAGATCCTTAACTTAATCACACCTGCAAAGTCTCTTTTGCCCTGTGAGGTGACACCCATGGCTCCCAGAGATTAGGATGTGCATATCTTTGGGGACTAATACTCCGCCTACCGCTTGGCAAGAATATTTCCCTGCAGCAGCTGGGGGTACAGCAGCAGAACGCAGAGGCTGACAGATGGCTGGGGCCTGGGCTGGCGGCTCATCTGAGACTTGAGGTGGATGTAGGAGGGAAGATACCAGCCCCTGAGGATGGGTGAAGGGTAAGAGTATGCACAGGACAGGGAGAGTTAGCAGTCACAGCAGGCAGAGGGGAGACAGGGTGTGGGGAAGCTCAGAGAGGAAGGAGATTCTAGAAGGAAGAGGTGAGCACCATCAGGCACCACAGAGAGGATGAGAGAGGGACCGAAAGGAACCCACTGCTTTTGGTGCTTAGAGGCCACGGATAAACTGCTGGGGCAGGGGGGGATAGCAGGGTGTAGGGCAGGAAAGTTCATTAACAGAGGTCTGTATGGGAACACGAGGTGAGGCTGTGGAGCCACGAACATAGGCTATTTTTGAGGAACTTAGCTAACATGAAGATAGGAGCACAGTGAGGATAAGGATGGGCTTCTCTGCAGCACTGTTCACAATAGCTAGAACACGGAGGCAGCCGAGATGTCCATCGACAGATGAGTGGATAAAGAAGTTGTGGTACAATGGAATACTACTCAGCCATAAAAAGGAACACATTTCAATCAGTTCTGATGAGGTGGATGAACCTAGAACCTATTATACAGAGTGAAGTGAGTCAAAAAGGGAAAGATAAATATCATATTCTAACTCATATATATGGAATCTAGAAAAATGGTACTGAAGAATTTATTTACGGGGCAGCAATGGAGAAACAGACATAGAGAACAGACTTCTGGACATGAGGAGAGGGGAGGAGAGGGTGAGATGTGTGGAAAGAGTAACAGGGAAACTTACATTACCATATGTAAAATAGATAGCCAATGGGAATTTGCTGTACGGCTCAGGAAACTCAAACGGGCTCTGTATCAACCTAGAGGGGTGGGATGGGGAAGGAGATGGGAGGGAGGTTCAAAAGGAAGGGGATATATGTACACCTATGGCTGATTCATGTTGAGGTTTGACAGAAAACAACAAAATTCTACAAAGCAATTATCCTTCAATAAAAAATTATCCTTCCCTTGTGGCTCAACTGATAAAGAATCTGCCTGCAATGTGGGAGACCTGGGTTCGATCCCTGGGTTGGGAAGATCCCCTGGAGAAGTGACAGGCTACCCACTCCAGTATGCTGGCCTGGAGAATTCCATGAACTGTATAGTCCATAGGGCCGCAAAGAGTCGGACACGACTGAGCTACTTTCAATTCATTTCACTTAGGATAAGGATGAATGGTCCCAGGCTGTTAGGAATGGAGACAACATCCAAGTCTGTGAGAAGGCAGCTGCAATCTCAGCCTTTCAAGCTGACTAAGACATAGATGGACAAGGACATAGTCCCGAATGCTTCCACCCTTACTGCTAAGACGTTCTACTATCTTCCATGTGTACAGTCTTAAAGCTCTGTTACAAGAGCATAAAATGACCAAGAAAATTCTGAAGACATTCAGGTCTTTGTGCGGTTCCCTCTGGGCATGCAGCACCAGACAATTAGGAAACAGAGAGTTTGCAACCATGGCCCCCAGAGATGGGACGAGATGTGCTGGATGGGCAGCCAGAAAGATGCCCCTGTCTCTGGGCAAGAAGTTAGTAAGTCAGGGAAGAGTTCTTTCAAGAATAAAAGCTCTCTGTGTGCCCCTATGTGGGCAAAACACCTTTCTTTCTCTTTCTAAACACCCTTCCCTTTGAATGTTGAGGGCGCAGCAGATGTTTGAAAGAAAACAGGATATTCAACATTTCTCGTTAATCAGGAGAGAGCACAATAATTTGACCTTGCCTCTCTGGGATTAGTTTTCATTGTGCCTTTTAAAAACTGAAACAAGTCTTGTTTTTTAGTTTTACATCCCTTTCCCTTTCTTCTTCCTGGGTTTGCTTATCCCTCCTGTTCTGGGAGAGCTCTGTCTTGGGTTGTGATGGTTTGTGTTGTACTTTTACCTTCTGCTTTGCTCCCCACTCTCTTTATTCCTGCTCCCCCCCACCCACTTGTCCTCTCTTATCCCTTTGATTCGGGAGGAGCTGCTCCCTAAATATCTGAGAATGTCTTCTGTCCAAGACATGCCAGGGAGACCACCGGCATCCCTGCCTTCAGAGGGAAGGAAGGCCCAGGCTGGGCTGGCGCCCAGCAGGGACAGGGTGGCAACCCTCATCAGCCAGAGGCTGCGGGATCCCAGAAACACATTCGGGTCTGTCTTTGTGAAAGAAAATGATACTTCTGCAGGCAGGTGGTACTATTTTGGGGAACATTTTTATGTGCAGTTTAGAGTGCACATTCTATGCGCAGCTCAGACAGAAATAATCGGTTTAATGTGTGTCTGCACCATCATGTGGTCAAGCTGTAGGTGAGAGCAGATTTACACACCGAAATCAAAAGGAAATAGCGGGAGCCGTCTTCTGCTACATTCCTTGACAACAAATGGTCATGCGGTGGAGGGCGGCCAACCCAGTGCTCAACTCCTTTCTCTCCTTCCCAGAAAGGGCTTTGAAAGAAAAACTGGTTTCCAAGGTGCTTGAGTGCATCTGTTAAATATAGATTTCTATTAACAGGGGGCACATGTAAACAAAGTCTACATCAACAGAAAGACGCCTGGCAGCAAGGGGGAGTATGCTCAGTGCAGGGAGTTTTTCTTAACATGAAGTGTACGGCAGTTTATGGGAATTCTTGAGCCAACATTTCAGTTCAGGAAGACATCCTGCTTCTCTGATGCCTGCTACAGAAGATGGTCAGACCGAAGACCTTAATTTCCATGGCACCGAGTGCTTGTCATTGTGTGTTTTCGTTAAAGAGAAAAGGGTTTGTTCTCTGAGGGGCCAGGATGCCAGAGGAGCCATGGTAAGAAAATAAAAACAAAACATACTAAGGTTCACTGCATAATTTTTCAGAAAGTTCAACTTGCAAATGAAAGAACTGTATTGAGGACTTTTTTTTTTAAGTAAAAGTTCCAGTGAAAGCAGCCACGTGTGCACACCTCAAGAAGGAGAAGCGCTTTCAGTCAAGCCACTATGCAGATCTACACCCAGGCTCACATTCAAAATATGTATGTGTCACCCCTTGGCTCCCCAAGCAATGAATCAGTGCAGACTCTGCAAAAAAAAAAAAAAGCAGCTGTATTGAGTCTTCGAGTCACCTTGGCCACAGCTTTCAGAGTTGGAGAGGAGAAACTTTGAGATTAAAGGGCAACATTTTCCCTCTGAAATGGAATAATTGCGATATGGGATTTGCGTTTTTTTTTCTCTCCTCCAAGTTTTGAAGAAAAACAATGTTCTTCCTGCTGTGATGAATTTATTCTGAGGTCTGAAAGGAAACCCGTGTCCCGAGAGGAGGCGGGTCCTGAGTCAGGAGGGTGAAGGCCGGCCTTTCAGCACATGTGTTCCCGTTTATCCAGGGGCGGCGCTCGGGTGTGAAGGGGGGAATACCCAGGGTGAAAAGATTCAAGGGGATCAAATTATTTTTCCATTTGTCTCAGAATGAAAGAAAGAGAGGAAATAAAAGGAGGAAGGAAAATCATTTCATTATGTGGTGATCCAGTGTAACCTGGGGTAGCAGGCGAGTGGCAACTTTCTTTTTCAGAGAAGCTCCCTCTAGGGTATCCTGAGCCTCCCAGGGTGCGGGCCAGCCCTGTGGAATCCAAACGCAGCAGGAGCGCGGGAACAGGAGTTGCACGGATGTCTACACTTGTCATCTCTCACATGACCTCTGGGCTACCAGCCTCCCTCACCCCACCTGGGTGGATGGGGTCAAGGGGAAAGAGGAAAGAGAAAACTGTTCAAGCGAACATTTACTACTTGGTAACATGTTACCCGCTTTACATGCGTGGTCTTCATCACCATCACCATAAGTCTGAAAAGCAGAGATAGCTATTGTTGTTTAGTTGCTAAGTTGTGTCCAGCTCTTTTGCCGCCCCATGGACTGTAGCCGCCAGGCTCCTCTGTCCCTGGGATTTCCCAGGCAAGAATACTGGAGTGTGCAGCCGTTTCCTTCTCTGGGAAATCTTCCCAACCCAAGGATCAAACCTGTGTCTCCTGCATTGGCAGGAGGATTCTCTACCACTGAGCCAACAGCGAAGCCCAAAGGAGAGATTACTGTCCCCATTTTAGAGGTAAGCAGAAAGTTTCAAATATTTCTGTGGGCTGTTTTCCAAGTGCCACAGTTGGCGATGGAGGGGGCATATCTGTTACCAGACTCAAGCGCTTCTTGGCTTTGATGCACTGACTTCCCGCCTGGTGGCCTTGGTATGTGAAATGGTGGTTCGAAGGTCCATTTAGCATCAGAGGATAAAGGCCACAACTGTTTCCCCCCACAGCTCACACGCTATTAAACATGGGAAAGCAAAGACCAAGTGAATGTCCTCAAAGGGCAGGAATGAAAACCGCAATTAGGACTCATTTGGGGAACAGGAAGTGTGCCTTCCGGTTACTGCGGGGAAGGCTTAATGAGGCCAGTCCTAGGGGCTCCCTAATTCACCGGATAAAAGGTGGGGGCACAGTGATTCGGTGCCCACTGGTGATCAGCTCAGCGAGGCCCCACTGCTTGAGACCCGCCCGCACCGTGACATTTCACACCGGCTGATGATCAGCTGCTTTGCCAACATTTGAACACACATGTGGAGTGAAAAGCCTCAGGCCCTGTGGCCTTTCCACCTGCCTGTCCCCTTCGTGTCCCTGCGTCATGGGTGTGGCACCCTCATACAGGAACTCAGCCCCAAGCCCTCCCTAAGCCCACCTCATCTCCCACAGAGCCAGGGACATGAGAGACAGTCCTCCTGGCCCCGCACCCCAGAATCCATCAGGTGGGTCACAGGCTAGACTTCAGCTTGTCCTTGAGCACGGGGTCAGAGAGAAAGGTGTTCTGCACTGGGGCTCCCCATGACAGCGGGGAGAGGGGTTGAGAGAGCTCTCTCAAAGCCCAGGCCTCTTAGGAGTCTCCCACTTGCCTCTGAAGCTTGAACGTGGGCCTACTGATTTCTCCTGATCACAAGAAGCAGGGTCAGGAAAGAAAGACAGACAAGGAAGAGGAGGGAGGGCAAGCAGCAGTCATGTCAAAACAAACATCTGAACATCTAAACTCTGCTCTGAAGGGATGTCGACATAGCCCCACGGTTACTGGGCGAGAGAGGGGAGCAGGGCAGGCCCCAGGAAGGCTGGTCATGCAAGCTGGCCCTGCAGGCCAGCTCAAGCCCCTGCCTACCCTGATCACCAAGGAACAGACCGGGGCGGGTGGGGGTTAGGTTTTGAAAAGACATCAGGAGAGCCATGAAATGCAGTCACTGAGAGACTGAGAAATGAGGCCCTCGGGGTGGTAGCTCAGGGCCTCCAGGTGACGGTGACCTCTGCTGACTGCCTGCTGGGGTCAGGGGGTGGCTCACACCCACAGTACGTGGCCACAAGCCACAGGCTTGTGTGGTCTAGAACCTTCTCCTCAAGATAACAGAAATAAGTGTTTGGAAAGAAAGGTGAACTGAGTGACAGCTCATGACCAGGCTTTGCATGTGTTACAGCAGCACCAGGGCCCCCTGTGGTCGGGTCAGGGTGATCCCTGTGGTCTCACCCACAGACACCGCCTCTGTGCCGAGACGCAATCTCCCAGAAGGATGACTGCGTGGGCACGGACCATGGGTCCGGGGAAGTGGGGCTGCTCCCAGACGCAGGAAGAGCAGCGGCTCCGGAATCTGTGACCCCAGCATTGGGGTGAAAGCCTGCCCCAGAGCCCAAGGCTTCTTGGAGACAGACGAGCCGGGAGGAACTCTGGAGTCCAGCACTCTCCATTCACGCATTAAAAACATGGCAGCTCAGGAAAGAGCTGCCCTGAGTTCAAGACCTCCTGAATATTTAGCTAGCGGTTCCCCAGTCATGAAGATGGAAACAGAATCCCTGCCTCTGGCGACTGTTATACCAATTGAATGAGACAGCACAGGAAACCACCTGAGTAGGCCATCACCCTGCAATCATCATTTGTCAGTATGCAGACAGAAACAACTAGGGAGACCCATAAAGGTCACAGCCCTTCCCCGAGCCAGTCCGTGGAAGGGCTGGGAAGGTCAGGGGTAGGCAGCTCCCAAGATGCCCACCAGATCCTCTGAGTATTCACAGCTGGAGTAACTCCCTCCCAGTGTATTCACAGAAACAGGAGAAGTGATTTTATATTGGTTCCAAGGTGAAGGTATTAGTCGCTCAGTCGTGTCTCTTTGCGACCCCATGGACTGTAGCCTCCAGGCTCTTCTGTACATGGGGTTCTCCAGGCAAGAATACTGCAGTGGGTTGCCAACCCCTTCTCCAGGGGATCTTCCTGACCCAGGAATCGAACCCAGGTCTACACTGCAGGAAGATTCTTTACTGAGCCACCATATCACTTCCAAGATGAGGTTAGACGCGTCTGCAGCTCAGAGTAGAACGGTGGTTGCCAGGCAGGGGTGGGGAATGGAGAGGCATTTGTCAAAGGGTAGAAAGTTGCAGTCAGGCGAGGCAAACACATTTTGGAGAGCTAACTTACAACTCAGTGATGACAGCTGACAATACCATATCGCACGCTTGAAATTTGCTAACAGGGTAGATCTTGAATGTTCTTGCCCCCCCACCCCGAAAAGGGAACTGTGTGAGGTGGTGTTCTTTAACCTGCCTGCAGTGATCATTTCACAGTGTATACATGTATCAAAACAGTAAGTTGTACACCTTAAATACCTACAATTCTGTCAATTATACCCCGCTCCCAGAAGGCTAAAAACCCCAGACTGTGGCTGCCATCTTAGGCTCTGTCTTGGGCAACCAGAACCCACGTAGACCAAGTATGTGGAATTATCGAGCCCCACACCCCCGCCCCAACATTTCTAGAGACGAGAAAGACTTTGGATTGGAGCTGCATTTTTTTCCTGGGGCCGCGGTAACAAAGCACTGCGCGCTTCAAGGAGTGAACAATGGAAATGCGTCGCCTCCCAGGTCTGGAGGCCACAGCCTGCGGTAAAGCGGTGCAGCCGGGCTGGCTCTTCTGTGAGGGACTGTCCTCTCTTCTCCCCGCTTCTGACGCCGCCTGCAGGCCCTGCCATTCCTTGGCTCGTGGAAGCATCGCCCTCATCTCCGCCTGCCTCTTCACAAGGTGTTGCGCCTGTCTGTGTCTCTGTGCCAACTTCCCCTTTTTCTAAGACACTGGTCATACTGGATTAGGGCCCACCCTAATAGTCTCATCTTACCTTGACTACCTCTGTAAAAACCTTATTTCCAAATAAAGTCACTTGCTGAGGCACTGGGGGTTAGGACTCCAACAGATCTTTTTTAAGGGTGGGGGGATGCACAATTTAATTCTTAACAGGGATTGTAGATTATTGGGATAAATTGAAGGAAGCCTTTCAGAATTACCCGGAAGTCCATGAATAATTACAGTGTCCAGATGGCTTTTACAATATGCCCTGGGCAGTGAAGGGGGCAGAAACTAAGCAGATCCCCTGGTGTTAGAGTGAGAAACCACATGATTCTTTCCATTTGGGGGCCTGCAAGAAAACAGCCCGTCTTTAATGGGTGATGTGGGCATGGTTTCCTCCCTCAATTAGTTTGCGAGGATGCTCTAACACTCCACTCCACGCTGGGCGACTTAAACAGCAGAGGTGTATTTTCTCGTAGTTCTGCAGGCTGGCAGTCCAAGATCAAGGTGCCAGCAGGGCTGGCTTCTCCTGACCCCTCTCCCCTCCGCTTGCAGATAGCTCTCTTCTGTGTCCTTACGTGCTCTTTCGTCTGTGTGCACACACCCCTGGGTCTATTTCTATAAAGACATCAGTACCATCGAGTCAGGACCCACACTAACAGCCTCATTTTAACTCAGACCCTTTAAAAACCCTTATGGCCAAATACAGTTACATTCTCAAATAGTGGGGGTTCGTTCTTCAACATATGACTCTGGGCTGGGGGGTGGGTGGTGGACACAAATCAGCCCGTAACAAGCAGCTACAGACGAAGGCGGTGTCATGACTTGTTGAGGAACAGGGCGGTAGTTGTAGGTTGGTCTTTAAGACAGGATGGCTGGCTGCCTCCAATCCCTGCCCTGGGGAGTCGGGGGGAGATTCCCAGATGGGCCTGTCTTTAATCCAGGCCACCCCAGAATGTCTCCTGACTTTTTAAGTCCTGTCCCAGCACCCCACCTTTTGGTGTGTGGGCTTTTCTGCATGGCAAGCTCCTGCGTCCATCCCCAGGTTGGAGGGATGGCTCTGCTCTCTGAGAAGGTCGTTCTTTGCTATCAGGGTGGAGCGGCCTCGGGCCCCTCCGGCCAAGCCAAGAGGACTTCTGTTTTGACTCTTCGTTTTCTCACATTTTCCCTTTAAACACAGCCTGTCTTATATCTCTCTTTCTTATTTTTGTTTCTAACCCCCTCTGTTCCTCTTCAATGTAATTTTAAAGTGAAAACACATGGCCGCAGACCCGCCTCTCCCCATTTACTCAGCTGTACCTACTTATTCAATTTAAACTGGAAGGCTAGTTTACAAACTTTCAAAAATAAGTCCTGGGCCAATGTGGAGAACTGTATAAACACGGGTCTAATTTCATTTCTACTTGTTTCTTTTTTTTTTTTGGTCTTTCTTGCAAATGACCTTCCTGGTATAAAAGCCAAAACATATGCATGCACACACACATACACACTTTTTCTTTCTGGAAGTTCCTCCTTGATTTTGAATTCTGTAACAAAATAAACAGGTCTTGAACAGAAATTGAGAGTTTTTAAGAGACAGTTTCCAACAAACTGTCAATTAACATTAGTGACATCATTCAACACAGTATCAGTTTAAAGGGCTTCGGGACAGAGTGTTTGAATGTTAGAAAAATGACTAACTGAGTAAGTGAATTCTGCTTTCTCTCCATGAAAGGCACATATAGATTAGTTTGTCTGTTAATCCTAATCCTTTTTAGCTTTTGGAAGAAAGAGGAAGGCAGTTTGGGAAATAGGGAAAAGGACATAATTTTTGGCAATATAGCTGTTCAATAGGGAAATAAGGAAGAGCCAGTCTTAAATGTTTAGCAGAAAATATAGCAAGGAGGAAATCTCTTTAGAAATAAAGAGAGTCAAAATGAGAAAATTAACCCCTGAAAAACTCTGGAAATCAACTCAAGTTGCTTTTTCCTAAAATGACCCGTATTGTAGTCACGTAAATTCCTTGTCACACTCTTGTTTGCGCGCGTACAGAGCGATCAAAAAGTCCTGATCAACTACAGTGTTAGTTTTCTTTCACCTGCAGGGCTCAGGGCTATACATTTCCACATAAGATCTTATGTGACCCTCACAAAAACCCTCTTTAGGAACTTGCCCAAGATCACCGCAGTAGAGAAGCAGCAGAAGACTCAAAGCCATGTCTTACGAAGGCAAAGGGAAGGCTTTTCCTCTCAGCTGGGAGGTATACACAATCTGGGATTTTGTCATAGTCTCAAATGTCACAAACGACCCTCCATAAAACAATATTCTTTTTTTTTTTGACTGCATTGTATCCTCCCCAAATTCATATGCTGAAGCCCTAACCCCAGTGTGACTGTATTTGGAGATGGGTCTTTTAAGGAGGCATTTCAGGATAAATGAGGTCATGAGTGAGGGCCCTTGTCCAATAGAACTGGTGTCACAGGAAGAGGTAGACGTCCAGCCCCCTCACCCGAGCACGTAGAGAGAAAAGGCCACACGAGGAGACAGCGAGAGGGCAGGGTCTAAAAGCCAGGAAGAAAGACAACAGCCCCGATGGCACCTTGATCTTAGATGTCGAGCTTCCAGAACTGTGAAAAAAGTAAATGTCCGTCGTTTAAGCTCCTCTGTGGTGTTCTGTTGTGCAGCATGAGCTGATTAACTCAGTTCTGTCGGAGACTCCTGGCTGAGGGCTATGTCCCTTCTAATACCCCATTGAGGAAACCAGATGCTTGTCCTTAATGGGGCCATAAATTTGTGAACAGAGGCCTCTGTGTCAAAATGTGGAGAATTTCTTGAATTTAAGACTTTGGGTAAGAAATGGAAACTTAGATGGCTGGACCCACACTTGGAAATGAAAACCATAATCACATAATGTAAAAAATATTACTAATATAACAGTGGGGTTATAAAACTAGCTTCTATTTCTTGCTTGACTTAAAAAAATGGGTGAAAATCCTTCACCAGGTGTGACCCAGGGTGTCGCTGTGATGAGACGGAGGCTGTGCCGGCCCCACCCTCCTGCAGATCCACAGCGCAATGGCAGGCTTACATGTCACATGTGTTTTCTCGCAAGAGAATTCAGTCCATAGCTGTGTAATTGTTAGAGTTCGTAATTAGAATGCTATCTTATAAATAAATGTTATT
The DNA here is from genome assembly GCF_002263795.3 of Bos taurus. Lineage (NCBI taxonomy): Eukaryota > Metazoa > Chordata > Mammalia > Artiodactyla > Bovidae > Bos > Bos taurus. The sequence continues at coordinate 25,758,086 of NC_037339.1, forward strand.
TTTAAAGAGATTTCCTCCTGGCTATACTTTCTGCTAAACATTTAAAACTGGCTCTTCCTTATTTCCTTCTCAGGCAGCCAGATGATTCTCTCTTCAGACCTGTTGATAGTCTGCTCTGCATCACCAGCTCTTCCGCATGAGAGCGATCCCTGATTGGGGTCCATCAGAAAACAGATGCCCTGTTTGAGGCAAAGCCCTCCCTGTGTGATGTCATTTATCATCCCCCTACAAACACACATTCAGGGGTGCTGTTTTAAACCATCATGTGCCTGCTCTTGCATGGGCTACTCCCTGATGAAGTCCAGAGCAATAGCTGTTCATTCTTAATCCTGACTGCTTTCCAAACAGCTGTGGAAAATAGAATCAAGGCTACCGCTGCTTAGTCACTGAGCACTTTCTTTTCCCTGGTCTTACAAGGTCTTCCCTCTGTGTACACGGGTCTCAGTCCTCCAGTTCTTGGTTTGGTAACAATCAGAAACAAAAATAAGCCCAAGCAGGTTGAAGGTAAGAGATCAAATACAACACCCGAGAAGGTTCCCCTGAGTTTACTTCATCTAATTTTTTGTTTTGGTTTTTGCCTAAGCAAAACTTATAATGTACAACAAATGGCAAAGGGAAACCTGGAGTTTGAGTTTCTTCAAGATGGATCAGGGGTGCATTGGGCTGCAGGGCAGTTTTAGTAATGGTGGTTGTGGAAGGAGATATCCCCTGCAAACAATCCTCAAGGCTGACTTATCCAGGACAACTGTCCAGCCTGAGGCCTGGTCACCTTGCCCCATCTGACCAGCCACCCAAAACTGAACAAAGTCCCAAGGAAAGAACTTCTGTATTTATACTACTTACTGGCTCACTATTTCTTTTTGAAACTAAGATTAGCAAGTGACCTTCGGGTAATAGTATTTTTTCATAAAATTTACCTCTCTGGACTCATGACTCAGTTTTGACCTCCTTTAGCTTTTTTTTTTTTTTTTGCCAATCCCAGCATTTTAAGATGCTTTGTAGTGGGATGGTTTTTGAATAGCTAAACCTCCATATTGTAAACAAAAAAAAAAAAGTCACAATTGTTTGCTCTGATTTTTGCCCAAATTTTTACCTGTGTTTACTCCTTCAATTATGTGCCTCTCCTTATAAGCTCAGAAGGTGATCTTTCACCCAGTCTTCTCCAGTGGTTACTCCAGCATCCCTGTGCCAGCATCTCCCCTTCCTTTTCATTTGCTTCGACAGCTTCCCCCCCTCAACTTGTGCCAGTTTTCTCCTTGGAACTTCGGGTCTGGATTTCTCATCACAGTATATAAGGAACAACTGGATCTCATTCCCAGACACACAGCACTTCCACACTACCTTTTACCTGCTGCAGAAAAGCTGGCAAGGACAATTCAACAACCATCTGCATTTCTTTCTGGCCTATATATGGATCAGACATTAATGCCCTTCTAAAATCTGCATTCTACTTACAAAAATCAATGGAGACTCAGGATGCTCTTACTTTGTAGATAGATGTTTGAGGTTCTGAGAAAAAGATTTTTTCCCCTCATTTTCAGTTTATAAATAAATGATTTGGTCTCACATTTGGATGAACTTATCAGAGGCCCCTTTGTCAAGTAAGTAGGAAGATGTTGTTCCTATAATAATGAATTGTGAAGGTTTTGATTTCAAAGTCCCTCCCATAAGAAACAGATACTCTCCAAGGAAAACTGGGCTCCTGGTAGTGGTGGAATTGTTCATTTTATTCAGCTCTAGTTTTTTTTTTCTGCTTCCAGAGGCAGGGCCAGGAATAACATTGTACGTTTCAAGGAAGTAGATTTTTTATAATAAGAGGAGCAAAATATTTCAAATCAGTCCAACCACAGGGTAAGCTCCCTGGGGAAGCTCTGAGCCCACCACCCCTCACAGGACCAGATAGGAGGCACTTGTGGGGAGGCTCATTAAGTCCATACAGGTGACAAGGAAGAAAATGAACTTTCATCACCAGAAAGACAGGGCTTGTTTCCATCTTCATTACAATGTATCAGTGAAACTTAAGAGGAAACCAACTTAAGCTTACCACCCAACAAAGGCAGGCACACCCTCCAAAAATCATTTCAAATCAGTCCCCAAAGAAAATCCACATGTTCAGATTTGGGGGACACAGCAGACAGTCTGCTGCCTCAGTCAGGTGTGCACTGGGAGGCTCCTGAAGTCTGAGAGGCTGAGCTGGGCACGATGTAATAGCTGCTTTCAGAACCATCCAACTGGAGTCCCTTTTGTCTGTGCACCTTCTAAGAACCCACATGCTTCCTGAGGAGCCCCTGGCTTTGCCTGCACCCTCCCCACGTGAAAGAGCGACAACGAAGGAGAAGCAATTCCCCGAGTGGGAGGTCACTGCCTCTCCTTCCTCACATCCTTGTCTCAGCTAAAACCCCTATCTTTCAGATCTCAGATCCTGTCGCCACCTCCTCCAGCCAGCCTACCCTGGCCCCAAACCCAGGCAGGAGTCCCCCCTCTGCTCGCTGCTCTCTGCCCACAATTGTACTGAAGCAGCAGTGGCAAGTCGGAGAGGGCAATGGCACCCCACACCAGCACTCTTGCCTGGAAAGTCCCATGGACGGAGGAGCCTGGTAGGCTGCAGTCCATGGGGTGGCGAAGAGTCGGACACGACTGAGCGACTTCACTTTCACTTTCATGCACTGGAGAAGGCAATGGCAACCCACTCCAGTGTTCTTGCCTGGAGAATCCCAGGGACGGGGGAGCTTGGTGGGCTGCCATCTATGGGGTCACACAGAGTCAGACACGACTGAAGCGACTTAGCAGCAGCAGCAGCAGTGGCAAGACCAGCTGGCTTCTGGGATTCTGGCCTTCTATGTGCTACTGAAGAACAGGGTTGCCGGAACTTTCCAGAATTCAATCTAAAGTCATATTTATTTATACCTTGATGTATACTTGCATAAAATAGAGACATACTGTCTTTACGTCTCACGTTGAACAAAACTGCAGCTGTTGAGAAAGTGCACTGATCGCCTCCCTTCTTGGTTTCGAACCCTTCCCACAATATCTCCCTTTCATTCCCTTCTTTTTAATGTTTTCATGTCTCCTCAAAGCAATTTGGGATTCTAATCTACTTCAATAGGCTAGAGAATCATCTAGAATGAGGGTGGGGTAGGACACCTTTAAGCAAACAGGAGGAGGGTGTTGTGAGGGGATCAGGAGAGAGGATGTGGGGTGTGTGGGGGAGAGAAGTGGTGGAAGGCGGGGAGAGAAAGGGGAGTGAAGAGGGGAAGTTTCCAGACCCAGTTCCCAGGCTTCACCTGGAGCCAGACATCGCTCTTCTCCCAGAGAGGGGTTGCTCCCCTCTCTTCCCCTCTCCACTCCATCCCTGCCTGTTTTCCTTCTGAACTGAAGTCAGTCCCGGAGAGAGCCTGATTGCTCCTGCCCCGGACAATTTACTTTAGCCTGGACCGTCTTCCCTGATCATCCTACATGAAGAAAGCAGCTGAAAAGACAGAGGAGCCTCAGGCTTGGCCCCACACCTCTCTTAGTGAGAAAAGAGCCCTGGGGACCAGCTTGGAAATAGTTATTTAACTGTAGGTGCAATAGTTCGGATACAGCTTATACGTATCAGCACCAATCAGCACTTTCAGGATTCCTGCTACAACATAAGGAATTAGAGACCTGGATTGTCATTCCCCGCACTCCTCATAGCAGTCACGCCGGGGACTGGAGTGGTGAGTGAGCCCCGAGTCTCCCATGGCACTGCCACCCCTGCTCCGAAGCCAGAGCCTCGCACAGACCTTGGCTACTGCAGAAAAAGTCACAATAACAGCTGCATTTGCATACATATATCCCCTCAGAAGATACTAACACAATACTGTAAAGCAATTATATTCCAATAAAAATTAAATAAACTTACAAAAAAAAAAAAAACTTGCATCTGCCTGTGCTATAAAACCATTGCTCCTTTTATTTCTGGGTGACCCACATACAGAGAGGAATTATTTTCAGAGCTAATTGTGAGGAGAGCATTGCATGTGGCCTTCGACAAGATCGCTTCCCCCTCAGGCCTCTCTGTAGACAACAGGATTGGTGATGCCGCCTGATGTGACTGTTTTGAGGTGAGAAACTGCATTTCTGTCCCAGGACAGCGCACACAGGGCTCATAACCATCTGTAACTGGAGGTGCTCTGGTTCCCTCTTCTGTTTTTGAAACCACAGAAATCTGAAGTTCAGCTGCAGCAGCTGTGATTATCGTTTTGGTTACTACAGTTGCTTACTTCTTCAGTTCAGTTGCTCAGTCATGTCTGACTCTTTGCAACCCCATGAGTTGCAGCACGCCAGGCCTCCCTGTCCATCACCAACCAGACTCATGCCCATCGAGTCAGTGATGCCATCCAACCATCTCATCCTCTGTCATCCCCTTCTCCTCCTGCCTTCAATCTTTCCCAGCATCAGGGTCTTTTCAAATGAGTTAGTTCTTCCCATCAGGTGGCCAAAGTATTGGAGTTTCAGCTTCAGCCTCAGTCCTTCCAATGAACACCCAGGACTGATTTCCTTCAGGATGGACTGGTTGGATCTCTTTGCAGTCCAAGGGACTCCCAAGAGTCTTCTCCAACACTACAGTTCAAAGCATCAATTCTTCGGTGCTCAGCTTTCTTTATAGTCCAACTCTCACATCCATACATGACTACTGGAAAAACCATAGCTCTGACTAGACAGACTTCTTACTGTTCTCTATTTAAAAAATTTTTGCTATATATATATATATATTTTTTTTTTTTTTTGGCCGCAGCACGCAGAACTTCCTGACCCGGGATCTAACCTGCGACCCCTGCACTGGAAGTGCGGGGTCTTAACCACTGGACCACCAGGGAAGTTCAACTGTTGTCTGTTTTAAAATTCCAGTGTATGGATATGCATTTTTGTCAATGTTATTATCCTCACGCTCAGCCTGCCATTTCAACTATTCCATCTTCATTAGGAAGCCAAAGTTCTCCCATTTTCTCATACAGAAAAAAGACACACCAGCACAGAAACAAAACACTTTAAGACCCACGACGCCTCGGGGAGAACTAGCATGTGCTGAGCGCTCGGGGGCCTCTGGGCCATTCCCCGGCCAGGGGCACTGCTGTCCTATCTCCTTTCTTCTAGAAACAACCCTCTCCTGGCAACCCAGGCTTCTACTTTCCCCCGGGGCTTAGCCTCTAGCAGTGGGTCTTTTGACCAGCTCAGCAGTGCATTTACACAATGGTTTTAGTATATTTGATTCAATATCTTAGTCTTTCCATTTGGGAAGGAAGTATGGTCTACCACTTGGCCTGAAATAGAGGTGCTTTCTGCTACCTCACCGACAAATCACTCCTCTGTTTCAATAACCCAGAACTGGTTTTCTCTGCTTGTAAGAAACCTGGGTGATGGAGGGGAGGCCCCTTCTCCAATACCCTTGGGGCTCCCTCTCTTTCTGGTGACCTTGGGAAAGAAATGAGAGCAGGGTCTGCCGGTGGGGCTAGGATTTGGGACACTCGCACCCCCTCTATCTGGGCTCTGCAACCCCTCCTTCTGCCGCACAGGACCGGATGGAGGAAGGTGGACAGGGGCCCTCCAGGAGCAGCAGGGGTTTCTGACAGAACCTGTGTTCTCTGTGGGTGAGGCTGAGCCAACGGCCTCCATGGCCTCCTGTAGTACATATGTATGTTTGGATCTAGCGCTGTTTAACCACCTGGTCAGAGAGGAAGTTAGCTTGGTTTCATCCGGGGCAGAAGGTGGCAACCCTGGCTTGTGATGCCTCTTCCCAGACTTTCAGGCCTGCTCTGCTCCTGAGGAGAGGTGCCAGGCTGAACCAGAGGTGGGTTTCAGGATTTCAGGAAAGAACATTTCAAACACATTTAGGGCATTACCTTTATCTGACCAGGGCTTCCACTTCCCTCATAGCTCAGTTGGTAAAGAATCCACCTGCAATGCAGAAGACCCTGGTTTGATTCCTGAGTTGGGAAGATCCCCTGGAGAAGGGATAGGCTACCCACTCCAGTAATCTTGGGCTTCCCTTGTGGCTCTGCTGGTAAAGAATCCACGTGCAATGCAGGAGACCTGGGTTCGATTCCTGGGTTAGGAAGATATCCTGGAGAAGGGAAAAGGCTATCCACTCCAGTATTCTGGCCTGGAGAATTCCACGGACTGTATAGTCCAAGGGGTTGCAAAGAGTCAGACGCGACTGAGCAACTCTTTACTTTCACTTTATCTGACCAAGACAGACATGAAAAATGACTATCTACAATTTCCACACTTTCATTTGAAAGCAAATGTTCAGCACACATAAAAGGCATCATCTCAGAATAAGAATAGTTGAGCAAGTTTAGTTTGAGGAGAAACTCAATCTCTGGCCTTTGATTTCACTTCAGACCAAGGCTATCTTCATCCTGGGCTTTCAGATCAGGCTTGGGAAGTGCTGGCCTAATTACACAGGGGAATACGAGGGCGGTCCCCTCCTCTGCCCCATGGCGGGAACAGAACGGACTGCAGCTGTTGGCACTGGCAGTGGGTGCTCAGGGCCTCCCTCCCTCATCCCACACTCTGCATCCCTGGGTGCTGGATGGAGGGTGGGGGAGGATGACCAGGCGGTTAAACAGCACTAGATCCATTAGAGGCGGCGGAAACCACTGGCTCAGCCTCACCCACAGAGAACACGGGTTCCATCAGAAACCCCCTGCTGCTCCTGGAGGGGCCCCTCTTCACCTTTCCCCATCTGGTCCTGAGAGGCAGGGGAAGGGCTTGCAGAGCCCAAGTAGAGGAGGTACAAGTGTCTCAAATCCTGGCCCCATGGGCAAGTCCTGCCCTCACTTCCTGACTTACTGCCTGTGTGGCTGGTGGAGGCAGAGGTCCTGACCTCTGGCCATCAGCAGCCTAGTAGGACAAAACAGATGAGTGGGTTGGATGACCTCTGAAGTCCCTCAACAACACACCTAAGGGATGCTCCCCTGGGGTACCCCCAGCCCCACTCCACCCCCGTCGCAGGCATAGCCTAGGGCTCTTCTGCTTTCAGAATAATCTCCGTGGGAACCTCTTGCCATCAGAGGGGAGGGAAGTCTGTACAGAGGCATCCGAGTTTCTAACCATAGCTGTCTCTACCAGGGTTTTGGCTCTAACCACCAACAGGGAAAACAGTTTACCATCCAAAAGAATGATCACTCAGGGAAGAATAAGAATAAGAAGCTGGCTCTCCCAGCAGCGTTGAGTGACCTCCTGTTCTGTTTCTGTGTGATCAGGAAGGGGCATCGCAGAACAGAACTCAATCAAAGGGCATCCTTCCTTTCCTACTAGGTGCTAAACAGACCTGAGTCCAGATTTACGACTGCAGGTGGTGGCGGGAAGCTGCCGGCTCAGCCTCTCCCAGAGAGAGCAGAGATTCCATCCAAGAACACACGCAACGCAACCCCTCCTGAGTTTTGGCCACGTCATAAACACCCTCCACCTGGTGCCTGAGGGCTTCGTTGTTCAGGGGACTACTTCACGGAGAGGCAGCCCATTATGATTTGGGAAGAACGCGGCACACCTGAAGAGCCGAGCCTCTGAGAGTCTCCATTACCTGCCCAAGGTCAGAGAGCAGGAGAGTTAGGGCTCAGACCCAAGTCTTCAGTTTTGTTTTGTTTTTGTTTTTTTTTTGCCTCCACATGACCCATGCATTTACTTATTCATTGGTTTATTCATTCATTCAATCGACATTTTCAAGGGCTTAGTCGGTTCACAGTCCAGTGGGGAAGACAGACACATAAATGACAGTGACAATGTGGCTGTGTGCTGAATGCCTGCCACACCAAAAGGAAAAATCTTGGCAGTTGAGTTGTCATGTAGTGGAAGGGAGATGTGTGTCAGTGAGAATACAGGGAGATGGTGCAAAAGGAGAGGCGTGTGCAAACAACCCTGTGAACAGAGAGATGGGTACCAGCTACATGGGGATGGGGGCTTCCTGGAAGAGGTGGCATGGTGCCAAGGCCACTGTAAGAAGGAAAAAAGTGCTCATCAAGATGGGACAGTCAAGACAGCGGACCTAAAAATCACAGGAGAAAGGGGCAGGTGAAGATCGTGGGCGCTGGCTAAGGACAGGACTGGCTCAGGGCTGACAAATTCAAAGCAGGCACAGGAGCCAGTGTGAGGCAGGATACATTTTTAACTTTTATTTATTTTTTAAAGGTTTTTTTTTCTTGATGTGGACCATTTTTAAAGTCTTTATTGAATTTTTTTTTTTTTTTTTACAATATTGCTTCTGTTTTATGTGTTGCCTTTTTGGCAGCCAGGCATGGGGGAATCTTAGATCCCCAGCCAGGGACTGAACCTGTACCCCCTGCATTGGAAGGCAAAATCTTAACCACTGGACCACCAGGAAAAGTCTCCATTTTTAAAAGTATACTTTTTTTTCTTTTTTCCGCCAGAAAAGGAAACAAACTTTTACTGGACCACTCAGTGAATGCTTACAAAGTGAATGAGCTGCAGGAAACACATGGCTGAGGAGTCCAGCACTCTACCACACACCCCCAGTGCCCAGAAACCCCCGTATGGCCCTTAATTAGTCACGACCTCCCATCCATAATCACAGTGCTCATTTCTGAAAGCACGTATCAGTTTCACCAGTCTTTGTACTTTATATAACATGGAGTCTGCACTCTCTTGTGATGGGGTTTTTAAGTCAACATCTATGTTTGATTACCAGGAACAAAGCTGCCAAGAGCATTCTTTTCCATGTCTTGTTGATGGATTGAAGTAGGGGTTTCTTTTGGATCTTTACCTAAACATGAGATCGTGGGGTCATACATAGGCTAGGAATAGATGCAGCTTTACCACCAAATTTGGATTTGTCACGTTTTTCTAAGCAGAGCCAGGGGCAGGGAATTGTATTAATTAAGGACGCTTTGATTTGTTCTCAAGCATCAAAAAATACAGCTTTGATCAACTTGGTGGGGTGGGGTGGGGGGAGTATTCATTGGCTATTGACTAAAGCAGGGGTCCAGAATTGGGACGCCTCTAAGAATGAGGGCAATTTGGGTGCCCAGGGACTCGTGGCTGGCAGACAAGTGTTCCTGCTCTGGCATCCTTTCACAGCTTTATTCTCTATTGCACATAGGCTTTCTCTACACAGTGGAGAACTGGTTGCTGGCAGGCCCTGGTTTCTCAGTGACAGGTTAGTAGGTGACAGTCCAGTGACACTGTAAGAAAGGGAAGACATCTCTCTCCCTAGCTTCAAAATACCAAAAAAAAAAAAAAAAAAAAATTGGTTAGGGGCTTCCCTGGTGACTCAGTGATAAAGATCCCGCCTGCCAATGGCAGGAGACACAGGTTCCATCCCTGAGCCGGGAAGAATCCCACATCCCTTGCACCACAGCTATTGAGCCTGCACTCTGGAGCTCAGGAGCCGCAATTTCTAAACCCACCTGCCGCGGCTCCGGAGGCCCGCGGGCCCTCGAGGCCCTGCTAGGCAACCAGAGAAGCACCAGCATGAGAAGCCCCGGCACTGCAACTAGGGAGGAGCCTCACTGCTCCCCGGCGACTAGAGACAAGCCCACACAGCAACCAAGACCCAGCACAGGCAAAACCAAACAAATAAAATTATTTAAAAAAAAAACACATTTTGGGAAAGGTCACTGGTAAACCTACCCCTGACCAAGCACCGGGGTCAACAGAAAAGGGGGTGATGTGGTGGGACCAGGATGGAACCATGAGGTCCCAGGGGTTGAGTGCCAGGTTTAAAAAAAGTCACATGATAAGTAGGGGAGGAGGAGGTACCCCCAGAAAACCCAGAGCAGATAAACAGGGAAAGCGACGCCAAACAGGTGAAAATGAAAGGCGCCCCCTAGACTGTGGAAGGCGACAGCCACCTCGCCAAAGCTCAACTTAGGCTTTAAAACACCCCAACGTAGAGACGATTAGCCCCATTTTAACTGACGAGAGAACTAAAAACTTACTTCCAGAGTGAGGAGTCGAATGACGCGACCCAGCCCTTCTTTGGTTGAAAATGCCCAGAATATGAGAAGCTCTTAAAACTCTGTTGGCGTCGCTTCTTCCGAAGGGATGAAAGTGGGCAGAGAGTAGGAGTTTAAGGCTTTGAATAGTCCTTCTTTTACAGCCTTGGGCACCGCTGGCATTTGGAAATTCCCGGTACCTTCACGGGAAAGGCCCCCGGCTGTGGACGCCTCCCGCGTTTTTGGCAGTCAACGTCTTTGCAGCAAATAATTATGCTGCATAATTAACTGGCGTAAGGCGATTTTGTCGTAAAAGATGACCTAGCTGACCGTCTGATACACAGAAAAGGAATCACGACAGTCGATGATTTGCCCCAAGTGTTACATTTCTTCTTTTCAAGCACATTATGTTGGAGGAGAAAGAGGCTGAGGGTCTGGAAGGAAGGTGCAGACTGGGACTCACATCTCCCACAAAACTCTGGAACTTCTATCAGCGGAGCTGTGGCAACACACCAGTGGAGCACACAGCAGTGTAGAGGCCTTTCACTACCCAGCACAGAGCTCAGTGACAAATATGCATCCTAGAACTTGAAAAGTGATCATCAGTACCTCTTTTAATGAAGCAAGAGACTTTATGGAAAAAGCGCAGTGCTGAATGAGGAAATAAATCAACAAGCAAAAAAAAAAAAACAAACTACAAAATACTATGAACATAAGACTTAGGAGACAAGTGTTTAGGTACAGCCTCCAAAGTAAAATCAGTTATTTGAGCAGTATTACCATGAATCTACACACATTTTAAATGTATTAAAGTGTTTGTATTTTGCCATTACTTAAAAAAAATTTTTTTTTAATTAAAAAAAAAAAAAAAAGATCTGGTTCCTTGGGGTTGCTGGTGCCCCAAACCCCTGCCAGATGGTCAAGCCAAGCAGCTCAAGTTTCAGCAAATTATGGACCATCATTAGGACTCTAGTTCATGTTCATAGATGCTCTAGGCCTTTACATGAGGTGACACTGATTTCTTAAACTTGTAGGACAACATAATGAATGCATGTAAGTGAAGTGTCCAATGAAATGTGGAACAATCAGTGAATTCTTTGCATATTTTATTTTTCTTTTTTTGATTTCCAACTCACACACATCTGGCATATTTTACATCTTTGCAATAAAACATGGTTACAATAGCTTAAGGAATTTATATATCCAAAATATTTCACCATGATCTCAAGATGAAATGAACTTGTCTTCCAGATGTTCATTATCCTCCCAATTCTAAGCTACAAACTCAAGATATTGCTTACAGCCTGGTGATGAATAACTTAATCATTACGCCGATTCCCCAGAATTTCAGAATCTCATAAATACAAACAACAATGAAGAAGGAATTCAGTGCTAAAACTTACTAGTACAAGGTGGATAACAAATAAGTAATCACATCAATAAATAATGATATGTTTCTGGTGCAAAGTGCCAATACAAAGAACCCATTATCTTGTTTTATCTTTTTAAATAAATGACTGCAAGTGAGTGTAAGTTCTGAGAAAATTACATTCCTGTAACATGCCTCATAGCCCTACCGACACAATATGTACATCTATGACGATACGGTCACCAAATATACAAAGAAGAAACATGAATAAAGTGTATATACCCCTGGGTGTATAACTTGATCAGTACAATGTATGGAAAATCATTTGATAGCGTCATTTTATATCATAAAAGATGAATTGCCTTAGGCTAAGAATGTGGCTTTAGGTGAGAATTTCACAAGAACCTAAAAGAATAACTTCAGTTATTGTTATAATAAAGTCTGACTTATTTATTAAAGAAACTAAGCTATTCAAGAACCAAAGAGAGAGAAAAATTAAAAAAACAGCAAAAAAAAAAAAAAAAAAGTTAGCATCAGATCTCCTCCCCTAATGTACACACGCTAAGCCAGCAGGATGAGTCTGGAAGAGTTGTCCAGGAGTTGGGAAGTCATCACTAAGGAACTAACAATCGGGATTCCTATTTATACAATAAAACCAGGACCTCATCCCTAAGCCCCCTTTCTGCTGTGTCTTCAAATTATGAAGGGTAGGGCTGAATTTTCTTTGTATAAAGTACCAAAAAATGGCAAATAATGGCTTAGTATCCAAATGCTTTATGAGCAAATTTCACGTAGAGGGATGGAATTCAGATTAAAAAGTGCAAACTATATTTTGGTGAAAATGTGAAAAATTATCGATTGAGCCCAAATTCAATCCTTTCATACAAACGGTGTCCTTGGACAGATCTTACTATTCCCTACTGTCAGTGCGCCTGTTCCATCAAGACATAGGGATTAAAGAACATGCAAGTTGTAACTCCACAATAAAATTAAGAAACGTTTTGTTCTTTATACAAGGTTTTACTTTTACAAAAGTATCCCTTTAAATAAGATGCATCTGATGTACAAAGTATCAAACGTGGTTTTTTTTTTTTTCTTCTCAGCTTGAAAAGAGGCTGGAAATGGGATGCAGGTTAGGTTCAAAGCTTAAACTTTGTAACAACTGGACACAAGGTTCCTCAGAATTGTCAAAAGTCTCTTGTGACACGTCCTACCACCTTTTCTCAATAAACAACAATATATGAAATAATTACCAAAACATCTCCTAATTCATATAATTTACATGATATAAGCTTGCCTGGTAGCAGCTGGTGTTCAGTCGTGAAAAAACACACAAAGTAAAATGGCTGCTGACTACAATGTACAGCTATTGCTGGGTGTGATGGAATGTACAAACGGAGGTCGATGTAGACGAGTTTTTCTTCCACCAGAGATATTGCCTTTCCATGCAGCACTTGTGCTCTCAGCTTTAACTTGGCTTTTGGTTCTTCATTTGTCTTCAGTATCTGTTCTGATGCTCATAATGCCACCGATTAAAATCTATATTAAAAGCTACAATGCTACCAGAAGCCATGCCAGTGATCAGAGTCCTGGAAAAGCAGAGACAATAGTTAAGAAAGACACAAAATCACTGACATGGTTCTACTTTACACTAAACAATAGCATGATCTCAAAGTTCACCAAGTTTTTGGTTTGTGTGCCCTGAGACAGGATTAAAATTTATTCTTGGTTCTCCTGAGAGACGCTGCCTCAATCCAACACCTGGACCGCTGGACCAAGTGTTATCAACTTGACCCCACAGCTCATCAGATGAACACCTTTCTGAGGACAGCATCTTCACTGTATGTTTATGTCAGTTTGTAACTCATGTGCACGTACTTCTGTTTGAACATATCAGGGGCATTATAAAACACCAAGAACAACTGAAATTAGGGATGAGCTTGAAAAAGGAATAGAAACTTGACTAGTATCTTTCCTCACTCCTCCCGGGAGATGCTAACACGAATGCAGCTTTGTCTGTGCGCTCATCTACTAGAGAGTATATAAGAGGATGAGTATCTCATAAAGCCCTTCCTGCCCTCCGCACCCCTCGAGAGGAGCTCATCACTTCCTGTTCCTGTTCCCATGCTCCTGCCTCCCTCATATGTATTTATTATGATTATTGGAGCTTCTTGGGATTGGTGGTCTTGTTTTATCTCCTCCAGACTGTGCACAGTCCTTAATATATGATGGTGGCAGCAAATGTTTGCAACATGAATACATGAAAGGGATAAGAATGCCAGGGGAATCTTGAAATACTTAAGAACACAAATTATTTCAAATACTTTAGAAACATGAATCTATATACAAATAATTACACAGTAAGCCACTTCCATTTTTCACGAATATAGACTCTGCTTAAATTTTCTTAAAAAAAAGGTTGAGCTGCAGATCAAATATCTCTTTCCCAAACTAACTTAAATTTTATTGCTTTTCTTGATGACTTCAGGATCATTTTACTATAGTGTGAAGATACTTTATCATGTAAATCTTAATATTCATACTATTTTAAAACCAATACTTATAAAGAATACATATACACATAGTTGAAATGAGTTGCTTAATAAACTTTTCTTATTTCTGTTATATAGCAAAAATGAGAAATTATTTACCATATTAAGATCATATAGTTTTAATTTGTTTTTTAAATTTAGAAAATTTAGGCTTTGCATTCCAAATAGTCATTTCACCTTATAATAAATGCAAAGACAAATTTTAGGAAATAACAAAATCCTGTTGCAAACTGAGGAATAACAGAAAACTATATTACTTTGTTAACATTCTTATTGATTCCTTCCAAGTAAAGATTACAGTATCTTAGGGCAATACATAAAATACCACAAAATAACATAAATGAGAGATGTGTGAATAAGCAAATGGGAGGTGAGACTGTTTCAAGTAACCAGTGCCTTGTATTTGTAAAACAGAGGCCAGCTGCAGTCTGCACTTTGCATTTGGCTGCATTTAGCTAGACCTATGCCTCAAGCCAAGACTCTGCTAAAAAAATGTGTGTCTTTCACATTATGGAAGCCAGGCAGGCCTGTCTGAGACCAGGTAAAGATCTGAGAACAGAGAAGTTGGTGGGGATAACTCTACGTCTTGGAAAGTAGATGAGTCTGTTTTTCTCCAGACTCATTTCTTTATTTTTTCCCCTTATTCTCTTCCTGTTTCCTTCTTACCAGTATCCTTTCCTAAAGTACTTACTCCTCTCCTCACTCTGCCCTTTTCAACAATAGTCCTTCTTCCATCTGGATGCTGGAGTATTTTTCATCGCACATTTCACCCTTGGTAAAATCTAAAGAACTTTCAATGACAACTCTTGACTGATCACATTTCTCCCCGACATGGCTCACCTCTGGTCATGGGATAAATCCATTGCTCTAATGCCAGCATCACAGCCAGGGTAAATGTACAGCTGCTTGAAGTCACAGGCCTGCCAGACCTCCACCACACCATTGTCCCCTCCGGTCACCAGGTTCTGCCCATCACTACTCAGGAGAATGGCCTTCAGACAAGGTAGAAAAGCAACCATTTCTTTCAGTGTTTCCCAAATGACCAGTGGTCACTACTGAAAGGCACTTGCCACAGGTCCCTTGTCATCATCATCTACTTTTAGCCATTTGTCCAAGTTTTCCAAAGTCTAACCCATAGACTTCCCAATGTAGAATTTATCAAAGTAAGTCTTACACAAAGGATCCTTTAAAACCAATTTAGGTTACAAAGTAACAGAAGTTCCAATAAGAATATTACCAATCTAGTCCAGAAAGAACTTGAGAATTAAGTAACATGATGTTTGTTAAGTTCTGAATACTAACAATGTCAAGACTTTTTAGAACAAATTGCAGAACACATTTCAAAACTGTTTTTTATAATGATAAACCAGAAATTCTAATTCATTTCTGAGTGATGGGCAATTCAGTATGTAATTTTGGTACAGGGTTTGAAAGATAAGTTTCTATGACAATAAACTCACTTTTAAGGTCAGGAGAGTGCAGTGTAGGAATAGCTTTTTGTCAGGGGAGTTTAAGAAAAATCTCCCTCAGGGTCTAGTGAGGGAGTGAGTGAAAGTTTCTCAGTCCTGTCAACTCTTTGCAATCCCATGGACTATACTGTCCCTGAAATTCTTCAGGCCAGAATACTGGAGTGGGTAGCCTTTCCCTTCTCCAGGGGATCTTCCCAACCCAGGGATCAAACCCAGGTCTCCCTCATTGCAGGTGGATTCTTTCCCAGCTGACCCACAAGGGAAGCCCAAGAATATTTGAGTGGGTAGTCTACCCTTTCTCCAGTGGATCTTCCCGACCTAGGAATTGAACTGGGGTCTCCTGCATTGCAGGTGGATTCTTTACCAACTGAGCTATCAGGGAAGCCCCTAATCAAACTACAGCTGTCACCTTCAAAGTCTAATTCACTGAGTTAACTACTTGAGATTAAATGAACCCTGGCTTTGTTCAAAGCATCATCAATATGAATTTATATGTTTTTATAAACCAGTACACATTTACCTGAATACCCGAGAATTTCTAGTACGAGTCACTGAATGCAAAATAGTCAATCTTTAACCTCTTGGCTCAGTCCCTAGTTAGACTCAACATGCAGATTTACCCGTGTTGAATCGTTGATCTCCATTTGAGCCAAAAGTTTTCCGTTGATGCTGAAATTGCTGAATCGCCCTCGTTCATAGTAGATGATACAGTGGCCTTCACTGGAAACAGAAATCAGGCGTGGAAACAAGCAGTTTTCTGGTCCTTCGAGGGCTCTGAGCAAATCTCCAGTGATTGTGTGGACGAGGCAAGGGCCCTCTGCAGAGTAGGGAACAGCAATGGCCACTCATGTTACTCTCACAAACCCACAACTGGCACCTGAATATACACTCAGGTTTGTAGGAAGAGGCAGAAAAGAAAACTATGCTGGCAAGAGCCAAGCACTGATGTTAGATAGCAACAGACAACTGTTATGTGACACACACATGTGTCTTCCAAACTTTTCATTTGGTAAATACTTGCTCTTTTCCTTCATAGGATAATATTCATTAAAACAGGATACAGTCCATACATTACATGAGAATAAAAGAGACTGTATGTCCCGCAAGTGTTCTCATGTGTTTAGAAAATTTTTCTTTACAAAGTTTGGGAGAATTATCAAAACAGTTGCTAAATTTCTTTAGTATCATCAAAATTTTAACACTGTGCCACATAAAGATACATTACTGTCAATGTACCTTTTCTATGGTCTATATATAAAATGTAAAAGGCAAAATTGAGAAAATTAATCAAGTAATTCAGACTGTAGGAACATTGTTTCAAATAAATGAAGAATGAGGCAAGAATGTAAAAGTAGTATGGGGAATGATTTATTTTGCTTCAACTGTTTCTCTCCCCCGCCTCAGGCAGAAACAGCGCTGAGATAAAATATTCACTGCTGCTGCTGCTAAGTTGCTTCAGTCGTGTCCACTCTGTGCGACCCCATAGACAGCAGCCCACCAGGCTCCTCCGTCCATGGGATTCTCCAGGCAAGAGTGCTGGAGTGGGGTGCCATTGCCTTCTTCAAATATTCACTAGCCAAGTTCATAAAAATAATTGGTTAATATAGTTTGGTATTACCTATCCAAGGCAATGGCACCCCACTCCAGTACTCTTGCCTGGAAAATCTCATGGATGGAGGAGCCTGGTAGGCTGCAGTCCATGGGGTCGCTAGGAGTCGGACACGACTGAGCGACTTCACTTTCACTTTTCACTTTCATGCATTGGAGAAGGAAATGGCAACCCACTCCAGTGTTCTTGCCTGGAGAATCCCAGGGACAGGGGAGCCTGGTGAGCTGCCGTCTATGGGGTCGCACAGAGTCGGACACGACTGAAGCGACTTAGCAGCATATCCTTTAGAAATACTCCAAAAAACTTTATATGAATTTTATTCCTATTTTTCAATCAATTGATTTCAGTAGATATATATTTTTCAAAACAAGTGATATTATGAGGCTATACCCAAATTTTTTCCTGATTACTAAAGTAATAGACGTGCATTCCAGAAAATATGAAGAATTAAAGAGAAAAATAGCAATCACTTGTAATATCAACCATCATCTATAGAAAGTTACTGTTTTTTCCCTATGCGTATTATGTGGCTTGTGTTTTCCTTTTCTTTTTTTTGCTTTATAGAACAGAATGACGTTATACATATTATTACTAAAACAGACATTAAAAGACACTTATTGAAAATACCTTTTGTATTCCTCCCTGGGTTATTTACTCTTAAATACAAAAGCAAAGTGTCCCTGTGTGTTCAGACATCACATCTTCTATGTATAATAGCAGTCAGAATAAGGCCCTAGAAACAAAATCTGATCATCTCATCATCTTGCTAAAAACCTTCGATGGTTTTCTACTATGTTCAAAACAAACGCAAATTGCAAATCCTTATGCCTCGGGTCTCCCGCCTCTTCACCCTTCTGTCTCCTCACCTCCGTGGTGCCCTCAGCACACTCAGCCCCTCTGGTTTTCTTTCAGTTTCTCTTAAGCATTAGGCTCCTTCCTGCCCAGAACCTTCCATGGAGAATTGGTATCTGAGCCAGAATTAGAATCGAAGTTTCCTGACTTCTCCCGAAGCAGTACTTCTTCCATAAAAAGCCAAAAGAACTAAGCCATCATATTTCCTCTCCCACCTACCCAACCTTGAGAAGAAAGGACTAGTGGAGGGGGTGGACCCAGGGCTATGTCTGGTGAACCGCCTGAGCCCCCGTGATCCCCTTGATCATGGCTCTCTCCCCCTTGGCTTCTGAACGTGATTTGTAATGACTGCATCAGATGCGTGTGCTACAGTTTGATTTACCAGTGTTCTGGCTAGAATGCCGGTGACCACAAAGTACTTCATAAAAATTTATATCTATCTTATATTAGTACTAGCAAATATTAATAAAACTAAACAGCTGCAAAGAACCTAGGGATTGCATTTGTCTACGGAAAGACTCCTCAAGGAAACAAATCACAAATCATGGTTAACTTGTGAAAACAGTACAGTTTTTAAAGACCTAAAATGAAAGAAATGTCTCCTGACCTTTAGCACCACTGATAACAAGTCCAAGTTCTGCACAGACAGAAACGCAGACTACTTCATGGTCATGGCCCGTGAGGACAGCTCTTGGAGCAGGATAGTCACCTGGAAGGGAACAACAGCAGTGAGTGTCCACAGACCAACAGCAGGAATGAAGGGTTCTACCATTAAATCGAACACTTAAAAATAACAATCATTAATGTTTAGTAAGGGCATTTACTATTAATAGCTGTGTGACCATGAGGCAGTTATTTAATCTCTCTGCTTTTTCCTCATCTGCAAAATGAGGAAACCTACTGTGCCTACCACACAGGAAGCTTTTGCTGTTGTTCAGTCACTCAGTCGTGTCCAACTCTTTGTGACCCCATGGACTACAGCATGCCAGGCTTCCCTGTCCTTCACTGTCTCCCAGAGCTTGCTCAAACTCATGTCCATTGAGTCGGTGATGCCATCCAACCATCTCATCCTCTGTTGCCCCCTTCTCCTGCCTTCAATCTTTCCCAGCATCAGGGTCTTTTCCAATGACTTGGCTCTATGCATTGCGGCCAAAGTATTGGAGCTTCAGCTTCATCATCAGTCCTTCCAATGAATATTCAGGGCTGATGTCCTTTAGGATTGACTGGTTGGATCTCCTTGCAAGTCCAAGGGACTCTCAATAGTCTTCTCCAGCACCAGAGTTTGAAAGCATTAATTCTTCTTTATGGCTCAGCTCTCACATCCATACACAACTACTGGAAAAACCATAGCTTTGACTCAGGATGCTTAGATGACGGCTAAGTCAACAAATGTGACCTACTTATAACATCATGATAGTGGCGAGAAATACTTTTTTTTCTTCTGATTACTGTGAAGAAATAGAAATCAAGCTTGCCAACACATAGGAGGTAGGTACAATTATTTTTTCTATTTTATAGAACTCCAAAGCTTTGAAAGGTTGTTCAACTTACACAAGTTCATATAGGAGCAAGTGTTGGAACTGAACCCAGAGCTAGGTAATTTTGCAACACTTGCTCTTACCCCTTTAAAAATGTTCCTTAAGATCTTCAACAAAACAGGCTATGGTGCTTTGATTTTTTTGGAGATGGGAATGGAAAGTAGTAAAGCAAAGAAGAGACAATCAGATGATCATCTTAATTCTCCATCTGACTTTGGTGCGATCCTAGCCAAGAAAGAGCAGCTGAATATTCTGCATCAGCATTCTGACTGCCAAGTGCTTTGCCCTCTGTACTGAGTGCATGCCTTCTAAGTGACAGGTTTTCTCAGCGGGTTAGGAGTTGGGAGTATAAAGAAGACGTACGCTGTAACCTGGAATTGCTTAGAACACATCCAACCACCATGGCACATCTTCCACAGGTTGACCACTGGAGGCACTCAACAATGACAAGTGTGAAGAACAAACGTGGGTGCACAGAGCGAAATGGGATTAAACAAAAAAGCAAAAAGAAAGAAAAAAAATCCACAAATGAATGGAGAGAAAAGCAGAATATTGGTGAATAAACTGCATGCCTGTAAGACTGTGAGAAGGACCAGCAAAACTGCGAGGGCTTCCTGCCCAGCGGCGTCTTGCTGGGAAAGTCATTCGGAGAAGCCACTTTCGAGATGGAAATGAGGGATTGCTACAGTCTCGGTACAAAAGTGTGGAGGAAAAGGAAACAACAGAAATTCAGACAGGAATTTTGGAAGGTGCATTGGGTATGCTGCCATCCTGGGTACAGTCTGGAGTGGCTGCTTTGGTACAAGGGAAAAGAAAGCCAGTGTCAGCTGTACAGGATAGGATATGAGGACCCAACAGACTCTGAAGTGAAACTCTGTTGAAGGCAGGGTGCTCAGAAGAGGGACATGAAATGCTTATTAACAATTAACATCTGCCTATTCATGTCAGATCCAACAAATATTTATCAATGCCTTGTAATATCCAAACTATTTCCACTTTTCATTAACAACGTCACACTTATTAATGCCTTATATTGCCTCTTTAATTATTAAATAGTTCCAGCAAACTTGTATGATTTTGTTATTCATCTTGGATGTATTGTTCAGTTGATGCTACAATATAATTTCAGCAAAGAGCAAGTATTATACATAAATAAGCCTTTGTGCATATATAAAAATATCATTATTTCATGTTGTCAGTATCATTTGACCATTACTTTTTCCTGCTTGAGAAGTCATGTTGTAACTTGGCCTTGTGACTGCAACTCTTCCAGAATTCTTGGTATTTATCAAATTATGGTCTGTGTATCCTGGGATCTGTGGCTATTTTATTGAGACTGAAAAGTTCTATGAAAAATTTTAAATTTCAGATTTACATTTTGATGATACTCTGTATTTTTAACCAGTTGTAAAGATGAAATCTTTCTCCACCATCAAAAATCTATGCTGTGGCAATTAATAGTTGAAATGCACTTAAAGATTACGATGAGCTAATTAAGTCAATGTTTCTCAAACTAGATTCAAGGAGTCCAAGAACACATTCCTTAGAGTCAGAGATTTTTGGGGGGTTAGTAGTAATTTTGTACTTTTTAAAAGGGGTCAGTGTATTAGAAAGTTTGAGGAATATTATTGTAGACTATTTTTATTGATAATTAAAAAATTCAAGTTGGTAGCTTCCACACAACTATGTGTATTTTCATTTGCTTTTAGATTAAAAACATTAATTATTTATTAAATATTTATAGCATATATAAGGTTAAGAAAATAAAATGAATTACCTTGTACTCACCCCCAGCTTAAAAATATAGACTATTACCAATGGCTTTAATGTCCCCTTTCTCATACCTTAGAAAATATTAAGACTTTTGAGAAAGTTCTGTATTTCTCTCCTGTTCACTCTGCTTCACCTGGTTGTTGGGTCTGTCATCTTTCCTTTAGGATGCCTGAGATCCTGCATGCTAGCCTGCTTTTCTCTGTGAACTCATACTTTTTTCTGGATCAGGCTGAACCCCCTCCTCCATCTCATCTCTCAGAGAGATGTCCTACACTTCCTGGGCTGCGATTCCCTCACTGTGAAGGAGGCGGTGGAGGAAGTGAATGTCCAAGGGCTGGAGCTTGTGCCCCGCTCCTGGGTCAGCCACTCCCCTGGCAATGATCCAGCCCTGGGCAGTGCTCTGATTCCTGCCCCATGTGGCAGGAGGGAAGGCTTCAATAGGTCATGCATGGAAAATTCTGTGAAGAAAGTACATAATGAAAGCGTTCTACCCAGCAAGGTACTCAATACTCTTTCCATCTGCCAATATCTCTTCCTTCAGACCCACTGGTGTTCTGTCTCCCCAAGAACTGCTCACTGTTTTCTGTGAGTTTCCTCACATCCATCAGCTTCCATTTTGTGTTTGAGACATTTCTTACCTAGATGGTGAGTGGGAAGGGAAGCTAAAAGCCCATGTTAGTCTGTCATTTGATTCTAAATTTATGCTTCAAAGATGCCCTATGTTCCCTGGCAAAATGAGAATTACTGACAAGATTTTATGTGTAATATCATCCTTAATTTTTCTAAGTGATTATTTTATCTTGGAGAGACTGATGAATTAAACATCTTACAATTATATATTTAATAAAATTTATATAGTTTTATAAACCTTTCCCCTATATGCCACAGAAAAAGTTAAAGGCAATCTAGTTCTATTGCAGGAAATTTTAAAAATGTATAAAAATATTAAACATATTCCTTAAGTATGTAATACATCTTCTATGAGGAAGTAAGTTTTTCCAAGGCTTACCTCTGATTTAAAAATTTTAAAATGTTTTATTTTTCATTACAATTTCCCCAGGTCATTTGAGTAAACTGCGAAACTTAACTATTAGAAGATTCTGTAGGGCCCCTGAGAAGCATGGTTTCCTGCTTTCAACCACAGAAGAGTAAATAACATGTTGTTCTGGGGTTTTGAGTTGGGGAATCTGCAGCGGCAGCGGGAGTGGGGGTAAACATATTCCCTATAATTCATTTCACTGCCAGGGACAGATGTCACCCACCCGGACAATCATTCACAATCCTAGAAATATTCCGTCAGTGTCACATCACAATTGATGGATGTAGCTGAGGGTCAAAGGGCGCCGTGCAGAGGGAGGTGCAGGTGAGACCTCTCCTCTGAGGACCAGAGCACCACTGCCCTCCTTCCAGAGTCACTTTCTCAGAAGAAGAGCTTTCTGTGTGATGGAATTACGATGAATGAAAAAAAAGAAGTCCGATTTTAAGATTCCTCCTAAGCAAGTATTTGGAAAGAGCAAATATACCAGGCTTACAATAAACAGATTCCATCTCATTTTTATCACAAGTCATTTCAATATTTTTTAAATGGATGATGAAAAAAGTACAAAGGTATCCGATGCTGCTATCCACATAGAACTGACAAAAGAGCCTTTCAGCGTGATAGGCTGTGGCTTTCAGACAAGTGATCAAAGTAAAGATTACTCATGGTCCTTATTATTTTAAACCTCATTTACAGGACTACTGATATGCAGGAGAAGCTTGAGTTCTTCTACATTAGAGCTAAACAAAAACAGCAGAGATTTTCTGTGATCCTTAGTGTGGTTCTGCTGGAGTCAGAAAATGAACCTCCTGATGATATATGACATTCAGATTTTATCCCTGGCCTTTGTGGGGTCATTGCAGAATCACTGCAGAAAGTATTTTCAGTCATGTTTATACCTATATAAAAATGATGGATTTTTGACCTGAGTTTCCAGAATAAGAGATTTCAAAGGGTGTAGTATTTTCATCAGGGCTCTCTGATTTCAAGATTTATTTTGGAAAAAAAAAATGATGCTAGACATCATTTTAGTCATGAGGAGTCCCTTCTTGAGACACTGTGTCCTTGGCCACCTGAGGGCCTGCTGCAGAGGTTTGTGGCCCAAGTACTAGAAACACCTGGGCCTGCATTTTCCACAGGTCACAAGGTAACCCACATAAAAACATTTCATGGGTTGGAAAAAGTCCCATGATGTGATTTCATTTTATCACGCACTCATGGAGTACTTGGAAAAAAAAAAAATAGACGATAGATATATACCTATCTAGTCATTAAGTCTAAGTTATTCTTTTTCTTCTTCAGAGAGGGCACTGACCACATTTTCCCCTGAGCATTGCTGTTTCAGGGCAGATGTCTGTCCTTGAAGTCCTGAGACTTCAAGACTAGGATCTAGGTCACAGTACTCAACTGTGCTACCATCCTCTTCCCCAAATAATCTACAGTTATCATCCGCCTGCCTTTCCCCAGGAGGTGCGATTCTGCATGGTGCCCAGAGATCCCGCTGGTATAGATCCAAGACACCTGGATCATGAGAGCACATTAGTCACGTCTGTTTCTTAGATTGCTTCTGGCTCAAGGCAAAGACTCTTGCAGCCTCAGTTCTTTAAAGGGGGAAGGAAAAGCAGAAGCTGAGTGGCAAGCAGTCCTCTTCTTAGTCGAGAACCCTATAAAGTCTCCAAATGTTGGGCTGAGGGCACGGGAGGAGGTCTCCTGCAGAATGGGCCCTGTACTAGGGGCATTACATTATGGACATTGTCTTTTGGTCCCCAGGAAGCCCTACAAGGTAAGAATTATTACACACGTAATTACACCTCCTCTCAAAGTTATTACACATGTACCTACTATTACTACTACTAAGTCACTTCAGTCGTGTCCCACTCTGTGTGACCCCACACCTCCTCTCAAAATATATAATTATATATATTATACATATAATATCTTTAGGTTATTCTTTGTCTAAGCTTTCTTCATCCTCCATAGCACCACTGGTTAGTGGTGGCTGTGGAGCTGGGCACCAGGATGGTCATTTGAAAAGAAGGCTGGATGCAGACAAAGCAAGGGATGTGATTTGGCAGATGTTTAGTGATAGGTTGGAGCTGGCAGGAGTGTCAGTATCCAGAGCTGAGGCTTACACAATGGGAGCCCAGGGAAAAGATGTGTGCACAGCTGGAGTCTCCTTTTCAATGGGCTTCTCATTTTATAGTTTGTTTTGCATAATGCTCAAACGTGAGCTAAAGCCTTGTTTTTCAAAAGTGAAATTGAAAAAGCACAATAACAAGCTCTTACACATATGACTCAAAGTGTATTCGTAGATTTGATTTGCAAAGATGAACAGTAAATTCTCTTTCAAAGTTTCCTGTTGCTATGATTAAAAAAAAATGTCAACCAGCTCTCTATCCAGCACCTTGTATCTGGTATAGACATTAAAACCACATATTTTACAAGCAGACTGGATTTGGAGCCGAGGCCCTGATGTGTTTTAAGTGTCTGCTGAAGAGACAATGTTGACTTGCCCTCTTGTGACTATCTCGTTGGAAGCTACCGCACGTAATGAGAAATGTCAAGTCCCAAGATCAATGAAATTTGGGGCTCCAGGGATTCAATAGGAATAGCATTGATCCTTTTAAAGAACACCGGTCAGAGATGGGCTGTAATATATTGTAGAGAAGGGCTCAGGAGGATAAGCGGCCAAGTCCAAGATACCTGCCTGACAAAAAATTCAATCAGCTTTGAGCACAGATTGCCTGCTCCGCTCGCCTTCCTTTCAGGCAGTCGCCTGCTTCCAATTAAAGTGCGCAAATTAATTTTTATCACTTCCAAATTAGTTTCACAATTTGTGTAAGAGTCTGCTTCAGATCAAAGCGTGTGTCCTTCACATCTCTGCAATTCTGTTATCTCGTCAGGCACCTATTTACATCTACAGGAAAATTGTCTATGTTCGGAGTTGCAAGTTTGAAAGAGTAGCAGTGAATATTAGCCTGCAATATATTAATAAAACCAGTATAATTAATTCAACTGGAACCTAGGCCAGGTAGCCTTTGCATGTTTCTTTAACGGTCTGAAACTCTGTAATCATCTGCTTACACGTTTTCATTGTATTTGTGGCAAATTCATTAAAACTGTAAAGGCAATTAGAAAAAGATTTATTTATGAGATGTCCAAGTTAGTCACAACAATATATGTATTTGATACAATGAAGCCATTAACTTTTTCAAACTTACCTAAAAAAATGCAGAAACATTATTTTTTCCCTCTGTGACACCAATAGAGCTATCCATTAAAAAATAATAATGACAATGTAAAAGAAGCATACATCTATTAAAGTGCTTGAGTTCATCTTGAGGAAGTTTTAGTGATGTGCACATAAGGTGAGTAAATGAATCCTATCACATTATGGTGGTGTGCTGGATAAATATGATTCAGCCTCTGACATACAAAGCGAATTTAATGTCCACAGCAAGACCAAGTCCTGAATTCTAACAGCTACTGGGATATTACATTTCATGCTAGGACTTCCCTCTTCAAGTCTAGGTTAATATATACAACCCTTGAAACCTAAGGGCATTGTGTCACACACTTTAATATGAATTTAGACGTAACTAGCTTTTTGGTCTTGTGTAGCAATGCATTATGAGATAGAAAGCACATATAGCCTGATTCTCTGACCTGTGAATTGGTAGCTAGAACAGATTAAACTGAAACTGGAAAAAGAAAAGCTTTTCCCTTTCATATTGTGGGTTTTCTGATGGCAAATACCCATGGCTGATCCCTGATGTGACAGTCAATTCAGTGTGTGCTTTGACTGCCTCTGCAAAAGGTGAATTGACCAACATATAAGGTCTCTCTAGGCATGCCTACATGAGCTGGGAGGTTGCCTTTTCTAACAGATTAAGTCAGTTACAAACCAGTCAAGTCGATCAACTACTAAAAATGACTTTTTTACTATCATGATTTTTACTATCCATGTGGCAAAAAGCTGAAATCAGTTTTTATATAATCATCCATCTGTGCCCAAGATATAACATTAAACATTTTGTAGATACAAGTACTTAGGAAACTAAATACTATCTGATAGCAATTCATGATTCATGCAATACTCAGTACACTTGATAATTCCAAGCAAGAGAAGCAGTTTTGTGACTCTTACAGTCTATATACATTATAATACAGACTTTTGGGTGAACCCCAGAAAATCAGAGACTTTGACTGCCCAGCCCTCCCAGCTGCTAATACAGTACCAGGACACAGCACATGTTCAGTACATGCTTGCTGCTTGGCCAATACTTTAGCAACTCATCCTGTTTAATCTAGAAGAGCATTTCTTCCCTTTTATGTTAAGGATAACAAATACAGTGGAACCATGCTATATATGCTCACATTAAATGTCTAGGAAAGTCTTGGCAGGGTGGGTTTTATGAAAGTCCTTTAGGTTTATAATGATGATGACAGTTTTTAATAAAAAAATGTATATCCCCACAAATGGAGACAATACTGTATATGTAATATTATGCAATAATTTCTTAGGGATAATCCTGTCTTTATTTAAAGCTTAAATAAAATGCTACATTTTAACAAATCTATCAGTCACAGTTTTGTTCTTAAGAATTAACATAAACATTCCTATTACACAGCTCCTACCATAGGAACTTTGAATACTCTAAATAATACTACATTTCACTCTTCTTGCTAAGTGATGGAGCAAAGATATGATCATTTGTCAACCATCATTTCGTTTAGAAGATAATTAGAAAATAAAGTAGTTAACAGATAATTACTATAATTTAACATTTTTATCTCATAGCAGGACATTATATTATCTTCTCTACTACCAGATGGTAGTTTTTAAGAAATGAATTCTTTTTGGAAACATCATTTTCATCATTTCTGAGCTTCATTTTGAAGATGTTAATTAATTGGATTTAAAACACTATTTTGCTTCTTTATAAAGTTTTTTCTATCTAATAACTTCTAATTTGTGTCAATAATAGATGGAAGATACCACACAGCTCTGGTGCTCAATTCAACTTCTCTTGTAATGAATGCTACACTAGTCTCAAAAAAGGAAATTTGGAAATATGTAAAAATACATTTAGACAAAATACATGTGATAATGTACCATGATTAAGAATAATAAAGTATAATAATAAAGTAGGTCAAATATATTTTACACACACACACACACACCACAAGAATCCTGTTAAAAGCAAAGCCCTTTTTTTTTTTTTAGGGATACAGTTTTAAAAAGAGTAAATGACTTATTAGCAGTTAGAGTATGATGTTTTGTATACTGTAGAACTGGTGGCTGATTAGTTGCGCTGGTTGGAAATCAAGCAACACTGAATATGTGTTTTCCTCAAACCAATATCTCACAACTTGGAGCAGAGGCTAAAATGTATAATTACACATACTTTCTCTTATTCAGTATCTACAGTCAGAGACACAACTTCATAATACACTTGCAGTCGCTTCATCTACTTTTCTTCACCTCTAGCTATGGGCGATAAGACTAAATCACCGGGTCATCTAAATCACCCGGTCATTCCTTCTCTCACTACCTTCATATACACATGAAGATTTCCATGCCCAGCTCTCTCACAGTTATACCTTGGTCTCCTGGACGTTTCTTTTTTCTCTATAGTATTTCAGTGGCAGGTACATAGTATTCCTGGGAAATTCTTAGCTCTGTTTCATCATAAATATTCCCAAACTCATGTTTTCAGAGTACTGTTAACATTGTGACCAATGTATGAATTATAATTGGAATAACCCTAGTTTAGGTACTCACCATTATTAACAGTTTACAGAAATCATTCTCTATTTTACAGGAGATACAAGCTTGGTAGTTAAAAGCAGTAATTATTTCTAGGAAATCTGTTATCTAGTTCCTCAGTCATTTAACAGTATTTATTGAAAACCTATAATGTGTGCAACTATGCCAGGAATCAGAACCTTCAGATGCAAAGAGAGGGTCTCATGGTGCGCTTCAGAGCTTCCTCAGAACAACATTTCGCAGGAATAATAACTGCTCTTTCATGAGCAAAAGGTTCCTCGGAAAACATGTTTGAGAAACCATGTGTGCGTGTGTGTGCTCAGTCGTGTGAGACTCTTCGCGACCCCATGGACTGTAGCTCACCAGGCTCCTCTGTCCATGGGATTCTCCAGGCAAGAATACTGGAGTGGGGTTGCTATTTCCTTCTCCAGGGGAATCTTCCCAACTCAGGGATCAAACCTGTGTCTCCTGCATTGGATTCTTTACCACTGCACCAGCTGGGAAGCCCTTGAGAAACTCTGGTTTATACAAACATCAACAGACGTATTTGTGTGACACTTTCAGAGCTTACATAGAGAATAAGAGTATATATACTGTGTTTTCTAAAATTTATTTTACTCTGGAGTACCTCTTTTTTTTCCCTGTGGAATATTTTTGGGAGCACTGTTGAGTAAAAAACACTCAGGAATCACCCTAAACAAAGAAATCATCTTATTCAGCTTTTGCTCCCCCCCATGCCTAACCTGAGGGGGTACTCAATCACTGTCAAATAAATAAACAGAGATACTGACTATACCCCTGATAGAAAGCAGTAAGTGTCCTCAGGAGGCACAAATAAAGTGTATGGAATTTCAGAGAAGGGAGAGAATACATTCAGCTGAGAGAAATCACCGGAAGTTGAAAGGACCAGGTGACATGGAAGGAAATTCTGAAAGGATGGGGACATTTGGAGACTGGGGAAGGGCAGCTGGGCAGAGGGTCACTGGGAGGGGATCTGGGAGTTTCCTCAGGTTGAAGGTTACAGTGGTTGCTCTCTTTTTACACTTTGAATACAGCTATATTCCAATAAAGAATACAGCTATATTCCAATGCTATTTAAGCTTTCATATTTTAAGATCCTTACAACCCCAGCAAAAGTTATTAGGGAAATTAAAGGAATTTACAGTCTGATGGGACAATTCCAGACCAATACTTACTGCTGTTCGGGTTGTCCCCTATGATGTGGTGTCGCCCGCTCCAGTACCAGAGCAGAAGGGTGGCATCGCGAGACCCAGACACAATGTAGCAGTCCCCACCAATGTACGACTCAGACCTGGCCAAGCATGTCACCACGTCCCAGTGGCCGAATACAATCTGAGTTAGCTTCCCTGCAACACAGAAACGGCAGGTTGAATCCAATGGCTATTTTTCTTTCAATGGTAGTAAGCTTAACTTTACTCTACTAGATTTGTGGAAAGTGACTCTACAGACCTGCAAACTTACAAGGTAATTCAAATCTAGCTACAGATTTAGGTTCTTGAATCCCTTCTGAAAAAATGATACAAGAACGTCACTTCGGTTTTTTTTTAAGAAAAGAACTTATAAAATAACACAATCATGATTTTTTTCCTCCCAGGCTAGGCTAGACTAAGGGGAGCTTTAAGGCCTTTTACTGGATTTGATTTGGGGGAGGGGGACAGTAGTCCCTTTTGTCCCATGAACTCAGGGCTCAACTCACGTTAAAGTTCAGAATGGATGAAATTAGAAGCAGTCAATTACTTCCAATGTGGACATTTAATTGGAATCTTGGCATCAAGATGAAGACACCTACATTAAGAAGTATGACTTCATATGAAGCTTTAGGTGAAACAACGGGCATTCTGATGAGGATAAGGTATTTCATAGCTCAGTTTACCTGTTTCTGTAGAATAAACTCTGAAGCTCTTATCCCAGAATCCACAGATAAGAATATAGCGATTATCTGCCGTGACCACAAAACAATGTGCATTGATTTGTATGCTCTGGTCAACGAGGTCTGTGATCTGCCGTTTATTCACACCAGAGTTATTGGCTAAATGTAAAATAGATACAGGAATTTAAAGAGAGATTCTACAAAGAGTTTCACCAAGCACTTATAGAAGGAATACTTTTATGCTTCATTTATCTAGAAATGGGTTCTAATGCTATATGATTAAGATTTTAGCATTTCCTCATGAGGAATATAAACTGTTTAGTAGCAATGATTATTTATGAACCATATTATATATTTAAAAATTTGTTGGAAATTTAAGTAGTTCTTCCACTGATATGAGGAATTCAAGATGGGAATTTACAACATAATAAAAATATTTATATGCACTTAATTCAATAGATATTCACCCTGCACAAGTTCATTATTGACCAACAAGTTCAATAATAATAAGGAATAAATATTGTATGAAGTATGTTACATAAGGAAAAAATGTCTTCATATTTGCCCCCATCTGTCATTTTCTGATGGCCTTTATGATTCATGGGAAAAGAAGAAAGTAGGGATTTGTGCGAGGGGTGTTGTTATGTAGGTGGCCCCTCAGGGAGCTTTAAGTCAGCAGCTTTAAAGACCTGGATTGTCAACAAACAGAAGCCTTTCAAGAATGGGCTAGCAGGGGAGGAGGGGAATGAGAAAGATGGGAGAGGGGCTGGGGAAGAAAGAGACAGGCAGACAGTCACGGGCAGCACTGGGGCTGAATTGAATAGAGTCAAGAACTGAGAGACGCCCTGTGATTTCACCAGTGCCTGTCTGCATGCCAGCCTGTCCCTTCCTCCACACCGTCCTTCCAGGCCAGATCCCTGGGCTGAATTCTTAAACAGAAAATGCAGATGTAGAAGACCACCATCACTTCCTAACACCAATTAAATGTAAGTGTTACTATTTGTGGACATCGACTAACACTATAATAATAATTACCAGAGAAGGCAAAAAGTCAAAACAAAAAATTTTAAAAACAGCAAAGGAAAAGAAAATCAAAGGTCTGAGTCCCTTGAAAACTATGTAGTTGGTGCTTGATTAATAGAATACAGCTATTAATCTTCCACGGTTACATTCTAGCTGTACGTGAAACTGTTGCTATTTTTTTAGCAGAGAAACAGCTAGAAGCTGGAATCCACTTGAAAAATATTCCTTGTCCTAAGCATATATTCTCCAAGAGAAATATAAGTGCTCTTCTGTGTAGGAGTATAGGTAACTAACCTAAATGGCTGCCTTGCATCTTATTTCTGGGTTCAAAGACGGAGGCTGAATTAATCGAAGGAAAAAATACCATAAATTGCTTATGGCTTTATAATTTTTCAAACCACATTCTGTTTTTTTCTTATTTAGCTCTCATATGATCCCATGAGAACAGGCAGAATGAACATTATTAGGAACCATCCTACAGATATGAAACTGAGGCCCAGAAAGATTAAGACACTTGTTCTGCATCACACAGCTAATAAATGTGTATGTAATTATTTAAAAATGGAGAGGGAAAGGGTGGGAAGATTTGGGAGAATGACATTGAAACATGTAAAATATCATGTAAGAAACGAGTTGCCAGTCCAGGTTCGATACACGATACTGGATGCTTGGGGCTAGTGCACTGGGACGACCCAGAGGGATGGTATGGGGAGGGAGGAGGGAGGAGGGTTCAGGATGGGGAACACATGTATACCTGTGGCGGATTCATTTTGATATTTGGCAAAACTAATACAATTATGTAAAGTTTAAAAATAAAATAAAATAAAAAAAAATACTTTGAATACTGCTGCAAACAGTTACAGCTCCTGAGTTTGCAATTCATATAAAATCTTAAATTAAAAAAAAAAATGCTTAGCTCTACTGAATGGAGATTTCCAGAAAAGTTATTATTTAGTATCAACTTTCTTAATAATAGCTTTGAATCCTTATATATTTGAAATAATATAAAGTTGTTAAAGAAGAGTTGTGGCTGAAAGAAAGCACAGTTTGGAATTATATACCTTGTTTAGAACCAATCTAAATGACCTCTGGAAATACCAAGAAAATACCACAAATCATTATTTTAATAACAAAAAATTCTTAGATGACATGTTATGATTTGCACAGCTCCTTGATGGCAATTTGACATTATTTGTACATTAATTTGTGACAGCAAAAGTATCATTCAACTGTCATTTGTGATAAATAACCACATAGGAAACTGTGGATAGGCAGCATTTATGAAAACGTATTTTTTGTTGTTAACATACCAATTAGTGGATCCATTTCAATGGGAAGATGATGGGCTTGGTCCAAGGAGTAACCTGGAGCTCCTCTGAGGCCTAAAGATTAATTAAAAGAGAAAATGACCATAAAGTTCTCAGAATGGAGGAATTTCCTAATAAGCAGTGTTATAACAATTATACAAAATATGTATTTTCTTAAAAATTATTTGGTAAATTACTGTAAGAATCATTCAGTCACACTACATGTTTTTGAAGACAAATCTTAAAAAAAGCATTACAACAGGGACTGTTGGTTTCCACTTAAGATGGAGAAAGCTGGGAAGAGTTGTTATCCTAACAACAGAAAAAGCTGGATAAAATAGAAGACGATAACATTTCTGGAATCCATCAGAGAGCTGAAATCTAAGTAAAGGGTTATGTCTACATGTAGAAATGGGTGTAAGCATGGGCTGACCTGGGCCAAGGCAGAGAGGAAGATGGGACTCCCATCCCTTCCAGCTTCTTTCAAAAGATGACAAGTCAACTGAAGGTACACAACTGAGCCACACCTAAATCTTAACCTAAAAGCTACTTTCAGAGGATTAATATTTAGAGCTTGACTGAGTTCTTTAGTCCTAATTTCTTACATGGGGTAACATATAAAACTTTAGAACAACTCTAAAGAAAACAAAATTCAAATCTTCACAGCTTTCTCTCAGTGCAAAATATTTCTAGAGGCTAAGACTCCTGTGAATGATAAAGTCATATTTGGGTTGGTCTGAAAGTTCATTCAGGTTTTTCTGTAAAGTATTATGGAAAAACCTGAACAAACCTTTTAGCCAACCTCAGATATTTTTAAGAGATGTCTTCTCCATATTTCTGAGTGAATGGAAGTCGCTCTACTTCATGTTGAAAGTATTACCAATAACCATAAAACAGGGGTATTCAGAAATTCTTAGGAGATTAAGCTAAAAGTAGTCTGGTTTTCCAGAGTGATGCAGAAGTCAGTAGAATTAAGATTCAGGTGAACTTGGTGTGGTTCAGCCATTCAAACTTAGAGACAGTGGGGATATTGAGGCTTCTACGGAGATCATATAAGTAATGAACTGGGCCAACTAAATCATTTAGTCACATCCCACTGCTGTCCTGGCTGGATAAGTATCAATTTGTCGAATTTTCATGACAGAATTATATCACTTCAAGATGTACTGGCTGGAACCTTCAGGAATGAGTTTGGAGAAAACACACATGAAATGGCTAAACAATTTAGATTTTGTCTTCTCTCGGACTCAAAGCTCCACAAAGAGAGGGATGCTATTTGCCTTGTCCACTGCTGCACTCCCAGTGCCCAGGACCACTTGACACAAAGTGGTCATTCGGATATTTCCTAAATGAGTTAATCAAGTGGGAGAAAAAGGATTTGAAACCACCTAGATTCAAACTTGTTTTTGTTTAGTATGGGATAAAATTTGTGTGTTTTTTTTTTTTTTTCTTCCCCTTGCAGGAGCAGGGTGGGAGGACCTGAATTATTTGTAGAACTGATTCAATTCATCAAATACTTATTAGATACTGATCCATTAGCCAAGCATTCTGTGAACGTCCCTGTGGCTCAGTGGGAAAGAATCTGCCTGTCAATGCAGACACAAGGGTTCGATCCGTGGGTTGGGAAGATCCCCTGGAGGAGGAAATGGTAACCCATTCCAGTGTTCTTGCCTGGGAAATCCCATGGACAGAGGAGCCTGGTGGATTACCATCTATGGGGTCACAAGAGTTGGACACGACCGAGTGACTAAACAACAACAAGCACCGCGTGCGGCACTGTAACACAGCAGCAATGAAGAAGGCAGACGAGTTATTTAGTGAAGTCTGGCAGTTATTTATTCTGCTGCTTTCTGTAGCTCATGTGGCACACTCGCTAGCCCTCCACACACTTACCTGAACCACAGCATTTTAGACCCCGCTAGTAAGTGACTCCCTTAGGCCCACGTACCTACTGTGTTGTGCCATCGGTTCACGGCAAACAGCCTGCTGCAGGTCACCGTCACCACCGCAGGGATGGTCAGGTGGGGGAGTGTGTTGGCCGCCACGTGCGTCACTGGGGAGTTTGATGGAAACTTCAGCACCATGATCACATCCTGCTGCATCTGATCTTTAAACATGAGTGGACTCTGTGGAAGGAAACACTGTTGAATAGAAAGGGAGGAGAGCAAAGAAAACAGAAAGAATAACAGAGTTAGTGACAGCATGGGGGAGCGTGAGATTAAAACAAGCTAGCGTGAGCGCAAGCAGGCAGCAGAGCAGTCGGCGCTCTGGTCTGTGAGGCGGGCACAGCCAAAGGAGCAGGCACTCCGCACAGCTGCTGGGAGAGGACCCCCAATTACTAATAACCAGCTGCAATTTAGGTGCTGCCAGACGATGGAAGAGGGCTTCCCTGGTGGCTTGCATGGTAAAGACTCTGCCTGCAATGCAGGAGACCCAGGTTCAATCCCTGGGTCATGAAGATCCCCTGGAGAAGGACATGGCAACCCACTCCAGTATTCTAGCCTGGAGAATCCCATGGACAGAGGAGCCTGGTGGACTACAGTTCATGGGGTTGCAGAGTCGGACATGACTGAGTGACTAACATGCTTCCAGAGATTTAAGAAGTTAGCTTAGAGATATGTCCACATGATGCAGTGTAATTTTTCAGTGCGGTTACACCACTGTGCTGGAAAGATCAGTCAAGCCAGTTCCCGACAGTGTTTATGTGAAATACGAAGTGAATTGATTCTTTCATCTTTTACCTGGATGATGTGGGGGCATGGCTACAGTCTAAATAATTAAAATTCCACAGCCTCCCTTGTCCGTGCTCCATGGGCACGTTTCTGCTGTGTCTCTGATGACCGTGGTTTAGGCTCCTTCCCGTGCTCAATGGTGAGCTTCCTGAGAGACAACACTCTCTTTGCTTTTTTAATCTTTGTTTCTCAAACATCTAGTATATGACTTGACAGAAAGGAGACACTATTAGTACTACTAGTAAGTAGTATGGTGGTGGTGGTTTAGTCGCCAAGACATATCTGACTCTTTGCCAACCCATGGAATGTAGTCTGTAAGGCTCCTCTGTCCGTGGGATTTCCCAGGCAAGAATACTGGCGTGGGTTGCAAAATACTGTACACATTATTACATAAAAGATAGATAAGAATGCTGGAAATAACCACTATTTAGCTTTCATGCATGTTTTCTAATTGTTCACTATTTTATAGAGACGTGTGTGTGTGTGTGTGTGTGTGTGTGAATTCTCTGCTACATAAACTTAAAAAGCTGATTTTCTTTATAAACAGTTCCATGCCAATTTAGCCTCTAACAATTTCCCCTAGGAAAGTAATGAGTTCTGACTGGGCATTTCTCCAGGGTAAATATTTTTTACTACTATTATTATTAAACAGAGAAAACCAACACGGGGATAAAACTCTTCTGCCAAAGCATTTCATAAAATAAAGTGTGAGAGAGATTCTCTTGGACAGTTTGTTAAAATGCTTCCTCTCAGGTCTGCAGGCCCCATGTCTACGCTGTGCCTGGGTGTGGGGCTGGGGACGGCACGCGTGGTGAAAGCCTCTCTGTTTGGCTGCATGTGAGGACCCACCTCAAGCAGCAGAGTTCATTAAACAGTGAAATTGCTCAGCTGAGTTACTGTATAGGAAAAGAAATGTTTTCAAACACACACATTTGTTTATGCTTCAGTAGGTGATGGACTACCAACCCTTTGACGGTATAGAGGATGCCTCGCCTCTGTACTGCCAATGCTTAATGTCATGCCTGGCACACAGAGGGGGCTCGATTCAAATGTGTAAAGTAGTTGACAGGATAAATGAAAGGTATGAACAATACTTCTATCACACAATAACAACCTGTACATTTGTTTATACATATATTATGGACCATGTTCCAGGGCATTTTACTCCAGTATGAGGATATCTGGTCCCTTGACAATTATCTAGAAAAGTTGATGAACTGTAATTCATGCTGCAAATACATTTTTGCCGTCAAGCATTTTTTTTTTCCCTCAGTAAAAGCTTAGTGGAAAATCACAGTGAAAAAGTAAGTTCTAAAGTAGTTTCTTAGAAAAATTTTTACCTTCAAATTAAATAAAGAAATGTTAACTGTTTGCTAAAAACTGAAAAGGGGTCGTATTCTTATGAAAATGGATCTTAAAAGATTCAGATTGAAATGAAAAGACTATTACTTCTTCCCTTGCAAACTGAGAATATAATGCCAGCTAACATTTACTGAGTACCTGTATGCCAGGGGCTGGTCTAAGTGCTACATACAGTACTGAGTCATTGCATTTTCAGGGCTGGTGCGATTTGTTACCCTCAGGCTACACAGGCTGAAATGTAAACAAAGAGCTTAAATACCTCGCCCAATTCATTCATTAGTTCGAGGCAGACATGGTACTTGACCCAAATCTGGCTCTGAGGTCCTTATTTTTAATCTATTTTCTTGACTGCTGCCATGCAGAGGCTGTATATTATCTTTATATTTCTTTCCTTTTCTTAAAATGAATACTTCCTCTACCACACTTTGCCCCCAAAGATCAAACCAGCTACCTTTAGATTGTGTTTCTTTTATATTTTTCATTCTAATTTATAAGTGTAACCTAATTTTGGTGCCTGTGTATATCTATAAGCCTGTATGTGTATGAAGGGGTTTATGTATATGAGCCAACTCCTAATAGAGAGGGCGGCGATTTTTGTGAATCCAAAATTGAGCTAGCTGAAGCCGAACTTAAAGGTAAGAACTATACTCCTTTTTCTATTTCTTTCTAGGTAATCAGTATATCCTGAGGCTGAAGAGTTAAGCCAATACATCGAGAAGATTTAAAACGCTGCTAAAAAAATCACTATTTTATTTGAACTCTACTCAGGTACAAAGAAAGACAGAAATGTTCCACAAGCTGCTACGTCTTACCAGGTGCATGGCAGAGCTCCGAGGCGGATGTGGCTCAATAAGCAACTGAGATGGCGTTTGTCCAAAGTTCTGTATCTGTGCCTCCATGGCCTGCAGGGGAAGGAGAGTGATTGTCACAATCAGTATGCATCAACGAGAGAGGTCAACACACTCTGACAACGCAAAGTGTATCCCAAGTCAGCCATGAAAAAAGTCCAGAAAATTCACCGGGTGCTCTTCTCCCAGGGTGCAGAACCATCCAAGTGTTAGTATTTTGTAGACAAGCTCTGCTTCTCCTTCCAAACATGCTTCCGTTAAGTCACTATTCTTATTTAGAAGCTGGGGTTAAATGTGGAAATGTTATCCTGTGAGTACATGCAAGCAGCTAGAGACCAGAGAACACTCTGAACACTAAATACAACACAAATACCTTAATAAAGTCCTTTGTAAGAAGAAACGTATGGGGATCTCTAATGAAATAAGCTTCTGGAATCTTAATAGGAAAAAAAAAGAATGAAACATAAAGTCCACTAAGGATACAAGATAAAATTCAAATAAGCATGTCTTCTAATCAATTAGAGAGTAATAAGTAGAAAGAACATTAAGACTTCTGTATAGTCATCAAATACAGCAAAACTTTCACTACAAAAAATACAGTTTAGTGTGCTATGCTATTCTAAGATATATTCTGAAATATTATCTATAAGCTATGAATTCATTCCTCTCAAAAATCTTCTGAAATTTTAGAGAGAACTAACCCAAAGAGGAAATAATTCTTGGGGCATCCTGACCTATGCAATATGCCATTAAAACCTATGCAATATGTCATTAAAACCTATGCAGATGAAAATATTAATGAGACTTTGTCATTTCCAATGAATATTTCTAGATTGCAAACTGTCTGAAGTGTGCAATACACCTTTTTGGTCCCTATGTCAAAGAGAAAATCTTAAAAGAGATTTAAGTATTTCTTCTATACATACATTTTACAGCCAAAAAATGCAATATATTAAACCAGACTAACAGAAATATTTTTCTGAAATATTATAAGCATGTAATTTAAGTCAATAAGGAGAAGCACAATATTTACTATGATTATTACTATTATTTACTATTATTATTACTCTGTTACCATGTTAATTTTTCCCCTAAAATTGTGTGCAGTTTGGTGGCACATAAAAGTGAAATACGAAAGTCATTGCTGAATGCTTGGGAGTCAGGTAAGTTGGTAGATGACTCTTGGCACAGCCCTGCCACTAATCGTATCACTATCTTCAATTCTCATTTATAAAGTCTTTAAATTTAACAATCTGTCCTCCTGGACTGCATTTTAAGAAAATGTTTATCAATAAAAGTGTGAATTTTCAAATTTATTAGCAATATTAAACATGAATGCATCATTATCTGCCATATTTTAGCAAGTGCATAATGGGGCTTTGGCTCTTTATTTGCAGAGGCAACAGGATGAATTACTAAATCTCTTTAAGTACGGTCCAATTTTAATGTATACATTTATTTGCATGGTGTCCACTCACATGAGAACTGTGCTGCTGCTGCTGCTAAGTTGCTTCAGTCGTGTCCGACTCTGTGCGACCCCATGGACTGCAGCCTACCAGGTTCCTCTGTCCATGGGATTTTCCAGGCAAAAGAACTGGAGTGGGGTGCCATTGCCTTCTCCATGAGAACTGTGACTACCAACTAAATTGTGCTAACACAGATACCATCATACTTCATCTCCCCAAAGCAAGATTTATGATTAGAAAGGGGAGAGACTATTTCTGGTTAGGTTCACATTATTAACAATAAATTCTGAGAATTATTTGGGGAAAAAAAAAAAAAAAAGAATTGTATTGTTAAAAGTTGCCCTGGTTAGAAAATGTCCAATACCCAGCTTAATGCATCATGAACTAAATATAATGATATCTACTATTACTTGTGTTTTTACTCCTCCAGATAGAGGACCAGGGAGTGGGGAGGGAGACAGAAGTAAAATCAAACACATTTAAATTCCTAGATCAGTGCCCTGCATTTGAGTAGGTAGCTTTTAAATGTTCAAAAAGGAAGTGGATCAATAAACATGCTTTGCTTGACTTTAACTTTTTTCCTGAAGGGGAACTATTAAAATTATATTAGAAAATGTTATGAAACTGACTTTATTTCTAGAAATCATCTGTACAGTTTGCTCTAGTGGGTCCTGCCACTCATCCTTTTGGATTGAGGCAGAGTACACATGCACATATATATATCTTAAATGCTTCAAATGGCATCAGGGTGAATTTTAAGTTGTACTCAATCTTACCTTTTCAATAAGTCAATCTGTTCCCAACATTCAACATTTATTTCTTTTAAGACAAAACTGAATTTCTCTTTCCTACGGTCTACATCACATGCTTTCATGACCTAAAGGTTCCTAGTTCAATATTTATCTTTTAGCTATCATGTAATCCTGTCCTCCAATAATTTCTTACCCTTTGAGTTTAAATTGATCAGACCTTTCTGATCTTGAAAAAGCATGTTGTCTAAGTCTATTAAAATGTTTGAATGGTATGTGAGCACCTACTGATTTTCTTGACTGGCTCCCCCACATTTAGAAAGTAATCAAAGTCTTCTTTTCACCAAGATGGGAGGTACTACTGCTGATTATCGTTATTGGGCAAGTGGAAATCTGTTATATTATTATTTGTATATCATTCTCTCCACTTTCATATGTTCAAAGATTTTGATATTTTTTAAAAAGTGATGCTGAGGAGAAAATAGTTTTCCATGGGCAGGTTGGGCTATGAACAGAGATACAAATAAAACTAGAGCAGAAAGGGGTGGGGGATTGATTAATTTTTATGGTGTCATTTCTCTGTTACTAGCTCATATTTTTGATTGCCTGTTTCATTTCTTTAAACATATTGAATCTTTTAAAAATAAAAAAGGGAGGGAGGTACTTTCTATGGGCACATGCCCAGGGATATACACAGTCCACACTGCAACTTATGAAGCATAAAGATTGAATAGTTGTTCTGATGGAGAAGAAAACACCTCCCTTCATGCTAACCTTGGGCAGGGTTTTAAATCCTTGCCAGATGTCCTAAATCATAATCAATGTCCTCCATATTCTCACAGCCTATCTTCCCCTTTATCATGGAACTCAACACAGAATTCTTTATGTGTGTCTGTTTGCTCAGCCTGCGACTCTCTGCAGGTTAAGGCTGTGATTTAGTCCTTCGAAAAATGTCTGAATACAGAAGTGGGGAAATGGTAGGGCATTTGGGCAAAACCGAAAGGTAGCCTGAAAAGAGAAAAGCACAGTAGCGAGGAAAACTTCAGAGCTCTTGATTCTTACAACTCAATACCACAGAAATAACTTAACGAACATCTTTTGAATGTTTACTCTACGCCAAGGCATACAAACTCAGACAGCAGACTGTCCCCCAGAAGTTTTCAGCCCACGAGGACATGAGATGAGGACATCAAGGTGCATGTTAGGGAGGATCATGGGTGAGGCAAACCCAGAGGGCCTGGCAGCCCCGAGGAGTGACAATCAGACTCAGGTGGAGGATGGGGGAGGGAGAGAAGGGCTGTAAGGACAGGGACTTCCAGAAAAAGAACAAGAGCTGAGGTTTGAAGGTTAAGTAGAAATTAGCTGGTCAACATCATAAAAAAGAGTTTTTGCTATGTGGATTTTTTTTTTTTTTGCCATATAATGGAATTTTCCTAAAGACATCAAGTAAAAAACATCGAAACAACTACTAAAAGTTAATTATAACTTGGATTCTTTCTATATTATCAGAAATGGGATCTTAAAAAATTCAAAATATTTCTATTTCTCTATATATTGCTCTGCATGGGTCAGAAAGATAATGTTATTCATTAAGACATGTATTTATTTTGCACCTACCATTCTAGAGATCTCTGATACTCACCAAACAAAACAGATACAGATGACTACTCTTGTGGAGGTTACATTCTAGCCAGGATGTCACAGGGGCTTACGTTCAGCCAGATGTCACATACTGGCATCCCATGGGCTAGATTCAGCTCACAGGCACAGTTTCTACTTGAGTCAACATGTACAGGTCAGGAAATTTCATACAGTAAACTGGGGTTTTTTGGCTTCTCTCATAAGAATCAGAAGCTCCTGCGTGGCCCCATCATCATTCCTGTGTGGTAACACTTGGCTGGAGCACAGAGACTCCTTTTTAAGGCCCATCGCTCATGTGACCCGTGCATAAACTGCCACCTCGCCCAGCTTCAATAGTTTATGCCCTGCTTGACCACATCAGCATTTGTGAATCCTTTTAAAATCGAATACCAAAACTTTAGTTTATGTTACAAAAAATCTATTGCATTATGTATATTGTCTATTGCCCTTTTCAGTGAAGAAAGGATAAATTAACATTGCATATGAGAGCACATGAGTTGTGTAATACGTATGACACACACAGGTGTTGTACACTTGAAACACCGCAAAAATCAACTATACTTCAATAATAAAAAAAGAAACAGGTATGTTCTAAAATTAGAGGGTAAAAAGACTGCTTTTAACACCTTGGGGGAAGTTCTAAAACAGGAATTCTGCAGGGAAAGGCAGAGAAGGAAAAGGAAAATGTGAACCGAATTATGCTTAGGAGGACAATGTAAGTACCTCTGATTTCCAGATTTCATACACACACATGACACACAACTCAGTTTTACCTGCTTACATGGAATATAAAGCTCCTACTAGGGAAAGTTCCCATAC
Organism: Bos taurus; assembly: GCF_002263795.3. Taxonomy (NCBI): domain Eukaryota; kingdom Metazoa; phylum Chordata; class Mammalia; order Artiodactyla; family Bovidae; genus Bos; species Bos taurus. The sequence goes on from NC_037339.1 coordinate 25,799,815, forward strand.
ACACTGTTTCCCTTTTGTCCTCCCTACTTTCTGATTGTTCCTCTCCTTAGTATTGTTTGGCTCTCTTTGTAAAATACTCCAGGACCCACCTGTCAAATTACAAAATTACCCCTGCCTTCAAGTAGCTCTCCTGTGTGTGCGTGCTCACTGCTCGGTCGTGTCTGACTCTTTGCAACCCCCACGGACTGTACCCCACCAGGGTCCTCTATTCACTGGACTGTCCCGGCAAGAATACTGGCGTGGGTTGCTATTTCCTCCTCCAGAGGATCTTCCCCACCCAGGGGTCGAGCTCCAGTCTCCCGTGGCTCCTGCAGATTCTCTACTGCTGAGCCACCTGGGAAGCCCCATCCAGCTCTCCCTTTTCCCACTTATTCTCAACGAGTTTTCTCTAGTCTTTCAACTTCCCCACAGGTCAGGGCACTGTGTATGGCGGGTGTCGGTGATGATACCACGTACCAAGGTGCCCAGTTGGGGGGTAAATGAGTGATAGAACTGACCCCGATTGCCAAAGAAAGGGGCCCTTTTTGCAATTCAACCTCCTGAACAGGGTGGCTTTTTACATTTGCATAAAGAGGCCCTACAGTTCAGTTCAGTCACTCAGTCGTGTGCAACTCTTTGTGACCCCATGGACTGCAGCACGCCAGGCCTCCCTGTCTATCACCAACTCCCGGAGTTTACTTAAACTCATGTCCATTGAGTCAGTGATGCCATCCAACCATCTCATCCTCTGTTGTCCCGCTATGTGCTTGCAATAGCTGTGACACAAGCTTTATTCCTCTGACCTGCTATATCTCTTGCTTAACTGTTTTGTTTTCCCTTCTTGCCTTTCCTCCCAAGAAAGTTCTACCTCCTATATGAACAAAGATACAAGTTTGGGATTAGAAAGAAAGAAAAGAAAGTGAAGTCGCTCAGTCGTGTCCAACTCTTTGCAATCCCATGGACTGTAGCCTACCAGGCTCCTCCGTCCATGGAATTTTCCAGGCAAGAGTACTGGAGTGGGGTGCCATTTCCTTCTCCAGGGGATCTTTCTGACCCAGGGAACAAACCCAGGTCTCTTGCATTGCAGGCAGATGATGCTCTACCCTCTGAGCCACCAGGGAAGCCCACGTTTGGGATTAAATCCTCAGAAGAGAGTGAACATGCTGTGGTGCATGTGTGTTGCATGTCTGCCCATTAATACAAAAAACTTCACAACCAAGGTACAAGGAAACGTGGTGACAGTTAAGGCAAAGTTCAGAATGATGTTCAAATTAATGGTAAATTCAAAATAAAAGACAAAAGTTAGGTGAACAAACGTGCTTTCTCCTTCCCTCTGTGTAGTCTGGTTATCTACTTACGCTTTCCCTGGTAGGCATCAGATAAACACTTTGATTATTCTCTTTTCCTTAGTGCAGATGAATTTAGCCCAGATATATTTTTCTCTGATGGAACCTTTACAAGTTCCAGTTTTTTTTGGCAAATGTTAATTTAGCATTGTCTTTCAGATGAAATGCCATCAGGTCTAAGTGCCATGAGAGAGACAGTAGGAAGAAGCTAATAAGGTAGGCTGTCAAATGACCTGTTTTATATCCATTTTCCTTGGTTGGTAAAATCTTTTAAATAGTTTAAAAAAAATCAGCATTTCGTAAAGTACGATAGGCTATGCTATCCATAATGCAAAATACCAGATTATGTTCAAATTACCAATTATCAGCAAATTTCAGAAAATTTAAGAAAAAAAAGTAAAAGCTTGGGAACACAGAAAAAGATTTTCAAAAAATTTAGTGTTGTGCTTATCTCAGTATACAGCTCTTATTTAGAATGATTTTAATGCTTGAGAGTGGATATTCTTTTTTTCCCCTTTGACAGAAAATACAACTTCAACATATAATACAATTAAAAATATATATGTGATTTTTATCACTCGGTTCTACCTACAATTCTACCAATTCTCTATCAAATAGGAAAAACATGGAATTCTGAAAGCCTGAAATGATAAAAAGAAAGATTACTTAATGGCAGAATGTATTTTAACTGATAAGCCTTTGCTTCTGGTTTATTGTTGCAATAAAACAAGATCATATAAAGCATTACTTTTTAATGCTGGAAAAATAGCAAAATAAATCAAGCAAATAATATCTGCACTTTATTATTTCTTGCCTTATAAACATTTAACTATATAAAAAATTAAAATGCTATTTTATATTAAACTGCTTCTAGTTTTTCACAGAAACTACAAAACAGAAGAACCAAGATGTTTCCTTTGTTTTAACAATCAACTGCATTAAGGCTAAGCCTATGCGTGCATGCGTGCTTAGTCACAAGTCTTGCAGGACTCTGCAACCCCCGGACTGTAGGCCGCCTACACTCGCAAAAGTATTAGAATATTTAAGCAAATATTTGATAACTCAAGCAAAAAAGGACCATATTTGTTTTAACTATCAGACTATGTTAGAAAATATCTGAGGGGTTCCAATTTGCTCATTTACTTGCCTCAGTGCTTGCTTTTATTTTTTTGGTATAAAGCTGATATATATATATATATATATATATATATATCAGCAAATTTTTATATACAAATATGTATATATATATATATATTCTTTTGGTATAAAGCTAATACATATATATACACATATACAGATACATACTGGAGATTTCTCTTCCTGCTGATTCCTACACTTCCTCCTTAGAATGATAAATTATAAGGATATTACATAATTGACTTAACAAATTAATGTGAAAAACACCATATCCTCTAGATAAAAAAGCTCTGTCTGGAACATCTAAAAAAATATATTAGGTCAGTGCCACAGGTGGCAAGCACACTCACTTTTTCTCCTGAAAAATAAGTCAAATCAGGTAGAAAAATCCATGTATTTTAATGAGAAGGTAGTGGCTGTTCTACCCTGAATGCCTTAAATAAGTTTGCTCCAGAGTGGTGGCTCACTCAGGGCACAGAGAAGTGAACTGGATCGGCATCCTTGCCCCTGGGCGATGGTCTCCAAGGACCGCACCCCTGGTACTGGGTTGGCCTCTGACTGGTTGGGACGCAAGGTAGAAGGCAAAGCATTTATTGTGCGCCCCCTCATTGTCAGGTCACAGTTTGGCACTGGCTGTGTTGCAGTTCTCTACCTAAGGCCACAGGTTCTGCCGGGTGACCAATTCCCAGGGCTACTTCTCCTGCCAGCTTCTGGCAACAAGCTACCTCCCCTTACACCCTCAAGCCTAGGCCTGGTAACCAGATGTTAACCCCAGGGGGCTTCAACTTCCCTTGATTATCTACTTTAATCTGCCCCACATTTTTGTAAATAGGACTATTTTTAAACTCTTGATTATCCCTTTAAAATTTGTTAAAACTGTGGTTAAGATTTACCACATAAAATTTCACAGTGTAAAATTTACCATCCTAACAATTTTTAAGTGTCCAGTTCAGCAGTGTTAAACACATTCATATTATTGTGCATATTCTCTAGAACTCTCTTTAGCTTGAGAAACTGAAACTCTGTACCCATCAGACAACTGCTCATTTCACCTTCCCCCAGCTCCTGGAAGGGTTTCCCTGATATCAAGGGCTTCCCTGATAGTTCAGTTGGTAAGAATCCACCTGCAATGCAGGAGACCCTGGTTTGATTCCTGGGTCGGGAAGATCCGCTGGAGAAGGCTACCCACTCCAGTATTCTTGGGCTTCCCCTGTGGCTCAGCTGGCAAAGAATCTGCCTGCAATGTGGGAGACCTGGGTTCGATCCCTGGGTTGGGAACAACTCCTGGAGAAGGCAAAGGCTACCCAGTCCAGTATTCTGGCCTGGAGAATTCCATGGACTGTACAGTCCACGGGGTTGCAAAGAGCCAGACAGGACTGAGCGACTTTCACCTCACAGCTCCTGGAAACCACCCTTCTACTTTTTCTCTCTCTGATTTTGACTATTGGAAGCACCTGGAATCAAACAGTAATTTGTCTTGTTGTGACAGGCTTATTTCACTCAGAATAATGTCCTCAAGGTTCATTCCTGTTACAGCGTGCCTCAGAATTTCCTTCCTTTTTAAGGCCAAATAATATCCCATTATATCTAAATGGCATACTTTTTCATCTGTTCACCTGCTCATGGACCCTTGGATTGCTTCTACACTTTGACTGTTGTGAATAATGCTGCTATGAACATGGATATGCAATATATTTCTTTGAAATCTTGCTTTTAATTGTGGATATATAACCAGTAGTGAAACTGCTAGATCATACAGGAAGTCTCTCTTTAATTTTTTGAGGAACCTCTATATTGTTTTCCAGAGAGGCTGCACCATTTTACATTCTCATAGTACTCTCAAGGATTCCAGTTTTGCCAACATTGCTATTTTCTGTTTGTTTGTTTGACTGTATCCAACCTAGTGGGTATGGAGTGGCACCTCACTGTGGTTTTGTTTTGCATTTGCATAACGATTAGTGATGTTTAGACTCTTTCCCTGTTTTTCTTGACCATTTAGATATCATTTTTCGGAGTCTTCATTATCCCTCTGAAAGGGCAATGTGCTGAGACACATACAGCACACTGATGGATACAACTAGGATTAGTGTTCAGGTATAATAAATAAGAAAAATGCTGGCTCGCTTTTGCTTCATTTCCAAGTAGGACTGACCAAAAGGTGATTACACCCAAGTAAGATTTTTATTGAGGATTTAGAATATTTGAGGGATAAACACTGCTATAAGCTTCTTGGGGGAGACCATGGAGTCTTATTCAATCTATGCTTGTTAACCCTCAAAAAAAGAACTAAAACATTCTGTTCTGGATAATTTTCAGATTGACCTGGAAGCAAGAGTTTTAGCAGATGAGTTCTTAAGGATGCCCCCAGGTTTTTGGTTCTTTGCCAACTTTGGGTTTGATCATTCAATAGTACATAGTAGAAGACTCAGTCCAGAAATACTTAATGATATGTGAGAGGTAACAACAGTACAATATCCATGCCAAATTCGCCTTTGATGAATAAATTCACATAAAGCAAACTCTATGCTGGCTGATTCAGGAAATGGAGGAGGAAGGAGGTTGAGGAGAAGGCGGAGGGGGTAAGGGAGAGTAGTATCGGTGGTGACCTGCTTCACCACACAAAATAAATTCACTTGGAGTGTCTGATCATGGAAAGACAATAATGAGAATAATAAAGCTGAAATGGATTTGTTTGGTACATATAAAGATATGAAGACTAAGGTTCACCAGGTGTGGGTATAAACATTACAAAATGAAATCATACCCTTTGACTCAATTAAATTCAAATTAAAAATAGTACTGCATGTATTTGGCAAAACAAAATGCTCTTCTTTGACATAAATGGGAAACAATAATTTAGATATACTATACTGAGATCAAATGGCTATAAATAGACTCATTATCAATATGTTTAAAACATTTAAACATGAGTCCTAAACATCTAACTAAAATGGTTAGGTACTTAGCTTGAGTAATACCCACTTCAAGAAACTGAAGCATGCAGTATGTTTTGAATAATTGTTAATTTATGCTAAGGTAACAACTGTGTAATATAACTGAAATCTATGTTAATTGAAGATAAGGAAGTCTCTTCCAGCTATTCCTATTACAAACAGCAGGCTGCAATTTTCACCCTTCTTCCTTGTGTAAAATATGACTTTAGATGCTTGTAAAAGCATTTGCTGTTAATTTCTGAAAATCAATAATTAGCACTTCTCAGCACCACACAATAAAAATAACACAAAGAGAGAAAAAAAGCATACTTCACATAAATGACATACATCTCACTTTTTACTAAGTGCATTATTTATGCTTTTCTATGCACAATTGATGACTATGGACTAGCTAAGGACTGCAGTAATTAGAAGGAGAAAAGATAAAACTAAATTAAAAGATTTATTCACCAATCAAAATTAAATGTGTATCATTAATTTTCTTGATACTAATTTCTATATAGAAACTGTATTCTTGAATTATCTCAATGCATGCCTTATTGCTACAGATGAGAAGCACAACAGATACATTTGAACCTATACTCTTACCAGATTTAGGGATTCTTGTTGTTCCCAAAATGATTCTTTAAAAGTAAAAAAGACCCAATGTGTATTTCTATTCCAACAATTTAAAATGTATGGCTTTTCTTTCTATGTTAATTTGGCTTTTGAGTTTGTTAAGATTTTCAGCTCTGTAAAATTTCTAGTAATTATAGGGGGGGGGAATGAAAATGGTTTTAAGAAATATTTATCTGCCCTTTTGTTGATCATTTGTTATCATGCCTCAGAATAGTCGCCTAGGAGAAGAACCCTGAACATCCCCCATCTGAAGACAATTAGGCGTCACGGCACCAGTAAACAGACAATATTGTTCTACAACCCACTCAAGCGACCCAGGAGGGGTGGGTGTTAATATCCCTCGTCAGATCAAAGAGAGAAGTCAGAAATGAGGGAAAGTAAAGACTAGGAATAACAGATTCTCAGAAAGAATAGGCAATTATTATAGAGGCCATCAACGTTGTCATGATAAATACCTTCATTTACATGATCAAGATGAAAAGTGGGTTCATTTTTTTTTCCTTATAAATTTTATGAGTTCCTTTTCTAGGAAAGTCAGCATTGCAGCTGTTTTGGTTAAAGACACATTTGTCTTGCTGGTTCTTGACAGCCCTATCATGTCAGTTCTCTGCAGTAGCAAGGAATGTTTCAGCAAGAAAATAAAGTGAAAACTGAAGAGATCTATTCTACTTCCTATGGGCATATTTTCACCATAGCAGATCCAAAGGAATGCTTTGTTATCCCTGTCAGATTGAAGAAAGAAAGAAATGAAGAATATATAGTCTAAGACTAAGAAATACTGGTAACAGAAAATTAGACTAAAATAACCACATTTTTATGACTACTGGTAATATCAAAATGTATAAATAAATGCTGCATGGTCCATATGTTCTAATAATTTGCTAGCAAAACAAGCCTTTTATGGTAGACTTCTGTGTATATCTCTCTCACAGTCAAAGAGAAGTCATTTAAATCATTTTTCAGTTTGGCAGTGTTGACTACAGATACCATGATACAGAGAAATAAATTATTAAAACAGAAGTTCTTCCACAATACTTCATTTAATTATGTTTGGGGGCAGGAGTAATCAATGTCCAGTAGTGCTTCACGGTTTACAAAGTATTTTCACATATCTTTTCACATACAATCCTCAAGTACAGTCCTATGAGTTAGATATCATTTCAATTATCATATTTTAGGTGGTTAAATAAAAGTACATTAAAGTGACTCCCTTATGTCACTCAAATAATGATGCTGGGGCTGTGATATAATCTGTTATCTGATGTCCACCTTTCCATCATCTTTCATTGACTGCTAGGGATCAAACAATCATACTCTGAGGCAGACAGGCTTGACTAATTATACTCCTGATTATAACAGAGATAATTTTAAGAAACAATTTTAGAATATTTTTCACTCATTATAAGAGTAAAGGACAAACGAGAAAAAAAATGGCTGATAAAGATTTCTTACAGTTACCTTAAAATTTTCTCTACAGTTACTGAAGTTTTACTGAGTTAAAAGTTTTAATAAATTTAAAAGCATGAACAAATAGAAAATTTACAGTTTAAATTAAAATGGAAATGCCCATTAAAAAGCCTTTTACTTTTTAAAGAATTATTTTGGGAATAAGAAGAATATCATGTCTAAAAATAAGTAAGGGACCTCCCTGGTCGGCTAGTGATTAAGACTCAGTGCTTCCAATGCAGGTGGCACGGGTTCAGTCCCTGGTCTGGCAACTAGGATCACACATGCTGCAGTGGCACAGCAAAAACAAAACAAAACAAAACAAAACAAATAAGTAAATATTCTGTTATTTTAAAGAATTTTTTTTTCAAAATAAACTTGCTTGAGCCCTCTTCCTGGATGTTCTGAGATACCCTTGGGATGGAGGCAAAGAGGATGGAGAGTGGATGGAGCTAGGAGACAGTGGAGGGCAGGGAAGCCTGGCGTGCCTCAGTCCACGAGGTCGCAAGGAGTTGGACATGACTTAGCAACTGAACAGCAGCACAGTGCTTCCTACACTGTAATGCCTCAGGTCACCAGGGGATTTCCTAACATTCAGATTTACTAGGCTGTGTGGGGGCATTGCTGAGAGCAGAGTATGAGGGTCTATCTATCAAGTTCCCAGGTGATGCTCATTCTGATACTGTTGGTCTATGGACTGTATTTGAGTAGTAAGGAGATAGAAAACCATGGGACCAGATATAAACCAGAACAGCCTGTTTCTCATGTAGGTCATAGGATTAAGTTTCTTGGCCATCATTTGGGGAGTAAAAACATAAAGCAAATTACATAATTTTATTAACATGAAAAAATAAATATGAAAAACACTCATTATCATGCTTGAAAAATACTGCTTAAATAGTCAGATGAGCTCATCTATGGAAAAAAAAAGTGTCTAGAAGACTATGATAAAAGCTCAGGCTTAAGACAATTTAAATAATACCTAATATCCCCCAGATCTAGTGTTTACATGTTATGAAGAGCTTGGTACCAAAACTGTTCTGTCATGTTTCTGCCCAGAGGCTGTCATGATAAAGTTTATTATCAATTACTGCTTTACAAGTATAAAATAAGTTAAGCTGTCATATTTTTCTCAGCCAGAGATCCTAAGCTGTCAAAGAATGTCAATTTTAAATCTGACATAGAGAAGAAAATTATCTGTTATTCTGACCTCTAATTTCTTGACATTTTAATGCTATAATTGCTGTGGTTAGTGCTGCTTCATGATTTCACCTGTCAAGGAAGAATGAATCAATAATCTTAAGACATTTTTCAAATTTTAGCCCTAACTTCAAAGTTCTAGGTAGACTGTAGATGTATATATATGTGTGTGTGTGTGTGTGTGTGTGTGTGTATCTTTTCTATTCTCTTTTACAAAAGGGACATATGTAGATTTTTGTATATTAAATTTCTCCTTTAAATCAGCATTTGTTAAGGCATTAAAAATTATCTTCTTTAGGCTAGTTGGAGCTTAGTGTAAGATAACTGCCACTTTCTTTTGGTTTTATCTTTGTGAAATAGAGTGATTTCATATTTAAAAATACTGAAATGAACTTTGGGGCTTCCCTGGTGGCTCAGACAGTAAAGCATCTGCCTGCAACGTGGGAGACCCAGGTTTGATCCCTGGGTCAGGAAGATCCCCTGGAGAAGGAAATGGCAACCCACTCCAGTACTCTTGCCTGGAAAATTCCATGGATGGAGGAGCCTGGTGGGCTACAGTCCATGGGGTCGCAAAGAGTTGGACACGACTGAGTGACTTCATTTCACTTTTTACTTCACTTCAAGATAAACTTTATCAAATAAAAGGAATGCAATGAACTCAATAAAAGGCTCAACGTTTTGAACACTACTTTCCCCAAAAGCCTTTGTCTGATCATTTAGGTATAGAGCAACTCTCTCAAATCACAGCATCACAGAGCAGACCTCCTGGAACTCGATGTTGATGTTTTGATGGAAGGCAGTGTGCCCTGCAGAGAGCCTCCTCACTGCATAGGGGCAAAAATGACCACCAAATAATGATGATACTATACTCTGTTCCACCTATCCACAGGGTTCTTTCTTGTGACAATAGACGCTAGATGCTTTTATGCTGGCAAACATATGTTTGGTATTATCCCTTCTTTATGGACAAAGCAATGGAAGTGGAAGAACACTAAATGACTTGGCCACATTAGAAAGCTCACAGGATTCAGGCAGGTTCTCATCTTTGTAGTTTCTTAAATATTAATACAGAATTTATTTTGTGGAAATATGTTAGTTGTGAAGTAAAGGAGGTGAGAATGGGGAATGTGGAGGGGGCAATTAACTCCTATTCCTTGCAAGGTCATTTCATCTGTCATATCTGCAATGTCCTAAGTGCTTCCCTAGTGGTCTTAAAGAGATAAGGCTATCTTGATTTGACACAGGGCCTCTGGGTAGGATGGGCTTCCCAGGTGGCTCAGTGAGTAAATAATCTGCCTGCCAATGCTGGAGACATAGGAAACATGGGTTCGATCCCTGAGTCAGGAGGATCCCCTGAAGGAGAGCATGGCAACCCACTCCAATAATCTTGTCTGGAAAATCCCATAGGCAGAGAAGCCTGGTGGGCTACAGTCCATGGGGTCTCAAAGAGTTGGACATGACTTAGCATCTAAACCACAAAACACTGGGTGGGTCAGGGCCAGTGCTCTGCTAGTGTGTGTGTGAGCCCGTGCTGCCCGGCGGAAGTAAGGTAACAGTGTTCCAAGTACATGCTCTCTCACCTAGTATTTTAAGAACTGACAGAAAAGTTTTTCGGTGAGAGAGGTGGGCGAGGGGCTTAGGTAGGGAGGACATACATGGCACTGAGTGACTCTGGGAGCTTCTCTAATGGAACCTCAGTGTTCAGCAACTATGCCCTCAGACTGGGAAAGCTGGAACCCCTTCCCAACCTATTTTTTAATTTTTTAAATTACTCTCTTTCATGTAATGTTTCATGGAGATTTTCTACAGTTTGACAATTCTATACAGTTTTTGTTTTTTTTTTTTACTGTCCAAAGCAAAGGAGTGTTACCTTGTAGTAGCAGGTATTTTTATAGAATTCAAGTAATAAACACTATATCCACATTTAAAAAGTCTCAATCCTAATTCCATTTCCTTTTCCTTTTCTCATTTATCTCTTTGTTCTCATTTAAATATGCTCAGTCACTCAGTTGTGTCTAACTCTTTTCGACCCTATAGACTGGGGCCTGCTAGGCTCCTCTGTCTGTAGGATTTTCCCAGTGAGAATACTGGAGAGGTTTGCCATTTCCTTCTTCAATTTAAGTTGGAAAGATCTGCTATTTTCAGTCAATTTTAATGCTGCTATGTTCTTTCATTATGCACAATATGCTTAAAATATTTTTATTTTGCTCAAGATGATCAACTTGCAACTTAAGGACAGCATATTATAATGGGTGGAATGTACACTAAGATATTCAGGAGCAAAAATGTTTATGATATTTAAAAGTCAATAAACAATCTGGAGTTGGTCTTGCCATAAAAGGATAAGCTACTGTAATTCTCTTCTTTTTCTGATTCTAAAGGTACTGGTTCTGAAAAGAAAATATAGTGGTAAGGCATTTATAGCACTGAGTATATGTTAAGGGTACATTATTAAGAGAATAATTAAGCTCAGAATTAGAATTCCCAGTTGTGAACAAACTAATCAGATTATTTTGTAGACAAAATCCCTTATTTCACCTACAAATGTTCAAGTATCTGGCTCTTTTCTCACTCATCCCTTCTCTGTCCCTATCTCCTTCTTCCAGCTTCAGGCAATAATTCCATTTCCTTGTGCATACAACATGGTAGAACACTACACCTAATAATATGCTTGCAATGTGTTCTCCAAATATTTAGCCCCAAGGGCTCAATGATCAAGGAGCATGAGGCTCTTCCCTTCCCTCTCCTCTTCTCTGCTTGAAGCCATACAAATAGAGTCATTTTGTCTTTATAGAAGTCTGTAAGAAATAACTTTATGGATGCAAATTTTTCTTTTAGAGCTTTATTTCCCAAATCTATGAGTTTTCCACCTCTAAAATTAAAAAATAAAAAAATAAAAAAGCATCCTAGTGACTGGAAATGTAGAAATGATTGCTTGTTTTGCATAGAGCAGATGGCAGATATCTGGTAGAATGGAAGACTGAGATACAGCTTCCTTGAAGCAAGACTCATCTAGCAGCTGTTGCATCTTCACTCTTTACACCTATCTGAAATAATTTTGTGCAACGTACAAGTGATTTAAATAATATATTTTATGAATATTTTCATAAAATATACTTATACACAAACTATAGCATATAATTCCCAACTGTTAGCTATAAAATTTCAGGTTGAGAATGTGCAGGAATAACATACTATAATCTCATCTATTTTACTGATGCATTTTTTGAGTATTTCGTCTAGCAGGCTGTAGTTCTGCTTTTATTAAAAAAAAATAGGTATTGGCAGGTTATTTTAATGTGAACTATTCATATTTAAATATTCAATGCTGCTGCTGCTGCTGCTAAGTTGCATCAGTCATGTCCGACTCTGTGTGATCCCATAGACAGCAGCCCACCAGGCTCCCCCGTCCCTGGAATTCTCCAGGCAAGAACACTGGAGTGGGTTGCCATTTCCTTCTCCAATGCATGAAAATGAAAAGTGAAAGTGAAGTCGCTCAGTCATGTCTGACCCTCAGCAACCCCATGGACTGCAGAGGTTTCTTTAATTTATAACACATAAGGCATTAAGCATTTCAATGAAGACGCTGAAATAAAATAAAAGAGGGATACTAAAGTGCACTGTGTATGTCTGCATTTCAGAAAGGAACTACATGGTAGCCTCATTACTTGTTTTGACATACAACACTCACTTTTCCACATTTGTCAAGAACTTGAAATCTATGTTTTATAAAATTTACATTGGAAGGAGATTTATGCAGGAGATGGAAAGCCAAGTTTGTGTTGAAGGGCGGCAGAAATTTTCAGAATCATATCCAACTTATTACCTACCTCCCTCAGCACAGGGTCAGTGATACTGTCCAGGTTCACAGAGCCTTCATAGGTTAGGTAATGAAAAACATTCAGAGCCCGGACTGCTTCCGGTCCTCTCTGCTTGTATCCAAATACAAGGTCAATCCACTGATGGAGTTGGCAAGAAACAAATTCACTTTCCAGGGCCTGAATCAGTCAGGAAAGAGATAAAGAGACCATGAAAATTTAGTAAATCTCCATTCTTAACTTGAAATATTCTATATAAATAAGTAGAATTCATTCTTTGCCCTCCTGTATTTCACCTCTATGTGTCAGACCTATTCTTAGAAATGACAAAGTATAATCTCTAATAAAACACAGACCTAAAAGAAAATTTTCTTTTTAACTATTAAACATACTCTTGACTTAACTGAATATGTGATATAAATTTTAACATTAAATAGATTTCTTTAAAAAGACACATTCATGTTTAAAAGGAATTTGAATTGCCTGTTTTAGTGCCATGCATAATAATTTCATTTTTAATTTTTAACCATTAGTTTCAAAGTAAACAATTTAATTAGAAACTTTGATATATATTTACTTTCCTGCCCAAAGTCTTCAAATTTACGTCTACATTACTAAAAGGGAATGACCTGATATGAGTTAACTCTGCTATTATACTGTTTAGGAACCGCTGGGTAATTTGGGGTATTTGCTAGCCAGTGGGAAATGAATGCAAATTACTGAGAGTTAGGGACGATAAGAAACTTCCAGAAAGAGTCAGGAAAAAAAAAGAGGCCTTTTCATTTCCTGAGAAGCCATCCAAGCGTCACAGAGGTGCCCTGGTAGGTAGGCATGCAGCCCTGTCGCAGCCGTAGTAGAGCAGTGGCCATCACAGTGCGGCTCACTATGCCTCTCACCTCCCACCCTCGCTCATCATCAGCTTCTTACTGATTTGAAGGGCACACCGATTTCAGCAACATGAGGAAAAAGCTGTAGCACTACCTTCTTAAATTTCAACTATGCAAAGCCACAGAAAACAATTTTTGCAATTACAGCTGTAACTAAATATGTGAATGAAGTCATTCTTTGGCTGCATGCCCCCTGATTTCGAAGGCGTTGAAACCAGCTTGGAATTCAATTAATAAATGGTTTCTTAAATTAGCCCTTTGATAATTATATTTCATTTTTTTAATCTAAAAAATATCTGAATGATACTTTTCAACTTTTCCTGTGATCACGTTTTTAAAAAATAGTTTATTTATTTACTTATTTTGGCTGTGCTGGGTCTTTGTTGCTGTGTGGCCTTTTCTCCAGTGGCAGCGAGGGGGTGCTACCCTCTAGTTATGATGAGTGGACTTCTCACTGTGGTGGCTTCTCCTGTCGCCAAGCACGGGCTCTAGGGCGTGTGGGCTTCAGCAGTTCTGGCTCCCGGGCTCTAGAGCACAGGTTCAGTAGTTGCGGTGCCCGGGCTTAGTTGCTCTGAGGCATTTGGGATCGTCTTGGATCAGGGATCAAACCGGTGTCTCCTGCATTGGCAGGTGGATCCTGGATCACATTTAACTAGTAACCTATTCCCATCAAACTCCCTTTTTATTTATTTCAAAAATTTTGGCATTTTGTTTATACCAGTGATTATGAATGTTTCTCATTCAGAAATATAAACAGATATTTTAAAAGGATAGCTTTCATACTAAAACTAAACTGAATTTCTATTCTCTGTATCTCACTGGACAAAATAGTTCGGACTAGAGAACAAGAAAAGGGACGAAAATACAAAAGATACATTGGTTACAATCCCATAATGATTATGTCTATCACATTGGTTTGGTCAATTTGTATAAATGAGAAGACAGTAATTATTCAGTGCATGTGCAATAAATGAAAGGAAGAAAAAAAAACGAATAAATGGAGGTTCATTATAGAGTAGCTATTGCACAAATCTGTTCACTGGAAGTCAAACAGTAGTGAAATTCTTTAAAGGAAGATCTTACCAACGTAATTACATAATTAGCTCAGCAGTGACCATTTCAAATCAATCTTGTAGAGACTACTAGACATATTTGGAAGAAAGGGTCAATGAAATTTACTGCATTTGAATAAAAAAATTATTGAACTACATGCCTAATGCAACTATGAGGGGTGAAAGCAATGATCACTGTTCCCTAATTTGAGTTTTAAAACATTTATTTAGCATCTCCAACTGCTTCTTTCATTTTCCTCTGCCATGGGCAATGCTATAAAGTGTTTAATGTTTCTCCTTTTGTTTGCATGTGTCTTTATAAAACATTATACACGTAATTTTTTTTTTTACATTTTTTTTACACACAAACATTTTTTTGGTGTGTATTTTTGACTCACAAAAATGGAGTGGGGTTACAGATTTCATTGTTTCTTACTTTCTTCACTTAGCCTTGTTTTTTAGGATCTAGCTGTGTGGCTAGGCATAGCGAATCCACTGTTTTCAGGGGCTGCTCAGAACTTCCCCAGCAGTGAGCACTAGACTGCCTCCAATGTGCTGTGACACAATGCTCTGTGACGAACGCCCACTCCTGCATCCCTGTCTGACTCTTTATGAGAATTTCTTGGGACTCATAAGCTGGAGCAGGACTGATACATCCCTGCACTAGTTATGCATAAACTGAGTCTGAGTCATCAGTGTAGATTGGCTGTTTCTGTCCACTCCCTCAAGCAGTGCATGAAGGTGTGTCTACATGGCCACATCCCCACTGACAACTGGGATTGTCCAGGAGCTTAATATTAGCCTGTGTTACAGATTCAGAACAGTATCTCACTGCTGTTACAATTTGTTTTCCTCTGATTACTGAGGGGTTTGACATGTTTTTTAATATGCTGTCAGCCATTTGGGTTTCCTCTTCAGTACATTTTCTGTTCATGCTTTTTGCCCATTCTTTTCTGAAAGTTCCTGTCTTTACGTTTTTTTTTTTTCCAGAAATTCTTTATATATTTCAGGTAGTAGTTTGTTGGCATCAAATTTTGCAATGCATTCTCCCAAAGGTCACATGTCTATTAACTTTATCCATGTTGTTCTTTGTTGAATAGAAATTCTTAATTTGGAAACAACAAACCTTTTTTCTTTATGTTTATGATCTTGGGATTTTGTTTTAAAGTAACTAAAATAACTTTCTATATTCTGATGTGTCAGCTGTGTTATATTTATGGTTTTACTTTTCATATGCATGCATGCATGCAATAAGTTGCTTCAGTCATGTCCAACTCTGCAACCCTATGGACTGCAGCCTGCCAGGCTCCTCTGTACATGAAATTCTCCAGGCAAGAATATTGGAGTGGGTAGACGTGTTCTCCTTCAGGGGATCTTCTCAACCCAGGGACTGAACCTGTGTCTCTTACATCTACCTGAGTTGGTAGGTGGGTTCTTTACCATTAGGGTAGCCTGGGAAGCCCTACTTTTCACATACTGGCCTTTAATCTATCTAGAGTTCAATTTCACTATATGTGGCATTAGATCAGTTCAGTTCAGTTGCTCAGTGGTGTCCAACTCTTTGCAACCCCGTAGACTGAAGCATGCCAGGCTTCCCTGTCCATCACCAACTCCCGGAGCTTGCTCAAACTCATGTCCATTGAGTCGATGATGTCATCCAACCATCTCATCCTTTGTTGTCCCCTTCTCCTCCTTCCTTCAATCTTTCCCAGCATCAGGGTCTTTTCCAACAAGTCAGCTCTTTGCATCTGGGGGCCAAAGTATTGGAGTTTCAGCCTCAGCATCAGTCCTTCCAATGAATATTCAGGACTGATTTCCTTTAGGATGGACTGGTTGGATCTCCTTGCAGTCCAAGGAACTCTCAAGAGTCTTCTCCAACATCACAGTTCAAAAGCATCAATTCTTTGGCACTCAGCTTTCTTTACAGTTCAACTCTCACATCCATACGTGAAAAAACCATAAAACTGGAAAACTGGAAAAACCATAGCTTTAGACTAGACAGACTTTGTTGGCAAAGTAATGTCTCTGCTTTTTAATATGCTGTAGGGATCCAGTATAATTTTTGTTACTATAGTAAGTCAGTTTTTCCAATACCATCTATTAAACAAACACACTTTTCTTAAGCAATGTGCACTGTCATCTTTAATGCTTGTATATTTGAAACAAAGATATAAAACTTCTGTTGTTTAGTTAATATAATATTCTTCCTAATAGAAAAAGCAATACAACCCTTCTTCCCTTTTGCTTTTTCCCTCTTCTATCTATCATCTACCCACCTATGTTCCCACCCTGACATTTATCTGTCTAGACATGTGTGTGTCCCCAGCTCTTTGAACCTTTTAGTTCTACTGTTATCTTAATTTATCTTTATGTCTTAGATATCTTAATATCTGGTAGATTCATTCTTTTAAGAGCCAGCTAAGCTATTTGTGGACCTTTATTCCTCCCTGTGGGCTTTACTGGTGGCTCAGTGGTAAAGAATACACCTGCCAATGCAGGAGACCTGGGTTCAATCCCTGGTCGGGAAGATCCCCTGAAGAAGGAAATGGTGACCCACTCCAGTATTCTTGCCTGGGAAACCCCATGGACAGAAGGAGCCTGGAGGGCTATTTCCATGGAGTAATAAAAGAGTCAGACATGACTTAGTGACTAAGCAACAACAATTCTTTCTTGTAACTTTCACAATAAGTGTATAGATACATCAAAATAATTTTGATTGGGATTATGATAAATTTATAGGTTAATCTGAGAAAATCGAGACTAGGTTTTCCCATCCATGGTCTCAGAATGTCTCTTTATTTAAACAGATAATTTTCTAAGTACTTTGTTACATACAGAAGTTAGTATTTTCTCTATAAAGTGTGGTGTTCCAAGGACAAAAAAACAGAAACAAAAACAAAAACAAACCAAGGAGGGCCTTGGGATGTAGGAATGGAAAAAACCAGACCCTATCATCCTTCCCTCCCCATGCTGTTAACTATTAATGAATTTCAAGTCCTCCTGAGCAGTATAACCTGTCTCCCTTCCTACCCCATCAGTTCAGTTCAGTTCAGTCGCTCAGTTGTGTCCAACTCTCTGCGACCCCATGAACCGCAGCACGCCAGGCCTCCCTGTCCATCACCCTACGCCATAGGGAGAAGGTATTTGCCTTAGTCTTCCCCCACCCAGTATACGTGCCTCATACAATCAGCACATGATCCTCAAGACCCCTATCCTGCTCCCTTGTACCCTGGCTCTAAAAATGGACTAAGGACACCTGTTCAATGTTGGCTCTCCCTTGAGCTAGCTGGCTGTTCCAACAGCATCTTCCACTTTAATAAACTTTATTCCCTCTCATTCTGTTTCGTGTCTGGAAATTCTTTTCCAACCCGCACATAGACCACAACATAAAGGACATGGGTAACTCTGGTTAAGTTAATTCCCAGGAAGTTTGTAAATTTTGATACAATTATAATATTTTAAAAATTATATTTTAAACTCAGTTATAGATGATGTAGTAAAATGATATTGATGTCTATAAGTTGATCATGTTCCTGGTGACTCTTACTAGTTAATATCTTTATTTTTTCTTATAGAATTGTTTTCAACTTTGAGAACTATATTAAACAGTGGTGACATGGGATATCACTATCTTTTCTCTGATCTTAAAAGGGTCAATGCAAAAAAAAAAAAAGGGTCAATGCACACACACACATTTAACATAGATTTAGAGTTACTGGGTTTTAGATTATTATTACTTAGAATGATATTATTACCCATAAGTTTTCACACTTATATCCATACATGAATCAGCCCTATTAATTTTTTCCTTTCCTTCCCTTTAACTACTTTGGAATCAAGATCCCAGTAGTCTCATAAAATGAGCTGAATGGCTTGTTATGTTTTCTAGAATTGTTAGGGGAAGAACACTGACTGAAACGGCCCTTTAGTAACCATTCGCATGAGTTGTTTTATGACAGGAGATCCTGGTAAGGAATACAGAACTAATAAGCCACCACCAACCAGAAG
Source organism: Bos taurus (assembly GCF_002263795.3). Classification (NCBI taxonomy): domain Eukaryota; kingdom Metazoa; phylum Chordata; class Mammalia; order Artiodactyla; family Bovidae; genus Bos; species Bos taurus. Next base: position 25,818,260 of record NC_037339.1, read on the forward strand.
AGTTTGGGAAAGGTCAAAAGGAGACACCACGAGTCCGTCCACTTTCCAGAATCCCTCTCACTAGCATCCATCTTGGCTGAAAAATGCGTGAGCCACCAGGAAAGACTCTGAATTAGAATGATTGGCCAAAGACCACGCAGAAACTAATCCCATCACCATAAAACCCTAGACTGCGAGCCACGCGGCAGAGCTGTTCTCCTGGGTTCCCTTACCCTACTGCTCTCCACCCAGGTGCCCTTTCCCAAAAAAATCTCTTGCTTTGTCAGCACATGTGTCTCCTCGGACAATTCATTTCCGAGTGTTAGACAAGAGCCCAGTTTCGGGCCCTGAAAGGGGTCCCCCTTTCCTGCAACAGAATAATCTGCCTAAGAAAGGAATTCTTTATCTCTTAAAAATTTGGTAGAATTCACCTATAAAATAATATGGCCTTGGATATTCTGGGGGCTGGAAAGATTTACTATTTAAATTTCTTTAAGGTTTGTAAGGTCTTCTGGTGCCAATTTTGACATGTGATATTTTTCCTTATATTTATCCATTTCATCTCAGTTTTCAAACTTATTATCTCATGGCTCTCTACAAAAATCTTTAATTACATTAAAAAATTCTATGCCTGTACTTACTTACCCTATTCTATACATTAGATAGTTGAGTCAATTAATAAAGAAACAATAACTAATTTCGCCTCAGGTTTTTTTTTTGGGGGGGGGGTTATAAAATTAAATGACAAAGGAATAATCAGGTAACAGATTAAACAGACGGTCTTACAGACTGTCTTGCTAATCACTGCAAGAAAAAGAAAAGAAAATCCAGTCAAAACACTTAAAAGTTAAGTCTGGTTTTAAATCAAATGTGTATCTAAGAACTGAATTTTAGATATCACATAATTAAAGCATAAAGACCTATCTAAAGTTGAAGCCTGACACTGAGATTAACTAAACTTTGAACAGTATTAATCTGTTAGTAAATACATGCTATATCTACTTATTTGTTCTCTTTAGAACTGTGTTTTCATGCATGAACCTATTTTGGACTTTGAAACAAGATTTTATTGCAAACACAATTGAAAAACAGAAAGAAATACTTGATTACTAAGCTATTAGGGTTATAATGGTCTTAATAGCTTGTTTTACTCTCTCCTTGCATATCTAAAAGCAGAAGCAATTGTTTTAAGCCCAGATAAACCAATTCCCAATCCATAATTCTACCCTGGGGATCTGAGAGGAAGGAAATAAAGAGTGAGATTTGAACCAGAGAGGATATCTCTTAGATGAATAATAGTTACCTAATTCTAATTTCCATATTGTCCCGTGGATATTAGATTGCACAGAATTCTTTCTCTGGTAGGTTTAGGACAAAGCAGTTCAGAAACTTATGAAAAAGGAAACGAGGCTAGTGGAATTAACTGTGAGGAGAGAATGTTATTTTCTTCAGAATTCTTCTATTTAAGAATATCGAATTTCTATTTCTTTTTCTAGACTAGAAGAGGAACATTTCCAAGCCCTTTCTTGTATTGCCTCAAAAATCTGCTTCTGATGCTGGAAAATCTAACCAGATAGAGTTGCATATATACTAGTGGACAACGACAAATTCATATTGCTACTTCTTCTGTAGTGTCTATGCTGGCTTCTCTTCATGATTAAATTGAAGTTATAGTAATGACATAGCAAAAGACTTATTTATTTTTTGGCTGCACCATGCAGCTTGCAGGATCTTAGTTCTGAAACCAGGGACTGTAATTATTTTAAATAAACATAACATCTGTTCAATTGCTAAATCGTGTCCAGGTCTTTGAGACTCCATGGACTGCAGCATTCCAGGCTTCCCTGTCCATTGTCTCTCAGTTTGCTCAAATTCACGTCCATTGAGTCGGTGATGCTATTTAACAATCTCATCCTCTGCCACCCCCTTCTCCTTTTGCCTTCAATCTTTCCTAGCATCAGGGTCTTTTCCAATGAGTTGGGTCTTTGCATCAGGTGACCAAAGTATTGGAACTTCGGCATCAGTCCTTCCAATGAATATTCAGGATTGATATCCTTTAGGATTGACTGGTTTGATCTCAATGCTGTCCAAGGGACTCTCAAGTCTTCTCCTACACAATTTGAAAGCATCAATTCTTCAGCGTTCGGCTTTCTTTATGATCCAACTTTCACATCTGTAGATGACTACTGGAAAAACCATAGCTTTGACGATATGGACCTCTGTCGGCAAAGTGATATCTCTGCTTTTTAATATGCTGTCTAGGTATGTCATAGCTCTCCTTCCAATGAGCAACTGTTTTTTAGTTTCATGGCTGCAGTCATCGTCGGCAGTGCTTTTGAAGCCCAAGAAAATAAACTTTGCCACTGTTTCCACTTTTCTTCCTTCCATTTGCCATGAAGCGATGAGTTTGTTTTAAATGTTTATTTTGGAGGGCTTAAATTATTCTCTTACTTGATTGCTTTCTGGGTGTATAATGCACTGCATTATTTTCCATTCCTGCTAGCATGGTCCTAGCCTGAGCTCTCACTGCTCTCCACATGGGCTACTGTCAGCCTCTGACCTCCTCCTCCACTCCAGGTCCTGCACCCTGCTGGCAGAACAGATTTCTGAAACTATCAGCTCTTACTGTCATTCTTGATTTCAAATCTTCCAAGGCTCCTCCTAGCAAAACACATTCAGTGTAAACTTTCCCTGACCCCTAAGACCTTTCAAACCTTGATCCCACCCTCTCCCACTATTTCTTTAGGCTTCTAGATACAAATCCTTGGCTCCAACAGCATAATTTACAGCCCTGGGCACATAGCAGCTGGTATGACCTCTGAACCTCTGTTGATCCTTTCCCCTTAACATGAAAGCATTTCATCCTGCTGCTGCTTTTTCAAGTCCGAGACATCCTCACTCAAGTCCAATGTTCATTTTCTGAGTTCTCCACCTCAGTCTATGAAGTCTTTTATGAATTTTTATGACACTTATCATGAGTACCCTCTTGTTTAATGTAGTAAATAATGTATACAAATTTACTTGTGAAAATCAATTTGCATATAAATTGTAAAGTGCTAGACAAAGGAATGGGGTTATTACTGATTAACACTTAATTGTTTCAAACAGGCCGCACGCACTACATCCTCAATTAGAATCAAAGCATTTGGAATGTAGAGACTGTGTCTAATACTTCTATTCCATTTCCTATAGCTCCTAATCAGCATTAAATAATAAATATTTATCGGGTGATTATTTAAACTATGGGAAAGATGTGTTGGTCACCAAAAGAAGGAAGGAATGTCAGGAAGTGAGGGTGAGTGGGAAAGAAATTCATTCACTCATTCAACAAATACTGATTGATGATCTGCGATGTGCCAGACATTACTGCAGATCTTAGGATTAGAGCCAAAATCCTTGTCAGAGAGAGACTGACTAAGCCCAAGATTATTAGTGAGATGGAGTGTATGTCGAGAGGTGATAAATGTTAAGGGAAAAAGAAAGTCAAGAGATATGTATGGATGGGAAGCGGATTGCTGATTTAGAGCAGGTAGTCATAGAAAGTGTCCTTGAGTTTGTGACAATTAAGGACTACAAGGAGGAAGTGAACTGTAAGGGCATCTGAAGGAAGAAGATCTCAACCAGGGGGACCATTCATTCATTCATCATTTATTCATTCCATATGGAGCACCTCTTATGTAACAGGAAGTGTCCCCAGGGAGACTTCAACAAACAAGGCAAGATCTCTGACCTCCAGCACATCCCACTGAAACGCAAATAATCAAAGTGAGCCAGGTCCCAACCTACAGCCCACCTACTGCATGCCAGGCGCCAGCCTTGAAGGATATACAGATGGATAAGTAAGGCATGTACTTAAAAACGATCACAGTTTGGTAGAAGATAAACATGTTGACTTGGGCTTTTCCTGATGCTCAAATTTCTGTTAAACCTGATAGGCACTAACCCCGCCCCCCCCCCCACCCCGGCCCATTCTCCCCTTCCCCTCATCCTAGAAAGGAGCACCAAAATGCGGTGGCTCTCTCTTCGCTGCTCTAGCCATTATGACTCTGTACACCTGGCTCCCAACCTTTCTTTATCTGACTCTGTGAGACTAGAGAAATCTGAAGGAAAATGGCCACTGCAAGGAAGTTGCAGAGGGAAACTGTTGGCTCTAACTTAAAAATTCTCCAGAGCTGATCAGTTTCTTTCTACCTTCACGGCTACTGTGCTGGCCCAAGTCACCATCCCCGCTCCCAGTACCTCCAACAGATGTGCCTGATGCTACCCTGTGCCTGAAGAATTCATTCCCATAACTGCAGCCTGAGAGATCCTCTCAGAACACAGGTAAAATCTGACATCCACTTCCATATTTGTGATCCCTGTGCCTTGCGCTACTTCTTTTTTTCCACAGTACTGATCACCTGCTAAAACACCAGGTACCTTACTTATTAATTTCTGTTTATGGTCCATCTCTCTTTGATCGAGAGTAAGCTCTATGAGGGCAGAGATCTCTCTCTGTTCATTGGTACTATACCCCAAACACGCAAAATAGCACCTGGAGCTCTCAGAAGTTACCTGCTGACTGAGCGCTGACTGAGCCTGTCTGTTTACTCGTGTGGGTTCCTAGCTAGAGGGTGACCTTCTGAATGGCCACTGGCTCTGCTGCTCACACTTATGGCTCCAGAGCCCAGGGCAGTGTGAAGACTGGGGTAAATGAAGGGATCCCTAAATCAGGCTTTACCCTAGCTTGATTTAGAGTACGATTCATGAGCACATCTTCTCTGTGTTTTCCATCCTTGTTCAGAGCTGGTTCTCAACAAAGGTTACATGACCCGCAAACCCCCAGTTCTCAGAGATAAGGATGCTCTAAAGCTCCGAGGGATAAGGATACCCTATTCGTCCAGAGTGTCCTGGCTAACAGGTGGCAGGGCGGGCACTCACACACAATGTACCTAACACAATGGTGCTGATTTAGTCACTAAATCATGTCCGACTCTTTGGAACCCATGGACTGTAGGTTCCGCCAGATTCCTCTGTTCATGGGGTTTCCCAGGCAAGAATACTGGAGTGGGTTACCATTCCTTTCTCCAGGGGATCTTTCTGACCCAGGGGGGTTGAGCCTGGGTGTTCTGCATTGCAGGCGGATTCTTAACTGACTGAGACACTAGGGAAGCCCTATCTATTTTTCAAGACTGCCAGTAATTCTTATGTTACGCTATTTGCTAAACTTCATCTTTGAGCAAGGTACAATATACCCTAAATGCCGATTTTCACCTATTACAAAAGACACTTTATAAAGGATGTAATACATTCAAAGGAGAACGCCATGGCATTGTGCTCTCTGCCTCAGTGCACCGCGCCTGCTCTGCAGACAACCAGGAACACACTGAGTGGAGGGCTGGGGAGATTAGCAGTGCACATCCATGGAAGCCCTTCTTCTAAAACAAATTTTAAGAAAGGGCAGATTATGATTGATGAACCCAGCATTAGGGTAATGTTATCAGAGATACTTTCTATTTCTGCCCTTTGTGAGGAGGTCAGATTATAATCATGTTAGAACTGAACACAGTGCTTTATTAATGTTTCATGAGTGCGTCGGTTGCAATCAGCCTAGCTTCATGTGGATAAATTAAACCGATTCTTGATGTATGAACTCAGTGCACTGAGAATTTATTGAAATGCCTACTCAAAGTGTCTCTATCACTTTTCCAGGTTTGCTAATGAAACCAAATTTTGAATGTCACAGTTCTTCAGTGAAACACAAAGCTTGTCACCATATTTACAAAATACAAACAACTGCAATCAATTGTAACTAAAAAAAATGGACTAAAAGAAACATATCATTAAAAAATCCAAGTACTGCTTCATTTAAAAAAAAAATAAGAAAAGGAAATGAAGCTGTCAGGATGTAAAGACTTCTACAAACGCATCAAATGCTTTTTTAATTGTTGGCATAGAATAATGAAACTGATCATTTATAATCAATGATATCTCTTTTTACAACATTATTTTTGTCTACTTTGCCTTGAAGTTGTTAACGACAGCTTGATAGAAGAAGGAGGGAATGTTCCTTTGTATGGATGCAGAATACTAATCCACACGAGAGCTGAAGGCCTTTTGTGGTAACGTGAGTGTCATTTCTTTGGGCTATATGACATTTTCATTTTTTACCTTACGCTCATTACAAAGAACTCCTTCAAATCACTGAAGATAATCCCAGTCCAAGTTATAAATATACTAAAGTACGTTTTCTCTAAACCCATTTCATAAGTACTAAATCCTGTATGAGCTTCAGAGCCAGTATAAAGACAGAAACTTTTAATATTACAAAATAATATTAAAAAATGGATGTTGTATTCATAGAATTCATGGAAAACTCATGAAAATTTAAATATTTCTATATTTTATATTACCACCCAGGCTTTGTATATTATAGAAAGATTCATCAGGTAAATATTTCTTCAGCAAAAAAGAAGAGAGGTAGATAGCTGCTTACGTTTTCCAGTTTTAACACAGATGACTATTTCTTCATAATATCAGTATGATCATTTCCCATCAGTATGATGGGAAAATGGACCAGAAGTTGGAGCAAAGGAAACTATGAACAGAATGCTGTTAAGGAAAACTTCAATTTAAAGAAAAGCAGTACAGGAGACCCTGAGACAGGAGAGCAGTTGTTAGACACACCAGCTACACTTGAAAGGTGTCTGGATAGCTCTGATGCATTGAGAATCTTCCTAGAGGCAGCAGCTTGGGTCTGGCCTTTGGCTCAATTCTGATACACCAAGAATGGTGGCTACAGACACAGAATCTTGCTGATGCGTGTGGTAGCTTTCCCTTTCTAGCCTATAGAGTCCCTTCAAGGAAAACCCAGGTAAAGAAGACCCAGAGAATAACCCATTCTCAAGCCGCCTACTGTGTGCTGGCTAGGCACTTCCTATAAAGGACTGACTCAACCTGGCACTGCCTCCTCGTGTCTCACAGAACCAAGATGCAGGCAGTTTGACTTTTCCAAATAAGCAGAATTTTGTGTAAAATCTTTCATTCCATGCAGAATAGGTTTAGTTCACAAGCTTTATGATATTCATTAATGCTTAAAAGATACCAAGAATTGTTTTTAAATAGAGAAAAAATATGGTGCTTTGCTTCTTTCATTTCTTCAAGAAACCAAGTTGGAACTTGTCATGTGCTCAGTTGTATTTGCTTCTTTGTGATACTATGAACTGTAGCCCGGCAGGCTCCTCTGTCCATGGAATTTTCCAGGCAAGAATACTGGAGTGGGTTGCCATTTCCTCCTCCAGGGGATCTTTCCAACCCAGCGACTGAACCCGAGTCTCTTTCATGTCCTGCATTAGCAGGCAGATTCTTTACCACTGAGCCACCTGTGAACTGGAACTTATTACTTATAATAAATATGTTTAATGCCATTTTCAGAAATGCACATGTATTTATTTCTCATATTTTAGTTATAAAACTTATTCTTTTGGAGAGAGAAAGCAAACGTTTGAGAAACAGTTACTTCACCATATTATACACAATCCTTCTAGTTCCTAGTACACTGAACATGAAGGTTGATAATATGTGTTTACAGTGATATTATACAGATTTATTTTGAAGAAGCACTGTATTCTGAAAATAACAAGTGTTGAAGAGGATATGGAGGGACTAGAACAGTCAGTCATACATTGCTAGTAGGAATGCAAGATACACAGTCACTTTGCAAACAGCTAATTTTGTAAAAAGCTAAACATAAATTTACCACATGACTCAGCAATTCTGAATTTTAAGTCTGAATTTTGCAATAAGGAGTTCATGATCTGAGCCACAGTCAGCTCCTGCTCTTGTTTTGGTGACTGTATAGAGCTTCTCCATCTGTGGCTGCAAAGAATATAATCAATCTGATTTCTGTATTGACCATCTGGTGATATCCATGTGTAGAGTCTTCTCTTGTGTTGTTGGAAGAGGGTGTTTCCTATGATCAGTGTGTTCTCTTGGCAAAACTCTATTAGCCTTTGCCCTACTTCATTTTGTACTCCAAGGCCAAATTTGCCTATTATTCCAGTTATCTCTTGACTTCCTACTTTTGCATTCCAGTCCCCTATAATGAAAATGACATCTTTTCTGGGTGTTAGTTCTATAAGGTCTTGTAGGTCTTCATAGAAACTGTTCAACTTCAGCATTAGTGGTTGGGGCATACAACTTAGATTACTGTGATATTTAATGGTTTGTCTTGGAAACAAACAGAGATCATTCTGTCATTTTTGAGATTGCACCCAAGTACTGCATTTCATATTCTTTTGTTGACTATGTGCTACTCCATTTCTTTTAAGGGATTCTTCCCCACAGTAGTAGATATAATGGGCTCCAAAATCACTGCCGATGGTGACTGCAGCCATGAAAGGAAAAGACACTTGCTCCTTGGAAGAAAAGCTATGACCAACTTAGACAGCATATTAAAAGCAGAGACATTACTTTGCCAACAAAGGTCCATCTAATCAAAGCTATGGTTTTTCCAGTAGTCATGTATGGATGTGAGAGCAGGACTATGAAGAAAGCTGAATGCCAAAGAATTGATGCTTTTGCACTGTGGTGTTGGAGAAGACTCTTGAGGGTCCCTTGGACTGCAAGGAGATCCAAGCAGTTAATCCTATAGGAAATCATCCCTGAATATTCATTGGAAGGATTCATGCTGAAGCTGAAACTCCAATACTTTGGCTACCTGATGTGAAGAACTGACTCCCTGGAAAAGACCCTGATGCTGGGAGAGATTGAAGGAAGGAGGAGAAGGGGATGACAGAGGATGAGATGGCTGGATGGCCTCACCGATGTGAGGGACATGAGTTTGAGCAAGTTCCAGAAGTTGGTGATGGACAGGGAGGCCTGCCATGCTGCAGTCCATGGGGTCGCCAATAGTTGGACATGACTGAGTGACTGAACTGAACTGAGCAATTCTATTGCTGGGTATAAACCCCAAAGAAAGGAAAAAAACTTGTCCATATAGAGACGTCCATTGGAATGCTCATAGTAGCATTGTTCCTAACAGCCCCAAAGTGGAAAGAACCCAAAAGTTCATCAGCTGATGAACGGATAAACAAAATGTGGAGTATCGTTATGAAAGAGAGGAACAAAGAATTGATATACACTACAACATGGATAGACCTCAAAAACTACGCTAAGTGAAAGATGTCAAAAACAAAACAACACATATTATATGGGTCTATTTAAGTAAAATACCAGAAGAGGCAAACCAAGGAAATTGAAAAAAGATTAATCGCTGTCTGGGGTTGGGGGTGGGCAAAGGTTCTTTCTGGGGTAAAAGCAATGTTCTAAAATTAGATTTTGGTGATGGTCACAAAACTCTGTAAATATATTAAAAATCATTATACAAGTACATTTTATGATAAATAATGCTTTTTTATTAAAAGCATTTTAATAAAATGCTTTTTATTTTATTAAATAAAAATACCATTTTTATTTAAATATATATAAGGTATATATATACCTTATATACCATATATAAGGTATTCCCACCTTACAGATGAGACATACGAGGACAAAAGATATCTCATAATTTGCTCAGGGCAATGAAGCTAGTAAATGGGAGAGCTTAAATTCCAGAGCCAGGGAACTTTTAAACCCCAAGTCAATCTCTCTCTAATATAACCACCTGGCACTTATTACGCTTACTCCTTGGAAGGAAAGTTATGACCAACCTAGATGGCATATTAAAAAGCAGAGATGTTTGCCAACAAAGGTCCGTCTAGTTAAGGCTATGGTTTTTCCAGTGGTCATGTATGGATGTGAGAGTTGGACTGTGAAGAAGGCTGAGCACCGAAGAATTGATGCTTTTGAACTGTGGTGTTGGAGAAGACTCTTGAGAGTCCCTTGGACTGCAAGGAGATCCAACCAGTCCATTCTAAAGGAGATCAATCCTGGGTGTTCATTGGAAGGACTGATGCTGAGGCTGTAACTCCAATACTTTGGCCACCTCATGCGAAGAGTTGACTCATTGGAAAAGACTCTGATGCTGGTAGGGATTGGGGGCAGGAGAAGGGGACAACAGAGGATGAGATGGTTGGATGGCATCACCGACTTGATGCATGTGAGTCTGGGTGAACTCTGGGAGAAGGGGATGGACAGGGAGGCCTGGCGTGCTGCAGGTCATGGGGTCACAAAGAGTCGGACAAGACTGAGTGACTGAACTGAACTGAACTGGCACTTATTAATTATCAGTGCCCACATGAAAACCTGTGTTCAATCAGTTCAATCAACAGCACGAGCAAGAGAAAAGTTGGTCCAACAATTTTTGCTACTTTGCTTGCCTGAGTGAAAAGATTTGTTTTATTTCACTAGTTTGGACCTGACTAGACAGCACTAAGCCATGCCTGTTGGGCAACCCAAGATGGGCGGGTCATGGTGGAGAGATTTGACAGAATGTGGTCCACTGGAGAAGGGAATGGCAAACCACTTCAGTATTCTTGCCTTGAGAACCCCATGAACAGTGTGAAAAGGCAAAATGATAGGATACTGAAAGAGAAACTCCCCAGGTCAATAGGTGCCCAGATTGCTACTGGAGATCAGTGGAGAAATAACTCCAGAAAGAATGAAGGGATGGAGCCAAAGCAAAAAGAATTCCAGCTGTGGATGTGACTGGTGATAGAAGCAAGGTCCGATGCTGTAAAGAGCAATATTGCATAGGAACCTGGAATGTCAGGTCCATGAATCAAGGCAAATTGGAAGTGGTCAAACAAGAGATGGTAAGAGTGAATGTCGACATTCTAGGAATCAGCCAACTGAAATGGACTGGAATGCGTGAATTTAACTCAGATGACCATTATATCTACCACTGCGGGCAGGAATCCCTCAGAAGAAATGGAGTGGCCATCATGGTCAACAAAAGAGTCCGAAATGCAGTACTTGGATGCAATCTCAAAAACGACAGAATGATCTCTGTTCGTTTCCAAGGCAAACCATTCAATATCACAGTAATCCAAGTCTATGCCCCAACCAGTAATGCTGAAGAAGCTGAAGTTGAATGGTTCTATGAAGACCTACAAGACCTTTTAGAACTAACACTCCAAAAAGATGTCCTTTTCATTATAGGGGACTGGAATGCAAAAGTAGGAAGTCAAGAAAGACCTGGAGTAACAGGCAAATTTGGCCTTGGAATACGGAATGAAGCAGGGCAAAGACTGATAGAGTTTTGCCGAGAAAATGCACTGGTCATAACAAACACCCTCTTCAAACAACACAAGAGAAGACTCTACACATGGACATCACCAGATGGTCAACACCGAAATCAGATTGATTATATTCTTTGCAGCCAAAGATGGAGAAGCTCTATACAGTCAGCAAAAACAAGACCAGGAGCTGACTGTGGCTCAGACCATGAACTCCTTATTGCCAAATTCAGACTTAAACTGAAGAAAGTAGGGAAAACCACTAGACCATTCAGGTATGACCTAAATCAATTCCCTTATGATTATACAGTGGAAGTGAGAAATAGATTTAAGGGCCTAGATCTGATAGATAGAGTGCCTGATGAACTATGGACTGAGGTTTGTGACACTGTACAGGAGATAGGGATCAAGACCATTCCCATAGAAAAGAAATGCAAAAAAGCAAAATGGCTGTCTGGGGAGGCCTTACAAATAGCTGTGAAAAGAAGAGAAGTGAAAAGCAAAGGAGAAAAGGAACGATATAAGCATCTGAATGCAGAGTTCCAAAGAATAGCAAGAAGAGATAAGAAAGCCTTCTTCAGCGATCAATGCAAAGAAATAGAGGAAAACAACAGAATGGGAAAGACTAGGGATCTCTTCAAGAAAATCAGAGATACCAAAGGAACATTTCATGCAAAGATGAGCTCAATAAAGGACAGAAATGGTATGGACCTAACAGAAGCAGAAGATATTAAGAAGAGATGGCAAGAATACACAGAAGAACTGAACAAAAAAGATCTTCATGACCCAGATAATCACAATGGTGTGATCACTGACATAGAGCCAGACATCCTGGAATGTGAAGTCAAGTGGGCCTTAGAAAGCATCACTACAAACAAAGCTAGTGGAGGTGATGGAATTCCAGTTGAGCTATTCCAAATCCTGAAAGATGATGCTGTGAAAGTGCTACACTCAATATGCCAGCAAATTTGGAAAACTCAGCAGTGGCCACAGGACTGGAAAAGGTCAGTTTTCATTCCAATCCCAAAGAAAGGCAATGCCGAAGAATGCTCAAACTACCGCACAATTGCACTCATCTCACATGCCTATAAAGTAATGCTCAAAATTCTCCAAGCCAGGCTTCAGCAATATGTGAACCGTGAACTTCCTGATGTTCAAGCTGGTTTTAGAAAAGGCAGAGGAACCAGAGATCAAATTGCCAACATCCGCTGGATCATGGAAAAAGCAAGAGAGTTCCAGAAAAGCATCTATTTCTGCTTTATTGACTATGCCAAAGCCTTTGACTGTGTGGATCACAATAAACTATGGAAAATTCTTCAAGAGATATGAATACCAGAACACCTGATCTGCCTCTTGAGAAATTTGTATGCAGGTCAGGAAGCAACAGTTAGAACTGGACATGGGACAACAGACTGGTTCCAAATAGGAAAAGGAGTTCGTCAAGGCTGTATACGGTCACCCTGTTTATTTAACTTATATGCAGAGTACATCATGAGAAATGCTGGACTGGAAGAAACACCAGCTGGAATCAAGATTGCCGGGAGAAATATCAATAACCTCAGATATGCAGATGACACCACCCTTATGGCAGAAAGTGAAGAGGAACTAAAAAGCCTCTTGATGAAAGTGAAAGTGGAGAGTGAAAAAGTTGGCTTAAAGCTCAACATTCAGAAAACAAAGATCACAGCATCCGGTCCCACCACTTCATAGGAAATAGATGGGGAAACAGTGGAAACAGTGTCAGACTTTATTTTTCTGGGCTCCAAAATCACTCAGATGGTGATTGCAGCCATGAAATTAAAAGACGCTTACTCCTTGGAAGGAAAGTTATGACCAACCTAGATAGCATATTCAAAAGCAGAGACATTACTTTGCCAGCAAAGGTTCATCTAGTCAAGGCTATGGTTTTTCCAGTGGTCATGTATGGATGTGAGAGTTGGACTGTGAAGAAGGCTGAGTGCAGAAGAATTGATGCTTTTGAACTGTGGTGTTGGAGAAGACTCTTGAGAGTCCCTTGGACTCCAAGGAGATCCAACCAGTCCATTCTGAAGGAGATCAGCCCTGGGATTTCTTTGGAAGGAATGATGCTAAAGCTGAAACTCCAGTACTTTGGCCTCCTCATGTGAAGAGTTGACTCATTGGAAAAGACTCTGATGCTGGGGGGGATTGGGGGCAGGAGGAGAAGGGGACGACAGAGGATGAGATGGCTGGATGGCATCACTGACTCGATGGACGTGAGTCTGAGTGAACCCCGGGAGTTGGTGATAGACAGGGAGGCCTGGCGTGCTGCGATTCATGGGGTCGCAAAGAGTCGGACATGACTGAGCGACTGATCTGATCTGAGACAGCATGCTAAAATCCTTACTACCTCTATGTGATTCACTCAGCAAATATTTGGTGACTAAATACTACTGCAGGCACCAGGGCAGATATGACTGAGAAACTGAGAATCACTCAACTCAGAAATCACTCAGTACATAGTGGGTTCTAGGGTTGAATTTGTAGATGCAGTATCTTTACATTGATATCATAGTCAATATTCAAGTATGTGGGGCTTCCCTGGTGGCTCAGTGGTAAAGAATCCACCTGCAATGCAGGAGATACGATTTTGATCCCTGAATTGGAAAGATCCCTTGGAAAAGGAAATGACAACCCACTCCAGTATTCTTGCCTGGGAAATCCTATGGACAGAGGAGCCTGGTGTCTACAGTCCACAGGGATCACAAAAGAGTCAGACACAACTTAGCAACTAAATGACAACAATAACGAATTCAAGTATGTAAGGGTACTGTGGTAACTATGGACTACCTGTTCTAAAAATAAGCAGATTCTTAGAAACATGCATCACTAAAGAATAAATCCTTCACATTAAAAGATAAATTAAAGAGAGAAATCTCTTGCTTAAGAAGATAGTGTAAAACGACAACATATATCCAAAAGTACCAATTTATAGATTGAGAAGTGAGAGAAATCCTACAAAAAATTTAGGTACTACATGATATCACCTCACTTCCCAGGTGGCTCAATGGTGAAGAAATTGCCTGTCAATGCAGGAGACACAGGTTCCATCCCTGGGTCAGGAAGATCCCCTAGAGAAGGAAATGGCAACCCACTCTACGATTGTTGCCTGGAAAATCCCACGGAGAGAGGAGCCTGGTGGGCTACAGTCCATGGGGTCACAAGCAGTCGGACATGACTGAGCACACATGCGTGTGTACAAGATATTACCCCAGGATGAGACTAAATTACAGATGATCTATTTAGTAACTTTGAAGATAGGTTAAATGAGTCTTTAAACCGAGTCTACTGCCTCAGTACCAACTTTCTAGAGTAAGTATATTGAAAGTAAAATATGTCTTAGAGACAGAAAAGATAGCTCTAAAATTGAAGGCAGCATGTGACTGACTGACTGTGACAAAAAGAGACACAAAATCAGGGGTAGGGTAGAGGAAGGGATCATATATTTTCTGATCCTGTTTATCCAGAAAAGGCAAATCTTTATAGAGACAGAAAGTAGATCAGTGGTTGCCGAGGGCTGGTTGGAAGAATGGGGGAAATTGTGAGGATGCTAAAGGGAATTGGGTTTCTTTACAGGATAATAAAAATGTTCATAACTGACTGTGGTGATGGTTGTGGAACTCTATGAATAGACTAAAACCCATTTTTTTTAACTTTAAATGGTTGACTTGCATGGTATGTGAATTATATCTGTGTGATATATGTGAATTACACAGCTCTTACAAAAGAAGGGACTTGGGGATATATGAGATCCACTGTAATATGTGGGCATTATTTGGATTCTAATTCAAATAAATATACTGTCAAAACAAAATAAAATATATTTATGGGATAGCTGGAAAAAACTGGGAGTGAAACAGGGTTAAAAATATATTTTAGGTCATTGAGTTTATTGATCTAATTCTTCAATTGGCCAAGAACCAGAAAAAGAACACTAGAGAGGTTGTTTGGTAAATCAGTTAATTCCATATACCAAAACCACACTGAGACTAAAATCTCCTTAAATATGGATAAATATGTTAAAATCTATAAAATAACCACATGCAAACATTTTATCAATATCTACACATTCTTTTACACCAGATATCTGTCATACAGATTTAAAAAGCAGTGGCATTTTCTGTCTAAGAGCGTTTACAGTATGAGTGTTCTATTAAAGTCAAGGATATGATACTTTAAGGTATGTTTCACCCACTCCAGTGTTCTTGCCTGGAGAATCCCAAGGGCGGGGGAGCCTGGTGGGCTGATGTCTATGGGGTTGCACAGGGTCGGGAACAACTGAAGTGACTTAGTAGCAGCAAGGTATGTTTCACACCTTACAATTTCTTACAGATAAATATGTTCTAAATGTACACTATTTTGTTTTGAATATTTTATGAGTGAAGAAAGAGAACAGATACAGCCAGTAGACAAAAATAAGGAATGGGTATTAATGTCAAGCATTTTAGAATATGTTGCATTAGTCAACAGATGCTCATCTGATTGTCTTCTCCTAAGGGAGCAAAGATAACTGAATTACCATTCCTTTATTAGTCCTCATGAAAGGAAAATCCACTTTACAATAAAGAACATTGTCAAAAGACAACTGTAAAATCCTTTCTTTTTTCTCAAAAAATTAACCTTGTATTTACAGATGTTAAATGAAAATTTGTTAATAGCTAAAAACATAAAAAAACTACAGAGTATTTTTTACTTCCTTGTGACTGCTCAAGAAAGAACAAAATTGCTCTTACCATCCTGTTGATTCGTACAAAGTCTTCGGGTTTTTTTGCCCAAGGGGGAAGATCAACATCATTTACCACTACTTCATCTTCTCTGACTCCAAGATTATATCCATTACTGTTGACAAACATCTCCGGAAGGTAATAGAATTCTGGAATTAGTTCCTGCCAGGAATAAAAAATGCAGCATATTAAACCACTTTAAAAATCAGTTGAACAGAAGTATTAATTTATAAAAACTATATAACAGAATTAATTTCTTCACTTAAATCCAGTATTTTATTACTTGATTCTATTCTTCATTTAATTTTCTTCATATAAGAGCCTAAGAAGATATTTTTCTTCAACAATACGCTTGACAAATTATAAGATTTTCAATCTTGTCTTGCCACGGATTACTTAAGAGAAATGGGTTACAGAATCAACAATAGTTCCCAACACTATTAGTAAACAAGTATACAATGCCATATACACAAGTCTACGCTGTTCAACAGACTTTTCTGAATACTATTAAAATACCAAAATTTAAAAAAAGTTTAAAATATTGCTAATATTGTTTAAAAATCATGCAGCATCTTCTACTTTTCTTTTTGACTCCCCTGGCAATTACAATACATGAATTTCATGAAGAGACTCAGAGTTTCACTTTATAATTTGGCAAAATAAATTATTTTTATACCTACCACTAAAGAAAACTAAGAGATAATGCAACATACTAAGTTTTAAATATTCTGCATGTGCCACTTGAATAGTAAACTCTTAAACTGAACGCAAAGACAACTTGTGTTACTTAGTGTATGCACGTAGGACATTAACAATTGGGTTCAAGGCAAATTTGTGTTTGATGCACAATGTCTAGTATGTGGTTTGCACAAATTTAGAATAAATATGCCACAGAAACTGATTTCACAACCTTAAAAATTTCTGTTGTCCTTTCTTTTAAAAAACTGCAGGAAATGAAGATGAAAAACTACAGTTTTTACGTATACCATCAAAAACACGAAAATACTAATCTTCACAAATATCAAGATGAGGGTTAAATTAACTTTATACTGTGAAAATTATAAGAACATTTATTTGAGTAACATGTTCAACATGGATGGCATAGTAACCAAAATTTGCATCTCACTATGGGTACACAGGGATGCATAAAAACATTAAAAAAATCCCAAACTGCCCCAAGCCACAGAAAGGAAAATAAAAACTCCACAAAACAAAGCAAGCAAGCAAACAAACAAACAAAACAGAACAGACTCTGAGGTCTTCAAATAAATTGGATTCTTCAGCCCAAGAAATGCACATACACAAGCATTCTCTCTATGGGTTCTCATACTAAAACCAACATTTATCTGCTATAGCATAAGAGAGTTTCCATGTGAGCAAATCCTCTGTGAGAAATTGACCCTTATCCATTCTTATGATGATAAATGTGAACCATAAGAAATATATAATAATGTTTACTTCTCCAGCATTATCAGAGTTTGAACAGATTCACATAAATGAATTTTCTGTATAAGCAGAGCTTAGGTTTTTAAGAATCCATTTCTTCCATTTAAACAGAAATTTCCAAAATCCATTACATAATCCCCAATATTTATTTATTCACGTAGTAAAGTCTGAATACCAGACATTTTGATGGGTACTGAGAAAACAAATAATGAACAGACATGGCCTTACCTTTGAGTGATTCATATTCTGGCCTATGGGGCAGATGTATGAACTGGTGGTTACAATACACAATAATAATGAAAGAAGTGCAAACAAGGCACGAGGGAGCAGGAAGGATAGAGCAGGCAACTCTGGCAAGTCAGAAAAGATTACACTGGAGATGGGACATTGAGTTTGATAAAGATGGGGAAGGGGCAGGGGGACCAGCAGGGAGTATTGCCAAGGAGTGGCAGGAACTGAGTATGCGTAGAGTGTAGGATATTAGGGGACAGATCAAGATAGAGGGATGAGGCATACGGAGTCAGATGAATAAGGAAGTTTTATGTCCACCTAAGCTGTTTGGATTTTGTACTGCAATAATTTTAAAGAAGAGCTATTGCCATGGTTACATCTGTTTTAAGGCAAGACACTAAGAGTCAAAGTAAAGAATAAAGGTGGAGAGGAGGGAGCTCAGGCACATAAAAAGGTATATAAAAAGGGTGGCTCAGACAGTAAAGAATCTGCCTGCAGTGCAGGAGACTGGGGTTCAATCCCTGGGTCTGGAAGATCCCCTGGAGAAGGGAATGGCTACTCATTCCATTATTCTTGCCTGGAGAATTCCATGGACAGAGGAGCCTGGTGGCTACAATCCATGGGGTCACAAAGAGTTGGACACGACTGAGCGGCTAACGCTTTCACTGTTTGAGAAAACATGGGAAATTAGTTCAAGATGTAGAACATTGCTATTTGAATGTTACCCGTTTTATATATGATACAGAGTAGAAGGAGCCTCCCAAATGGTCCCAAATGGGGAGAGGAACGAAAGCTCGCACAGTTGCTTCATGTAGAGGGTGATTTATATGTAAGAGGCTCACATAAGTCAGGGATTTCCCTTCTGTCTTTTGTTGGATGTTTGTGTTCATGTTCTGTGTCCAGAACTATACTACATAAGCTTTCTTAAGGACCAAGAGGGATATGCTGTACATCCACATGGATACGGCAACACAATTTATTTTTTTATTTAGACCGCCCAAAGAGTTTCAGTTTATCTTCAACTGTCTCGGTGCTCTCATGTTTTCCGTACATATTATTTCCCATTGTTTCCTGTGGAATAGGGTTATATAATATATATGGTTATCATTAACCTGCATGCCTCTGTAATACTATTTAATATTTCACTGAATGTTATTCAGTTATATTTGCAAAGGCATAAGAAGCCTAGGATTTTATATTAATAACAATTTGGGCAAAGCAGATTTTGAGCCTAATGTTGTGAGGTTTATATTTTGTTGAATCCCCCACAGCTTGTGGTGCTATACTCTGTACACAGCAGGTGCTCATTAAATATTAAACTGTTGAAGATGCTAGACAAAGTTATTTTAATATCACTAGAAATCCTCTGGGGAATATGCAAATGGTTGGAAGAATGCTTCAAGATAGGAAAAGAGCTAGTGGAGTACTCGATTAAACCAAAGAAAAAAGGATGCACGAAGAAATAAAATTTGCATCTCCTGATAGGATACTTTTGAAGCTTAAAAAATGTTATCTTGTTTATTTTAGTTATGCTGAAAGGTTCAGAAGTGGAAAAGAGTCCAATTTAAATTTTTGAAAAGTTGGTTTTAACAATGCTAGAAAAGTTGTAGCAAATCTGAAAACGTGGAAGACCAGGTCCTTTTCATTCTAATGAAATGAAATTAACTTTAATTTAAGTTAAATGAAATTTAACTCCAGAAAAAATGGGCTGGAAGCTGGCTGTCACCAAAGAGAACAAAGTGAGGCTGAGGAACCTCCGCCCTGATGGTTATTTAGGGAGGGTTCAACAGGAACACTTGGGAAGGCTTGAATTGTGGCCAATCATGAAAAAGTAGGACCATCAGGGCCTTCGGGATGATCCTTAAGTGAGACATTTTCTCCACTCTGGTCCTCATCTGGCCGACCAGACCATGGTCATAAATTAGGGTGTTAACTAAGATGTTGGTATAAGCTCTTGGTGGCTTGACATTTGACAGGATGAAGAAACTCTCCCTGAATCACTCTGTCAGTTACTTTTGGTTTTTTAGGATACAGATTAAAAAAAAAAAAAACCACACAGACACATTTTAAAGCAATATGAAAAATTCCTGAGGCACGGCATATTTGTAAAACCTTGAAGCTCCAAAAGACCAAAGTTGCAGAGCTGGGGAATTTTTTTTTTTTTTTCCTTTTTCCCGGAGGGAAAGAAAGAGAGAGTAAACCACAAAAAGTCTAGGGAGAAGTTGCCAAGGTAGCTGAGTGGGTGCAAGTTTTTATGCCTTGATTTTATTGTTTTAAAATCTTGTTTCAAATGGCATTTTGATTTTAAATTTAATACATAAATACAAGGCATCTGTACATAATTTATGCTCACATTTATATTGCTTAAGACATTTATTTTTTAAAATTTCATGAATAAGAGAGTTTCATCGCTGAGATTTAAATGTTAGGTCCAAGAAGATAATAATCACTATGTCTGGGCTCCAAGACAAGCAAAGAGCTGAAATGTCACATCTGGTCATTCAATCTTGAAACAGCAGGAATTATCATTTGTATCTTACTGTGTCATGCACTATTCTAAGAACTTCACATCTTTCTCTTAATCTTCACAAAATCTTCCTAGGACAGGTATCCTCATTCTTCCCACCTTGTAGAAATGAACATTAAGGTTAAGTGATTTGCTAATAACTATACTGCAAATAGGTGATAAAGACAGAAGCCAAGCCCAAACACTTTAGATCCAGGTCCCTGTGCTCACATTCTGGTTTTCCTTTTAAAGCAGTAACAACTCTGTATGACTTCATTCTGTTTTAATTTTCTGTGTAGCAAGTCTCCTTTTCTTTCTTTTTTTTTAAATTTACTTATGCTCCCGAGTCCTACTGTGATGGAAATTCCAGACACGGATCTTGTCTCTCTTGTTCACCTGTTCACCACTGACTTGTAAGAATGGTGCCTGACATATAAAAATGGTACTCAATACATATATGTGGAATGAAAAATAAATAGATCATTGCGATATGTTCATTAAATCCTGAATTTTTGCCATGAAATAGTGGTAAAAAGTTTTGAAAGCTGTGGTTTTCAAACTATGTTAGTTAAAGCAGTTACCTCAGGGCTACCAGTCAGTTGTAGTGAAAGGGAAGGCTGGCAGGCTGGCAGTTTGGGGACTGTCCCTTCCAGTGGGGAAGTGCAACTTTCTGTGCATTGGGATCAAATCATTCTGAGTTGAGATCCAGACTTCTTGCCAGTCTGGGCAAATTTCTTAAGCTTTAAGAAAAAAACAGTTCTTGATATACAAAATTGTGATGTATGTGTCACATACATCACAATTGTGTATGTGACAGCAACTAAATCACAGTTTGGATGTGAGGATTAAAGGGGGGCAACATGTGTGCAACAACACATTCCACAGCTTTATGCAAAGCACATTTTTGAAGCTATTCACTCAGTTGATAGAGTTTATCCAGTATCAAAATACATCCTGTAATCAGGTTTTTGTTTTTTTTTTAAAGTTCTGTCACTTTGGGTATTTATGTTTGAATGGATATCTATGTAGACATTTCAGATGATTTAAACATTTTTATCAAATATTTAGACTAACTTATATGTAACCTAAGCTAAGCAGATGTATAAGTTACTTGCACTTCAGATTTTGGTTTTGTCCAAATGCACAATCAGATTCAACAGAATGGTATAAAGCAAACTGAAACTTACAAATTTCTAAGAATTAGTAATTTACAAAGTGTTTTCAACCATCCCTGTAACAGTCTGCTATCTGGCACGTCCATTTGCCGATTCCTCCCACAAAGAGGTGGACTCTATTCTCCCCACCTCTGAATACGGGCTGGCTACTTTCAACACAGAGAATGGGACAGAATGACACCCCAGGGCTTCCACAGATGCCTAAGGCTTGGCAGCTGCCTCGTTTGTTTCCTGAGAAGCCAACCATCACATAAAACTGTGTGGCTGCCATATGACTGGAAAGATTGTATGGACAGACAGACAGTCCTGGACAGTCCCTGACCACTTCGTCAGCTCAGATGAGGCACAAAACATGAGAATAAAGCCATCTTGGCCCGGCCAAGCCTCTCCAGCTCCCACTGAAGCACAGACCTGACTGGTTTCTACTGAGCCTTAACTCCAATTTCATGATGGTCAGTAAATAATAGTTGACGTTGTTTTAAGATGGGTTTGGGGTGATTTGTTACACAGTGATAGGTAACTGAAACAGAAATTGATGCCTGGGAGTGGAGTCCTGAAGTAATAAAAACATGTGGCATTGGCCTTGAGACAGGCAGGAGGCAGAAGCTGGAAGGATGGAGGTAAGGAGGTGAGGAGACTGTTGGAGGCAGGTCAGTCAGGAAGTTGCTATTGGAAGCAGGAGAAAATCAATGCATGGTTTGCAGTATGGGAAAAACTAACCTGATGCATGCCTGCAATCATTTCAAAGACAGAAAAAGACCTAATGAACTCGTGCTTCTGGTTAAGGATGTTTCTAAGCAGAATGTCAAAAGTGACCACTGGTTTCTTGTAATAGTATTTGTCGTTATTGTTGTTTAGTTGCTCAGTTGTGTTCGACTCTTTTTTGACCTGATGGACTCAAGCCTGCAAGGCTCCTCTGTCCATAGGATTTCTCAGACAAGAATACTTGAGTGGGTTGCCATTTCCTACTCCAGGGATCTTCCCAACCCAGGGACTGAACTTGTATCTCCTGTATTGTAGGCGAATTCTTTATTGCTGAGCCACCAGGGAAGCTCCTTTACTAGTACATGGATAAAGTATTATGAGCTATGGAATAACCTGCTCAGATTTAAAGTAGTACTTAGAGAAACACAGGGGCCTAGGACAATCTTGTCAGATTCTCAAAATTAAAAAAAAAAAGTTCAGACAAGGATATTCTAAGGTGCTGTAAGTAAAATATAACCATAGGTAAAAGGGCACCTGTAAAACCCTTTGTAACTATTCAGGAAAATTTAAGATAGCCGTTTGCAGGCCCACTTGGCCACAAAAAGGGATTCCAAGAATCTTATGAGCAGGCTCCTTCTTGAAAGAACTGGTGAGCAACAGTTTTTTTTTCTGATAGTGAACTATAATTTGATACACAGAAAAAATCCACGAGTTTTTAAAGTTGCTGCACCAACTTGGGCAAAAGAGGGTTTGGCCCCAACTTTCTGTGACCAGGAGTTGTACCTTCCATAGTAGCCCCTTTCTGAACAGAGTGTCTGTTGAGGTTTACCTGTTCCTGTCTCACCTCTGGGGGCTGAAAGTACATGGGACAGATAACTCGTCTTTTTATCTTCCAGATCCCCAAATTAGGAATTTCTGCACCTCATCTGTATCTGGACCTGATAGACATCATCAGCTACTAGATTTTGAGCCTGACCCAATAACGGGATGAGACTGTGGGGGATAAGCTGAGTATATTTTGTTTGTAGGAGGAATGTGAATTGTGACTGGAAAGAGGACTTAAGAACATTTTTTTCAAAGTTGACCACAACAATCCCATCAACCTCCATGTACTTCTGAGATGTGACTTTGCTGCTCATTTCATGGGGAAGTGGAGTCCATTTATCCTGTCCCTTGACTTGGGCTGGCCCTGTGACTTGCCTTGACCAAAAACAATACTATGGAGGTAACAGTACGTGACTTCCAAGCCTAGGCAATAAGTGGATTTGCAGCTTCTGTTTTTTATTTTCTTGGTAGGGAGACACCATGAAACAAAAATTGTGATGGTCTTCCCAGACAGACTATACAAAGAGAGGGAGGACCAGACAGTCCCCATCAGTTCCAGCCATACTTGCTAAGGCACCAGGCATGTGAAGGAAGTCATCTGGAACTTTTCAGACCCAGAGGAGCCAACCAATTTGACCCCACATGGATCAAGGACAAGCTGTACCTGAGGAACCTTATTCTGATTGCAGAACTCTGAGAAAATAAATGGTTGCATTAAAAAAAAATTTTTTTTTAAGCCACTAGTTTTGAGGGGTGGTTTGTACACAGTAATTAATGATTAGAGTATGACTTGATCAGTCAATTACTCCAAACTAGTCAATGTGGCTGGGCTTCCTAGGTGGCGCTAGTGGTAAAGAATCCACCTGCCAATGCAGGAGACATCAGAGACGCTGGTTTGATCTCTGGGTCAGGAAGATCCCCTGGAGGAGGGCATGACAACCCATTCTAGTTCCTCGCCTGGAGAATCCCATGGACAGAGGAGCCTGGCGAACTACAGTCCATAGGGTCGCAGAGTCGGACACGACTGAAGAGACTTAGCACCAGCTGGTATGGCTGGATATGATTGTGAGATCATGCAGAAAAACCAAAGCAGCAGACCATCCAACGGATTAAGCACTGGGAATAACCGAATGGCCCTCAGTGCTGGTTCTGGCTCCCTCTTTACCTGCAGTGTGAACTTAGGTGAGTCACTTAATATCTGTGAACCTACTTTATGGAATAGGGACAATGATCTCTATCTTATGCTACTGTTTTGAGGACTGTATCAAATAACCAAGAAAAGAGCCTGTTTGAAAACTATTGAGAATTACTCGAGAAGAATGAACTCCCCTATTACAACTGGTAAGTGCACTCCTACAGAGTCACGTAAGGCACCAGCTTGCCTACTTAAAACAACAGCTCTTCTGTTTACTCTCTTACCATTGACAGATTTCTGTTAATCAGCTTCTCTTTAAGGAAAGAGGCCAAGTAGTTTAAAATTTCCTAAATGAAAAATAGTGCAGAAAGACACCAAATATTATTAAAGAAATGGCAAGATGAATATTAAAACAGGCATTTTGTGTCTGTAAATGTGATTTCTAGTATGTTTTAACAGCTATACTAAAACCCCATGGTACAGTTAATAGTATTATACGTGTCCCTCAATAATAAGAAAATATCCTCAAACAGAATTTCTAATTTACAAGCTTATGACAAGTTCAAGCTGCTGAGAAATTGGACTTGAAAGTATGTCTTAGAATGATAGAAGACCACTATTAACACTATCATAATTGTATACCTATTGCATCAAATCTGACATTCCAGTTTAATATATTTTTCTGAGAGAGCATACCATTTTATGGCTTCCTAGTGAAATCAAATCCAACCCAGACGTTTTCACTTTTCTAATATAATTCACTGCAAGGTTTTAAAGCCGCCATCTCTTTTCTTCCTTTTTTCCAAAGATTGATGCCCTGGCATTCGTTAATTCCACAAGAGCTCATAATGGGTCAATGAGTCAGTGGTGAGCACCTCCATTAACTGTATTAATTTACACTATGTCACCTTAATGACATTTTGTCACAGCTCCCTTTTCTGACATCTGCATAGCTATTCAAAAAGTAATATAACAACTTTTGAAGGCATTAAGGAAAAATTAGTATAAGAACTTCAGTAAGTTGAATGTCACTGTTACCAAGACTATGCTAGAGCAGAGAAATTAAAAAAAAAAAAAAGGTAAAAATGAACTGGTCTGACTTAACTCGTAAGATCTCTCTTTAGAGAGGTCACTTCACCGTGGCTCCTTCTCTGCCCAGCTTGCACTCATTACCGCAGGACAAGACCGACGCTAACAAAGAGAGAATAAAACCATTCCCTTTGTCCTAGTTCTCTTTTATACAAGACCTTAAATCTACATTAGGAGATACTGCAGAGGCATTTTTCTTTAGAAATATAAAAACACTGGTCCCGAGACTGACATGTAACTAGGCGAGATACCTGGTGATCAGAAGAATCAATAAAATTCTTAGGATAGAAGGTAAAGCCTAAAACTCTACCTACATACATAAATTAGGATGACTGACTCACGTGTGGGCTTGTGAGGGTGAACGTTTGAATGAAGTTGAAAAACCAAGTTTCTGTTTCCTGATGATGTCAAGAGTCAAGAAAATGGTGTCACGAAAACAAGCATTTTCACTTGAAAGTTTGATATAATATGGACACAGGTCTGAATTAAGATAATTAATAATCTTATGTATGATAGAAAGCCTTAAAATATAGATAAGAATATTTAATTCACATTTAAAATAGCTATTGAATGCTTTTTAAAGTTACTGTGTTAATTCTAAAAGCCTACTGACTCCCCATTTTATGTTAATTCTCAAAGCATTATTAAATAAGAAATGGATTCTCTTCTTGATATCATTCTTTGTAAATCAGTTTAAATGATGGTTTATGGATCTTTCAGAGTTGAATTCCTTAGTGAAATCATAAGTTTGATAGGAGGAAAATATGGGCCTTCAGAGTTTCATATAGTAAGAATGAATATTAAATTATCTTATTTCTAAATGTGAATACATTGTACATATAAACTAATATTCATTTATGCAAACTCTGACAGCAACAAATAAGACACATAAAGATGCTGCAGTTTACTTGGATCCATTCTTTTTGTTTTCTGCTTTGAAAGAAACTAAATAAAAGTTGTACTCATTCAATTTCTTATAGTTCAGTAACACTGTAACTGCCTTTTAAAAATGTTTGCAATAAAGCATAAACATGTAAATGACAATTTTTACTTTAATTCACTACCTTTTGTTGGATTAAAACACTAAATGGAATGATACTATAACATTTGTATATTCAGCAGCATGAGTGGCAGTGATGAGAAAAGTCTGAAGAAAAAGGGATTAAAATAAAAAACATATATCTATGTAATAACCGGATCATATAATCTTATCAGAAAAAAATGAGGAAAAAATTGAAGAACAAATGTATTTTAATGTTTTGAATGAGACTATTTTTTTAAAAATGAAAGTCCATACAAAGGAGTAATACATCTTTATATATACCAATAGGTAAGCCAGTAGAAACAGTAAAATGACTCTGCTCTCCGGCTGGCCCAGGATATTATGTGTGTGTTGGTTTAATCTAATGTGTATTGTTGCGTAGTATCCCCAGGCACAGTCAAGTAAAAGCTAAGGCTGTACAGAAAAGCCTACATTTTAAATGGGTCTTGTCATTAATGCTTTATTAATTGCCCCAGGCTACGTAAACCCAAAGCTGGGCAAGCTATAACAATATGACACATTAAGGTCAAATCCAATTCCTGCTGTGTTTTCTGGAATGGGCCAAATATTGAGTTAACAGCAGGAAAGGCAATTTATAGGCTTTTCTTTCCATCTACCGATTATTCGATCTAAATTAGATGGGAATTTTTTAAAATAACAAAAACATCTTAACTGAGTAATATAAAAGAATCTTGAGTCATTTTCTGTGACACTCAAAATTATTTTCAAGTTCCTCTTAGGTGTACCACATAATTTTAAAATATGATGGAACAAAGCTGCAGAATAAAGTATCTTATACACCCACTTAAACAAATAAAAATTTCAACACAGTTTGAAATTAATATCAACAAATAAAAGAGCTTACCTTTACATCAGAAGTATCTCTCTGACTAGTTCTCCAAGACCTCGCGACGGACGAGAATGTTCGATTAGGATGGTCAAATTTTCCATCATTTGCATTCAGGAAGAAGGTTGTGAAGGGTTCCTAAACGAAAAAAAAAAAATAGAAAAGGAAACCAATAATTTGACCCTTCTGAACACAACTGTTCTTTTTCTTTGTAAAACATGACTTTTTTGGAAACCTTTTGAGGTGGAAACCATTTTGAAACCCTTTTGATCCTGTCTTTTGAGGCAGGATCCTGTCAGGAGGGGCTGGTCTGAGTCACTCTGGGTCGCTCAATCACCTGTCACTCTGCAACCTTGGCAGCTTATGTTGCTTCTTGGCCTTCAGTCTTCTGATTTATAAAATGATGGAGTTCTAGTGCTCTGTGATTTTATGATGAATGACTTTGCATTGCTGTCAACATATAACTCAGATCTACTTTCTCATAACTAAGGCCACACATAGTAACACTGCAATAAGAAAATCTCTCTGACACTATGGTGTGAAAATTGCATAGGGCATGTCCATCTTAAGACTACCTGAAAGTCTCCTAAACTTACTATATTATGACTTGATGTTTCTAAAATGCAAATCTCCTTGACTGAAATCCTGCCATAGCTTTTCAGAACTCTTAGGAAAAAGCAGAAACTATTTGATTTGTCTTAAGAGAGCCTGAGTGATATGGAACCTGCTTAACTCTTTATCTCTTGCCATTCCCTTATTCACATCCTAGGTCTTGCCATGCTGGTGTCATTTCTTGTCCTCTGTATGGGATATTCCCTCTTCCTGCTACAAACTTTACCCTCTACCTCATCAGCCTGACTTGGTTAAGCTCTTCTTATCCTTTAAGTCTCAGCCCAAGATGTTGTTTCCTTCTGAAAGACCTCCCTTGATTTGCCAAGCTCTCCTATGTTCAAATGGCAACATATATTTCCTCTAACATCCCTGAAGAATTTGTGACTGTTTTTTGAAATTGATTTTTAAACATTTTTTACTGGGGTATAGTTGCTTTATAATGTTGTGTTAATTTCAGCTGTACAACAAAGTGAATCAGCTATATGTATACATATATCCCCTCCCTCCCACCCCATCACTCCATCCCATCCCACCCCTCCATCCCACCCATCTAGGTATCACAGAGCACTGAATTGAGCTCCCTGTGCTATACAACAGCTTCCCACTAGCTGTTTTACACAGGACATACGTCAATCCCAATCTCTCAATTCATTCCCCCTTACCCTCAAGTCCACCTTTCTGTTCTCTATGTCTGCATCTCTGTTCCTGTCCTGCAAATAGGTACACCAGTACCATTTATTAGATCTCATATACATGCATTAATATATATTTGTTTTTCTTTTTCTTGTCCATCTTCCCCACTATATGAATAGGTTCCAATGCTCCTTGGAAGAAAAGCTATGACAAACCTAGACAGCGTATTAAAAAGCAGAGGCATTACTTTGCCAACAAAGGTTCACATAGCCAAAGTTATGGCTTTTCCAGTAGTCATGTATGGATGTGAGAGTTGGACCATAAAGGAGGCTGAACACTGAAGAATCGATACTTTCGAACTGTGGTGTTGGAGAAGACTCTTAAGAGTCCCTTGGACTGCAAGAAGATCCAACCAGTCAATCCTAAAGAAAATTAACCCTGAATATTCATTGGAAGGACTGATGCTGAAGCAGAAGCTCCAATACTTTGGCCACTTGATGCAAAGATCTGATTTATTGGAAAAGACCCTGATGCTGGGAAAGATTGAAGGCAAGAAGGCGACAACATAGGATGAGATGGTTGGATGGCATCACCAACTCAATTGACACGAGTTTGAGCAAACTCTGGGAGATGGTGAAGGAAGCCTGGCATGCCGCAGTCCACGGGGTCGCAAAGAGTCGAACATGACTGAGTAACAACTACCAGATTCACTGTTTCATCTCCAACACTTAGAAGAACTCCTGGTACATCCAAGCTGCTCAATGTATTAAAACAATCTGCTGAAGGAATGAATGAAATGACACTAAAACAAATCAGATAGGACTAGATCAACTCCAGTCCTTCTAGTATTCTGTGACTATTACCTTACTGCAACATGGTGTCCATCATTAAGTACATATTCCCTTAGCAGGAAACCTAGGAATAATGTTATCACAAGGTCCTAATGCATTTAAATTTACTGCTTTTTTGTTATGTTACTCATCATAACAAAGATGAGTATTTATTTACTTTCCTATGGTTCAGTCCCTCTCTTAAATCTAGGATAAATGACATGTCACTCCTAGGTTCAATAACATTAAGAAATCTTTTCTACATATGTAGGTTTTATTTTCTTAATATATGATCTCTGTTCATTCTTTTATATCTGTAAAACATACTCTGTCTCTTTAAACTCCTCTTTTTGTCACTCATCGTAAAGTCCAGTTGTCCGGCAACAGCTATAAATATTTATATTCCTCAATATCTTCCTGAAATTTAGTATGGCTGGATGTCATCAATTTTATAACTTTGTAACATGCCACCAATTTTCATGTCTAATACTGAATAACAGAAAAGTATGGTGAAAGAGATAAGATGAAGAATGATATAACACTATATAGGTAAATTTTGATTTTATAAATAAAAATAGATTTTGATTTACCTCAAAATCAAATATGCATCCAGTAGGTCTATATTGTTGTTTTAAGATTTTAAGTGATTTGACAGACAAGTAGATGCCACCAAAAATAAGTATGGAAAAATAATTTAGGGATGTCTTTCACTAATTAATTTACTTTGTAAATTTTAGACTCCCTATTAAATATAAGGTAGTCAATGCAGCATATCTTATCACTAAATTAAAGTGGGGATAGAAAAACTCTAGAAATAGCAAGAGTAAACTGAATGAAATATGACAGATCTAAGTTTGAATCTTGGTGGAACCATTCACCTCTCGTAAGCAAGTTACTTAACCTCAAGTAGGTAGCAATATGAAGTAACCACATCTCAGTTCCTTCATCTGTGTTAACTGGGAATAACAATACCTGGCGGGTAATTCAGATTAAATAATATTGAGAAAGGCTGTAGCATCAGAGATGACACAGAGTGGTGACGATGATGACCAGCTTCATGCCTGGTGTCAAGTACCCATGTTGGGCTGCAGCCAGACTGACAGTTCCTTAGGTCTTATTCATCCCTCTATCCTTAGAGCCAAGCATGGTGCTTGGGTCACAGTTAGTGCTTAACTAATGTTTTTGAATATACATAAACATACAAGGTACTGCTGGGAGAAGGAGTATGGTTGGATAAGAGTAAGATACAGTTTTTCTAGTCAGTTTTTAACTACTAGTTTGACCAAAAAGTTGCATCTTCAGAATCCACTTCTTTGTTATTCTAGGATGCTGATGTAAGGGCATTTATGTTTTCTTTGTAGGTGGTAGGTAGAGAATAATTTAGAGGGATTCAAGTTGTCTTCATGATTTTTAACCTATTATAGATATGAATGAAGACCCATTTATATATGAAGAGTCTTACTTCTTATCATCAACCACTAAAAGCTGATCTCTACCCTAGCCTGAATTATCAAACCCTTCCTTAGTTCTGAACCCTTAGTGAAGTCATGCCAAGAATAAGTGCAGATGGGCACAGTGAAAATACACCTGAAATTGAAGAATTATTACTTCTGGTCATGAAGTTGATGAATCTGGTTGTACCCAAAACACAGAATATTGAAGAATTCCACATTTTTTGCTGTTCCACATAGCCTTTAAAAGGATCTGGTTAACAACTGTTTGAGGGTCACATACTTCTTTACTGATATATATTCTCATTATTTCCAAAGGCCTCCAGCTGCTACAGTGGTAGACTACTAACAGAAAGGGATAACCTATTTGTTTATAAGTGGGTAATGATCTTTCAAGCCCTGCTCACTGCAGAGATTACCTTTTTCCATGTGTTTCCATATTACCTTCAAGGCACAGTCCAAGGACCTTCTGTTTCATTTGATTCATGCTTGACTAACACAGAGGATCAAGCTCTATATTAAGTTTAAGAAACTTTAATATTTATTCACCTGACACATGTTGATCAAACCATTTTCAATGTGTATGCTCAGTCACTCAGACATGTTTGACTTTTTGTGACCCCCATAGCCTGTAGCCAGCCAGTCTCCTCTGTCCATGGGATTCTCGAGGCAAGAATACTGGAGTGGGTTGCCACTTCCTCCTCCAGGGGATCTTCCTGACCCCAGGATTGAACTCATGTTCCTTTCTTTCTATGTGTATATCACCATATTAGATATTTTATCATTCTTCTAGAAAATTTTTGCTTTGGAGATAAGGTGGACAAATAAACAGAAATTTCAGAAATTAAAATACTTGGACTTGTTGGGATTTAAAAACTTCAGGTTCTGTCCTGCAGTATAAACGGCTGATGGCAGACTTCTTTCTCCTGATTACATCTACCCTAACCTTCCAACTCTTCCTCGGGGACAGAAAGTCAAACTAGCCTGTCCTACATGGGAAGTACGAGGCCTATTGAATTAGGTCATAACCTTCAGTGCCTGCAAGGACACTAACAATCTGTCCTGCCTTCCAATGATGTGCAAAGAAAGTGAAAGAGTTACTCGCTCAGTCGTGTGTGACTCTGCGACCCAATGGACTATAGCCCGCCAGGGCTCCTCTGTCCTTGGAATTCTCTAAGCAAGGATACTGGAGTGGGTTGCCATTCCCTTCTCTAGGGGATCTTCCCGACCAGGGACTGAACCCATATCTCCTGCATTGCAGGCAGATTCTTTACCATCTGAGCCACCAGAGAAGCCCTCCCATGATCTGATCGCAGACAACTCACCCTTCCTGGGCCATCCAACTCTGTCACTCTTCCCCTCTGCTCTTTAGACAACTCCTTTATTTTTCTGTCTTACATGACTTCCACTCAGTCATCCAGAAGAGTCTTTTTTATACCCCCTCTGCCCTCTTCTTTCTCTTTGTTTCATTTGAAACAAACCTCATTCCTTGGTAATAGTGCCGGGACATAATTTTATCAAAGAAAAGATACATATACCTTGAAGTTATATAAAGCATAATAAAGACCAAAGGGAAGGGAACTAAAGTTATGAGCACTTTTTGTGCATGGCACTGTATTATCTCAGTTAACTAACTCCATCATCCCTATTATCCTTTAAGTGGGTGTAATTATCCCCGTTTTACATCTGAGAAAGATCACACTCTCTGAAATGGAGGAATCATTGTTTACACTGTGCTGTGTTTAACTTCAGAAGTTTATTTTCTCCCAGTGTTTTCAAAAGAAATCAGAAGTATCTTTTAGAATCTTCAGAAACCTTTGTGTTTCCCATACACCAGGCTCTTGTTTAAGAATCCTCATCTTTCTCAAAGTAAACATACATTGTCCGTTAAGTATCAGCAATCAAGAGAAACAGGATGGCAATATTCTATTCAGTAGCATTACATTTTGGTCTTAATTACAAATGTTTGCATTAAGTGCTCTTACTATTTTTTTTTCCCCACTACAAATATATACTGCCGAAGATATATTACAGTTTAAATAGGCTTTTGGGTAGGATTTCAAGACAACTCATAATTTATGAAGTAAGTCCCCAATTCTAAACAATTTATCAATTAACTTGTTGTACAACCTATTTAACTTCCTAAAAATTATGATTAAATGTTTGATAATGGAGTTTTGAACAGGTAGGTTGAATATACTGAATGTGGAACTGGAATAGGTTACTAAAGGATATAAGAGTCCAATTTAATTACTTCATTGAATATATTTTATATTCAGGGTAAGATTTAAAGCAAAAATATTCTAAGTAAAATGTGTCCTTTTATACTATTTAATGCTGAACAAACTCTAAAATTCTATAATAGTTTATTCATCATTTGCCCAACAGCAGGTTAGCAGAGAAACAGCTTTTTCAGAAACGTGTAATTTAGACAAGTGACTTTACTGGTGGTGTGTCTAAAATAATACTTTTAAATTTCAAGTAATGAGGTATATAGCTAATTTGCATTTTAAAGCAATTATTATCAATGTCATACTAAATATATTGACTGAAACTAATAATGAGTTTAATGACTTTGGGTCTAGAAGGCTTGAAAGATAAAGAAAAGATATTTATTTTAATCTATATTTTATTTTTATGAACAAATTTTCATTGACACAAATTTTAATGTATTTTCTACTTCATAAACTCCTTGAGATGGGAGTGAGGAAATCACAATTCCCTGGGCCATTAGGTTAAACACTTAGTAAGCTATTAGACTGTGATACTTCTATTTATAACAGTACAACTTGAGATGCATTGGCTAAATGAGTTCCCATAAAAGCAACCCTATAGATTTCTTCTTTCAATGCAGGTCACATGTGACTACTGAGTACTTAAAATATGGTGAGTTCAAGCTGACTGTGCTATAAATAGAAAATACATCTGGATTTCAAAGAATACCAAAAAAAAAAAAGTGAAATATCTTATTTACAATTTTTATATTGGTTACATGTTGAAATTACAACATTTTGGATCTATTGGGCTAACAAATATATTTATGAAACTAATCTCACCTTTTTACTCTTACTCTTCTTACTTCTTGTTTCTTTTTACTCTTAAATGTGGCTACTAGAAAATTTAAATTATATACGTAAGTGGCTTGCATTACATTTCTGCTGTTCAGCACAGCTATAGACAATTCTAAAAGGGAGTGTGTAGGATAAACAAGGATAGCATTTCTGCTGTACCCCTGCAGAGAGTCAAATTTGTACTCCATTTCTCTAGAATAAGAAATACATTTAGGGGTGAATTATAATTTATTATTTGATAAAATGTTTAGTTTATCAGGGATAGAAGTGTTAACTTAAATCAAGCTGTTGATAATAAGCATTTTTATAAATTCATATTTAAATTCTTAGAAAACCAATTTTAGACTTATTTGATTATACAAAAGCCACTGAATATTTTATATATTTCAAAATACTATAATACATAATATGTATAATATACTGTCATATAATTCTCAAACCAACTGACTTGATAGTGGTTTTTTCAGAAATGGTTCCTGACTTGTTTTTAATCCCAAGATACCCTAAAAAGGTGTCTTACGCCTCCGCAGGGTGATGGCTCATTACAGCAATAACTGTTTCTTGCTTTTTGTTTTCTTGTTGGTCTATTTTTGAGCTCAGATAAAATATTTTACATTTATTGTAAAGGACACCAGCTGTTTGAAATCTTGACTGGTGAATTTTTGGGTTTCTGTGTTTAGTTTTGACCTGTGGCTGAAACTGCTGCTATAAAGTTCTCTATATATGTGTGACTGTAATTCAGAAAAGCCTTTATCTCTTTTTATGAGCATCTAGTTATTTTCTTACACCTGGAGAGAATTAATAAGTTATTACAACCCATAAACTAAAGGTGTTTTGTTCTGATTGGTTTATAGTGGTAAACAGACACGTATAAATCTAATATTCCCCCCAAATTAACAGAAAGTTTTTTAAAAATAGAACTTCTCTAAAGTCCTATAGTTAAAAAAATTCTTAAATGGCTAGCTCAGAAACATTTTTATAAAAGGATCCAAATTTACATAGTTAAGGTGAATTTTTGAACAAATTAGACAAACAACTTTGGTCTAAAAAAGTTTTATGTCTTTTCCTTTAGTTTATAATTATAGACTTTGTTTTTTAAAATAAGATTTGAGTTTGTTTCCTTACAGACTAAGCTAAACTTTAATTTCTTACGTTGGTTTAGGATTATGAAAAATATAAAACAGGCATCCAATTAAACTGAATCATAATTCTGACAAGCTTTTTTCATAACAGTAATTATTTATAGTACATTACCTACCATTAATTTACAAGTTACCTAAAACATACACATACTACATGTTTGTTATGAGTTCAATTTGCTTGAGGAAACTCTCCAAACCAAACTGTTTTTTTAGGCAGTGGGGAAAAAAACCCTTGTCAGTTGGAGATGCATTCCCTACTTTGTCAATGTGTTTCTGAGGCAAATCAGCCTCATGCAACAGAGTAGTCTGAAGTATATTTTGGTAAGAGGAGATAGCATTATATATATTGATTGTATTGACTGAGACATTTACTCCACAGTCATTTATAGTTTTAAAAATATCTGGCCATCTGACTCTAGTAATTGCTCTCAACTAAACTAGATTGAAGAGGGCAAAACCAAGGCAAAGAAATTTTGCTAAGATTTTTTGCATTAATATAGATGAGAAAGAAGAGGAACCTGAACTAAGGAAGTGCCAGAGTTAATAGAGAATGGAGATAGACTGTAGATGGTAGAACCTATCACATGTGATGTCAGACTAGATGTAAGGAGCTGATAAAACGGAGAAAATATCCAGGTTAGGTAACTGGGTGTGATAAATGCAGATTATTTAGATAAGTAATCAGTAGGAAACACCCCTGCACATTTATGAGTGAGATGAGAAATTTATTTTTGGAAATGTTCTTTATAGTACTGCGAGGTGTTCAGGTACAAAAATATAGAAAGACACAGAAATAAGCAAATATATTCATATCTTAGAAATTCAGGTTAGGAGCCCAAGAGAAGTGTCTGCAATAAGAGAGAAGCTGGCAGTCATCAGTTTAGAACTGAATGATATAGTCCAGATAACACATAGGAAAATCCTGGGGAACAGAAATATTGAGAAAAAGAAAACTGAGCATGAGATAGGGCAGGACAGTTAGAATGACAGGAGGGAAATCAACAGAGGATACTGTCAGAGGAGCCATGAGATGGAGAAACTTCAAGTGGGAGGAGGTGATCAATGGTGACACATGCTTCAGATACACCATGGAGCTCTGCCATGGTGCCCTTCACAGAGATAGTTCAGCAAAGTGGTGGGAGTGGAACCTGCATCAAGCAGGATAAAGACTGAATGTGGTGATAGACCAGCACAGTGCAGAACCGGATAGTACCTTGACTATGCAGGCGGAGACATGGGAAGTCACTAAAGAGTGGGTGGGGGCTGGGAGGAGGCATGTATGTATGTGCATATGTATGAAAGTATGTGTACGTGTAAACTGCGTGCTTAGTCGCTCAGTTGTGTCCAACTCTTTTATGACCCCGTGGACTGTAGCCCGCCAGGCTCCTCTGTCCATGGGATTCTCCAGGCAAGAATACTGGAGTGGGTTGCCATTTCCTCCTCCAGGGGATCTTCCTGACCCAGGAATCGAACTCCCGTCTCCTGCTTTGCAGGCAGATTCTTAGCCTGTTGAGTCATGTGTAAGTATGCATTTAAAAGATTGGAGAGATTTGAATTTATTTATGTCTTAGGAGAAAGACAAAGCAACAGAAAGTCTTCAAAAACATTAACTGTTTTTAAAATACACAGTCTCATGAAGCAAGACTGGGAGGGCTGGGAAGAACGCCAGCCGGTGACAATCAGTGAGAAAGGAAACACTGGATATTAAGGACACAATCTAGGAGTCTGGTTCCTTTTGTAAATGGTTTAGGTTTAAGAAACTCAATCTATCTTTCTAACCCAATTTTGCAAATAAGGCAACTCATTAACAAAAAGGAATCAGGTTTTGCTAGAGTTTGGCATCTTTCATTTCTACTTCAGTGGTCTCTAATCTCTGCTTAAAACTAATAAGTATATTTGATTTTTATTTAATTTCCTTATATTAAATACTGAGATATTAAAGGCAAACTGTAACTTAATGAAGGCACTCACGATTCGAACAAGCCAGGATAAGGTGGATGTTGCCGTAGAATAATGTGTGTTGTAATGGTAGGGAGGACTCTGATCATCTTCCCAGGTCTCGTAGCGCTCCGCATAAAACACAGCTCTCTTTGGGTTCAAAGCACCGATCGGCTGTAAAAAGAGAAAAAGAAGCACTGTGTTTAATATAGTCATATTAGATATTCAACATTATAACTCTTTACTTGAAAGTATTTACTGTGAATTCATTTTAACAATAGACTATGTGTTATTTTGCATTATATTTTTACCAAATTTGATTTTGATATTGACATTTGATTTTGATAATCACTACATTTGTTAAAATTCACTCAAGAAATGATTTATGTATGCAGGGTTTCTAGGTTTTATTGAAAGTTTCCATAAACTAGATTCTCAGAGATGAGCCAGTTTAAACTGTTAAGGCAAAACCAGTATTTTGGTGTTATTTTGTCTACCTAACCACAGCCATAATGAATATTTAGCTTGATCACAGGAAATCGAGTGAGAAAGTGAAGAAGCAGTTGACCATGTGACCATCACATTAGAAAAATCTTGTCTTAATAGCCAGTTACCCAGAGTGTGAAAGACAGTAGTCACACATATGGAAACCCTGTTGGAATTTTAGTCCCATTATTATACAGATGTAGCAAGTATTCTTTTATTAAATTCACCTGGAAATCTGAGGCTGGAGGAAATAATCCAGACAATTCAGATTCCCTGGAAAGCATTGTGTTAAGGCCACTGAGTCTTGTCTTAGCAACACCACTACACTACTGATTACGACATTAATCCCTACAGTGGAACACATGGTAAAATGCTCAGGATACTACATATGTGTGTGTGTATATATATATATATTTTTTTTCAACAAAGTATATGTTAGTTGGACCATTGTCTCAAACTTCCCAGGACACCATTTATCAAGATTTTCTAACATGTAGTACTCACGATTTCAAATAGCAAACTGCCTTAGCTTAAGTTTTTGTCTGATTTTGACTTATTGGCATATGGAACCCATTCATATAAACCTAATAGCTGCACTGCTTTGTTTTAGGTTGCATACTGTAAGAAACAAAAGTTTCTCTAGAAAGCAAAAGATGAATAGTATGTAAAATATATAATTCCTTTATTTCAAAATGTAATATTACTAGTTAGCTATGAAGTTCCCCCCAGGGCTTAATTTTAACAAGAGAAGTAGTAGAAAATTAGTGTTTCAGTGGAAGACAAATAATGTTACACAAGAGAGAAAGATTAATAAATTGCTTGTAAGCTTTTTCTTTGGGTCTCAGGGGACTAATTCAAACAATACCATGATGTCAGCAGTTAAAAAGTCTTTTAAAATTTTCATAATAAACTCTTATTTGCAAGGATTCTTATCCTGAATATTAAAACTATTTATAAATTATGTTATTTTTCCTTAAACTTAATTATGACTTAACAAAGACTAAATAATGTTTTCAAAACTTTGGCTTAAATATAGTTTTTAAATATTCTAAGGCTTAAACCTTATTCTCTGCTAAATGTTACTGCCTATCTCTCAAAAATTTTTTACTTGCATACAGAAAGCAATGTAACTTCATTAAATGTCAACAAAGTATTAATAATATTTAACATAAACATATAATTTTTTGGTAAAAGGGCAATTACTACAATAAAATTAATGTTGAGTTCTATTACAAATTAAAATAGTAAGTTGTTCATTTAAACTGGCCTATATATTTTATGGTATTCTCGGGTGGCACAGTGGTAAAGAATCTGCTTGCCAAAGCAGGAGATGTGGGCTCAATTCATGGATCGGGATGATCCCCTGGAGAGGGAAATGGGAAACAACTCCAGTATTTTGCCTGAAAAATTCCACGGATAGAGGAGCCTGGCAGGCTACAGTCCAAGGGGTTGCAAAGAATTGGATATGACTGAGCATGCATGCACATATTTTATACTTTTTACATATGCAGATAAGTTTTTCTAATTCAATATTATAAATTATAATATAATTATTTTTTCAGAGCATTTAAATGTTGAGTACTTTATTCTGTCTTGAATAGGCTTATAGATCTTTCATATGCATAAAATGTCTACACAATCTCTCAGGATTGACCTTACCTGACACTGTTCTGCAAGGCCTCACAAAACCAAACCCCCAAAAGGGCCTCATGGCTCTTCTTCTAATCTTTTCCAGGCTTCCCTCAACTACTTGAAAGTAGAAAAAGTAAAAATAAATCTGTACGCTTTTTATTTTATTCAAGTTCCATCAAAGTCATTTTATTGGAGTGTTTTACAGAATAATATGTTGTAGGAAACAGCTGCCCTGTATTAAAGCTTATATATGCCTCCACGAGTAATTTCTTAAAATACATGTCTACTGTTGAATTTTCATCCAATGCATTTAGAAATACATTTTATAAAACAAGTATAAATAGTTTGGCTTGTACTTATTATTCTTCTATTATTTTACTTCAATCAAGAAGCAATACTTTATTTAAAGGAAAAATGCTTCAAAATATCTGTTTGGGAAATGAGTTTCATCACAGATGACATATCTTCTTATGAGATCCAAATAGATATATCTATCTATCTATGTCTATCCATCTGTTTGGCCTACGTACCAAACTATCTACCCACTTACTTACCTACCTATCATCAATCAATTAGTCACCTACCTATACCTATCTACTCAGTCACTCACTTGTCTGACTCTTTGTGACTGCACAGACTGTAGCCTGCAAAATCTCCTCTCTCCATGGAAATTTCCAGGCAAGAATACTGGAGCAGGTTGCCATTTCCTCTTCCAGGAGCCCGACCCAGGGATTGAACCTACGTCTCCAGTGTCTCCTGCATCGGCAGGTGGATTCTTTACCACTGCATCACCTGGGAAGCCCATACACCACCTACTTAACCCATGTATAAAGTGATAAGGCTGCAAATTTGTTACCCTTTTAAAAATTGAGCAACGAATGCAATGTCAATACCACTTGGATTTAGTAAATAAATAAGGTAGAATTATGATTTAAAAAACAGAACACCTAAAACTACACTTAATGAAATTTACACATTATTTTGCAATCTTTTTCGATTTTCATCATAACTACCATAGCAACAATCAGTTTTATTTTCTCTCAAACAGTAGGCATTTAGATATAGCCAGCTCTGGGCTTTTTAGGAATTCCCACATGAAATTTATAACTGAAAGTTTACAGCTTGCTACTAGATTTGCTATTTTGTCCTTGTGAATTTGTATGTCAGGTTGATGCTTAACATATTGCAGAAAATTATGATAATAACAATGCAAAATTTAAAATAATTTTACCTCTATACTTTATTATTATAATTCAAATTCTAACACTGCTATAAAGCCTGTATAGCTTGTAAAAAGCACTATTTTCAATATAAAATTGATGGAAATTACATGTGTAACATTATCATGTCTACATGAAACACTATTAAATTTACTGAAGAAATGCTGTTGAGGATTTTCTCTGCTCAATCACTTAATTTACCTGTTTTGAATACTGAGAGAGAGATTTGTTTCAGCAATAGTATCATAAAAAGCTTTGTTTCCTGATAAACTGTGATTTTTATTGTATGGGACAAAATTCCTGACAGATGCTTATGGAGATTTACATTACTAAAGGCTCTGAGAAATATTACTGTAAATAGCATTGCTTAACTGTGTCTATTCCTACTAGAACATCATCTTTCTTTTGTTTTGCTACTAAATGCAATAGAACTAGTGTCTGCTAAAATGTACTTTGAAAAATTCTGGTTAGAATAATTATAGTATATATTTTTGATTGTTAACTTTTTTTTTGGTTTCCTTTTCCTATTTTCTTTTCCCTTCTGTTCTTTTCACTTCAGTTCAGTTCAGTCGCTCAGTTGTGTCTGACTCTCTGTGACCCCATGAATGGCAGCACGCCAGGCCTCCCTGTCCATCACCAACTCCCGGAGTTCACTCAAACTCATGTCCATCGAGTTGGTGATGCCATCTGGCCATCTCATCCTCTGTCATCCCCTTTTCCTCCTGCCCCCAATCCCTCCCAGCATCAGGGTCTTTTCCAATGAGTCAGCTCTTCGCACGAGGTGGCCAAAGTATTAGAGTTACAGCCTCAGCATCATTCCTTCCAAAGAACACCCAGGACTGATCTCCATTAGAATGGACTGGTTGGATCTCCTTGGAGTCCAAGGGACTCTCAAGAGTCTTCTCCAACACCACAGTTCAAAAGCATCAATTCTTCAGTGCTCAGCTTTCTTCACAGTCCAACTCTCACGTTCATACATGATTACTGGAAAAACCATAGCCTTGACTAGACGGACCTTTGTTGGCCAAGTAATGTCTCTGCTTTTGAATATGCTATCTAGGTTGGTCATAACTTTCCTTCCAAGGAGTAAGTGCCTTTTAATTTCATGGCTGCAATCACCATCTGCAGTGATTTTGGAGCCCAGAAAAATAAAGTCTGACACTTTCTACTGTTTCCCTATCTATTTGCCATGACATGATGGGACCAGATGCCATGATCTTAGTTTTCTGAATGTTGAGCTTTAAGCCAACTTTTTCACTCTCCTCTTTCACTTTCGTCAAGAGGCTTACACTACCATGACAAAATAAATAAGTTACAGGGTTATATTGTACAGCAAAGAGAATATAGCCAGTATATATAATAACTTTAAATGGAATATAACCTATAAAAATTTTGAATCACTGTTTTGTACCTCTGTTACTAATATTGTATATCAACTACACTACAATTAAAAAAGGGATAAGAAAAAATAAATTTCTCATTAAAAAAAAAATTACTCTGTGTCCTTGACTAAATACTATCTTGAACAAACCAATTTTTAAAGACATACAGTAGGTAACTAGAAAAACCTGACTATGGTCACAGTTTTAGATAATATTAGGGAAATACCATAAAGTTTTGTTAGGTGTAAAGATAGTATTCTGGTAATGGAGGAAAATGTATTTTTCTTATTAAAATATTTAGGGATAAAGTGTAATATCTTTAATTTACCTTAAAAGCACTTCGGTAAAACAAAAAAAAGCTAAAATGTTAATAATTAACATCTAGGTATTGGGTAAGTGGGTATTAATAACTGTTGGTGCTTTTCTTTTGAAAAGTTTTATAATAAAAAGTCAAAATAAAATAAAAATGGAATGTAAAAACCAAAAAAAAATCTTTCAAATTCTAACCAGTAGTGCTTATGTTTTAAGTTGTTCTTATTGATAAGAATGCTTTTAAATTGGAAATTTGTGGTTGTAAAATGTGTGAAAATTTTGGTCTCTTAAATAGATTAAATCTCCCCTTTGCAGTTCTATGCACACTATTAACTTGCTTAATATGGCCTTTCATCATCAGGTGAAATTCCGCTAATCACAACACTGTTCCCACTTACATTCTTAAGAAATGGAGTCTGAAGTAATGAAGCATTAATAAAAGGAAGTGTTAGGAATTATATTTTGTTGGCTTTAACCGAGTGTATTTCTTTTAATACTTTTTCATAGGGTGAATAAACACAATTAATTATATTATGAAAAAAGATAAACTTTGAGCCAAAGTTGCAATTTGATTAGCAAAGTTTATGAGCACGTTAGTACATGGGTTGGTTCCACATGGGACCAAAGTCTCTGCAGAGGGAGAGTGGCTCACTCCAGGCATTGCTGTTGCCTCCTCTGCTTCTATTTGACATGGTTGTCTCAGCGTTTAGGAAATGTGGAGAGCATCTAGGAGATAACGTAGTCAATAGGCATTTAATTAAAAAAAAAAAGTACATTCTACCTATTGTGGAGAAATTATAGGTAAGAAATGAGAAGGAAATACAACCTGTGTTAACTAGTACAATTTCTCCTAGAACTGTGGGGATAAAATGAGAAAATCTATGTACACTACTTTAGCACTATGCCTGGCACATAACAGTACATGTCAAATGTGGGCTGTTATTATTCAGTTCAGTGCAGTTCAGTTGCTCAGCCATGTCTGACTCTTTGCGACCACATGAATCGCAGCACGCCAGGCCTCCCTGTCCATCACCAACTCCTGGAGTCCATTCAGACTCATGTCCATCGAGTCAGTGATGCCATCCAGCCATCTCATCCTCTGTCGTCCCCTTCTCCTCTTGCCCCCAATCCCTCCCAGCATCAGAGTCTTTTCCAATGAGTCAGCTCTTCGCATGAGGTGGCCAAAGTACTGGAGTTTCAGCTTTAGCATCAGTCCTTCCAAAGAAATCCCAGGGCTGATCTTCAGAATGGACTGGTTGGATCTCCTTGGAGTCCAAGGGACTCTCAAGAGTCTTCTCCAACACACAGTTCAAAAGCATCAATTCTTCCGCACTCAGACTTCTTCACAGTCCAACTCTCACATCCATACATGACCACTGGAAAAACCATAGCCTTGACTAGACGGACCTTTGTTGGCAAAGTAATGTCTCTGCTTTTGAATATGCTATCTAGGTTGGTCATAACTTTTCTTCCAAGGAGTAAGCGTCTTTTAACTTCATGGCTGCAGTCACCATTTGCAGTGATTTTGGAGCCCAAAAAAATCAAGTCAGCCTCTGTTTCCACTCTTTCCCTATCCATTTCCCATGAAGTGATGGGACCAGAGGCCATGATTTTCGTTTTCTGAATGTTGAGATTTAAGCCAACTTTTCCACTTTCCTCTTTCACTTTCATCAAGAGGCTTTTTATTTCTTCATCACTTTCTGCCGTAAGGGTGGTGTCATCTGCATATCCGAGGTTATTGATATTTCTCCCGGCAATCTTGATTCCAGCTTGTGCTTCCACCAGCCCAGAGTACATGATGTACTCTGTATACAAGTTGAATAAGCAGGGTGACAATATACAGCCTTGACGT
Organism: Bos taurus; assembly: GCF_002263795.3. Classification (NCBI taxonomy): domain Eukaryota; kingdom Metazoa; phylum Chordata; class Mammalia; order Artiodactyla; family Bovidae; genus Bos; species Bos taurus. The sequence goes on from NC_037339.1 coordinate 25,861,702, forward strand.
ACTCCTTTTCCTATTTGGAAGCGGTCTGTTGTTCCATGTCCAGTTCTAACTGTTGCTTCCTGACCTGCATACAGGTTTCTCAAGAGGCAAGTCAGGTGGTCTGGTATTCCCATCTCTTTCAGAATTTTCCACAGTTTATTGTGATCCACACGGTCAAAGGCTTTGGCATAGTCAATAAAGCAGAAATAGATGTTTTTCTGGAACTCTCTTCTTTTTCCATGATCCAGCGGATGTTGGCAATTTGATCTCTGGTTCCTCTGCCTTTTCTAAAACCAGCTTGAACATCTGGAAGTTCACGGTTCACATGTTGCTGAAGCCTGGCTTGGAGAATTTTGAGCATTACTTTACTAGCGTGTGAGATGAGTCCAATTGTGCGGTAGTTTGAGCATTCTTTGGCATTGCCTTTCTTTGGGACTGGAATGAAAACTGACCTTTTCCAGTCCTGTGGCCACTGCTGAGTTTTCCAAATTTGCTGGCATATTGAGTGTAGCACTTTCACAGCATCATCTTTCAGGATTTGGAATAGCTCAACTGGAATTCCATCACCTCCACTAGCTTTGTTTGTAGTGATGCTTTCTAAGGCCCAATGGACTTCACATTCCAGGATGTCTGGCTCTAGGTGAGTGATCATACCATCGTGATTCTCTGGGTCGTGAAGATCTTTTTTGTACAGTTCTTCTGTGTATTCCTGCCACCTCTTCTTAATATCTTCTGCTTCTGTTAGGTCCATACCGTTTCTGTCCTTTATCAAGCCCATCTTTGCATGAAATGTTATCATTTTGCTGTTATCATTACCCTGGATAATTCCTAAGAAAGTTAGTTTAAAATATCTTAGTGAAAAGTACTCAATTTTACATAAAAACAATAGAGGTAAAAATAAAATACCTTAAATCTTCATGTGTCAGTTCTAAAAGATGTCAAAGTACTAAATAGTGGGGTGATGATGAGTCTGTAAGTTTCAAGATCATCACTACTCACTGTTCCATTTCAGCTGGGAAACAAGGTTCAAAGAGACTGACTCTGGCCTAATTTTGCCACAATGATGCTATATTTTAGATGTGACACATGGCAGGTGAAATAAAAGCACATACAGCACACAGGAGAAAAGTGCTCCAGCTGTTCCCAGTTCCTTTTTTAACAGGTTACATTTTTAAAAGTAGGACAGGCTGCAGTATTTTCACCTCTCTATCTCCCTTTCTGAAAGGATAGGACACTTAGCTAAATGGGAAGGCATGAGAAAAGAGACTAAGCAGACTTTAGCATAAGCGGACAAATTAGGACTGGGCGGGGACTTCTGTGTAAATCCTTAAGGCTCCCTGTCACCCTCTATGTGTCCCCAACAAACAACAGTGGAGAAGAAAACAAACCAAAAATGTATCGCTATTTCTGTGTGTGTGTGTGTGTGCATACTAAGTCGCTTTGCTGCTGCTGCTGCTGCTAAGTCGCTTCAATCGTGTCCGACTCTGTGGACCCCATAGACATCAGCTCACCAGGCTCGCCCATCCCTGGGATTCTCCAGGCAAGAACACTGGAGTGGGTTGCCATTTCCTTCTCCAATGCATGAAAGTGAAAAGTGAAAGGGAAGTCGCTCAGCCGTGTCCGACTCTTAGCGACCCCATGGACTGCAGCCCACCAGGCTCCTCCGTCCATGGAATTTTCCAGGCAAGAGTACTGGAGTGGGGTGCCACTGCCTTCTCCGCTAAGTCACTTTAGTCATGTCCAACTCCTTGAGACCCTATATATAGACTGTAGCCCGCCAGGCGCCTCTGTCCATGGGAGTCTCCAGGCAAAATAATGGAGCCTGCCATTTCCTACCCCAGGGACCCGACCCTGGAATCGAACCTCCCTGTCTTCTGTCTCCTGCATTAGCAGGAGGGTTCTTTACCACTAGAACCACCTGGGAAGCCCTTCTGGGTACTATGTTTCTGTGTTAGTCACTCAGGCAGGTCCAACTCTTTGCAACCTCACAGGCTGTAGTGTGCCAGGCTCCTCTGTCCATGGGATTCTTCAGACAAGAGAATGGCTTGCCATTCCCTTCTGCAGAGGATCTTCCCGCTCCCGGGAATGAACCCTGGTCTCCTGCATTGCTGGCAGATTCTCTACCGTTTGAGCTACAGGAAAGTCCTGGCTACTATAGTGAATGTGAATCAACTTGTTTCTTTGTCTGCACTTTTCGTGGTTTTTCTTCTTTCCAATTAGAAGGAAAGGAGCATAATACACAACCAGGTGAACTAAAAATGACTGTCAGCTATTCAGGGTATGGGCCAGTTCTTAACTGTCTTTTTCTTTCTACTGCCTGGCACAGAGTAGCTGTGCAATAAATGCTTATGTAATGAAAGAATAAGTTAATGAATACAATTATTAATTTGAAACTGGTGCCCTTTTGCATAGTACCCCTTGCAAATTATTGCCTTCAGTTTGGATTATTCCATGAGTTTGAAACAGTATCCTCTGCCCACAGGATTCTCCAGACAAGAATACTGGAGTAGGTTGCCATGTACTCCTTCTGCCTGGATCTTCCAGAAGCAGGTATTGAACTCAACCCCTTCATACATTGGCGGGTGGGTTCTTTACCACTAGTACCACCTGGGAAACCCAAAACAGTATCCAGATTTTGCCAATACATATCTTGTCTTAAGCAAAGGAAAAAAGGAAAGATATACCCATTTGAATGCAGAGTTCCAAAGAATAGCAAGGAGAGATAAGAAAGCCTTCCTCAGAGATCAATGCCAAAAAACAGAGGGAAACAATAGAATGGGAAAGACTGCAGATCTCTTCAAGAAAATTAGAGATACCAAGGGAACATTTCATGCAAAGATGGGCTCAATAAAGGAAGAAATGGTATGGACCTAACAGAAGCAGAAGATATTAAGAAGAGGTGACAAGAATACACAGAAGAACTATACAAAAAAGATCTTCATGATCCAGATAAGCACGATGGTGTGATCACTCACCTAGAGCCAGACATCCTGGAATGTGAAGTCAAGTGGGCCTCAGGAAGCATCACTACGAACAAAGCTAGTGGAGGTGATGGAATTCCAGTAGAGCTATTCCAAATCCTGAAAGATGATGCTGTGAAAGTGCTGCACTCAATATGCCAGCAAACTTGGAAAAATTGGCAGTGGCCACAGGACTGGAAAAGGTCAGTTTTCATTCCAATCCCAAAGAAAGGCAATGCCAAAGAATGCTCAAACTACCGCACAATTGGACTCATCTCACACGCTAGTAAAGTAATGCTCAAAATTCTCCAAGCCAGGCTTCAGCAATATGTGAACCGTGAACTTCCAGTTCAAGCTGGTTTTAGAAAAGGCAGAGGAACCAGAGATCAAATTGCCAACATCCGCTGGATCATGGAAAAAGAAGAGAGTTCCAGAAAAACATCTATTTCTGCTTTATTGACTATGCCAAAGCCTTTGACCGTGTGGATCACAATAAACTGTGGAAAATTCTGAAAGAGATGGGAATACCAGACTACCTGACTTGCCTCTTGAGAAACCTGTATGCAGGTCAGGAAGCAACAGTTAGAACTGGACATGGAACAACAGACCGCTTCCAAATAGGAAAAGGAGTACGTCAAGGCTGTATATTGTCACCTTGCTTATTTAACTTCTATGCAGAGTACATTATGAAAAACACTGGGCTGGAGGAATCACAAGCTGGAATCAAGATTGCTGGGATAAATGTCAATAACCTTAGATATGCAGATGACACCACCCTTATGGCATAAAGTGAAGAAGAACTAAAGAGCCTCTTGATGAAAGGCACAGAGAGCGAAAAAGTTGGCTTAAAACTCAACGTTCAGAAAACGAAGATCATGGCATCTGGTCCTATCACTTCATGGCAAATAGATGGGGAGAGAGTGGAAACAGTGGCTGACTTGATTTTTCTGGGCTCCAAAATCACTGCAGATGGTGACTGCAGCCATGAAATTAAAAGACACTTACTCCTTGGAAGGCAAGTTATGACCAACATAGTCAGCATATTAAAAAGCAGAGACATCACTTTGCCAACAAAGGTCCGTCTAGTCAAGACTATGGTTTTTCCAGTGGCCGTGTATGGATGTGAGAGTTGGACTATAAAGAAAGCTGAGCACTGAAGAATTGATGCTTTTGAACTGTGGTGTTGTGGAAGACTCTTGAGAGTCCCTTGGACTGCAAGAAGATCCAACCAGTCCATCCTAAAGGAGATCAGTCCTGGGTGTTTATTGGTAGGACTGATGTTGAAGCTGAAACTCCAATCCTTTGGCCACTTGAAGCGAAGAGCTGACTCATTTGAAAAGACCCTAATGCTGGGAAAGATTGAGGGCAGGAGGAGAAGTGGACGATAGAGGATGAGATGGTTGGACGGCATCACTGACTCAATGGACATGGGTTTGGGTGAACTCCAGGAGTTGGTGATGGACAGGGAGGCCTGGCGTGCTGCAGTTCATGGGGTCGCAAAGAGTCGGACATGACTGAGCGACTGGACTCAACTGAACCTTTTCTTAAAATAGTACTTATCCGTCAGTTTTGCAACAGAAGGCAGTCTAACAAAAACGATTTTCACATTGGGTTCTATGTTAAGGCGACCTTCAACATACATTTAGAACAGATTTCTTACTTGGCCGTAGCTTTTTTTGGCAGATGGTATATAATTAAACTTATACATTCACATTTTCATGTTCTAACCAGTTTTATATCATCAGAGTCAGCTACCAATATACTTAGTTTTGCCCATTTTTCATGTTTTGTTAAAGCCTGAGCATTAGGTAAATTACATGCTAATGCAAATAAAACTAACTTCATCATAGATATTGTTAATTTATAATGAGAAAGAAAGATAAAATGACCGTAGAAACTTGCACCACATTGCCTAGTTGAGCACTCCCTACGCTAACAAGGTAAATAAACCCTTTTCTATGTGGTGTGTCGGCGTTTGACAATATCAAGGGTGGACCGTTGAGAGTATTCACACTTCAGTGCATCCATTTGCATTATCACATTTCTAAACCTCGAGGCATTATCACTTCCTTTTTAAAGTGGCATAATAATTTGGGAAATAATGGTAATGGTTATCATCATCTGTCAATCAAACAACTCCTGTGTTAACAAAACGTATTTTTTCCACACAATGAATGGGTGTGTGTGTGATGTCCTATGCTCATGTCAATATTAGTAAGATTTGGCTCTTGTGATGAAACTATTTCATTTATCAGAGGGCTTGACTGGGAAATAGGAAAATTCCATTTACACTTTAGTGATCAAGGGGCTGTGCTTCATGTCAAAGCCACATAACCACTCTAATTGCAGAGTAAAATTCACGGGTGTATGTAGATAACTGAAACAGTGGCATATATCATGCTTTAAGGTAGGTTTTGCCACAAAGTCACATCTCCATGAGGAAAATCTGTATAAATTTGGAGAAAAATCTCTACACTCAGTGTTGGTTGAGTACTGAAAAGATATGTCAATGATGGGTTGTTTCATTAGCTGCCCATCATGTCAAACAATACATATGACCTCTAACCTGCACATGTAATGAATAAAACTTGAACTTGTGATGTCTAATCTGAAGAGGGGTCTAATATATTTTACTGATGAGGAACTTACTTTAATTGCTCCTGTGCTCTTCAAATGTTTAGTTAAGTGGGTGAAGGAAGAGTAAGAATATTATAAATGCAATAAAATATTTCATTTAAATAAATGTGTATCTCAAATTTAAATAAACATTTAACTTCAGTAATTTGATGTTTAAGGCTTTCGTTAACTTGGAAATCTACACAGATGAAAAAACAGTCATTTATTGCATGAGAAGCATTTCATATTTTATTAAAAATTGTTGCTTTTGATTTTATTAAAATAAAATTAAATCGATCTTCATCACTAGATCGCTTTCAATCATGAACTCTCAACTGAGAGTTACAGAATTCTGCTTTATTGGCCCCTAGTCACTGAATGCCACTGTGTGTTGGGCATTATGACGGATGCCTTACCTACATTATTGCACCTAACTTACAACTCCATGTTAATACTGTTGTGTTCATTGTAAAGAAGAGGAAACAGAGATTCAGAGAGCTTAGGAAACAAGCCTAAGTCTGCATAGCGGGTGAGAGAGCTACATGTGAAGAGCTCACATTCTTTCCATGTTCTGTTTATGACCTCTCTCTTTTCTCCTCTTAATTTTAATACTGATACACATAAAGGAAAACTGAAAAGGTGCGATGATTCTGGAGCTAGCCTTTCCCAGCAGCCAGTACAGAGAACAGAAACCTCCAGTATTCCCCTCTCTCTATAACTGAGAGCTGAGTGCCTGCTGAAGCCGACTTTGTGAAGAGTAAGAAAGCCATCTCCAACTCATATTGCTATCCTGCCCATGGCACTGAAGCCCCAGGGAAGGTATGTCTGGGGCAGACCGATTATTTTTATTTATTTTCTCATTTTTGGTTCTTGTCTGGATCCTATAAAAATATCATTACTAATTTTTCCAATGTGATTTTGTTGAGTATTGGTGGCAGTTTAGTTGCTAAGTCGTGTGCGACTCTTGAGACCCCGTGGACTGAAGCCCACCACGCTTTGGGATTTTCCAGGCAAGAATACTGGAGTAGGTTGCCAATTTCTTTCTCCAAGGGATCTTCCCAACCCAGGGATTTAATCTGGGTCTCGTGCACTGCAGGCAGATTCTTTACCAACTAGCTACCAGGGAATTCCTGTTAAGTATTAGATGTGGCTTAAACATGAAATAGCCATTGTTTTGTTAATATTGTCAGAACATTTTGGGGAAGTATGTAAGAAATGTATGTAACAGCTGAATTATGTACTTAGATTAGTTATGGGAAGAAACAGACCCAGGTGTACATAGATGTTTTACACCCTTTCCTAGCCCTCTCATTTGCTTCAGTGAAGCATCCAGGATTCCTTGAGAGAGAGATCCTTCTTTGCATTGAGAGTTAGATCTGGATTTTATGATACAAGCAATTTGTAGGAGAGGGGCTCTTTAAGAAAAGCAGCATAAAACTATAGATGTACAATTAAGGGCAAGTGATAAGAAGAGGCCCCTGAAACTTGAGGAGCTTTGAAGTTTAAGCTTCACTAGCTTAAATTAATTATGATAAATTTATTTCTGACTCCACTTAATGTCATATATTACAACCATTGTGTTGTTTAGTCACTAAGTCACACTCAACTCTTTTGTGACCCAATGGACTGTAGCCTGCCAGGCTCCTATGTCTATGGGATTTCCCAGGTAAGAATACTGGCCATTTCCTTCTCCAGGAACTCTTTCCAACCCAGGGATCAAACCCGTGTCTCCTGTACTGGCAGGTGGATTCTTTACGACTGAGCCACCATGGAGGTTCATATATTATAATTATTATTGTCGTTCAGTCGCCACATTGTGTCTGACTCTTCATGACCCCATGGGCTGCAGCATGCCAGGCCTCCCTGTCCCTTACCATCTCCCGGAGTTGGCCCAAGTTCATGTCCCTTGCATTGGTGATGTCATCCAACCATCTCATCCTCTGTCATCCTCTTCTCCTTCTGCCTTCAACCTTTCCCAGCATTAGGGTTTTTTCCCAATGTGTTGGCTCTTTGCATCAGGTGGCCAAAGTATTGGTGCTTCAGCTTCAGCATCAATCCATCCAATGAGTATTCAAAGTTGATTTCCCTTAATATTGACTGGTTTGATCTCCTTGCTATCCAAGGGACTCTCATGAGTCATCCCCAGCCCCACAGTTCAAAAGCATCAATTCTTTGGCACTCTACCTTCTTTATGGTCCAGCTCGTACAACCGTACATGACTACTGGAAAGACAATAGCCTTGACTATATGGACCTCTGTTGGCAAAGTGATGTCTTTGCTTTTTAACACACTCTCTAGGTTTGTCATAGCTTTCCTAACAAGAGGCAACTGTTTTCTAATTTCATGGCTGCAGTCATCATCCTCAGTGATTTTAGGACCCAAGAAGAGGAAATCTGTCACTGCTTCCACCTTTTCCTCTTCTATTTGCCATGAAGTGATGGGGCCAGATGCCATGATCATAGTTTTTTAATATTTAGTTTTAAGCACAGCTTTTTCACTCTCCTCTTTCACCCTCATCAAGAGGTTCTTTAGGTTCTCTTTGCTTTCTGCCATTAGAGTGGGTGTTCATTGGAAGGACTGATGCTGAGGCTGAAACTCCAGTACTTTGGCCACCTCATGCAAAGAGTTGACTCATTGGAAAAGACCCTGATGCTGGGAGGGATTGGGGGCAGGAGGAGAAGGGGATGACAGAAGATGAGATGGCTGGATGGCATCACCGACTCAATGCACATAAGCTTGGGGGAACTCTGGGAGTTGGTGATGGATAGGGAGGCCTGGCGTGCTTCGATTCATGGGGTCGCAAAGAGTCGGACACGACTGAGCGACTGAACTGAACTGAGCACATATCTGAGGTTGTTGATATTTCTCTTCATAATCTTGATTCCAGCTTGTAACTTATTCATATTATATGTGTAGTAAGCAACCTACTGCCAATTAGTTTGTTCTCCTTCATAACCAATGAACATTCCTTGAGAGTTAGGTCTATATCTTAAAATCCTCTTAGCACCTTGGAAAGTTCCTTTTACACAGTAGCTCTGCTGCTGCTGCTAAGTCGCTTCAGTCGTGTCCAACTCTGTGCGACCCCATAGACGGCAGCCCACCAGGCTCCCCTGTCCCTGGGATTCTCAAGGCAAGAACACTGGAATGGGTTGCCATTTCCTTCTCCAATGCATAAGAGTGAAAAGTGAAAGTGAAGTCGCTCAGTCGTGTCTGACTCTCAGCGACCCCATGGACTGTAGCCCACCAGGCTCCTCCATCCATGGGATTTTCCAGGTAAGAGTACTGGAGTGGGGTGCCATTGCCTTTTCCACACAGTAGCTCTGTGTATACAAACCTGTAGTTCATTTGCTATTGTATAGATTACAGAAACTATAAAGAAGAAACTTTCAGATACAGTATATTTGACATTTTATAATAGTGAGTTAGTTTAAGCTCCCTTTCTTTAGGGTATAGGAATTCAACATTCCTCTTGTCAACTCTCAGCCTTGCACATGAGGAGACATTTTCTGGGATTTCTAAGAAAGCAAAGTTTCTTTTGTCTTTCACATGAGGAACTTGGTGAGATGCTTTCTTTGGATAGTTTGATATGAGTCTGGAACTGTCATGGTCATTTTGCTCCTAAAAGGGGATTTCTTGGAGCTACAGGAAGCTATCTAGTAGAGAGTGAATATGAAGCTCACAGAGGGGAAGGCAGAGCAGAATGGTGGAAAGAACTCGGTACTTGGTGGCATTATTTGCATCACTGGAAAAAGAAACCTGACTGAAAACTAAACCTTCCTCCTCTGAATTTTTTTTAAATTTAATTTAATTTTTTAACTTTACAATATTGTATTGGTTTTGCCATATATCAAAATGAATCCACCACAGGTATACATATGTTCTCCATCCTGAACCCTCCTCCCTCCTCCCTCCCCATACCATCCCTCTGGGTCGTCCCAGTGCACCAGCCCCAGGCATCTAGTATCGTGCATCGAACCTGGACTGGTGACTCATTTCATATATGATATTATACATGTTTCAATGCCATTCTCCCAAATCCTCCCACCCTCTCCCTCTCCCACAGAGTCCAAAAGACTGTTTTTTAGTTGTGAGAACCAATAATGTTGATTTACTGTTCAAGCCAACTGCTTAAGCTGGGCTGTCTGAAACCTTCATCAGAAGTCCTGACACAACTAGTATTTATGAAACCAATGCAATGCAGAGGTATAAAGAAAGAAAAGAAATAATCTGTGACTTTTTACAGGACTGTACATTTCTTAATGTCTTAACTTTTATGCAGTAAAGAACTAAAAATTAGTTGAGGCTCTAAATGTTTACTAAAACAAATTCTAAAATTTATTTACTGATAGAAATTATGACTTGGGTCCTAAATTTTGTGTAGGAAAAACTTTTGTTATTGGAGAGCTTTTAGAATGTTTCTGGTTAATACTACTGTTCAAATATTCCAAATATCCCTTGAATTTCTGAAGATTAACAGACTTTTCATTAAAAATTTTATTTGTAGCACTGGTTATAACTACAAGAATTTCATGTGCTCCTCAATGGTAATCTCTTCACTGTAATATTGTTGCATCATTAGAAGTTTTTCTTTCCAGTTATATTATTATGCTTCAAATATCATTTTCCCATTAGGCATATAATATGATATATTTTCATACACTAAAATCTTATTAATGATTTTTATACAGGATGGTTTCTAGTTTGTAGCCCATTTGTAAGAAGTTCCTATTAAGAAATTCAATTAAGCATGGGAAACAATTTAAGAATAATTTACTAACAGATCAAGGTTTTAATTTGCTACCATTTTCTATCATGTTATTTTGACAGAATGTAAAGAACAAATTGCTAAAGAATGGAACATAGAATTGGAAGAAAAAGTGATCTACCCCTTAAGAACCATGGGTTCAAAAGTTCACAATATGAAGGACTCTATGTTTGCAAAAGCAGTCAGCGTTCATGTCGCCTAATTTGTTTAGGCTGTCTGTTTACCTCTTTTATTTATCTAGCACTAAATAAAATTACGAGAGCACATGTGGGTCACAAAAGGAAAAGTTCTGGCAAAAGGCATACAGGTTACATAGATCATCTTTAAAAACTTGAAGAATGTTTACATATTCTAGTTACTTTAGAAATTGTGATTTCCTCATTTAACTTATCTTTTCTATAAGAATAAACTAAAAATCTATAATTAATAGTAAATATTTTACCATATGCCTTATCTCATCCATATTAATCAAGATGAAGGCTATATTTTCTTTGGTTGGGATAATGTTTCAAGAACCTTTGAGTCCAAGTGTCTTAGTGTACTTGAGCTTGCATTTTTCAGTCTGTTCCAGCCCACACTATACCTACTGCCATAATGCTGGATTCCCAGATTTCTGGTATCTGAGTTTTCCTCTCAGCTCTGGACTGGAGTCTCTCCAAGATGGCTAAGATACGTCTTTACTGACTCCTGTACACTCCTTCACCTAGGACAGGGCTTAACATACATACAGTAAGTGTGTGGTGTGTGTTGAATTAATGTGTGTGAATGTGTGTTGAATTAAAGAATGGACACGTAAATGGAGGAAAGAGAGGAACTTTGGTCTGTAAGCCTCCTTTCATCATAATATCCCAGTTGATTTCAAAGAAAAAGGGCTTTCTTCCCTGTGCTAAAAATAATCTGAAATACCCATAGCAGTAGTTAACTCATGAGGTTATAACACTATGTAACATGCTACATGACTATCTGAATGATAAAATCATTTTCTGTAAAATTAAATAAGGATGAACTATATTATATAGGGAACTACATGAGAGGAATTCTCATGTAAGATGCTATATGAGAATCTACACTATACATTTCATTGTGTGTATATAAATATATATACATACACACATGTACATGTATACACACATAGTGTCTAATACATAGTGACTTGAATTAATGTTAAGTAAAACACATGTTAATAAGATTTTGTTAAAGAACTAATTTAACAGTTTTCACCTCCACATTTATAAGTTAGTTTGGTCTTGTTTTACATCTAAAGATTATACCTCAATCTTAGAAATTCATGTCAGAAATGCATACCGTTCAAACATCCTAATTTCAATAAGGATGTAACAGTGTATATTTATCATCCTTATTTGAAACTTGAAAGATAATTCAAAGTATATATCAATGATTTACTACATTATATTTATACACAATGTATTAGCTAATGCTGATATGCCAGGTGCTCTCAGTATTTTTACACTTACCAATTCAACAACAACCCTATTATTACTGTCCTCATTATACAAGTGAGGAAACTGAGGAAAAGAGAAATGAAATAGTTGTCTAAAGCCTCAAAGCCAGTGAGTGGCAGAATTAGGATCTGCCAGGCAGTCTAGCTACAGAGTTCTTGTTCCTAACCTCTATTTACTGCTTTTCATGTACTTCCCTATATAACATAGTTCATTCTTATTTAATTTTACAGAAAATGATTTTATCATTCAGATAATCCATAATCAGATTTGCTTCTGAAGGGCAGGCCTTATGAATTCTGCCTGACTCTGAATACTTATTTGTACACAGTAAATGATTAAAGATTTTTGTTCAGTGCAATCACAATGGAAAAATCATTACTTTTGCAGCCATATTGAAATTCAGTTGCTAGCACTTTTCTACCAGCTATGTGACTCTCAATAAGATGCTGGCTAACTGATCCCTTATGTCCCTGAAGTATCTGTAACAGCACAGCTAAAATCAGCAATGAGCTAGCAAGTTTGATGGGAAGTCCCATAAAATATAAGAACTAGAGAGCGAAGGGCAGATAACATGGAAAAATTAGTACACAGGCTTCAGCCACAGGCTAAGAAACATTCCATATGTAATAACAGCTCATATTCATGAAGTGCTTCTATGATCCAAGAGCTATGTTACATTCTTTAAACGCACATGTCATTAGACCTTCACAACTGTATGAAGTAGGACTTATTCTCATATTACGAATGGGGATACTGAGGCAAAGAGAATGGCTTCAGCTCCCACAACTATAAGCAGTGACATAGAGAACTTCAACTTATGTGGATCTAATTTTCAAAGGCAAGAAAAAAAGGCAAGAGAAGGTGTGCTAAGTTAAAAACTGTCTGTGAGATTAAACTTAAATTGGTTATATTGCTCACTTTCCTGCCTTGCAGGGCTTATACTACACTTTTTCATGAGCTCTTTAACCTTCTCCCCGCCAAAACCAAAAGTATACACATATGCACATAAGCCTTTCATGCTGTTGTGGAATACTAAACTAGACAACCAAGGAAGACAGAAAATCCAGAGTGGATGAGCTGAGGCTTAAAATGGCTAAACTATCTAAACTTTACGGCCTGGCTATGACTTTAGCTGAGGCTAGAGAGAAGCTTTTGGGGCTGAGTATCTAGTTCTTCACTGAATTTCAAAGAGTTTCATATCCCACATTAAGTTTTGTCTCAGCAAATGAGGTGAACGAACCAAAAATTGGCTTTTTATTCTTATCATTCATTATGTATTTTTTTCTTGCTATTTTTTGGGACAAATCTTCTTTTATCTTAACAGATCCTTGATAAATTAGTGTGTCCTACTTTCTTTTTCCTTATAAAGCTTCTCTCCAATGTATGTATGTACTACGGTTAAGATAACATGTCTATCATCTAAGAAATATATCGCATAAATTATTGGTCATATTTTGTACTAATTTGAAGTTTCTGGCCTGAACCTTTAAAACCTAGAATATCAGAACAACCTGTCCTTACATATGCTATTCCTCAAATAGCCATTTCATTTTGTCTATACTAGTACTAATTTAACTTCTTATAGCTTAACTCCTATGTTAAGGGTTGATGAAATTTAGATGCTGAGTGCAAAAAGAGGAAACATTCAGCTTTACCTTTCTTACAACACTAATTGAACATACATACTCTGGTAGAAATGTTTTTAGAGTATAGCCTTACAAAGAAAATTGACTTCTATGTATTTATAAGTTACCTTTGATAGATCCCTGAAGTTTCCCGGAAGAGTCAAATCCAGCTCTTCTGATTCATAGTTTGTTAATACCCATGGAAACACGGGGTATTGGTTCAGATCATTGTATGTCCGTCCTAGTAAAGAAAGAGAGACATGAAATCTGTATACACTAACTGCTTAGGAAAGTGTTGACCATCTTTATAATCAATGAGGCAACTATTGCATTGCAGAAGTAACTCTTTTGTTTATTGAACTATGTCTGTATTTAATCAAAAGCACTTACAACAACGTGTTTCAAGTGAATTCACTCAATAATAATATAGAAGTAAGTAATGAGAATTACTTTTTTGTAAGATAACTTGAAGTGATTGCTAGCTATCTGTCATAATCAATCTCTCTTCTTCCTGGCCTAGACCATGTTTCTTAGGCTCCCTTATGAGTAGCTATGGCTGTGGGGCTTAAGTTCTAGTCAACAGAATGTGAAGACAGTTGGTATCGGCACCTCCAGGCTTGGTTCACTGCAACTTGGCACTTGATGCTCCATGTTCCATCTCTTTCCAGCTGTATGTGATGAAGATGCTTCTGTCACATTGGAAGCAGAGCCTTGTAGGCCAAGCTCCCTGAAAGTGATCGTGGGGGAGGTCACCAGCTGGCCTGCCCACTTGCAGATCATGTGATGGTATTCTATTATACCGAGTATATATCTAAAAATTCTATTGCCAGCACACTGAATACTACATTGTGCTTCTCTTGACAATCAAAGTAGAGAATTTTCAAGTTAATGGAAGTACACTGAAGTCAGTATGGAAAAGCAATGAGGCGAATGTCAAGCACGCTTTTTTTCACTCCCTTAAGCTCACAAATTTTCTTTTCCTATTATGTTGTTTCAGTTTAGCGGGGAGCTCCTGAATGCTAGCTGAATATTTTTTCCTGTTTGTTTGTTTTTTAGTTTTAGACATAATAATTTTTTGGGGGTAGGATACTGAAGCCTGTGGGGCTGTGGCAAACTTAGGGAGAGCACAGCACAGGCTCACCCTGCTTAAACTGATATTGAAATTACAAATGATCAGATGAAATTAAGAGAAACATGATTAAAGAAACAGGGTCCAAAGACAACTTTTGTTGGACAAGATTGTTTCTTGTAAAAATATGATATGAGAACATAGGACTTTCTAGATTTCCATTCAAGCCCATAAAAAATAGCTATTTCCCTGATATTAGTGATATGGATTTCACCTTGTACGCCTTGTTGCACACACCATATTAGTATAACAGTAGCACAGATATACATACATTTTCTTATCTATCTTCAAGAACTGACATTAAATGATACCTACTCTTGTAGCAATTGCTCATTGATTGTGAAATAGAAAAAAAAAACACATAATCTGAGGAAGAACTAAATCTGTTAACAATTATAAGCATGAAATCAAATTAATTAATTCACTGAGTAAACATTTTATTGGGTGATTGTTTTATCTGTTCTTATGTGAGCACTGAAGAATTGATGCTTTTGAACTGTGGTGTTGGAGAAGACTCTTGAGAGTCCCTTGGACTCCAAGGAGATCCAACCAGTCCATTCTGAAGATCAGCCCTGGGATTTCTTTGGAAGGACTGATGCTAAAGCTGAAACTCCAGTACTTTGGCCACCTCATGCGAAGAGCTGATTCATTGGAAAAGACCCTGATGCTGGGAGGGATTGGGGGCAGGAGGAGAAGGGGACGACAGACGATGAGATGGCTGGATGGCATCACTGATTCGATGGACGTGAGTCTCAGTGAACTCCGGGAGTTGGTGATGGACAGGGAGGCCTGGCGTGCTGCGATTCATGGGGTCGCAAAGAGTCGGACACGACTGATCTGATCTGATGCGAATCTCTGCATTTTACAACAAAAATACCTATTGTTTTAAATGCATAAATTAATGTAGGTGCTTATCATATATGAAGGCAATTGAAAGGAAGCAGAATGTCACTCCCACTTTACATTTCCTGAAATGAGGTGACAGTAACAGGATTTCCTCTTTGTTCTCTGCCACAGCACTGTCACAGATGTGTTACAGCTAATATTTGCCTGCTTCTCCACTAGTCCTGTAAACTCCAAAATGTAGGGTCTGAGCTTTAAAAATAAAAAGCAAAACTCTTTGTGTTGAATATTCTGTTTGTCTGATGGATAGCTGTTGAAAGAATGAATACATACGTGATAAAAATGGGATAAATTGAGCCAGATTTTAAAATATGAACAAACATAAGCCAAATAAAGAATGGAAACTGCAGGACAGTCCTGTTGGAGGATGAGGACTGTGTAAAGGCACAGAAGTACACAAGAGAGAGAATGGCCTCGTGAGCATGCATGTTAAACCACCAGAAGGGCATATTGGCAGCCAATGAATGTGCTTACTTTACATTTGCAAATAGTGATGAGAGTAAACAAGAATTTGGAACCTTTTAATTAAAGTTTTTCTTTAGCAGAATATGGAGACATTCTTCTAAAGCAGTCACTGTAAGATACACAATGTGAAATTCTAAGATTTAATATTATTACTGAGAGTTCATGTTCCTATTAGTCTAGGACCCCTGATGACTCTCAGGTGTGTTTTCTACGCTTGTACATACACAGGGAATCTAGGCTGGCTGGGCAGAGCTATCTCTAGGGTTCTAAGTAGTTCCCTGCCATATTTAGAGCTCTGCCATTCTTTCAGCTACCATTCTCCTTAAAAATCTATAGATTTTAATGAAAGTGAGGTCTTCCAATGTAAGTGTATTTTCCAAGATTAATTTGATGTTATTTATGTAACATATTACTTATATAAATAAATGAACAGCTGAAAATTATATATATATTTTAAAAATTTCTGATGACATTTCATAACAAGGAAAAACTGTCAAAATAAAATAAATAAAATGCCAATTTACATTAACTCAGTACTTAAATGTATTGTTTAAGCACAAACAGCATAAAAATAGAGACCATACTTGAAGACACTGGCTTTTTCTAGAAATGATTTTCTAATAAAAGACATAATGCTATTTTTAGGGAAAAAATTTTAAAAAGAAAGTATACTCTTTACCACACACATACAAATTGATGGCTGCCAACAATCACAGCTCACCATACTTAACCTGTCCTGCATTTTTTGTAATTCACTTTTAATAATCTTTGGAAGATTCTTTAAAAATAAATGCTTAGAAAACTTTGGTAAGTTTTAAATTACTAAAGCCATTTAAAATCTAATAAATACAATAAACAATACAAATAGCTGTTCTGACAGTTACATTAAAATCTTTTTATATAAAAATCTCCACATAAAGGCTTTGCAACATGGACAGCAAATATATATTCTTGATTTTAATTAAAAACTCATGATGTATTTAAAACCCTTATGGATGAAGTTGGTACTCTGGTATTTTCCATTTATAAGTTTTAGCCACAAATTAGCTATTTTATTAAACACCTTTGTGAAATGAAAAAACAACAACTGCTGTTTACAAAATTAACCAAAAAAGTGAAATATTTTCAAAGTAATACCTGTTAGGTTCTGGTAAATATAGGTATTTATGAATTTTTTTGGATAATTGAAATTTAGTAAATAACCTTGTGCTGTAATTGGTAGGGTTCCTTTCTTTTCCCAGTAGTAATAAGTGAAGAGCTTTTTTTTTTTTTTTTTTTTTACTAACTATGCTTATAAAGACTTATCTTGGAAGACGAATATTAAATATCATAAGCTTATAATACTAATCTACTCAAACAATAAAAGTGAACACAGTAAATGAGATCTCAAAAACACTCGATATGTTTCTTCATTTAAAAAAAAAAACTTTTAATTAAACCATCCAATTTAATGTTTTTATATGGCACTTTAGTTTTGAAGGTAAAGTGATCTAGAGACAGCTGACAAAGAAATTATAACTGCAATTCCTTGGTGAAAATGTTAATGACAGCAAAATATTGTTTAATTAGATGATTGTAGCATCTGGATTAACACTCTTTAAGAGCGATGTTCCTGTGCTTGTCTGCTTCTTCACACTTTACAGACATTTTGTCATCTCTAGGTCATTAGGAAAGAATTTTTAATGATTTTTCTAGAAGCAAGCAGTTCAAGTTACATCTAATTAGATGACAATAATAAGCCCAACACATGCAGTAGCTAAATATATACATAATTAACCAGGGAGGGCTTGTACATCACAGAGGAAAAAAGTGGAAAATGCTAAACAGGAGAAAAAGGTTGGGGTTGAGGAAGTTGTGCTGAATTCATTAGCTGATCATATAAAAAACAACTCAGAAAGCTTTTTAAGAAACCTTCCAAACCTAACTGGATCACTTACATGAAGCTATGTTAGCAGTTACTCTATTTTTTTTTTAATGCCAGATTTTAACACCTTGTTCACAGTCTTATCTGATAAAGTACAAAATGAGGCATAGGCTGTATCTTTTGAAGCATAATAAACAGAAATTAGGTCAACTCTGGAAGTTAGAGGTTGAGCTCACATTTTTAGTCAAACTCTAAGCATCATTGAAAATCTTTCAAAACTTAATGTTCTTTCAGTTCAGTTCAGTTCAGTTGCTCAGTCGTATTCGACTCATTGTGACCCCACGAACCGCAGTACACCAGGCCTCCCTGTCCATCACCAACTCCTGGAGTCCACCCAAACCCATGTCCATCGAGTCGGCGATGCCATCCAACCATCTCATCCTCTGTCATCCCCTTCTCCTCCTGTCCTCAATCTTTCCCAGCATCAGGGTTTTTTCAAATGAGTCAGCTCTTTGCATCATGTGGCCAAAGGATTGGAGTTTCAGCTTCAACATCAGTCCTTCCAATGAACACCCAGGACTGATCTCCTTTAGGATAGACTGGTTGGATCTCCTTGCAGTCCAAGGGACTCTCAAGAATCTTCCCCAACACCACAGTTCAAAAGCATCAATTCTTCAGTGCTCAGCTTTCTTTATAGTCCAACTCTCACATCCATATATGAGCACTGGAAAAACTATAGCCTTGACTAGACGGACCTTTGTTGGCAAAGTAATGTCTCTGCTTTTTAATACGGTGTCTAGGTTGGTCATAACTTTCCTTCCAAGGAGTAAGTGTCTTTTAATTTCATGGCCGCAATCACCATCTGCAGTGATTTTGGAGCCCAGAAAAATAAAGTCTGATACTGTTTCCACCGTTTCCCCATCTATTTGCCATGAAGTGATGGGACTGGATGCCATGATCTTTGTTTTCTGAATGTTGAGCTTTAAGCCAACTTTTTCACTCTCCTCTTTCACTTTCATCACGAGGCTCTTTAGTTCTTCTTCACTTTCTGCCATAAGGGTGGTGTCATCTGCATATCTAAGGTTATTGACATTTATCCCAGCAATCTTGATTCCAGCTTGTGCTTCCTCCAGCCCAGCATTTCTCATGATGTACTCGGCATAGAAGTTAAATAAGCAGGGTGACAATATACAGCCTTGACATACTCCTTTTCCTATTTGGAACCAGTCTGTTGTTCCATGTCCAGTTCTAACTGTTGCTTCTAACTGTTGCTTCCTGACCTGCATACAGGTTTCTGAAGAGGCAGGTCAGGTGGTCTGGTATTCCCATTTGTTTCAGAATTTTCCACAGTTTATTGTGATCCACACAGTCAAAGGCTTTGGCATAGTCAATAAAGCAGAAAGAGATGTTTTTCTGGAACTCTCTTGCTTTTTCCATGATCCAGCGGATGTTGGCAATTTGATCTCTGGTTCCTCTGCCTTTTCTAAAACCAGCTTGAACTGGAAGTTCACGGTTCACATATTGCTGAAGCCTGGCTTGGAGAATTTTGAGCATTACTTTACTAGCGTGTGAGATGAGTCCAACTGTGTGGTAGTTTGAACATTCTTTGGCATTGCCTTTCTTTGGGATTGGAATGAAAACTGACCTTTTCCAGTCCTGTGGCCACTGCTGAGTTGTCCAAATTTGCTGGCATATTGAGTGCAGCACTTTCACAGCATCATCTTTCAGGATTTGAAATAGCTCAACTGGTATTCCATCACCTCCACGAGCTTTGTTCTTTAAAAATTAATTTCTTTAAATTTCTTTAAAAATTAAAAAAAACCTGTTGTTTTAAAATAGTTAAATAAATTTTACAACAGTTCTATGTGAGACTTTCATGTAGTTTTAAAGATTATGCTTTCAAATACTATTTAATGAGATGGGAAAAGTAGAATGTAAACCTTTAGGTGTAGCAGAATCCTAAAGATTACCACACACAGAAAAATCACCAAAATCTTAAATATGATATTTATGGCTAAACTTAGGACTGATGAAATTTTTAAATTATAATTTTGTATATTTCCATTTTTCTATAGTATATTTGTTAAATTTATAAACATAACAAAATAAAGGCCATGAAAGCATTTATGGGCTTTTAGGTGACTTTTCAAAACAGTATGTTTTCTGAATATTTGATAAGCTTCTTTTACTATGTGAAGTATTTTTACAAAATGCACATATATAAACTATTTATATGCAATTGTATATATATATATATACACATATGTCACATGAGGGTCTAAAAATCTACATACTGTATTAATACTAGGACACTGCTGCTGTCTGTTTTAGTCTTATTTTTAAAAGAATCTATAACGGAGAAAAGACAAATTGTCCAAGTATGAGAGACCTCAAGAAACGGACAGCAAGAAATGAGTCATAAAATGTAATTCACATTTCATGTTAAAGTTATGGAGAAAAACGGTAAATCTGAGATTGCAAGAGAATTACTAGAATATTTTTTACAGAACATGTGGATTTATTAAGTCACATTGCCCTATATTTTAAAAAACTTGATGCCAGAAAGGGTTGTTTCATCTTCTCAATCGGTTTCTATTCTGTAACTCTTTTGTTTAATCCAGGAAATTTAAAGAATCCCTTATCCAGCGATTCTAGTGCATTCACATAATAGATTATAAAATCATGCCAACACAGAGTATGAATATTAAATTAGCTCAATTTGATGAGAGTTTATAGAGCAAAACTTTGACTTCATAATCTTATTGGAAAGAAGTGATACAGACATAAAATGTTAAGGGCACATTACCTTAAGTGCCAACATGCGTAGCATAGACAGTGCCACAGAAGGTGTGAATGCTATAGGAGATTAAGGCAATTATTGTAAAGTATTTCTTTTAAGAATATAGGTGTAACATGGTGGTTCTCCAAATGTGGACACTGGAGCAGTGGCATCGGGATCACCTGGGGACTTATTAGAAATAGAAACTTTTAAGCCCCACCCTAAACCTACTGAATCAGAACCTGTGTTTCAGCAAGCCCTCCAGATGATTCTGAGAAACACTCCATCCTGGATGTGGGGTTGGTGACTGTGTGGCTCGTGTCGTGGCTGGCGGCATTCTCCGGGAGTTGTAATCATCAGAAGAAAGCCCTCTCATCTAAGGTTCTAAGTCTTTCCTAGGAGTCTCCATCCACTGACTGCTAACTGTAGGAAACAAAGGCCTGGCCACCTTGCCTCAGGGCAAGACATCTCTGAAAGTTATCCCAGCTCCCGGTTTCCTGTGGGACCTGGTGAGGCCTTTCCTGCAGTTACTCTGGGGCTCAAGTTCTCCTGCTCTGTCCTACTTTCTTCACTCCCCTACAGACACTGATCCCAAGGACACTCTCCAATAAACTACCTGCAAGCACATTTCTGTCTCAGAGTTTGTTTCTCTGGATCTGAGACCCAAATGAACATGTACCAGGATCTACATTAGAGATAATAATTCAAGGCCCAGATCTAGTGCTAGCATATCCCTATGGACAAAAGTCATGATGGTAAATAAACATCAGAAGTTCTTTTGGTGAAATACAAATTAAAAATGATTGTCTAAGAATCATTAATTTTTTTTCAGTCTTAAAAGCAGCTATGGATGAAGCCTGATGAGGTAAAAATTGAACAGCACCATTAATATCCTGAGACAGTGTGGTACAGAAGTTGAGTGATGCTCTACAGCTAAACCACCAACATTAGAATCTCGACTTCACTTATTAGTTCTGTGATGTGGGCAAGTTATTTACTTCTCTGTACCTCATCTCCTCAGTGGTGAAATGGGGTTAAGGACCAGGGCTATTGTTAGGATTAAATGAGTAAACACACCTAAAACACTTAGGACCACTTAGTGGAAACACTAAAGAAAACACTTAATGAAAAACACTTAGAAGGAAACCCTCAGTGTTTGCAACATTATAAATGTCTCAATAAACATTAACTTTTACCATTTTTTCTGAATGCTGCTATTAATATTAAAGAAGTGTTTTAAAAAGAAATAATAAGACTAAACAAAGAAATAATAAAAATATTTTTCCTAAATCTTGATATTAAGAGTAATTAAAGAAATGTTTAAAGAAGACTATGATAAATTATAAGCCAACCATTTGTTGCCTTTGGGTTACCCAGCAAATTAAATATAATGTGTCAATAAGAACACTGATAAATCTAAAGTTTCAATCAATTGACTTAAGTATTTACTGAACAATAACTGTATCCCTAAAACTGTGCAATGAAACAACATGATTATTCAGTAGAACTGTGTTAGTCAAAGTGGTCCTGGTACAGTTTAACATCTTTATAGTTCCCTTTATTCTAGGATCCTTTAGAGTCCTGCCTTTAAAGAACTTTGAAAAGTGTTCCATTAAGAAGAGATGAATGGATATATATGATATTCTCCACAATTCAGGAAAATAGGCAATTCTAGCTGCTTCTTAATCAAGTACTCAATAGTGGCTTTGGTGAAGTTTCTTTATAAAAGCATCACCCAACTCTTTAATGCTGGGTCAGTTCAGTTCAGTCGCATCCAACTCTTTGTGACCCCACGGACTGCAGCATGCCAGGCTTCCTTGTCAATCACCAAATCCTGCAGCTTGCTCAAACTTATGTCCATTGAATCGGTGATGCCATCCAACCATCTCATCCTCTGTCATCCCCTTCTCTTGCCTTCAATCTTTCCTAGCATCAGGGCCTTTTCCAAGAAGTCAGTTCTTCGCATCAGGTGGCCAAAGTATTGGAGTTTCAGCTTCAGCATCAGTCCTTTCAATGAATATTCAGGACTGATTTCCTTTAGGATTTGATCCTTTAGGTTTGATCTCCTTGCAGTCCAAAGGACTATTGAGAGTCTTCTCCAACAGCACAGTTCAAAAGCATCAGTTCTTCAGCTTAACTAATGCTGGTGCTCAATATAAACTGGCTCCTCTACTTAGAACTTCAAGACTATAGCAAAGGAAGAATTTGCAGGAATACATGCAGGGTGAGTACCTCTGTATGTATTTTATAACTTTTACAGGTTGTCATTCTACTCTTATATGAAGGTTCATTTTATCCACATGATCATCTACGTATGACAAAATCCTTAGAATACATTTAAAGCCCATCTTTTTCTATGAGGCTTCCCTTGATTAGACTAGGTCATACTAATCTCTCACTTCTCTAAATTTTTATTACAGTTAACAACGCTTGACTGCATGCTTTCTTGTATGTTCTACATGTGTTCATATGTAAATCTTGTTTTGATAATTAGATCTTAAATGGTTAGACCAATCATGGTTAAACTTTAAGCATAAGAACCACCTAGAAGGCTCCCTGCAATGCAGAGGGCTGGGCCTCACTTCAAGTTTCTGACTCGGTTGGTTTGAGAAGGGATCTGAAAAATTGTGTCTCTAAGTCCCCAGGTGATACAAATACTGCTGGGTGGGGGACCTACTTTGTAAACCACTAAACTAGAGTATATTACAGTGACTTCTACCTTCTGTATAATGACACTGTGCATTAAATTATTTACTTTTTTTCCCTGCCATACTTGTTACTACAGCTGTAATCCAATTTTTGAGCCCACATTTTCTTTTTTCTTGGAATGACTTCTGCTTTACTTTCTAGTGAATGCTTATTCCTCTTTCAATTTTCAACTTAAATGTTGCCTATGAGAGAAGCCTATGAAAAGACTACAAGAAACTTTTCCTAAGTATATTGCCTTCTGGATTTAAGACTTCAAATGAAAGTGAAAGTTGCATCCGACTTTGCAACCAGAATACTGGAGTGGGTAGCCGTTCCCTTCTCCAGGGTATCTTCCCAATCCAGGGATTGAACCCAGGTCCCCCACAATGCAGGCGGATTCTTTACCAGTTGAGCCATGAGGGAAGCCTGAGAATGCTGGAGTGGACAGCCTATCCCTTATCCAGCAGATCTTTCTGACCCAGGAATCAAACCGGGGTCTCCTGCATTGCAGGTGGATTCTTTACCAGCTGAGCTACCAGGGAAGCCCAATAACTTTGTATATTTTCTCATTATAATAATTATGACTTTTTGTTGGAATTGCTGGTATACATATCTGTTTTCCTGAGTATACCATGACCCCTTCAAAGGCAGAAACCATGCAGTGCTCTCCTCTGAAGTGTTAGTGCCAAACACAGTACATGCCACATAGTAGAAGTGTTCAGAATGATGAACAAGTCGATTTCATATCTAGAGTTCTAAAGGCTCTCCCAATAGCTCTTCCTAACTTTAAGGAATCTGATTTCTGATTCATGTGAAATACAGCTATCAGTTTAATTTTCCTAAAATTTCATATTGCATTGCCTTCTACTACAAAACTATACTGACTCCTAGATTCAGACTGTTTATAGTCTGGCTGTTAACCAACAGCTCCAGTAGTAGCCAAGCTGTGATACTCACGTCTACTGAACACAGAACACATATTCAACTGGCAGAAATTTGTAAAGCTCTGTTCTTTTTTTTTTTTCCTCCCCAAACACATTCTTAAAATTCATCTGGTTTGCTTAGCTCTTACACCATTCACTATTTATAGCACTTATTCAACACTTAACCATCAGCTGTCTTAAAATGCTCCCTTATGTATATTTCATTCACCCGAGTAGTGGCAATGCTCGGGTGATTCCTAAACGTAAATGTGAAGTTGCTCAGTCGTGTCCAACTTGTCATGACCCCATAGACTGTAGCCCATCAGGGTCCTCTGCCCTGGGGATCCTCCAGGCAAAAATACTGGAGTGGGTAGCCATTTCCTTCTCCAGGGATCTTCCCAACCCAGGGATCGAACCCAGGTCTCCCATATTGCAGGGAGACTCTTCACCTGCTTTATACTTCTTTTTACTCTATTGTCTACAATAGACAGACTTTCATATTTACTTATAATCATATTAAGGAAAATACTCAATACATTCTTTTAAAAGACGCCCGTGGTGTATACATTTTTTATGTCACCAAATAAAACAGACCACAATTATTCAAAAGAAGTTAGGAAGACACTCAAATTCCCCTTACTATCTGTGTGTCCTGGCTCAGAAACCCAAAGATTGTCCCAACCAGAAAGAAAAGCTCTGTCTATACTGCTCAGGGTGGGCTTGCCTGGTGGCTCAGACAGTGAAGAGTCTGCCTGCAGTTCAGGAGGCCTGAGTTTGATCCTTGGGTTGGGAAGATTCCTTGGAGAAGGGAACGGCAACCCACCCCAGTATTCTTGTCTGGGAAATTCCACAGACAGAGGTGCCTGGCGGTCTAGAGTCCATGGGGTCACAAAGAGTTGGAGACCACTGAGTGACTAATACTTTCACTTCATACTGGTCAGGGAAGCTTTTAGACCAGATCATGATGTTATCTCTATCAAGTCTGCAATTTTGCTAGAGTTAGACAGAGCAACTGCCAGAAAGCAACAGGCATGAGGCAGGTAGTGGTGACAGCTGGAACTGTGGACCACACTTTGGGAAATGTAGCTGACATAAGTAAGAGGCAGTGAGAAGGGACGGAGACTAGACGTGTCCTTTAACACAGCCAACTAGATAACACTCCATCCAGGACAGGCAGAGAGAATTCCATTTTAGAACAGCAAAACCTTTTAGGAAAAATGCCAGCTCCACTGGAAACTGAACTAGGAGTGAGGCATACCACCACGTCTTTCAGTTTTAATTCCAAAAGCTCCAAAAAGGTACCAGAATCTAGGGGGAAAAGTCATACGCTTATCCATGACATATGATAGACCATGAGTCTTGACAGATCTTTGAAGGATAGATAATAGAGAAACCTAACACAGGGAATATGGAAGAATACCACAGAAGGAAATAAAAGAGAACTTTATCCTGAAAAATCAGGTAAAGATCCATGTGAAAAGTGAAAGTTGCTGAGTTGTGTCCAACTCTGTGACACCATGGACTGTAGCCCAACAGGGTCCTCTGTCCATGGAATTCTCCTGGCAAGAGTACTGGAGTGGATTGCCATTTCCTTCTCTAGGGGATCTTTCTGACTCAGGGATCAAACCTGGGTTTCCTGCATTGCAGGAGGATTCTTTTGAGCTACCAGGGAAGCCCCAAAGATCCATGTAGTTGAAAACAATATACTGTATTAATGAGAAGATTTTAATAAAAAGTCAAAACCCATCTTAATATGCAAAAATATATGGACTCCAAAAACAAGTGTTTCATAATAATATGGATTCTGGTAGTAAATTATATTGAAAAAGATAAGCAATGAAGAAGAAGTACATTGAGTGAAAGTTCTTATTTTGCATAGGACTGATTTAAAATGTTGATTCATTTTTTAGTTCAAAGGCAACAGAAATATATTTCAGAAACATTTTTTAAAAAATGTAAACATATCAGTATCAATTCTCTAGGAGAAGCAGTAACAAAAAGATTATGTTATAAATCTCTAAAAAAAGTAGGCAGAAATTTATTTAAATGGCCAAAGAAAAAAAGAACAGCGGGGAAAGCAAGAAAATATTACAAGCAATAGTATAGGACAAGATGATATAAGACTAAACATATCAGTTTTAAAACATATGCAAAGAAATATCAAACATGGCTACTAAAAGATTTAAAGTCCAAGATAAAGTTAAAACTTGAAATTTCACCTATGGTCTAAGACAGAAGTTGGCAGATTTGATATTCTATCCTTTTTTACTTTGGCAATGATACTTATGTTACATCATGCTGCTTACCTAAATATACTAATGAAATTAGGTTTTTTACATTTTAGATGTTTAAGCTCATTCTACTCTCTCTATGTATATAATATGTATTAATTAAATAGTATAACATATTTCCTTTATTTTTGAGTAAGTAAATAGGTTTTTTAAAAGATATATACATTGTATAGACTATTATGTGAATATATATAAATATGTCATGAAGATATGTCTATATAATGGTGATGTATGTATAAAGTATACAATAAAAATTAATATATGTAATAAAACAGTTCTTTGGTTGTACCTCTAGCATCCTATTTAACAAAGGCATTAATACTATAATATGTAGTAAATGATTAAAATGCAAAACCATTTTAAACAACTATTTATCCCTTTATGTCAACAAATTGAGTTATTTTGTCTATTTAATACATATCTATATCATCCATATTTAATATAAACCTATAGCACTCATATTCATACACATATAATAGATTATAAAAGAGCTATACTACACAGTTATCCTTTTAAGCAGTGATTCAGAGAACAGGGCTCTAAATCCACAGTTCTGAGCATTCATTCACAAAAAAAGAATAATCATACACATATGCTGCTGCTGCTAAGTCGCTTCAGTCGTGTCCGACTCTGTACGACCCAATAGACGGCAGCCCACCAGGCTCCCCCGTCCCTGGGATTCTCCAGGCAAGAACACTGGAGTGGGTTGCCATTTCCTTCTCCAATGCATGAAAGTGGAAAGTGAAAGTGAAGTCGCAGAGTCTTGTCCGACTCTTAGCGAGCCCATGGACTGCAGCCTACCAGGCTCCTCCATCCATGGGATTTTCCAGGCAACTGCATAGTTATTTAAATTTATCTTATTGTAAAAAAAAAAGTTTTTGTAGAGCCTGATTTACAGAAGCAAACTCTTTGTAATTCAACGTGAATAAGGGCTTTGGAGCCTAACTTAAGAAAAAAAGAAACAGGTACTTAAATCTCATAGACATACTCAGCCACTGATGACCACTGATTTAGCAGAAAAATAAAACCACTACCCTCTGTTAATTTACAAGCATGGTATTGTTAAAGTTGATGGCAGTTACTCGTCATTCAGAAATGCAATCTGATTTTATATTTTCATTTGAAGATTTTTAAGGAAAAAAACATGTTGTAACCCAATCACGCCACAATCCAGGTGACATCTGTACTAGGCAGAATCCCGTTGTTATTCTCCTGTCTAGCTGCTACTGATGAGAATGACAAAGTAGTGAAATTACATTTTCCCATTATTATTTCCAGACACTCTCTGGCAATGGTTTGTTGACTCTAATAAACCTTCAGACAAAGCTGTCAGCAAAGGAAATGGCTGAAGGAGAGTAAGGAAAAGCCCCTTCAACAATAAAATGCAACTAAACCTTAGTGCTAGCTGGTATAGTTTCTGATAGCAATCTAATGTGAGTGCTTCAATATTTATTCTGATGCTGTTTTTGAATCCCAAGGAGAACAATGTATTCCATCAAGTCACATTATCGAGGATTTTGATGAACATAAACATATTATGAGATTAAAGAATGAGATGTCTTACCTGCTATAGTATTAAGAAACATCAAATATTCAAAGTTTGAAATTTCCCTTCTTTGCCAGCGCTGAGTCATGTTGGAAGATTTATAAAGCTGTCGAGGAGTGGCCAGTGATATCCTCCTAGCAATTAAGCAAATTATAACAATTTCTTTAAACTCATAACCTTTATAACTCAAATAATAACTAATATATGGATTTTATATAATTTGATATATGGTGTATCCTTCTTAGATAAATTACAAAAAACATTTTAGTTATAGAACTAGCAATATTTGAAAAAATCTATTACAGAGAAGATACACATATTTATTTAGAATAAATCAATATGAAAGCACGATTTGTATAACATTGCTCCAAGTGGATATTTTACAAGTCAACAAGAACAAAAAAGGCGAAACTGTACTCAAAATAAGTCAAAGTAGCTTTTAAACAACACAGCAAACTTACCCCATGCTAAGATGCTAGGTAGATGGTCAGGTAGCAGCTTATAAGCATTTGACTCAAACCTTATATAATAATGACCCCACTGAACTTTTTAAGCCTGTCTCCCCACAGAGTGTGCACATGAGCACAGCCTCTAACCACATGACACATAATCCTCTAGAAGGTCAAAAGCAAACAACTGAGAACTTTGAAAATAAAGGAATATCTTTGAAAATATAGGACTAGAAGAAGGAACATAGGAATATCTTAAGAGAGTAAGTCAGGAGAATTTGTGTAAATTATGAACCTTTGAAGGGATGTGTTTCTCTAAAAGCTGACTGATTTTGTGAAAGCATGATAAGGCTGAGTTTCTAAAACAATCACCACTTAACAAAGAAGTTCGCAAACGTATTGAATTTATGCCACTTTTAGTGTCTCAGGAATTTTTTCCTGGTGCCCCTAGCCCAAGAGAAACATCTAACAGTTCTCCTTATTGAGTAGTTAGGTCTAAATAACTTAACACTTGAGCCATAACAACTTAGTAGCTGTTTGAGAATACAATATTCAAAAACTGAAAGAAAAATAGTATTTTATTTCCTTCTTAAATAACCACAATTACTTACTAAAGGGGTGCAGTGCACACCTGTTGGGCACTGTACAGCTTCTTAAACCTGGGAATCATACCTGACACTACCATTTTCATTTTCTGTCCCACATGAATTTTCATGGAGTGGCTGTTCTTTTTTTAAACCATAGCAACCCCTGAAAATTAGTTTCACAAAGCTAAGATGTCATCAAAAAGAATACAAGAATGCAGTGCCATCAAATGTTGAAGATTAAAACTAAGTTGAGCTGAGTTCGTGCAGCATTTGATAGATGCTGCTGTATTTCCTTTGGAGAAGGCAATGGCACCCCACTCCAGCACTATTGCCTGGAAAATCCCATCAATGGAGGAGCCTGGTAGGCTGCAGTCCATGGGGTCGCTGAGTCGGACAAGACTCAGCGACTTCACTTTCACTTTTCACTTTCATGCATTGGAGAAGGAAATGGCAACCCACTCCAGTGTTCTTGCCTGGAGAATCCCAGGGACGGGGGAGCCTGGTGGGCTGCCGTCTATGGGGTCGCAGCAGCAGCAGCAGCAGCTTTATTTCCCTAAAAAAACGTAAAACGCCCTGCAGTAGGCCTGAGATTTCACTGTGATATCTGAGGGCTCCACGGTGGGAGCTGCGGACCTAAGACTATTTTTATCTCCCATGTTTTATTATCATGTTTACATTCACATGAGATCTTAATAACCATGGCAAGAGCTAAGACATATTTTGCTCTTTAGTTGCTAAGTCATGTCCAACTTTTTGTGACCCCATGGACTGTAGTCAGCCAAGTTCTGTTCATGGGATTTCCCAGGCAAGAATACTGGAGTGTGTTTCCATTTCCTTCTCCAGGGGATCTTCCCAACCCAAGGACTGAACCTGTGTCTCCTGCACTGGCAGGTGGATTTCTTACCACTGAGCCACCAGAGAAACCCAAGATATAAGGGTTGAAGAAAAGGAAGGACGAAGGAAGAATGGGAATAAACTCGGTGTGTCAAATTAAAATTTGAATTAAGAATTTAAAAAATAATTATGTCTAACTCAATGCTTAAAATGTTAACTTAATATTTTGTAGCAGCCTGGTCACATATTAACATTTTTGGAGCTTTCCTAGTTATATATACTTGAGATAATAGATCCTAAGGATTCCATAAGAACTATATAATCCTAATTGCAATGGTCAGGGGAATATATATTTCATACTTAAATACTATATCTTAGTACACTTTTCAATTAACTGGCAATATGATTTTCACAGGGCTACTAAAAAGGCTTCCAGATTTTAAGCCATTCCAGCACCACTATTCAAAAATTTTCCAGGCCAGATACTCTCACTTACACAATTATTTATGCTATAAATTTTAGCCTTGATCCTGCATTTGTCATAGCAACATGCTAAAATATTTTCTGAATTATCAATTAATAAACTATATTGACCCAATTTTATTTGCCACTATTATAATTATGTGCTTAGTCCAACTTTACCTGTATTACTACTGTAATCATATTCTTGCTAATCTGACTAAAACTATTACCAGCAGTATGCTTAGTCTGCTAAAAGCAAAGTATAGAATAAAGTTGTAAATTTATTTGTTGACATTTTAAACCTAGAAAATTTAAGAAGAAAACTGCTGATATGGAAATAATCCTGAGCACCAAAAACACTCAAAAACCAAGACCTAACAAATTGTGATAAGGATAAATAATGGGACTCATGGGAGAAGGTTATCATGTCATTCTTAGAGTATGAAGTTGTGAAGAAAAATACAGGCATACGAAATGAATTTAGAAAATCAGATTACTATTAGCAAGTTCATGGGAAGGACTAGTTTTTCCTGTTTACTGCTCTCTCTTTTCTACTATAAACTCGCTGAGAGCAGGAACTATGTTATACATACTGTTATGTCCTTAGCATTTAACAATACTTGAACTAGAGTGGGGTCTAAACCAAATGACTTGAGTTATTGGATTTCTATCCCTCAAAAAAATAATGGATAAAGACAGATGAAATTCAAAAAATAAATAAATAAATTCAATCATAAGAAGAAGCAAAATGGTAAATAGTAAATCAATAGGGCTATTAAAAATATCCTAAAAACATTTAGACATTTGAATGAGTATAGTTGGTACATATTTGGGCTACACAAAAATGCTTTTACAACTGGGGAATAAGAAGTAGATAAAATTGCCTTCTGGAAAAAAATACTAAGTACTATAACAAATGGTAACCATTTAAAATCATTAACTCTATATATGCAACAAGGTATATTCTTAGTAAGTAAAGAATCTAACTATACTCAAAATTTATTGATTATAATGACCGTCTGAATAGAAAATAGCAATACATTAACCAAACAATGGCAATCAGTATGGAGTCTAGAAAACGGACAAATTCTTTGTCAGTATTTTTCTATCATTATGCATGGGGTAAGGGTATTGCTCTTTTGACTAATGTGGACCACTTTGATAGATGACACCAAATAGAAATTAAGAGAGTAGGCTATGATCTTGGGCAAGATAAGTAACTTATCTAAACCAAAAACTTCCTATCTGTAATATGGGATAAGAACTCCATTAAGGAACTTCCTTGTCCATCTGGTGGTTAAGGCTCCATGCTGCTGCTTCAAGGGGCAACCATTTGGTCACTGGTGGAGGAACT
The DNA here is from genome assembly GCF_002263795.3 of Bos taurus. NCBI lineage: Eukaryota > Metazoa > Chordata > Mammalia > Artiodactyla > Bovidae > Bos > Bos taurus. The sequence goes on from NC_037339.1 coordinate 25,893,384, forward strand.
TAATATCCCTCATGCCACATGTACGGCAAAAAAGAAAGAAAGAAAGAAAAAAATTAAAAAAAGAAATCCGTTAAGAATCCACATGGTTTTAAGAATTAAGGGCTGAGTGCCCCTCTGCCACGTGAGGACACATGGACAGGATGACCATCTATGAACCTGGAGTTGGGCCATCAGCAGACACCAAATCTGCTAGTGATCCTGGACTTTCTATCCTCCAGAACTGCCAGAAATAAGTGTCTGCTGTTTATAAGCTAAAAACTAATGCCTATAAACTTGAACACAAAGTATAGTCCCTGGGACTTGGAAAGTGCTCAGCAAATGAGACATGCATGTAAACTAAAAGGGTGTTCATTAGGCTCTGCTCAGTTCAGTGCAGTCACATCCGACTCTTTGCGACCCCATGGACTGCAGCACGCCAGGCTTCCCTGTCCATCACCAGCTCCCGGAGCTTGCTCAAACTCATGTCCATCAAGTCGGTGATGCCATCCAACCATCTCATCCTCTGTTATCCCCTTCTCCTGCCTTCAACCATTCCCAGAATCATGGTCTTTTCTGCTAGCTTTATGGAAATATTCCTTTTGTTCTAAATCTTTGCAATGTGATCTCTTTGGTGGGCTTGCCCAAGAAGTGGCATAAGTGATACATGAAGTCGATTTTCTGGCAGTATACCTGCCTTTGAGTTTGATCATTTTTGTCTGTTTGCTTCTAAAGCAGTCTCCTTGGGGCTTAGTTTAGGGTATATTCCCTAGCGTTTGATAAGTGAAAGCGAAGTTGCTTAGTCACGTCCAACTCTTTTGCGACCCCATGGACTGTAGCCCACCAGGCTCCTCAGTCCATGGAATTTTCCGGGCAAGAGTACTAGAGTGGATTTCCATTTCCTTCTCCAGGGGATCTTCCTGACTCAGGGGTTGAACGTGGGTCTCCTGCGTTGTGGTCAGACACTTCACCATCTGAGCCACCAGGGAAGCCCTTGAAGCGTTTGATAAACTCTGCTTTAAACTGACAAACTGCTACTGCTAAGTCGCTTCAGTTGTGTCCGACTCTGTGGCGACCCCATAGACGTCAGCCCACCAGGCTCCCCCGCCCCTGGGATTCTCCAGGCAAGAACACTGGAGTGGGTTGCCATTTTCTTCTCCAATGCGTGAAAGTGAAAAGTGAAAGTGAAGTTGCTCAGTCGTGCCTGACTCTTAGCGACCCCATGGACTGCAGCCTACCAGGCCCCTCCATCCATGGGATTTTCCAAGCAGTAGTACTGGAGTGGGGTGCCATTGCCTTCTCCAAAACTGACAAAACCTGATGTCAAAGAAACAAAGTAAAGAATGGATTCCTTGGTGATTTACCAAGATACTCTCAGCTGGAAGACTTCTATTTGTAGGAGTCAGACATCATCCCTTCCCTTTGACAATTTTCTAAATGTAATAGGATCTTACATATCATACACTCTTTGTAGGTGTCTGTGTGTATATCTGTTTACCTACTCACCCAGCTCCCTACCTCCTTACCTACCTACCATCTATATCTATGTGTGCATGCCCACATGCATGTGTATAGTGTATATGTGTGTTCACAGTCCACAAAGTGCATTCATTTTATGGTCTCAGGACTTTTGTTGAAATATCTTTCGTAAAATACTGTGCCCATTTTATAGCAGATGAGAACTTCAGTCTTCTTGCTTCATGTTATTCATTCTTTCAACATATATGTACTGAGTTCCTACAATCAGATCAGACCCTATCATTGTTACCCAGCCAGTAAGTGGCAGGTCTGAGCCTTGATTCAATGTTCTGTCAACCTCCATCTGCTACCTCCAAGGCTAAATATCACAGGAAATAAACAAAACTGAACTTATGAGTATTTTATTGGGAAACTTAATGAGTTGAGTCTTTGTGGGGAACACAAAGGGAGTAACAAAAAAGTGTCTTCAGATAGAAATCTCCAGTTACTAAACATATGCTTTGTTTCCAGTTTTTCCATCAAGAAGAATAGCATTCCAAAAATCTGAGACTAAATGTGGTTGAAAGGAAAATTACACTCATAAGAAATAAGGAATATAGTAAAAGAGTTTCTGATTGTTTTAAATGATTTCAGGTCCTGAAAAGTAGAAGAATACCAAAAGAAATCAGAAAACTCTACTGGTAATCTTTGAAGAATCATGGTCATTGAGAAGTATGCCAGGAGGCAGATGATTATTCTTTAAAAGGAAAAAGTTAGGCCTATTTGTGAGTTCTTAATGTCAATTCCCGGAAAAATCCTTGACTTGATGATTAAACAATTTGTAGGTACTTGCAAAAGGAAGTAGTGATTACTAAGAGTCAGCTAAGATTCAGTAAGAGTAAGCCTTGCAAAACTAACGTCATTTTTTTTTGCTAGATTAAATGCATTTTTCTTTTGACTTGTATTTTATATAAGTACTTCATTGTCTACTAATGTCTTAAGTGAATTTTGTTGTTCAAAACAGCAAATATCCTGAGCATGTGCATACACGTCTGCGAATTGGTTTTACACTATAAGCTTAATATGAGAATAGAGACTTTGTAATGTAGGGTAACTCTAGTTGAGTAGCACTTAAAAGCACCTTTGCAATTAGGCAGTGTGCTAGGTATTGTAGATTAAAAGATAAATAAGACACAGTTCCTGTCTTTTAAATGTCTGTAGCCTATTTAAGGGGAAGGTAGACAAAGATTGGTTTTCCTTTCCATGCATGCAGTGCTCTGGAATAACTCCCAGGCACTTAATGATCTACATGGAAGACACTGTTGCTTGTCTGCCCAAAGCCCATTATTCTCTTTCTTCCTTAACAACACAAAGTGTATTTTTTTCAGATAGGAAATGGCAGGGAGCTCAGAGGTATATTTTTCCTTGACTTGTAGGGGATGATTTGGCTTCACGTTCAGTGTTCAGTGATTGTTTGAGGGGCAGGAAGGTGACTCCATTCTGGGCAAAGGCACTTCTAAATATACTCCAATCTAAAACACAGAATTTCACGAAGTCCTTTGTGTCCTTCTCGTACTTGAACGCAGTTGTATGAAGATGTGGTATTCGGAGCAGTAGTGGTTATTTTGTGAACATGAGGCCAACTTAGAGTCCTGACATTACTGAACCTCTGAGCCAATACTGGCAACTCCTTTTTTTATGCTTTATATTTTTATTTATATATATATTTATTTTTGGCTGTACTGGGTCTTCCCTGTCGCTTTTCTCTCGTTGTGTGCGGGGACTGCTCTCCAGGTGTGGTTTGTGGGCCTCTCACTGTGGTGCCTTCTCCTGTTGGACAGCACAGGCTCTAGGCACGCAGACTTCAGTAGCTGCAGCACAGGCTCAGCAGTTACGGCTCACAGGCTCTAGAGCACAGGCGCAGCAGTCGTCGTGCATGGGCTTAGTTGCTCCATGGCACGTGGGGTCTTCCTGGATCAGGGATCGAATTTGTGTCTTCTACACTGGCAGGTGGATTCTTTACCACTGAGCTACCAGGGGATCCCGTGGCAACTTCTTTTTAATTCCACCTCTTTAATAAAACAAACCTCCCACAACCAAACCTCTATTGGTTAAACCACTTTTAGTCAGTTATTCAGTTACTCGCAGCCAAAACCAACTAATTGATATTAGTGATACATAATTACTGACCATGTTTTCTACACAGAATAGTATCTTTGACTAAGTAAGATTTCAAAATAATGCATTTAAAATACAAAGATGAAAGATTCAGGAAATGATTATAACTACACCATAATGAATGACTCTTAATCTCAATAAACCCTAAGAGTTTTGTTACTGTAATGAAGAAGTCTTTTTACACAACTTTTATAAAAAACTATATGTTATTACACAACAGTTAATTACAAACATCATGAGGCTTTTGGTATGTCTTTCATAAGATCTTCAGCAAAAATGTCTTAACATGCTTACTATAAGATGCAATCAACTTTCTTAGTCATTTAAATAAAATTATGTTAAATAAAATTATGCCCTATTCTGTCATTCTTAAAATAGCTGTTTTCATAACCTCTTTCCCTACAAATGACCTGCAGAGGAAGACAATTCCTAGGTTTTCAAAATAATTACAATGGCTTAACTCTATTCAGATTTTTGTTGTATGTAGATGGAAATATGTTAGCAAACCATAGATAATGTGTAATATGATATAATTACCTGGCTTGTGGCAAACCATAGCTGGTCCCTACTCCAACCCGAGGCAAGCTATAGACGACTTTTTTTACTGTTGCTTGATCAGGGAAATTAAACATAACTGAAGCTGTGGCAAGAAGAAAAAACATGATTTAGAAAACCACAGGAGAGCTAACCATCAATTTCAGAAATCATTTTTCAAGTGCCTTTCATGATTTATTTGTAAAGGTAATGAATCTTCATGGAAATTAGATTTCCTTATAAGTTTATCCTAGGATTAAAATTTTCAAACAAATACATTCTTTTTTAATTTTTATTTTTGCATTAGCAGCAGCATATCAAAGAAAGAAATACAATGCAAAAAATCAAGTCAGTGTCACATCATGTCAATCGTTAACATTCAAATATGAACAGCACGTTTTTAAAAAAATATTTAAGGAGACTTACTTCGGTTTGCCATAAACACTTCCAAAGCAGTATTTTGTAGAAGATAACGTCTTGAAAATACAGCTCGTATCTCGCTGAACATCCATTTTCCATGAAGTCCCTCAGTGTACGCAAGGACCTAAAATAAAGTTGGAAGGGAAGTGTCAGTCAGTGGAATACGTGTCTCAGACTTAGTCTGACAATACCTTAGTGCTGTATAAAATCAGTAAATTAGGGGTTATCTTCCTGAATTCATGATGTATCACAATACTGCCAATCATTTGATTCTGTATATTTACAAAACTTCTACCTCTCTAAATTTTTTGTACCTGGCTCATGTAGAAATGAAGGAACAAAGGAACAGAAAAGTTGTAAGTTCAAGGTGACCCTGTGACAAAACAGAAAATGTGTTATGCCTTGGTGGTCTTATATACGATTGGTTAGACCAGGTGGCTGGATATATATGGTTGGTGCTTTTCCAATGCCATTTTTCCTCCTTAATGGAAAACCATTTAGTCCTCAAAGTGGTCAACCCCAAGCAAGGGTTCATGATTGGTCTAAGCCTGAGGTCAATGAACATTTCTGGTAAAATGTGAAACAGTAAAAATTTTTAGGACTTGCAGGTCACCTGTCCTTCTCACAACTATTCAACTTTGCCATTGTGGTAGGAAAGCAGTCCCAGACAATGTGTAAGTAGGTGGGCACGACTCTGTTCCAATAAAACTTTATTTGCAACAACGGCCTGAATTTGTTCCTGAGGCCAGAATTTGTCTGACCTTTGATCTAAGATAGTGATGATAAAGTCATCTTTGCTTTCTCCAAATTCCCTTGCAACTATAAGTAAGGACATGTGACCCAGAACTGGCTAATGAGAATGAAACCAGTCATTTGGGGATATTCCAGAAAAGCTGATAAAAGGTGTCATATGTAGCTGGCATACTTCTATCTCCTCCTTACTTGAATGGAGATGTAATGGCAGAAACTATAGAAGCAATTGTGTAGCCATTAGAGTAAGGCCAAGGGAATCCCAGGGAGGCTGACCCTAATACTAAGTTGCTGGAACATTCTCAGCAACTATCCATATGTGGACTTCTTGTTTCATAATACAGATAAATTCACATTTGATTATTCTGCGGCAGTCAAATCTGCAATAAACACATTTTTGGAGTTAACAGAGATAGAGAAGGACAGGAAAGTCTGGCATGCTGCAGTCCATGGGGTCACAGAGAGTCAGATACAACTTAGTGACTGAATAACAACAAAATGAGTATAATCTCAGAAACAAGAAGAGATCTTTCCATGAGAGCTATGATGGCACCTTTATACTAAAAGTGGTATGCCAGGAGGATGGGTGATTTTATGTCTACATATATTATATTAGACTTTATATATATTAGTGTGTGTATATGCATACACACATTAATTTATTTTTATTTTTCTCTTTGAGGACCATGATTTAATGGATATTGGACCTAGTATTATTTTCCATTAATCATATTACTGGTTTATTTTATTGAATATCTTTAGCAGGTATTCAATAAAATACCTTTTATTGATACCTATGGCTCACACACATAGAAGTTGGGTTGAGTCTAAGTGCTTCATGTAAAACTGTCTTACCAACTGTGCCAGTTATTCAATGATTGGCTCTCAGCTCTGGAGTCACCCTTAATTGCTTATCATGTGAAAATGAATCTGTGCCCTTAATTTTTCCTTTGGTAGCCAGGAGTATGTTGAGGTCCGTCAGGAAAGGACTCTGAAGAGACGATGCTGAGGCAAGGGGTTTTTCTTCCCCATTCTGTATGCGCACCTAGCAGGTCTCTGCAGAGCGTGGGCTTCTCCAGGGCCTGGCTCCTGCAGTGTGGGGTGGCCGACAGCACCGGTGACTAGAAGTTTTTTCCAGCACTTCAGTGCCCCAGGCACTTTTATGGCAACGTGCTCTGAGGAGAACCCTCCTATAAGGAGCTTCACCAATCCCTAGAGGGTGGTTTTCTGGGAAGTTCCAAAAGACAGAGCACCAAGCTCCCCTAGCAGAGCACCAGAGTGACTTGGTACCATGAAGGGCGCTATAAGCCATGTCCTCCCTACCTAAGTCGGGGGCCGCTGCTTGGGTTCAATGTCAGCTCAAAGTACAGTGGCTGCTCCTCATGTATCCTGTTCCTATGTTCTTTAGAGTTCTTTTTATTTCTTACTAACTTGTTTCTCCAAAATTCTACTAGAATTTATATTATAATTATTTCTATGTTACAGTGTTTATAAATTATAACACTTTCCCTCTTCAAATTGCTATGTGGCTTCTTTCTCTTGACTGGTTACAAACTGATATAGGAATTCAATCAGTTCTCCTCCGGGCTGGGACCACAACAGTCCTCAGGGGCCCTCAGGGACCCTTGGGAGCAAGAAAAAGGAAACTGAGATAATCAGAGGAACTCAGTAAAGCCTGGAGGTGAAGAGTAAAAGAGACAGAATAAAATTAAATTATTTTGCTAGCAAGTAATAAACAGCTTAGGCTTCCATGGAGGCTCAGTGGAAAAGAATGTGCCTACCAATGTAGCAGTCGTGGGTTTGATCCCTGGGTTGGGAAGATCCTCTGGAGAAGGAAACGGCACCCACTCTAGTATTCTTCCTTGGAAAATTCTGTGGACAGAGGAGACTGGCAGGCTACAGTCCACGGGGTCACAAAGAGTCAGATATGATTGAGCAACTAAATTAATATCAACAACCATAAACAGCTCAGGAGGCAAATTCCAGAAGATAGATCCAAAGTTCCAAGCTGTTTTGAACAAGGACAGCATCATCTGAATAAGCGGTATAGCCTCCATTCAGAGAAGCCAAGGAAAAGAAAAATTTCCTTTACAGTCACTGACGTTATAGTTAAGCTTTTGAAATCCTCAAAAGGGGCTGATAAAAGACAGTGCTCTGAGGCATTCATAATTTCCTTCCAGAAAACTCAAGAGAGCCAACAGTCCTTTTCTTTTTTTAAAGCATGTCACCTCCTACTTTCGCGTTTCCTTTCAGATTGATTATGGCACGAAACTCTCCTAATTTAATTAAAACTTCTCTTTTAAGTATCCTTTCTTGTGAACTGCCTTTCCTGGTATCCAGCTTAAGAGTTATCATGTACTAACCTCCAGTATCTCTTCTATGACATCATTTTATGTCAGTTCTGTGCATGGAACTTACTTATTTATTTGCTTTTTGTCGGTCCCCTCCCTGTGATGTGAAAGTTCCATGACAATAAGGTCCTCAGTCATCTTGTTTACTGCTCAATACACAGAGCCTAAAGCAATGCCTCGCACATATGTGCTCCATATACATTTGTTTACTGACTAAATCATCAAGAGAAACAGACAGATAATGCATATGGGGAGGGTTACAAAGAGATCTTACAAAGCATGTGCATCTGTGACTCCTTTGCTGAACTGGAAAGAGCTTTCCAGTTTCACCTTCAGACTTCTCATGTTTATTATCCTAATGTTGGAGCCTGCAAGAAGTCTCTCCTGACTTGAGATTTAATCAAGATCTAAACAAAGTGATCTAAATAGAATAACTGTTTTATATTTTCTAGTAGGTTAATTTGCACTCACAAGGAAATCTAGATTGGGTTATGTGCTGTGCTGTGCTCAGTCATTAAGTCAAGTCTGACTCTTTGTAATCCTGTGGACTGTAACCCACTGGGCTCCTCGTTCCATGGGATTTCCCAGACAAGAATACTGGAGAGGATTGCCATTTCCTCCTCCAGAAGATCTTCCCGACCCAGGGATGGAATCTGCATCTCCTGCACTGGCAGGCAGATTCTTTATCATTGAGTCACTAGGGTAGACTGGGTTATACCATATCCTGAAAGGTCTGTCTCCATAAAAAAGGATTCCTTCATTCTAGATGGGCTATGGAAGGTCTTTTAGGCTCAGGCATTTCAGTTGATTGACTTAACGCCTCTCATTTAAGAAAATATATACTGTGGTGTGTCACAGAATATTATTTGACACCCCTGTTAAACATCGGTTTCATTTCTGTTAGGTAATTAGACGTTTTTTTTTGGTAGTGAAATTACTGCAAATAGGATGGAAAACAAAATATTTAAAGAAACGATGAAATGTTGAGATAAACCATTAGCATTCAAATAACTTCACTGATCGCCGTGATCACCTGGGACTATACCCGTCCCCTTTCCTCTCCTCTGCTCAGATGCCAAGAGAAAGCTCTGAAACAGAGCATGAGGGTAACTAGAGAGAGTTTACTGACTCACACTCAGGGGGCTCATGGAGGCCAAAGTAGAGAGCTGTGACACTGGAGGCAGAGAGGCTAGTAAGGATGCTACTTTGGGCATACGATGAGTTTAATCAATTTGTATATGCTTCAAAAGGGCAAAAGAATATCATTTACAGTTGATTAAATACTGAGTTTATGGTATGTTTCTATAAAATTCTGGGCATCAAGCTTAGGTCTGAAATATGACTTGATACTATAAAATTGCCTGTATTTTATTTATACCTCCACTAGTTCCATCAGTTCAGTTCAGTCGCTCAGTTGTGTCCGACTCTTTGCGACCCCATGAATAGCAGCACGCCAGGCCTCCCTGTCCATCACCAACTCCTGGAGTCCACTCAAACTCAGGTCCATCGAGTCAGTGATGCCATCCAGCCATCTCATCCTCTGTCGTCCCCTTCTCCTCCTGCCCCCAATCCCTCCCAGCATCAGAGTCTTTTCCAATGAGTCAACTCTTCGCATGAGGTGGCCAAAGTACTGGAGTTTCAGCTTTAGCATCATTCCTTCCAAAGAAATCCCAGGGCTGATCTCCTTCAGAATGGACTGGTTGGATTTCCTTGCAGTCCAAGGGACTCTCAAGAGTCTTCTCCAACACCACAGTTCAAAAGCATCAATTCTTCGGTGATCAGACTTCTTCACAGTCCAACTCTCACATCCACACATGACCACAGGAAAAACCATGACTAGGCGGACCTTTGTTGGCAAAGTAATGTCTCTGCTTTTGAATATGCTATCTAGGTTGGTCATAACTTTCCTTCCAAGGAGTAAGCGTCTTTTAATTTCATGGCTGCAGTCACCATCTGCAGTGATTTTGGAGCCCCAAAAAATAAAGTCTGACACTGTTTCCACTGTTTCCCCATCTATTTCCCATGAAGTGATGGGACCGGATGCCATGATCTTCGTTTTCTGAATGTTGAGCTTTAAGCCAACTTTTTCACTCTCCACTTTCACCTTCATCAAGAGGCTTTTTAGTTTCTCTTCACTTTCTGCCATAAGGGTGGTGTCATCTGCATATCTGAGGTTACTGATATTTCTCCCAGCAATCTTGATTCCAGCTTGTGTTTCTTCCAGCCCAGCATTTCTCATGATGTACTCTGCATAGAAGTTAAATAAGCAGGGTGACAATATACAGCCTTGATGTACTCCTTTTCCTATTTGGAACCAGTCTGTTGTTCCATGTCCAGTTCTAACTGCTGCTTCCTGACCTGCATATAGGTTTCTCAAGAGGCAGGTCAGGTGGTCTGGTATTCCCATTTGTTTCAGAATTTTCCACAGTTTATTGTGATCCACACAGTCAAAGGCTTTGGCATAGTCAATAAAGCAGAAAGAGATGTTTTTCTGGAACTCTCTTGCTTTTTCCATGATCCAGCGGATGTTGGCAATTTGATCTCTGGTTCCTCTGCCTTTTCTAAAACCAGCTTGAACATCAGGAAGTTCATAGTTCACGTATTGCTGAAGCCTAGCTTGGAGAATTTTGAGCGTTACTTTACTAGAGTGTGAGATGAGTGCAATTGTGCTGTAGTTTGAGCATTCTTTGGCATTGCCTTTCTTTGGGATTGGAATGAAAACTGACCTTTTCCAGTCCTGTGGCCACTGCTGAGTTTTCCAAATTTGCTGGCATATTGAGTGTAGCACTTTCATAGCATCATCTTTCAGGATTTGAAATAGCTCAACTGGAATTCCATCACCTCCACTAGCTTTGTTCGTAGTGATGCTTTCTAAGGCCCACTTGACTTCACATTCCAGGATGTCTGGCTCTAGGTGAGTGATCACACCATCATGCTTATCTGGATCATGAAGATCTTTTTTGTACAGCTCTGTGTATTCTTGCCACCTCTTCTTAATATCTTCTGCTTCTGTCTAGTTACATAGTGTTCTGTAAATTTCAGGCTCTTCTATAATAACGCTTTAAGTTACTTTTTCATTTAGTCCAAGATATTTTTCTAAACCATAGAAGTACTTTCATCTAGACTTGAGGTTTGTGGTTTTGCTTTCTTTCTTAAGTCAACCTTTCCATATTATCTGATTTGTGCTTCCCGGGCTGTCCAAATTTCTTAATATACTATGAAACCAATCAACAAATGCTCAACTATTCAGTTTCATTTTCTGAAAAGATGAATAAAGAATTTTTATTACATCATACAGACAGAGGAGCCTGGTGGGTTAGTCCTTGGGGTCGCAAAGAGTCGGACACAACTTAGCACCACACACATAGGTCATAAACGGGAAAATTAAAGCATCTTGATCACAAATTTTATGAAGCTCTTGTGATTTCTTAAGTGACCACTGACCTGCTTTGAACTAAAGGCTTTAATATCCAAAAACAGTGAAGGGAGAAAGAGATCACACTGCTTTATACCCTGAGGTCTGCCCCACTCACTTGCCAACTGAAGCACACAGGACGCAATCTAAAACAAAAGTAATAGAGACCCCTTGTAAACCGCTTCACCCAAATGTGTGCTTAACACACATTATTTGATGACTGTGTTGAAGAAAAATAGGGTTGCTGTGCACTCATGTGTATCAGACATGCATATTTGTCAGAAACATGGGTATGGCTGTCAAATCAGTTTCATCTTTTTTTCCTTTAAAGACAGTTAATATTGTGTGACCTAAAAAGTACTTGTTTCGTGATAGCTTTGGTGATCTCAAATCATCTGACTGCATATATGAGAAGAAGTATTTGGATATGAAAAAACTAAATTTTGCTTCAAGCTGTATTTTCTGTTAAGAATTGATGAGAATGATGCAAAGGGGTGCCTAGACATGCCCTGTTCAGTGTTCATCAGGTCATCATATCCAACAGACACTTGCAGCTTGAACAATTTAATTAAAGGGCTGTTAGTGCAATGGGAAACTGTAACCCCCATTCCTTTTATAATTCTGTACAAATTACCAGTGATTCTGGATGTAGCAAATATATTCAGGATGGAAGAGTACAAGAGTGGTTTTAGGTATGCATTCATGCACAGTCTTTCCCCTTTTGCCAGATGAATAAAGAGGATTCTAAGGCCCAGAAGAAAACCAGAACCACAGAGCAGAAGAAGCTCGGGTTCTAAATTGACCATGTTGTGGAAGATCATCTCTGACTGGCAGTCGAGGTCATGGAACATGAGATGAGGAAGTAGGAAGCAGCAAAAACGGCCAAATGTTTGGAACTGCCTTCTTCCAGTTCTCACTGCATGTCCTGGTGATACCAGTTCTTCATCAAAGGCATAGCGAGAATAAGATATAAGAAGTAACTAATTAGAAGTGTATGGAAAAAAGGAAATAGCAACACAGTGAACTATTCTCTTCTAATTGGGCAATGAATGATTTTCCAAGAGGTCAGTTACGTACATATGCACAAGTTAAAAGTAAGTTTTCAGATGCTTACCTTCTTAAAATCTATCTGCCTAAGGATGAATATGTGAGAGAAATACATGTTGTCTTTCCCATCTCTCTTTTCCCATTGCCATTCTCTAATTACAAAATGGGAGGGGGCTCTCTATGATGTATCATCTGGGGTACAAAATCTGTTGAGGGGTAGGAGCCTCAAATAAGGGACAATTCATTAGAAAGTGTATGCCCTCAATGACTGGATTTGAAAAATCTTTAAGTTAAATGGTTTCCTAATTCTTTACTTTCAAAGAGCTGAAGTTGGATCTAATTGGGTTGATAGTTGGAAGATAATTAAAGATAATTTTTGATGATAGATCCACTAGATGATTTTTAGCATACAACCTAGAAGTGGCACAAAAAGCTATATAAATGTTGCTGGAATAAAATGTCAATATCCTTCTATTTACTTATAGTTTAAAATTGTGAACAGCATTTTTCAACAGAACTACAAAAAAAGAAAGTTAAAAACTATAAGAGTTATCATTCACACTGGTCAGAATGCCTACCATCAAAAAGTCTATAAATAATACATGGTGCAGAGGGTACAGAGAAAAAGGAATCTTGCTCCACTGTTGGTGGTAATATAAATTGCTATAGCCGTTATGGAAAGCAGTATGGTGGTGTAAAAGCTACAAACAGTTAACATATGGTCTAGCGATTCTTCTCCGGGGCATATATCTGAAGAAAACTATAACTCAAAAAGATACATGCATCCCAGTATCTCTACAGCACCATTTATAATAGTCAAGACATGGAAGCAACCTAAATGTCCATCAACAGATGACTGGATAAAGAAGATGTGGCATAAATACACAATGAAATATTACTTAGCCACAAAAAAGAATGAAATCATGCCACTTACAGCAACAAGGGATTATCATACTAAGTGAAGTAAACCAGAGAAAAACAAATATCAGATGATATAGTATGTGGAATTTAATTAAAAAAATGATAAAAATGAACTGATTTTCAAACAGAAATAGACTCAGACATAGAAAACAAACATGATTACCAAAGGGGAAAGGGCAGGAAGGGATAAATTAGGAGTTTACGATGAACACTTATACACTGCTATATATAAAGTAGATAACCTACAAGGACCTACTATATAGCACAGGGAACTGTACTCAATATCTTGTAATAACCTATAATGGAAAAGAGTCTGAAAAACAATATACATCTGAATCACTTTGCTGTATATCTGAAACTACCACAATATTATAAATCAACTATATTTCAATTTTTAAAAAGTTAGGGGTAGCTTTAATATTGATCCCTGTATTGTTTTAGCAATAAATAATATTCCTATGTAGATATACTAACCATCTCATTGAGATGAATTTCCCATAGCATTTTAACTTTTTATGTTTTGTAATTATTTTTCAAAGCTCACAATATATTTATGCTATATGGTTATAAGCTGATAATATTTCTAAAAACAATTTGTTTCAGAATAAAAATGTTAAACACTTAAAATTTTATGGTTTTAGGAATTTAAAATACTAAAACTTTAATTCATTAGTGTATATGCTTTCTGTAGATTATTAGAATATAATGATCAATATACGACTTTCAAGCACAAAATACGTTTTAGAATAGCTAAGTTTGGAGGAGAGATCAAATGGAAATATTTGTTGAGTAAGAAAGAGGAATTACATAAAATGTCCACTTGAAAAAAGATTATTTATACATTTTAAAATGGATGTTGATAACAGCCAAATCATTATTTCTTTGGATATATTTGATTCTATTGGGCATTTCTGAAAAGTGATTATTTTTAAGAATTTTATTTTAAAATATCAGTATGTAGAACATGCTGGATACCAACCACATCTTTAAAAAAGGTTAAACTTATACAAAGTATTAAATGTTAACATGTGTAATATGTAAATTGTTTTATACATGTGTAACGTGTATAAAAGTTTTTTACAGGGTGGGTTAAAAAAATGTTAGAGGACAATTACAATGGACCCGTACTACACAATAAAGAAAACCTCAAATTTCTCATGGAAAAGTCTCACTAAATCTTTTTATCCAATTAATAATGAATAAAGTCATCAAAATAAAACTGTCAGGGGTAGGCATTATAATCAGTAAAATATAATATGGACCAAAAAATGATCACTGAGTCAAATCTTTTCATTAAAATTTAGATGGAAAATAATTAGTCCCAATGAAAATAAATAATTCATGTAATATACAATTGAAAATGGAAAAAGCTGAAAATGGTTTAACTGTGAAGTAAATGAAAATGATCAAGAAATTAGGCTAGCAAAAAGACAGTTTCCAGGAAATACATTTTCAATGAAAATTTTATAATATATACTATACTGTTATACTCCTGAGGTTAAATATTCATAAACACAGTCATCATCACTATATGAATTAAAATTACAGGGTCAAAATATCGTATAACTGAGAAAAATTTAGGCAGCTCATCTATACAGAGTTTTTCCTTTAGTTTTATTTTATTTGGCTATGCAGTGCGATATGCAGGATCCTAGTTCCCCAACCAGGGATGGAACCTGTGCCCCCTGCAGTAGAAGTGCAGTCCCGACCACTGGACCACCGGAAGGCAGGGAAATCTCTAGAGGGCTTTTTATTTAGCATTTTGCTCTAAGTCATCACTTTACGTACCTGCCTCTCCTACATTTAAAGCCTTACTAGGGTTCACCTCTCTTATAAGCTGTGAGCCCTCGGGCAAGTTAGTTCATTTTTAATTCTTCAGCTTCCACATCACAAGATGGAGGAAATGACAGTACCTAGACTCACAGGTTAGTTGAATGAGTTCTTTTTAAAAATGCTTAGTACAGTTCCCAGCACACAGGAAGTGCTTAACAAAGGTTAGCCTTCTACTCTAATGCCTACCTTCTCATGTGCACGTGTAGACATACACACATATATGCACTGAGTACATCTTTGGTTTTAACCTTCAATAATGACACTGCCAGTGAGAGAGTAGAAAACTTGGACCACAGCATATGACCTTTAAAACTAACAGCCATAACTGTTTCCTTAGTGGCAGTTTGCATTCTAGAAGTTTTCCAAATCACAACTATTTGAGACCTCAGCTACCACATCCCTTGTTAGCAGTGATAACTCTAGGAAGTGAAAGTGAAAGTTGCTCAGTAGTGCCTGACTCTTTGCGACCCCATGGACTGTCCATGGAATTCTCCAGGCCAGAATACTGGAGTGAGTAGCTTTTCCCTTCTCCAGGGGATCTTCCCAACCCAGGGATCGAACCCAGGTCTTCCACATTGCAGGGGGATTCTTTATCAGCTCAGCCACAAGGGAAACCCAAGAACACTGGAGTGGGTAGCCTATACCTTCTCCAGGGGATCTTCCAGACCCAGGAATTGAACTGGGGTCTCCCACATTGCAGGCGGATTCTTTACCAACAGAGCTATAGTGTCTTCTCCAATTAGGCCAGCTCTTGCTCTTTTCATGATTTATCAATTGATTTTTTAGTGACTCTTATTTAACAAATATTTATTGATTGACCGTCACCAGACGATAGTGAATGAGAGGCAGAGTCCCTGTTCAAAGAGGTCATAGGCTCATGGGGACTCTCCAACAATGGGGAAGGTGTGAGCGGAAGCAGGGAAGGAAGAGGGTCTCAAGCAGAAGGAACATGTAAATACAGTGCCTTGGGGAATGGGTTCAGGCAGTCTGAAATACATAGTGTCAAGAGGAGAGAGGTGAAAAATAACGTAAGAATGATGAAAGGTACATAGGGAACCAGGATGTGGGGGCTAAATCAAGTAATTCATGTTAAAGAGTTTGGACTTCTGATCTGAGAGCAATGATGAGCCCCCTTTGTTAAACAAAGAGGTGAGATGATTAAATTCAAACTTTGGAAATCACTGCTGTGACTACAGTTTAGAGGCTGTTTTGACTGGTGAAAAACAATGCTATTCTAATAAACTATACAAACATTATTTTATACTCATTAGTAGAAAGCCATGAACTCTTTCCAAAAGGTAGGATTTGTACCACTCCAATAATCTCCTTCACACTATGGGAAGTACTTTTAAAGTGATCTGTTCTATAACATACATCCCCGCAACTGCAGAGTTCATAAGAGTACAGACTAGGTTGTATTCCTTATAGAATCAGCACATGAAAGGAACTCAGTCTATTTTGTTGAATAAAATATTGCAAAATTTAATTTACAAACAAACTCTGATTTGCAGTTGGAGTCCTCTGTGCCTCCTTCATCTTCAAAGGCATGTAACTCTCAAAATTAGGGTAAAACTCTCAAAATTAAAAAAAATATATATATTGGCAAGGTTGCTTCATTTTTGTCCTACTCATGAATGTCCCCATATGTAAGTGTTATACATTTGGCTGTGTTTCATTTTCTCAAATTTGGCAAACTCTGAAATCTTGTATTTGTCCCTCTGCTGTAATTTTACACAGGGAAGGGCCAGAAGATGGAGAACTCTACAGTATTAGAAGGAAACTATTTTCTAGTTTCTAGTACTCACTTTCATTTCTACACTGAGCATATTAACTTCCCTGGTGTTACTCTGCATAGTGACAATTTTTAAAGCATTCACGCTTATATAGCTCCAAATAATCCTATTGGGTTATTTGGGTTTCTGGGTTAGTGGGTTTCCTTTGAATCAAACTGTTAACAGTGTATGACTTTGTAGATACTATGAACTGTCAACACAAACTGTTTTTCTCTTTTTGGAAGTATTTCTTATTTAAGTTTTTAGATACAGTCAGAAATGATACAAGATTAGATGGGAGAGCTGCAGTAATTATTGTTGTAGATGTAATTATGTCTGCAACGAGCAGACATAAAGGAGAAACTGCTTTTGACTAAAGATCTAATCAGGGTATAGAGAGAAATATTTGAAAACGTTTTAACATTTTTTATTTTCCACTTTTTATTTTACAAATTTAAAACAAAAATTTAATTATGTATTTTTCATTTAGTGAGAAATGCATAGTGAAAAGAGGTGTTTTTTTTTTTTAAAGTTTAAAGGTAAAACCATTCTTTTTTCTCAAGTTGATGTTTATGTTATCCTGAAAACAAAACAAAACTGCATGCAATACAGATACTCGTGCACTTTTCAGTTCATACCATGAGGGCTTCAAACACTGGAAAAGAAATCTGGATCCCAGCACATCATGAAAATCCTAACAGAATTTAAAAAGCATATGTGCGTATGGGGAAAAAAAAAAGTGTATGTGCATATGGAAAATAAGCAGGTATTTAAGAAGTGGTAACTGCTTGTACTAATAGTGGTATAAAACCCCATATTAAGCTACAAGGGGCATTACACCGAGCTCTTACATTCTAACCACCTTGATCGCTTTCCGCTCCAAATGTGCCATCTTCGGTCACGCTTCTGCACCCTTGCACATGGTGTTTCTTCTGCCTGGCAGATCCCTCCCTAGTCTGTTCTTCTGATGAACTCCTATTGATACCTAAGCTCGAAGAGCCTGCTGTTCCCTCTGAGAGCCCTCTACCCAACTCTGACACTCACCAAACCATCATTATCATGGTTGATTTACTCGCTGGTGTCTCTTGCAAACCTGTGAACCAACTGATGGCTGGAATTCTCAATGCATCTCTGTGTTTTCACATGTAGCACAAGGCTCAGCACGGAGCACTCACTTAATAGTGGTGATTAATTATGAATGCTTTTACTGATCTATATTTAGTAATACTCATACACAGAAAAGTTATTAATTTATTTGGCCTATATTAATTAAAAGCTATCACATTAAGACAGTCCAGAGTTGATTCCCAATTTATTATGTACCAGACACAGCATGAAAGGTATCCCTTCCTGATAAGTTCCTTTTCACCATGTTGATTACCTGACCCTACCACTCTGGCCTTGGGGACTGAACCAGGATTGTTATCTAATATTAAAGTAGATACCGTGACTTCCCTGATAGTCCTGTGGCTAAAACTCTGAGCTCCCAATGCAGAGGGCCTGGGTTTGATTGCTGGTCAGGGAACTAGATACGTCATGCTGCAGCTAAAGAACCTGCATCCTGCAACCAAGATCAGAGATCCTGTGTGTGGCGACTAGACCCAGTGTGCACGCCTGCTAAGTACTCTCAGTCATTGCCGACTCTGTGACGCTATGGACTGTGGCCAGACAGGCTCCTCTGTCCGTGGGACTCCTCAGGCCAGAATACTGGAGTGGGTTGCCATGCCCTCCTCCAGGGGATCTTCCCAGCCCAGGGATTGAATCCACATCTCTTATGTTTCCTGCATTGGCAGGTGGGTTCTTTACCATTTGCACCACCTGGGAAGATCCAGCAGAGCCAAATAAATAAATATTAAAAAGAATAAGTAGTTATCTAACTAGAACAGCCACAAATAGTGGCAGTGAGAACCCTGTCCATCATAGCCATGCTATTATGAATGCTGGCTGGCTGACCCCATCAGATAATCTTTTTTAATGATTTCAATGTGAGATATTCAGGGATAACTCTAGCAGGAGGGTAGGAAGAAGCCAAAAGATGGAGAAGACAGGCATCAGAAATCATAAGGCAGCAGGAATCCTGAAGAAGCAGAAGCCAAGACATTTTAAAAAAGATGAGCCTAGTGGTGGATGCAACCATCTCCTGCTCCAAACACATCTGGGACCACTTTGCTCTGCTGGCTCCAGTCCCATTGAGTTTTTCCCAGTCCTGGGTCCATACCATGCTGTTTCCTGTCACAGGGCCAATGCACATATTTTTCCCTCTCTGGAAATAGCCTCCCGCCCGTATCTGCCTACTTTAGTTCTACTCATCCTTGAGCTCTCTTGACTTCTTATTTTCTCAACTGACCTCTCCTGCTGGGTAAAATCACCCTATCACACGCTCTCATAGCACCACATGTGAGAGACATTCTCTTCAAAGTGTCATTTCGCAAATCTATTATGTAATTTATTAATGTAATTGCCTGCCCCCCTCCACCTTAATCATTTGCTTCTCTTACTACTATATCTCCTATTGCTTAGCACGGTGCCTGGCACACTGTAGAAACTCAATAAGTACTCTGCTCAATGATTAAATTTTAGGTGTATTTAAAGTCAGGCAGTCTGTAGTAGCAAAAATATAAACAATTGGCACCATAATGTTAATGGATGGCTGGGACTGAAGGGACAATTAAAAGACCCGGGCACTGGAACTCAGATGGAATTTCAGTTTTGCACAAGGCTTGAAGAGATATTCCCATTTGTATTTTACTATGGGACTTGCCTGGTGGCTCAGGTGGTAAAGAATCTGCCTACAATGCAGGAGACCAGGGTTTGATTCCTGGGTCAGGAAGATCCCCTGGAGAAGGAAATGGCAACCTACTCCAGTATTCTTGCCTGGAGAATTTCATGGACAGAGGAGTCTGTGTCCCATTTAATTTGCTATTAAGGTTTTGCTCTCCAGTAATAATATAAATAAACCAAATGATGTTATTTCCTCCAGATATGGAGGTTATTTACAGGTCTCAGTCCTAACCCCTTCTTAACGCTGCTTCCCCTGGTGCTCGCCATGGTGTCCGGCACACAGGTGGGGGCAGCTGCATGAAACTCCACTGCATGTTTCTCCAATACTCAGGCTTTAGTAAACAAATAAAAATGTAGACTAGAGATGTCCACATAAACTAATTCATAAAGAGTGTTAATATATTTAGCTAATTATAAATTATGTCATGCAGTTAGCAAATTTTTTTTTTTTGTCAGAGGGGAAACATTCTTACTCGGTAAGTAGGTAGATTAGAAAGATCCTTATCCTCATAACTAATGCCATTAAGACTAGGGTGGGGGTATTCCACAGAGGAATAACAAATTAATCTAGATGAGAAGTAGGGAGAAAAAGACATGTTTATACGCACATATGTATATAATTTTAATATTTCTATATATCTAATACACAGAGATACATGAGACAAACTATATTATTTACCAATCTCCTTCTATAAACACTGAGATACAGTAAAATTCTGCTTAAAAAAAACTCCAGAAAACAGCACAAATTGCTCTTTCTTGATTAAAAACATGATTAACCTCCCCCAGAGTACAGCTGAAACAATATGGAGATACTATTTTTATCTATAAGACTGGCAAAAATCTAAAACTTTGATTGTGAGGAAAACAGGCAATCATATTGCTGGGGAAAGTCCAGGTTAGTATAATATATTAAGAACATTCTGTCACTGCCTATCAAAAATGTCAAATACATATGCCCTTTAATGCAGCAGTTTCATTTCTAGGGATTTATCCTGTGGATATACACTCAACAAAGCAAGATGAAGTATGTACCAGATTTTTCACTGCAGAATTGTTATAATTAAAGAACAATGGAAAGAAGTGAACATGGGTGGGAAGGAGGAGGACACTAAATAAAAAAATATACATTAAATAAAAATTTTTAAAAAGTGTCAAATAAGCTTACATTATTTGAAATGCCTTTTTAAAGAAAAAAAATACAAAGTTACAAATAAAAATTAGCTATGTAAGTGAATAATTATTTAGAATGAAAATAGAACAATTACAACAAATACTGGAGGCTTAGAAATGGAGGTTTTTATTTCTTTTCCCTGAGGCGTCTTAAGGCAATTGAGTAAAGTGAGATCACAATACAATCCTTGGTAACTCTGATCTCTCAGAAGGCCCTGTGGAGTAAGGGGGCCTGATGTAAAAGCTTTGTTAGCTTGCAGATTACAGGAAGTCTACAAGCAAATATAGGTGTCTCAATGATGCATATACTCAAAAAATTTCTAGTTGCAGTAAGCTTACTTAATTTCTCAATATACATTTTATTTTTAAAAATGTGCCAATATAGATCAGAACTGTCAGCTACGCCTTAAACAGGTAATAACTTCCTTAAGTTTACCATATCTCTAACAAATCTTTGTGACATCACAAGCAATATATTTAGTATTAATATTAAGCACAATATTAATATTATGTAATTTTAATTAACATCGTGTTTTTATGTCATTTTTATTAATAGTAAAATACCTAATGCATGTTCAACATTATATTTCAAAGTATTTAAAAGATATTGGATAATTATGGAAAAATACTATTTTCCTGCCCATTAAAAAACAAACAAACAAAAAAAAGACCAATGCTTTCTTGCTCAAGGACTGATACGCCGGTGTTCAGTTGCTTTATAGTAGCCTTGCCTGAAAGCATTTCTCATGTGATGAGGAAAAGATATTTTAATGCATTTTGAAATAAAAACTCTAACCTCTAATAAATGCCTAGGCATCTAGGCATTAAAATGAAATTCAATGGTAAATCAAAGCTAAACAAAAATTACATTTCCTCAAACTTTTTAGCTCCAAGGTAAGGTTTTACAAAGTAATATTAAAAAGAAAGTTTACTATATGATAGCTGACAATTTCAAACTAATCCCTAACTCTACTTGCTTTTTCTTTTCTGAACCGCTGAGGAAAAGTCCAATAGACAGCAGAAGATGAATCTCAGGTCCAGTACAAGCTTTTCAAGCCTAATCAAATGGGTGTAAAAAGATATATAACAAGATGAAAGTGCTTTGCCTTTACATATGGCAAAATAAATCGGTGAAAAGCTGAAAAAAGAAGTGAGATGTTCCGCAGGGGCAGGTTAAGTCTGATGCTAATGCTTACTTAAAATGGTGACAGTCTGGAGTGGTGAAGCCTTGCTGGGCTGCTTTAATTTCTCCCTGGAATAGCTCTCTCCCAACCTTCTGCAGCACATCAAAGTCTCAGGAGCTCAATTAAAATTGGATTATATTGAAATGCTCTATCTATGGGAACTGTGTGCTCACTAACACTTTTCTCTCAGTAATACTCCAGATGACAGTTGCCCATCCCAATTTAAACAGTTGTCATAGAGACGGGGAACTAAAGCAGCAGAAACTAACAATACAAAGGAAAGGTAAGGGCTAAGATTTCTGTGAATGAGGAGCTTGCTTTTTTTCAGCAACAGTATTTATTACACCGATGACACAGTACAAGAGACACAAACAGTATTCCATTTTGTGTCTTGCATGTGAATGGAATGATAACTAATGGTAGCACTAAGATTATGTCAACATACATAGCTAAGTGTTTTCTATTTGGGCATGTTCTGCTTTTACTAAAAATTAAAATCAACTGTTTTTCCCAGTGGAAAGCAGCTATCAGATACTGTGAGAGTAAAGGGACTACGGCTATCAAGCCTATGAAGATGCCAATATCTACTTCTTACGTGCAGGTAAAATCCATAAAGAATTATTTCTTGGCTAAAGATCTGTTTTCCTTGCAACAACACAGGTGTAGAAGTTTAAATTGGGGTTGAAAATGATAAAGCATGACCTGCATGCATGCATGTTTCAAACGTATACCAATTTTTAGTAAATCCAGTTAACTTTAAAAGGTGTCCTAATACTGACAAAAAAAATTTTCAAATTTGATTCTGTAACTTATTTCTGGTTTTAATTAGCAGGTATTTATCTTCTATAATTTCTCTTCCTGGCATCAGAGTTTATCAACATGGGTGGAAAATTCTGTCAGCTCCCTAAAAGCCCAAGAATGAAGATAGCTTAAATTTCTGGCAGTTCTAAAGAGCAGTGTATTTGAGAGTGTAGGCTGCTACTAATGACACTATGTTCTCATGTAGATGGCATGTCTCTGGCACCAGGAAAACTCTTAACCTTTCTTGTAATTGGCTTATCGCAAGTCCCAAGGTTGTTTTCCAATCACTGTGCGGATCACCATGGATATAAACCGACTACTGCGATTTTAGAGTACTGTGTTTTGTTTTTTTCTTTTAAGATCTCAATACCTGGGGTTCTTTTTCTCTTGGGAAGACTCTGTTAGGATTTTGAAGCAGCAACAAGGCAGAGTGCACAAAGAGCAGGCCAAGAGGGAAGGAAACAAAAATGTGTCAGAAAATCTAAAAACCGCGCAGATCAAAATTTGTCAAAACAAGGCCCTGGTTTAAACCAACAAGGAGGGCCCCTACAGCTTGGGCCTTGACAAAGCACAGACTTTTTATTTATTTATTTATTTATTTTTAGCCCAGCTGTAGAAAACACCATCTAATGAACCTGTCTGGGGCGGCTGTCCCCATCCTGTCAGGCATGTCAGGAAATGACAAGCACTGGGGACAGGCCGCCGCCAGTCATAGACAGGCCTGCCAGCTGGAGAGTTCAGCCCCAATCTAATCACACCACCAGAAAATAACTTTCACGCTTTCAGCCTGACAGGATGGACTCGAGGAAAAAAAAAAAAAAATAGGGCTGGAAACAATGCTTTTTATTTCAATTACATATCATTTTTACACAGTAATAAAAGGAAATTTACTAACACACACAATCCATGTTACTTTGTATTAATGCAACAAAGTATAAATGTCATTATTAGAAATGGATATAAAGGTACTTTGCTAATATGGACACAGAAAAAGAAAGGGAGAGCACCTCCATCTCTTGCCATACCTAGGCTATATTGTATTGGAAATTTAACATTGTTTTCAACTTGGTTTATTGATATCATAATCAGTTATCTTCAAAGAGTTTTCTTGTAGAGATCACTGGGGAGCAGTGGTGTTGATTTTATTTCCTGCATTTTGAAAACTAGTATGTATGAACCTGGGTCTCCTGCACTGCAGGCAGATTCTTTATGAACTGAGCCACCAGGGAAGCCCAATGTATGAAGAGAGAAACAGGATAAAACTATTTTCCAATGCATATTTATTTATATTAATAAATATTAATATGATTTTATATATTTGTTTATAATATATAAATTTATATATTATTTATTTAATGATTTATTAAATTTTATTTATGTATTTATTGCATATTTCTTGCATTTGTGATGTTGAAAGTGTCATTATGAATAAACACGACCCAATGAGGACATTATGACTTGGATTGTGTTTATATTGCACAACTTGACACAAGGGACTAAAAGAGTTGTAAAAATCACTAATTAATTTCTGTGAATCAGATGGTCGTTTTAGCATCAGGTAGATCATCACATAAGTATGTTCATTTTACACATAACTATTGAAAGTAGAGTTACATGTAATATGTATAGGTCAACCCTTGGTTCATGATATGACCACTATAAATAAATGATTATATAATAAAATACACTTTACACTCAGTAGTGTTTTTCACTCACATTTCCCATAGGGTAACTGCAAGCATTTGCATCAAAACAAAAAAGGCTCTGTGTGTATTTGTGTGTCTATAAATGCACAGAACAGGCTGAAAGTGCTATTCATTCTGATTGCTAAAAATACACTCCCACTTATTTTTGAAGTCATGAGTCACAATATTCAATTTAATGGTTTTAATATTACATTAAATATTAATATGTTTGAGATATGTTACTGAAAATGTCACTATTGAAAATACAAAGTTAGAGTCTAATAACTGCCATGTACTAGTTTGGCTGATTCAGTCAACTTAAGTGACCTCTGTGAGCCAGTTTCATCTATAAAATGGTGAAAATAGTGTCTGCCTCATGGGACTGTGCGGATTAGTGTGCAGAGGGTATCCAGCACAATGCCTAGAACACAGTGCATGACTAACAAAGTTGCTACCGCATTTTACTTAAGAGAATCCAAAGAACAAATGATACAAAATTAGGTTTTACTGTCTAAAAATAATACTCCCTATGGAGAGCAAATATGGGGCTGGATATTGATTTTACTGTATAAAAGACAAGTCTTTCATTATAGCCCAATCACACTGAAATCATAGTAAGTAAACAGAATGCAGCAACTGAGACCGGAATATGCCTAAACTATGGTTACCACCCTTACTCCCGGCAAATAACCATGAGAATCTCAATGAATACAAGAGAATAGGACTAAGCTACTCTGTTCTGAGATAACCGAGGTGAAGTGGGCATGCATTAAAAATGTCACATTTTCTTATACAAAATACGTGTTTCTGACATATAATGACTTCACTCAAACTTTTGTGTATAATTTTGTCATTAGTTTGCTCAGTACTGTGTTTCTGGTGCACTATCTAATTCATTTCAGTCATACAGGAGTAAGGAGAGCTATGGCCTAATGACCTCAATTTTCACTTAAAGAAACAAATTTCCTTTTTGCAAAATAAGACAATTTTTCTCCTGTCAACCTTGTTTTAAAATATTAACCTTATTCCCATTACAGTAAATAGTCATATTTGTCATCCAGGTTTGCTTATAATTGCAACTTTATCAAGTTATAAAATATTGCTCCTGTTCTTACTTTACCTATCCCAAATAAAAGATGAAAAATAAATATTTTCAATTAATTATCTTTGCTACCATGTAAATGCGCTTAAAAATGTCTTCTGTATTTTTGTTTGGCATCGACTAACATCAAAATTCTCCAAGTCAGGCTTTAGCAATACATGAACCATATTGCTACGTAATGAACAACTTCCAGATGTTCAAGCTGGTTTTAGAAAAGGCAGAGGAACCAGAGATCAAATTGCCAACATTAGCTGGATCATCAAAAAAGCAAGAGAGTGCCAGAAAAACATCTATTTCTGCTTTATTGACTATGCCAAAGCCTTTGACTGTGTGGATCACAATAAACTGTGGAAAATTCTGAAACAAATGGGAATACCAGACCACCTGACCTGCCTCTTGAGAAACCTATATGCAGGTCAGGAAGCAGCAGTTAGAACTGGACATGGAACAACAGACTGGTTCCAAATAGGAAAAGGAGTACATCAAGGCTGTATATTGTCACCCTGCTTATTTAACTTCTATGCAGAGTACATCATGAGAAATGTTGGGCTGGAAGAAGCACAAGCTGGAATCAAGACTGCTGGGAGAAATATCAATAACCTCAGATACGCAGATGATACCACCCTTATGGCAGAAAGTGAAGAGGAACTAAAAAGCCTCTTGATGAAAGTGAAAGAGGAGAGTGAAAAAGTTGGCTTAAAGCTCAACATTCAGAAAACGAAGATCATGGCAGCTGGTCCCATCACTTCATGGGAAATAGATGGGGAAACAGTGGAAACGGTGTCAGACTTTATTTTTTGGGGCTCCAAAATCACTGCAGATGGTGACTGCAGCCATGAAATTAGAAGACGCTTACTCCTTGGAAGAAAAGTTATGACTAACCTAGATAGCATATTGAAAAGCAGAGACATTACTTTGCCAACAAAGGTCCATCTAGTCAAGGCTATGGTTTTTCCAGTGGTCATGTATGGATGTGAGAGTTGGACTGTGAAGAAAGCTGAGTGCCGAAGAATTGATGCTTTTGAACTGTGGTGTTGGAGAAGACTCTTGAGAGTCCCTTGGACTGCAAGGAGATCCAACCAGTCCATTCTAAAGGAGATCAGCCCTGGGATTTCTTTGGAAGGAATGATGCTAAAGCTGAAACTCAGTACTTTGGCCACCTCATGCGAAGAGTTGACTCACTGGAAAAGATTGATGCTGGGAGGGATTGGGGGCAGGTGGAAAAGGGGACAACAGAGGATGAGATGGCTGGATGGCATCACTGACTCAATGGACGTGAGTCTGAGTGAACTCCAGGAGATGGTGATGGACAGAGAGGCCTGGCGTGCTGCTATTCATGGGGTTGCAAAGAGTCGGACACGACTGAGCGACTGAACTGAACTGAACTGAACATCAAAAAAGAGAGCAAAACAAGGCAAATAGAATATGATTATAGGTTTTCTTGATGATGACTAGATACACTCTTTCTGGAAATCTATGGCCTGCCCTTCTGTTAAAAGCCATCATAATGGATGCACTTAATCTTGGAGTAAACTTACTGGATATATGAAATACTGAAAATTTGATAGAAAGTCTAAATTGAATATGATCAAATTACTATAATGCACCATAAAATAATGTGGAATTCCTAGGAAAAAAGGAAGAGAACAGAACCATGGTGGAGTACAACTTGTATCTGTAATGTTTTGTTTCATAAAAATTATTAAAAGCAAATATGGCAGAATTTTATAGTATGTTAAAGGCAGACATCAGATACATGGCATTGATTATATTACTCTTATTTTTTTTCTGTTGATTTATTTCACAGTAAGATAATTTAAAATATTAACAAAATGAAAAGTATTAAGTGTATGCTTTTATATCTATCTCTCTAAAGATGTGCCAAACATTTTCACATGTTCAACTTTATTTAGTCATCATAAAATCACTGAGTGATGTGTAGGGACAGAATTTCTACTTCCATTTTATCAGTGAGATGGAAAAGACTTAATGACGTTAGCCTACTTCCATTAAGGTCACAAAGGCCTGAATGCTGGTGGAGCTGAGACTACAGCCTCAGAGTTTCCATATAGAGCACATTCTCCCAAAAATATGGGCAGGTTTTCTCAAATTTATTTCATTAATAATATTTTCAATGATTTCTATAATAATTTAATGTATATCTTGGTAAACATTCAATGATATGCTATACAAGGCACTAAAGCAAAGCAACTATATTAAAAGCAATAAAATTTAATGGACTTCGATAGTAACTCACTAATAAGCATTAATTTGTCTTAAATTTTTTTCTGAAACATGGTAGGACACCAAAAAAAAAGTAATAAATGTTGTGATTCAGCATAATACTAAATAAATGACACCAATTTTAGTTCTATATATAAAAATTAAAAAATGGATCCATATCAAGGATCAGAATACATTGTGCCCTACCTTTATAATGCTGTCTGAATAAAAGCCTTCTAATCATTCATCCAGGTGGTCTGTTCTCAAAACAGTACCTTGCCTGCTAATCAGGAACATTCAGATAAGTGCTTGCAGTTGTAATTCTTCAACATTGTATAAACAAGCCTTTATTGGGAAGACGGTTGTTTTCCACTTTTCCATGATATATAAACCAATATGTTCAATTATAAAATTCACATTATATACACTAATTAATGCTATGTTTAATAACGTGAAATAAAATCCAAGTGATGTACTATGGCATTTATGTTTTCCTTGGAAAATGTTCGGCTTAATTGGGTTTGCTAAGAAAGACAAACTCAATGTTGAAGTAAAGGAACTTAAAAATGACAATATGGTTCAATGACATAGACCTTACTACAGAACTTACTCTAATTGGAATAAATAATCTATGAATGTGTTGAGGATGGTCCTGGAAATGGAGCTCATAGGAAACACTGATAAGCACTTGTGGGAGTGGGAGAAGTGAGTCATAGGAGATGGGAGGAGGGAAGAGCGTTGGGGGCACTCTCTGTACCCCTTTACTCACTCACATGACATTGCTCAATGCTGATGGCTGTTTGGAACGTAACTAAAGGATTTGATTTGTTCCTTTGGAGCACAGACAAAAACAGAAGGATCTTTCTCTCTTTTAACTTCTAGCACAGTTCTTCCTGATGGACCCTGAGTTGGCTCCAACTGTGGTGTAGACCTAGATGGAGCACATGAAGTGCTGGAGTCTCCTCTCTGCCATGCCTCAAGGAAAGAGCTCTTATTAAAGACATCCTACCAATTAGCTTCATTGGGGTGATTATCAATCTTTTAGGAATCAATACAGCAAAAGAGTAATGAGGAAACAATGAATATTAAAACATTACCATGGAATGTGATGAAAAGAGGCTGGAAATATAAGTTCTTAGTTTTAAATGTTTTCATCTAACAGAAAAAGAAAACACATTAATCAAGCATTCATTTTAATTTCAAAGAAAGAACATATCAAAGGAAAGAAATAAAAGTTAATATAAAAATACAATCAATATAAAGTTAAAGAGGTAAAATTCTTAAAAGTCTAAAAATGGTTCTTTGAAAAAAAAAAAGTGAAAAGACACAGCACTTGGTAAGTATCTTTAAAATAGAGGGAGAAAAGAGTACACAAATCTAACAAGTAGGGTTGTAACAATGGATATAGAAAGATGCTTACAATTGAAAATGAATACTCTGAAAAACTATATTTTAAAATAATTTCTGTTTTACAATGTTGAACAACTCCCAGGAGAGGTAAGTATTGCTTGGATAGTAACTAACTGGGTGTCCACATCTGGAGGGGTTTCTTCCACCGTGAGTTTCCACTTCAAGTTACTGTCTCTCAAACCTGAGGGTCCAGCCCAGACCTCCAGTGTCCCCTTCAGCTGAATGCCTCACAGGAAACTCAATGCAATACATCCCACCTGAAACTTAGTGAAGACCAAAGGTGTTAGTCACTCAGTTGAATCCGACTCTGCAACGCCATGGACTGTAGCCTGCCAGGCTCCTCTGTCCATGGGATTGCCCAGGTAAGAATATTGGAGTGGGTTGCTATTTCCTTTCTCCAGGGGATCTTCTCAACCCAGGGATCAAACCTGGGTCTCCTGCACTGCAGGCAGATTCTTTACCATCTGAGCCACCAGAGAAACCTATTTTCCGTAAAACTTGCTCATCTTTCTTAAGAAAAGTAAGCTTAAATAATTGATCATTCTGAAGTCAAGAATGAAATTCTGTGAAAATTAACTTTGTACTTTATGAGTTAGGTGATTATATTCAAAGTACCTAAATTCTTGAAGGCTTATATTTCTTATCTATCAAATAGTGAAAATAAGATAAAAATTCACAGAAACATTATGATGAATAAATAAAACAATGAATAGGAAAATCTCTAGCATGGTGCTTCTGTGTGACACAATTGCTCAGAAAAACGTTAACTATTACAGTAGTAAAGTTTCCATTATTATCTTAATGGATGGCACTATTATTCATTAAATAATCAAAGATGAAAATCTGGAACTTATCTGTAAACGTTACTTTAATCCCTATCTCCAACTGATGACTAAACAATGTTGATTCTAGCTCTAAGTGAAAGTCGCTCAGTTGTGTCAGACTCTGCCACCCCATGGACTGTAGCCTGCCAGGTTCCTCTTTCCATGTAATTCTCCAGGTAAGAATACTGGAGTGGGTAGCCATTCCCTTCTCCAGGGGATCTTCCCAACCCAGGGATTGAACCCAGGTCTCTCACATTGCAGGCAGATTCTTTACCATCTGAGCCACCAGGGAAGCCCTCCAAAATAGTTCACAAATCTGCCCTTTCCTCTCCATTTCCAGGTCTAAAGCCCTCACTTGGCCGACAGCAAGTCTTTTAACTCGATCTATAATCTGTTTTGATCCATAGTATACCCTGTAAATTATGTGTATGGTGCACTCACTTCTCCCCAGTCATAGCTGATTGAGACCAGGGTGAACACCTGTTTCAGACACTAGACAATCAGATCCCCTCTCCTTGAAATTTGAAATTGGAATTTTAGTTTGTATTGGAGCAGAAATAAATTGTAGGGAGCCAGTGAGGCTACTTTGGGGTTTTGAGCAGGGAGATTTAGGGAAATCTAATCAGTGGAGAGAAATAACAACGGAGCAGAAGCAGAGACAAGAGACGACATGGCCAAAAAAGGAAGAAATCTAGACTCTCCAAATCTAGAAATTTAGGTTTTCCAACTCTCAGTTCCAGTCTCCCATCAAGCTCCAGCTGTACTTGTCATTGGATGTAATAAATCACCACTAACTGCTTAAAATAAGTGCTCTTTTAGTTTAAGCTAGTTTGAGTTCTATTTCCTGCAGGCAAATGATTCCTGAAAGTTTATACTTGTGATAATAATGGAATCAGGATTAGAACTTGTGTCTGGCACTTGGCTGCTTACATCCTATCAGATTCTATTTTCTCCTGTAGGGTTCTTGACTAAGAAAACACACAAAAATAATACTAATCAGGTGTAAAGCTAAGAACTTTAAAATAAGTAATAGCTGATACTATCCTCTCTCACTGCAAGGCTATTCTGACAAGAGTTAGATTGAAGAATTTACTGTGGATCTGAATCCAAAGCAAGGCTTCCACCACCCAGCATGAAAAGAAATTTGGGGGTATAGAGACCTGGATAGCTCTGTGGGGAAAAATGGCTGGGCTTCAAAAGAGACCTATCTCAACTTGATGATTCTACAGAAGAAGGTAGAAGAAGGCAGGCTGGCTAGCCTATCTTGAGTGATCAGTTCTGTCCAGATGTGTTTACCTCATGGGAGCCCTGACAATTTAACATTATACTGACCCTACCAGTAGTGAATTTTTATGGGTCATTGAATACTGCAAATTCTGGAAAATCAGAGTAGAAATTTCTTTCCTATGGGAACAAAACCAAGCAGTAGTTTCTTCTCTATGGACAAAGCAGAAATGTGAGGAAATAAAAGATCTCCCCTCAACAGAAGTCTTAGCAGTAAAAATTGTCCAGACAGAAAAAGTTGGGCTATGGTATGTCATAAATAAATCGTGAGTTTCAAGAGCAATCTCTCCAACTGAGGCAATAAAAACCCGCTGAAACCTCCAATGGACTTTATTCTGGTTTAAGAGAGAGGAGACTTGTGAGAAGTGTGAAGACTGTGTTATTTTCCCCTGCAGGGTCAAGAAGGAAAGATGGTCAGGACGAAAATAACATACAGCCATAGTGGAAAAGGGGGAGACCAGCTCCTGGAGCGACTGGGGCAAAGGATGGTGGTCACTTGGGCGGTGTCCCTTGGAGTCTGGTGGTCAGGATGTCCCCGGTTTATCTGCATCTGTGCTCCTGTAGCCCCAGACAGTCTCACCCGCTCCGTATTACTGCCACCACTAGCAGACCCCTCCTCTTGGGCCCTTATTCTATTCAATGCCCCCGTCCTCAGTGCCACCAGAGTTAAGCGGAAGAAACATTTCAATCTGTCCAGTACAGGGAGAGACATGGTGCCTGATGCATTCTCACCACTGGAGCATTGGTTCACTTGGTGATTTTATCACTGAAGCATAGTTATACATGGCAACTGTATCACAAGGAGGCACTTTAGGCTTGCCTTCTTAACTAAACAAATCATCAGATTACATTAGGCTTCCAAAAGTATACCGACTCTTGTCTATATTATACTGAGTGCTATTTTCAGACTTTTGCTCATATTACCTTTAAATGAAACTAATATCTTATTCATGGATGCCTAGGAAATCAAAAGGTAAATGAGATAGTATCACTATAAAAAGCATTT
This sequence comes from Bos taurus, assembly GCF_002263795.3. Lineage (NCBI taxonomy): Eukaryota > Metazoa > Chordata > Mammalia > Artiodactyla > Bovidae > Bos > Bos taurus. The sequence continues at coordinate 25,925,512 of NC_037339.1, forward strand.
CTTTATAACTATTTGGGGATGCCAATGTGATAAGCACTATATAAAGCCAATTAGAGACTTGAATGATCTTACCTTTAAAAGACCATCAATTGAAATATAAAATTAGAATGAACTCATAGGTGCAAACAATTGACTGCAACTAAAGTCCTAACTTATCTGATATTAAGGAGTTTCATTTTGTGCACTAGGAAGCAGTCTAAAATTTTGAAATTTGGGTAATGTGAGACCACGAGAAAATGTCTACATTTCCTTCCCCAAAAGACTGGATTCAGAAACAGTTTATAAGACAAGGAAAAAAGAGGTCTTAATAAATAAGGGAAGTTTGAATTCTAAAAGAAAGAAATAAAAAGAAATTTAGGCATAACAACTTGGCAGGCAATTTGAAAGGCTAAGTAGAGTTGTCCTGGTACTTTGTAGATGTTTACTTCTTGTCTCCATCACTGAGCATCAAAATGTGCTAAGAGTGAGAGAGGAACTAAGTCTACTTCTTTTGCCATCTTTTATGCTTGACTTGGGCCAATGGTTTGTCTCTTACAGTCATCTGAGGGGCAGCATGTACAGTGGAAAGGGTCAGGCTCCATGAATTAGCCCACAAAACTCCTCTCCCAAATGGCAGGTTCCAGGCGACATTCTCCCTGACCTAACTGGCAAGGAAACCATGTGTACTCACACCAACTGGGCATTTGTACACGAAAAATAGAATGCTGTTTTTTATGCTTCTCATAAAGCCGCTGCTGCTGCTGCTGCTGCTAAGTCGCTTCAGTCGTGTCTGACTCTGTGTGACCCCATAGACGGCAGCCCACCAGGCTCCCCCACCCCTGGGATTCTCCAGGCAAGAACACTGGAGTGGGCAGGGATGTGTTTTTCTCTACATTTAATAAGTAATAACCATTCTACCCATCATCTGACATAATCATGACTAATGCTTCCTGCCTTCCCTAAATTGAGGCAACTGGATCAACACAGGAGTCAGAGTTAAGAATGCCTGTCGTATAGCATCTCTCTAAGACAAGGACACGTAGAACCTAGTGGTATGGTGGAAAAGCATGGACTCGGGCATTAAATAAACTTCAGTTCCACTTGTGATTCTGTCATTTCACTGCTTTTGTGCTTTGCAGAAAGCAATTTGGACTCTCAGGGTCTATTTCCACATTTGTAGGATAAAAAGTACTGATATTTTAGGATTGTATAAGAATAAATAAATATAATAAAGCACCCTATATTTTGCTCTTTCCTTATCTCCATGTACCATCAATATAACTGTAAGGGAATGGTGTTGTGTTTAATAAATTTGATTCAAATGCCACATGAAAAGAGCACTATCTTCCTAACCATGCAGGCCACTTCATGAAGGCAGGTTCTTTACACTCAGGACTGAATAAAGGTAACTCTTTGATAATAAAGTGGGATGTACAAATCAGCATTCCAATGTTAATGTTAAATGTTAAATAATCAAAAGGTTAATATTAAATTTCAACATGAGAAAGTCAAAGCTCAGTCATGTATAAGGAAAAATAGTATAATGTAATATATATATATAATATATATAATGTAATTATAATATAATCATATAATGATATAGTATAATAAAAAGTATAATAGTATAAATAGCATAAAAGTACTCGAGGAATTCTCTGGTGGTCCAGTGATTAGGACTCAGTACTTTCACTGCTATGGCCCGGGTCCAATTTCTGGTCAGGGAACTAAAGTCCCTCAAGCTGTGCAGCGTGGCCTAAATAAATAAATAAAAATACTTGATTGCGATTGTTTGAGAATTTGATTTTATTCAAATTCAACAAATATTTATTTGGATTCTTGTTAGATTTCTTCTGTTCTGGAGCCAGGAAAACTTGGGTACAAATTAAGTGTATGGAGATTTCAGAGAGAAACAGATAAATTTAATGGTTTTGGGGGAAAACTTCTTATTAAAGAAGATATTTGATATGGACTTTGAAGGGTGCCTAGTCTTTAAAATGTGGAAAAGGGATGGAGGATGGAATTCAGCAGCCTATAAAGGTAGGAGAGGCTTGTAATGTTAGGTTGAAAAACATCAAACTAATTAAAATTGGCAACAAGGCCTTGGTGATTAGAAGAACGATTTCTTTTAAGGTCAGGAAGTGAGAAGAAAATTTAGGAAGAAAAATAAAATGATGCATTTGGTTTGGGATAAGCAAGGCATCCTGAGAGGACTCCCTAGGAGAGCAGGGAACTAAGACTATGGAGCAACAGCGAGAAAACAAGATGAGGAGATGTTTGGCATTATCTACACAAAAAGAGCTTAAAGCATGGAAAGGGATTAGGTCTCTAGGCTAAAGAATGAAGGGGACTGAAAAGATGCACCTTTGGGGATGAGACAGTCTATATTAAGGTCAAAGCAGAAAGAAGAGCAGCCAGTGAAAAAGACTTAAGGGCCAGTGAGTTAGTAAAAAAGTGCTTGAGGATTTGGGAAGCTCAGTGTGAAATGGTGTATAGAAACTGGAGACTACTAAGACATAAAAAAGCCACTGAATTTAGATCCTGATGGGTCTAAAATACAGGATAGATGTAAAAAGACAACAGGATTTTGACTGAATATATATATAAGATGCGTGTTCCTTCAGTTGTGTCAGACTCTCTGTGACCCCATGGACTGTAGCTTACCAGCTACCTCTGTCCACGGGATTCTCCAGGCAAGAATACTGGAGTGGGTTGCCATGCTCTCCGCCAGGGGAACTTCCCGACCCAGGGATCAAACCTGGGTCTGTTCCAACTCCTGCATTGGCAGGCACGTTCTTTACTAGCGCCACCTGGGAGGCCCATATAAGATACAGTAAATACAAAGGAAAAGGGCTATGTAGTGTTTGAACAAATACGAGCTTTGGAGCCAGGAAAACTGGGTATGAATCTTTGATGTTTCAAAGTTGTGACATCTTTAATGTCAAACCTTTTCTTTTGCAAAGTGGTGATAATGATGTCTAACTTCCTTAGTTGTTGTGAATATTAAATTTGGATATCGTATGTAAAGTGCCTAGTACAGTGTCTGGTCATATTATGTGCTTGAAACTTACGAATGTTAGTTTCTTTTCACTTGCTCCATGGAGACCATCAGGCAGAGGATAATCCTTCATTGAAGGGGCATTTAAGATAATCAGAAAGATAGATGTGAAAAGTAGTAAAACAGCAAGAATCAGGGTGTGGCATGAATAATACATTTAAAAATCAAATAAGGACTTCCCGGTGGTCCAGTGGCTAAGATTTTGTGCTCCTGATGCAGAGGGCTCAGGTTCAGTCCCTCGTCGGGGAACTAGACTCCACAACTAAAGAGTTTTCATGCTGCAACTAAAAAGATCCTGCATGCTGCAACTAAGACCTGACAGCCAAATAAGTAAATAAAAATAAATATTAAAAAAATAAAAATAAAAAAGGGAAAAACACTGGACCAGGTGTCTGAAGATGTTGGTTTTATTCCCAGAAACATCATTTACCATGGAACTCTTTGATAAACTCATTTAAGCTTCTACTCAGAACTCAGCTTTCCCATTTATAGAACTGAAATAGAAATTCTAGTTCCACTGAACAAAAATGACTATTTTGGGGATCAAAAATAAGATGTATAAGAAAACAGTTTACAAACTATTACACAACAAAAAGTATTACTGGAAGGTATACACACCTAGCATTTGGTAGCATTACGGCTATCCATGTCTGCATGTGCATGCACACATTAAACTGTCAGTTGCTAGCTGGATATTAACCTTGAATGATTCTCACTTCTCTCTGACACCTGAATCCTAACCATTTGTTACTTTTCCTGAATATATAAACCCACTATGTAGACAAGGATGAAATTTAGGTTTTAGGTTCAGGTTCATAAATTAATCTCCAACTTTTGAGTATCTCCATTCAGTATATATTTAAACTTGTAATTTGGTCATCTGACTTTCCTGCAGGCTCAATACAAAGAAATATAATATATTTTTAACATTTCTGGAGCATTTAAGATTAACTCCATGGCAGGAGTAAATTACAATCAGAAGGGAATTCAATGCCCCCAAAGATATCTTAGATTCCAGCAAAACACCTGTGTTACTATTTCCCAAACAGGATAGTGGTTTTTACATTATAATTGCATCTTACTGTGTGTGATATAATGTATCCTTTGGAATAAGTGACCAAATGCAAAGCTATAAGAAACAGGTAAAAGAGGAAAACAAAGACTGGAGTGTTTTAAAGTTTCGATTACTCGTACGGTCATTTGATAAAAGGAATGTATTTACTATTATTTAAGAAACACATGCATTATGTGAATGGGAAATGTGCTTAGAAAATGAAAGTAACAGTCAAAATTGATTATAAAATATACTGTTTCCTTAACCTAATGTTCTCAGGACAATTAAGATAATAATCTAATGGGTTTTGAAGTGTTCCATCACTGACTGAATCTCTAAATTTAAAGGAGCAATTTTGGGGGCAATGAAATTATGGAAAGATGCATTTCAAAATTTTATAATTTTTGTTTTTTGAAGGTATGGCAAATAATAAAAGTTGCTACAAAATAAAACAATAAATATCCCGGTTGCTTTTTGTTGTGTCTTCAGAACGTCCAAAAGACAATAGTGATTATGTGGTTTTTGATAAGGGAGGTGACTAAAAAGTGCCTTGTCAGTTTTCCATTCCTTGCCAGCTGCATTAAAATGCAGCTCTGAGCACCTTTTTTCCCCCTCAGTCTGGAATTTCAGAAGCAAAGAGTACAAAAGAGCTGATGAGCAATGAACGCTTCTCCCTTCCTCAATTAATCTTGTCTCTCTACCTTTGCTTTTGCTTTCCCTCTACATGAAGGTAATAATGACACCCTCATCCATTATCCTTTTATCCCTGTTATTCTCGTGAAATTGCTTAATAATATGTTACAGATTCGTCTTCACTCACATAATTCTTCCTGTCATTTGCAGTATATCATCCTACAAACATACAGCCCACTTTCACTGGCCGTTCTTTGAAGATTATTGTCAGTGACATCTTCAGGATGCGTTTGGAATCTGGAGCATCATTTCCGTTGCGATGGGGAATTACACTGACTTATCTGTCATTGCCAAAAGCACAACAAGCAATTCAGTGTTAATGCAAAGGTAACATGGGTTTTTATCCTGCCTCCAGAATGAGAGCTCTTGTAAATTTATGCTAATATGGTCCTTTTAGAGTTTAATAACCTCTTACCCTACTAGAAAAAGACTTACACATACACAAACACATACGGACTCACACTCCCATGTACCGGAAAGATAGCTGGTCAATGGGTAATTATGGATTTTCAACCTTTTTTTCATATTTGTGTTCATTTCACTTGGAATATTATATAGATATGTTATGGAAATTAGTATAAATGAAAAGATTACATTTCAATCCCTAGTACTCAACTATTTTTGATGAAAAAAAATATTTTAACCAAAAGAATTTGTAAAAGTTCCTCCACAAATGGTGTTTTAGTTAGCTTTTCCATCAAGAGTTCAAGACCACTACAAATGAGCAGTTTTCCCTGATTGAGGGTGGCATTCCAGAGGGACCCAGGCAATCCAGTGTGTGTGCCAAGTCTGACAACACATGACAAGCTGGTCGGCGTGCAGTAATTTGACTAATTATACCGGATTAGAGCATATTAATGCAAGCTGTTTTCTCCAGAGTTAATGACCTGCTGACTGGGTTCTGTTAGGCCCCACTAGGTCTACAGGCAGCTAAAAAACAAAACCCTGTTTTGTAAGCCCTCGTCATTTCACATCAGCAAATGAGTATATCAAACGATCGAGCAGCAAAATGTAAGCGACATTTGTCTGCTTGAAACTCCTGCAGCCTTCCCCAACTTTCCACCTCATGGGCTTCTTTTATATAAATTTGATGTCAGTTTTCTTTTTTCTTTTTAAAAAAAGGAGTAGCCAGGAAGTAAAATCTGGGAGAAAAAAGAAGTAATATGGGGAGTATGTTATTGTTGGAGGCATAGAGGCTGTTGTTTTGAAACAGGGTTTATGTGAAAAAAATTTAAAGTGGACATTGATTTTATTACACATCTATGTTCCCCGTAATAAGACTATGTAACAAATGATGATGAATGCCAAAAAAAGATGAATGTGTAATAAAATCTTTTCTATGCCTAATTTTATCTGAAAGATATTTCTATTTCAAAGGGATTTTTAAGTTTTAAAAATGTGGCTGGATAATTTAATAATTATATAAATGTAGGAAAAGGTAAGATGTTAATATTTTTAAATTATTTGTCCATTTCTTTAAAATTAAGTCACATTTAACTCAAAACTAGCTAGGAACTTTAACATGTCCCTGAGTGTTAACATTTATATAATTTATGTTTATAATTTTTGCTTCTGAAAAGATATAAAGTGACTTATGGGAATATATAAGGTATTTGAATTGGAAATATATGAAAAACAAGGTCAAAAACAGAAGATTAATCTAGATGTAGGATTAATAATAAAAATGAAAGAGCACAGCAGAGTCATTTAGGCTTTCATTGTTTGGGCCACAAATTCATGAACTCCCCAAAACCAAGGGAAAACAAAAGAGGTAATAAATTCACCATAAAGTTAATAAGACAAAAACCAGTTCAGGAATAATTGCACAATTATTCCTAATCCTAAAGCTCGAAATAAACTTAAGTCAAGGGGTTTCACAAAAAAGGGCACTGTTCAGTATAATAAATAATGTTTCAACAATATCAACACACTGAATTTCAAGGCTTTTAGCATTTCCCAAAGCATAACTTAGAAAAATGACTCCTACAGAGAGCTTAGAGGACAGAGGCCACTCTTGACTTTTAAGGGAAAGGGGCTCATCCAGAGTTTCTGTGCAAGGGGCTGACTTAAAGGGCCAGGAGGTGCCTCCCCCAGGCAGAATCAATGGCAGCTAATCCATGCGTTTGCCAATACTCTGTGGTTTGGCCTGGCTCATGAGTATGAGCACAGGGAATCAGATTCCTGTAGAGAACTGGAAACAGGAAATGTAGAATGCACTGTATAACCGGCAGGAAGAACTGCAGCCGAAATGTGTCATGATGTAGTGAAAGGACAGGGGAGCCAAGATGGGACGGGGGCGAGTCTAAAATTCAAGTGAACCAAAGCTATGTCCAAGTACAGGAAGCTTACGTGTTGAAGGAGAAACGAGGATGTCTAGAGATGAGCAGACCAAGTGGTTTAGGAAAGACAATAGACAAGAGCAGTCCCTGGAGCTGACTTCTTGACTTTTAATATTCCAGACTATAAAAAACATATATCTTTACAATAAAGTTCCTGTTTCTGGAGGTAACTTGGAACAAAGTCTAGTCCATGCAACCAAAGGATCTAACCAAAAAAGAGGTCAACACAATGAGCCAAGTAATTTCTGCTAACCAGGTTTCACCAGGAGTATAGAATATTTAGGAATGAATAGACTCCTCAACGGGCTTCCCAGGTGGGTTAGTGGGTAAAGAATCCGCCTGCAATGCAGGAGAAGCAGGAGACTAGGGTTTGATTCCTGGAGGAGAGCATGGCAACCCACTCCAGTATTCTTGCCTGGAGAATCCCATGGATAGAGGAGCCTGGCAGGCTACAGGCCATGGGTCACAAAGAGTTGGACACGACTGGAGTGACTGAGCACGCATGCACACAAAGTTCTTAACATTCAAGCAGGCTTCTATAAATGCTCTTTCACTCAGCCAAAATTTTAATTGATGTTGGGCGGTATGTGAAGATTTTGCTTCCCGCCATGTACCTATAGAAATTGAAAGCAACATTATATGCTTTCACTGACAGTGCAAGACACGGGTAAGTCTGACAAGCTCCTTTGGATATCTAGTGTTTCTTTTTTGTTTTTAATGCCTGCCTGAATAGAAGACCATCCCATTTCTGTTATGGGTAACCAGGAGCTGGGGCTAAGACAGATTTGAGAAAAGATGTCTGAGATCCCTCAAGGAACAGAGAAAAATCTCATCCTCAAATTTTTGTTGTATAGTTGCTAAGTAGTGTCCAACTCTTTTGTGACCCCATGGATTGTAGCCCACCAGGCTTCTCTGTCCATGGGATTTCCCAGGCAAGAACACTGCAGTGGGTTGCCATTTCCTTCTCCAGGCGATCTTCCCGACCCAGGGATCAAACCTGTGTCTCCTGCATTGGCAGATGGATTCTTTACCACTGAGATGCCAGGGAAGCTCCACAACTAATAGTCATAAAATTATTTGCTTAAAACAAGTAATAAATTAAGAGGGAGAGATAAAAATAAAAATGTTTATGTTGGGCATTAAGGTCACTTTTCAGCAAAGGTCTCCAAAGTCAGTGCAATTTCATACATTGCTTTTTAGTTACTTGACTATAGCAGCGATTCACAGACACTATTCTTTGGGTAATTCATTTTCACTACCACTACTACCCACTCCAGTATTCTTGGGCTTCCCTTGTGGCTCAGCTGGAAAAGAATCCGCCTACAATGTGGGAGACCTGGGTTCAATCCCTGGGTTGGGAAGATCCCCTGGAGAAGGGAATGGCTACTCACGCCAGTATTCTGACCTGGAGAATTACATGGACTTACAGTCCATGGGGGCACAAAGAGTCGGACATGACTGAGAGACTTTCACTCACATTCCAGGTTAGACCATCAAAAATTCTTTCAATTCACTCTCATACTAAAGTTAGAGTAATTATTGAGAAAAGTAAATCTGCTTAAAATATTTTACCAGCTTTCCCTTCCCAACACTTGATAGTAAAGTGTAAACTTCTCAATATGGTCTATATTCTCCCTCAAAATTTGGCACAATCCCTTTCTAATCTAATTCTTGCCAGCAGCCTATCCCTTACAGTGTCCCACTATACAGCTTCTTTCAAATCCTTGAATGTATCCTGTTCTGTTTCATCTCCAGGCCTTCATATGTAGTGGGCCAAGAATGAGCATGGAAGTCACACAGATCTCAATTCTATTGCCAGTTCTACTAATGTTTAGGTCTGTGATTTGGGGCAAATCGCTCAGCTTTTCTGAATCGCTATTTCCTCATCTGCCAATTTGGATTATAATATCTATCTGTAAGAGACTGTGGGGATAAAGTTGTGTAGGTAAGTATGCAACAAATGATAGTCACTGTAATTACTTTAGATCAGGGCACCAATCTATCAGCAATTAAGATCAACATCAGTGAGTTTGGGTCAAACATCAGGGAATCTTGATTATATTACAGTCAGTACTGTAACAGAAGTACTAAAATGGTCTTTGCAAACCTAGAATAAATTATTATGGAAAGGGATATAACTGTAACATGTTCACTCAGGCCATTTTTGAGTATTATACTATAAGAAGTACACTTAAAATTAAAGAATGCCCAGAAGAGGCTGGCCCATGTGGCAGCTGTGCAGGTGGTGAGAAGTGATAAAGTATTTTGAGGTAGTGATAATTATTTGCTGAGATTGTATATGTGAGACATGAGAGAGAGAGACAAGAGTCAAGCAAACTTCAAGGCTATGGCTTGAACAACTGGATTGCTAAGGTTACAAAAAAGGTTAGATGAGAAAGACTATAGGTAAAACAATTTTTTTTGGATCAGGTGCAGAAGGAAAGGAAAACAGGAGCTCAGAACTAGACAAGGCAAGCTCGATTTATCTATTAAAACAGACATCCAAGTACAAATGCCTAGTAGACAGCTGAGTATAATAGCCTGGAGGGTGACACAGAGATTCAGGACACAAATATACTTTGTGGATTTTTCAGAATATTAATGATATTTAAAGTCATATGACCAAATGAGATTACCTAGGGAGTAATTGTAAAATGAAAAAGAAGTCCAAGAACTAAGCACTGGGGATCTCCATGGTAGGGTGGGTAAGGAGAAAAGAAGATTCAACAAAGGAGACTGAAAAGGAGAAATGAGTGAGGAAGGAGGATAACCAGGGTTTCTGGAAGCCAAAGTAAGACAGTGAGTCAAGGATGAGAATGGGATAAATTATGTTGAACAAAACTGACACTGGTCTCCAGATTTGGCAAAAGGGAGATCACTGGTGACGATGACAAAAGAACGTTCAGTGAAGTGGTGAAAGAAAAGTCTTTTTTGAGTGGATTTAAAAGAGAAAGAAGAAATCATTGGGAACAGCTTTACAGGAAGAAAGTGTATAGTAGCTAGAAGACAAAAAAATAAGAGGAGATTTGTATTGGTATATACATTCAAGATGGTGGGTGGATAGTAAGAAAGTGTCCTGCAATGTGAATTTAGACCAGATGACTTAAAAGTCCTTTTTACCTCTATGGTAATAGTTCTATAATTGAGAAATGGTTTGAAGTTAAATACTTTAAACTAGGAATCAAAAGAATGGACTGTTCTAGTTCTTCTAACTAGCTGTATGATCATCAACAAGTTATTTGGGGGCTTTATTTGCACTGAAAAATTGGAACAATGAAATAATACACTGCAAATTCTAACTCTAAACATTTAAGAGGTAATGTACTAAGAATTTATCTTTTGACTATGTTGCAGGGAATGAGTAAGAGAGTAGCTGAACACTAATGGGTTGAGCGTTAGGCATTTGCTAGTCCTTACACACTATTCATACCTTCCCAAGATCCTATGAGGCAGATATTAAAGGTTCCAATTTTTGGATGAGGAAACTAAAGACAAGAAAAGTTAAGAGGTTTTATATCCAAGTTTGGCTAATTGTACAGCCTGAGTTGTTTTAAACATAACATCTTGATGTCACAATTCTGTGAAGTATTTCAAATTAGTACTGCTAAATTAATATATATGATTTCTCAAACACTTCCAAAACCTAATAAGACAGACCTATAAATCTTTCTAGGATAGAGTGAGTAGCCCATCCCTTTCTCCAGTGGATCTTCCTGACCCTGGAATCGAACTGTGGTCTCCTGCATTGCAGACAGATTCTTTACCAACTGAGCTACCTGGGAAGCCCATAAATCTTTCTAAACATTTTAAAACTGCCATAAATAATAATAAATCAGACACATTTAATAAATAAAACTGGAAATATCTGAGATATTCTAAAGAATTAATATGAATCTGGTTTAAATGATTATAGGAATTTACTTTCTCAACTTACCAGTTATTTAAATTTGAATTAAAGATCAACTTAAAGTAAATATTATTTATATACACAAGTAAAACATTTATGAATAAAATAAAATCTGTAAATCAAACTTAAAGAATAAAGTAGAAAGTTTTCTATCATTAAAACTAATTAATTTAAAATCAATTGAATAATAATTAAAAAAATAATTTTTAAAGTTCTCTCATGCACAAAAGATTTCCCAGATACTAAAACTCACTAATATTGCTAAGATTATTTATTTTATTATATTATGTCTTAGATGAGGAAAATGTATTTATTAAGGAAATTTCCCCAAGAGGTAATGGAAATTGAAAGCCACATATTTTTAACAACATTCTATTTCTTCCACCTTGTACTTTGGCTATCCCTTCTAAGATGCAATCACAAATTCAGAATATAGCTTCAACTCCAGTTTAGGTCTAGATGTATTCCTGATAAAACAAGATTTTTTTTTTTTTTTCGTGCACACTATATAAACCCTGGGAGCTCAGACAGTCAAAAAATCTGCCTGAAGTGCAGGAGACCTGGGTTCAATCCCTGGGTCAGGAAGATACCCTGGAAAAGGGAATGACAACCCACTCCTGTATTCTTGCCTGGAGAATCTCAAGGACTGAGCAGCCAGGTGGATGATACTCCATGTGGTCGCAAAGAGTCCGACACGACTGAGCAACTAACACTAGCACTAAATATAAATGAGGAGTTGAAAAGCTAATAATTAAAAGTGGATTAAACAATAAAAATTAAGTGATTATACTTTTAGTTCAGAACTCCTACTTCCATTTTTCACTCCCAATTCTCAAATTCCAGATGAATTGTTGTATCTAAAATTTGAGAGGAACCACAGAGCATAGTGAGTTAATCTTAAAGCAACAAAGGTCAAAGACCAAATATCTATCCCTGAAATAAGTTTGCTATTTCTAAGCCTAAATTAAAAATACTATGTATCTTTACATACTAAATCTTGTAAAAATTCAGTTTCCACCCAAATGTTTGGATTCCATGTGAATTTATCATGGTTCCAAATAAGAATATATATATTTTATTTACACATATATTTTGATAAGCACAGTAATAGAATAGAGTCTCATTGCAAAAGTAACTTTTAGAAATGTTTTTTTGAATTCTGATTTTTTCCCCATTCATATTCTTTACAATAATATATCTACCTATGTACGTATTTACTATTAAAAGTCAATTAAATTCTACAGTTTATTTATCTATTGTTAACTGGCCATTTGGATATCCTCTTTTGTCAAATGCATGTTTAATCTGTGCACATTTTTAATTGGGTTGCCCATCATTTCCTTACTAGTTTGTAAGTTGCTTTCATTCCAAGGATATGAGCTCTTTGATACTGCTTCATGAATAAGTCACAAAACTATTCGTATACTATCATTTGTCAACATACATCCATATGTATATAGATGTATATGTGAATATATATCCTGAAAAAGTATGGTATTATAAATGCCAGGTTTTACCTCTGGACTGTTAGATTATGGGCACTGTTAATTTTATTTTTTATGCTATTCTATATTACTTACATTTTAACATTTAGCAAGTATTATTATATTATGTGCATTAAAAGCAATAAATGCAGTCTGTAGGCTAACAATATACCTTTAAATTTATGCAGTCTGCAATTACACTGGGGACTAGTAAATATTTACATGAAGAAAATAATTATTTTAAAAAGGGAATCATCACTGAATCCATGAGGAAGACCTGTTATTGATTATTTCCTTGAAAGTTAAACAATATCATTAGCTAAACTTTTATACATGGAGAAATGGAATTTTGTAACTGTAAGTTTTATATGCTCATAAAACTTAAAATAACCCCAAACTTGACTTTATATTTTCTAGTTTACATTTCCTCACAGGGAAGATGTGAGAATTTATGGACCCTCCCCAAGTCTATCAGTAGGCCCAGACCTGGGGTACGGTATCAGATATGATCAAGAGGGTGCAGATATGACCAGCGGGGTGGCCAGGCTCATCTGCAGGGCATGCCATTCCACCACCGTGGACTTCAAGCCCTTCAGGTGTGGTCACTGGCTATGCAGCTCGGAAAAGAAGAGCACATGCGACTCACAAGTGTATAGCACTTGCCTCCAGCATGTGGCTGCTAACACTGGGGATTTCCAATCTGTTTCTCCATGGTTAGAAAATAAATCATGAAGTAAACCTCATGGAAAGAAGAAACAAACAAAATACCAGAGAATATGTAACCAAGAAAGACATACTTCAGAAGTCACTTGCTCTTTTCCCATCTGTGAACACAGCCTAAAAGTACCCTAACACTTCCCTTTGATATTATAATTATCTATAACCCTCTCAGATACTTTTTTCTACATGTTCTCTCATTTAATGTAGTATCAATAGAAAGTTTCACTATGGTTGTATATGCTGAATTGAAAGTGTATGTGCAAATTTCAGGTCTTTGGAATGAAAGTAAATAAAAATGATTTCTGTATAGCAAGGTGTCTTCCACAAGTCAACTCAAAGTCACTGTCTCAGGAAAATCTTCCCTGAACTTGCTGACCGGATCACATTCCCCAACAAGTGTACATTCAACGGTCATAAATTTACATATATTTGGGTGCTTATTTGATTTATTCCTGTCTTCCCACTTCAGTAAAGCTCCAAAGAGCAGACTGGCATTGTTTTAGCTCTCTCTACTATTAGACAGCCCAGTCTCTGCACCAGTAGGGCATTCAAAATATTTTAAATTAAATACATAAATAAGTTTTTAACGGTGTGAAATTTTTATGAAAATGTTATTTTAAGATCAATCTTTACAGACATACACTTGTATGTGTGAGTATATACACATGGATACACAGAGCACTTCGGAAGTGTGAACATTAAAATTCGCTGAAGGAATCTGAAATTTAAAGGAATTAACAGGTTTTCTTTCTCATGTTGGAGGCTCTGGTGATGAACAAGAAGTTGAGGAAATGGAACTCGACATGGAGTACATGGGTTCAGAATTAAATGATTTGTAGAGAGCAAGAATTATATCCACCATCTACTACTTTTCAAGAAAGGGAGATGTGTATTCAAAAGCCACAAAACACACACAAATGGTGAAGTGGGTCATTAGTGCTGGAAGCTCTGTGTTTGCAGCCACTGTGGTCCAAATACAAACAAAGATGTAATCGACTGCATATAATCTAGCCTGATTGCTATTTGCCAGGCTGGCTCTTAATTCTTAGCAAGTCAGAGACAAAGCATGTAAAAAAAATTAATGGAGAACCCAAAATAATATTCTGGAGGATTAAGAATTATATCATCCTGCCAATTTTTTTTTTAAGTTGGAAAACTATACTATTAGAAAGCAGCAAAATGTTTTATATTAGACCCTCCACTAAACATTTAGCTGGTATTTTCCACACAGTAGTCCAATGACAAAGGGTAAGCGGTAAAAATGTGCTTCTGAGAGTTTTAAACCATATTGTACAGAAGTCACATCAAATTAATACTGAGGACCATTTAGGGCTTTTATTCTGAAAAGCTTTTGAAAGGGGATTAAACTATGAAAACTCTCATGATACTAAAGTACCTATTAATGGGTTGAGGAGGTAAGAAAGGAACAATGAAAGTGTTATTTTTAGATAAATCTTTACTTTTTGTGTAGCAGCACAAAGCTTTGCAGAAGGGCTCAGCAATAGTTCTCTAGCAATATCTCACGCATGGAGACGCTGATTAGTGAAATTCTGTTGCCTTTTCTTTTTAGAAATAGGTCATTTTCTTTACATCGATGCATTAGAGGTAGAGCACATTAACTAATATACACATAACTTGGTATGGACAAACCCAAACAAAACGTTATTCTAAGTATTTCAATCTGAGGAGACCCTCAGGACTCTTTTTTTTTCACTAGGACTCTAACAAACAACTCCCTTAAAAAAAGGAGTTTCTACCCTCTCTGATAGTATTTTACAGAATGAACAATTATGTTTTCAAAAGAAGAAGTAGGAAATAGCTTTGAGGAGTGAGAACATGAACCTAGATAGTTGTCATCTCATCAAAAATAATGAACGCTCAAGAGGCTGCAACTTCCTGTCTCCCAGCCATTGGTCCAATCACAGCAGGCTACCGAAGAGAGATTAGCAGGCGAGGAAACCGTCTTCTCCATCAGCCCCAGCCAGCACCTGTAACCGCCAAACAGCTATCAACCAGTGGACCTGACAAGGTGACAACCCCAAAAGACAACTGGAAATGTCTCTGCTTACTCACTGAGCTTCCCTTGGGTGCAGCCCGGGGTGGGGTGAGGGTGCCGCATCTGCCCCATTGCAGCCTTTCCTGCTCCACCCTGACACACAGCCTTGCCCTCACACAACAGTCTTGGCTAATGATGCAAACATGAAGTGTAAAGTCTCCTTAATTTGACCCTTGTTAAACTCCTAATTGGATTGAAGTGGGCTCTGGGTGGAAAGCAACCCTGGATTATTCAGGGAAACTCTTACCAAATGAAGCCCAAATTACAAAAGGCTGCTCTGGCTGCAGGACATCACAAAGAATAGGCAATGAACTGCAGCTGTCACTTAACTTAAAAATCTAATCAATTGCCTTTTTTTTAAAACAGGTAACTTTTAGAACAGTTTCTTCATTGTGATACTCTTCAGAGGACGCTTGACCCAAATTTAATAAGCTGCTATTACAGCAGAAGAGCAGCTGTAGCGCAAACACTGTCGAGTGATACTGTGCATTCAGAGCCTTAATGATTTTAAAATGACTACAACCATTGCTTCATTCATGAGGAACAAAGCTCGGGCTCTCTGCTCACAACGTCTTAACACAAACTGTCTGAGCAGACAGCCTTCATTTGTCCTCCCTGCACCCCCGAGGTCAGCCGCCTGGCCGAGGTATCTCAACAGTTTAATTGTATTTCTTCTGGGTGAAGTCTGGGTGAAGAAACTTAGGCGTCCTTGTATATGAAACCTCACTTTTCTGCAAGGAAATATACAGCTTAAGTACAGAGACAAGGGGGTGCAGGATATGCAGACAGGTGTAAAACATGAAGTAATTATAGAAGCTCAAATTAGTTCTTAGGCCTGAGGCAAAAAAGAGAACAGTGCCTTGACAAAAGGGAATAGCAAATAAGGGTAGCAAACAAAAAATGGCTTGAATGTGTAAATTAGCAAGAAAAATGAGACAGAAAAGCAGCTTTACTCTACCATTATTCCCCACATGAGAACAGAGCAGCTGAACGTGATCAAGAGAGCTTTGGAGGAGAGAGGCAGGCATCACCACGGACTCAAGCCAGAGAGTGGCAGCTCCGTGCTCTCTCGTCAGTCACTCATTATGTGCTGAAGTGCTCTTGAGAAGTGCCTCTTATACTTGACCTATCATATTACTTCTTCTGTAAACACATAATCCCCGCTTGTTAGGTGGTGTCAACACTAGCATTCATTCACCATGGTTGTCTTTTTGTGAACAGACACTTTAGAAGTGCTGCCAAAACCCCAGAATTGACACCATAATAAAACAATTCGAATTTCAACCAGGTAAACAGATCTTATGCTCCTTCTGTAAAGAGCAATGTAAAAAGCATTACAGCAATTTTCTCTCATTTGGGGAAAAAAACAAAACCAAAACAAAATTGCTTGCTTATGGCAAGGCTATTTTTTTTTTTTAACAAGTGATTAATTTGGGATACAGATTCAAAGCAGAGATAATACCTCATCTTAAACTGCTTGGTGTGGTCACATCAGTTCTACTAAACACTATCTTTAACAACAAAACAGCACATGAGTCTCAACTACAAGGTCATGAACAAATGATTTGTAGTATCAGAAAAGTATGTCTATATGCCTCTTGTACCAGGCAGGGTTGACCATAAGATACTAGAGGAAAAACATTAATGGACCATTTGCTATGCTATGTGTCCATTAGTGAAGACAGATGATCATTTAAACGACAACAGAAATTAAACATTTAATGTAGCTTATTGACAAATATATTTCTAGTATGTTTACATAAATATTCTTAGGAAAATTCAGATTCGATGCAAAAATACTTTCAGGGCACATGTGGATAAGGTAAATAGTCAAGGAGAAAGTATAATTTATTAAAGAGATGGGAGCACTTTGTTTTTGAACTTCTTTTCTTCAAATTATCTGGAAGGACATTTGAAAAAAATACTATGTAATTCTGTCTCTCCCAGTGCTTTAAGAAAAGTATCTCATCATCTAACACTGTTACAGCCATCTCTAAGATAAATGAACCATGATGTCTTCAGTGGCAGTAGTGGTGTGTCAGTGTGGCTTATTTTAGCAGGCAACAGAGACTCCTGCTTTGGCCCCACTGCTCTGGGTATTAGGTAGGAACCAACTTGCCCGAGGGAGGAAAAAACTGAATAGTGATTAGCAGTTATTTGCCACACCTCATGGAAGGTATTTTGGTAATTCTTACTGAATACATAAAAGACAAGATGTGCAATGAAAGGTTTTCAACCCAGGAAGGATGGAGTGTTACAAGTATCTACCCCCTACCTCAGCAGTAAATATCCACATAAGCAAGTAATTCTTAACACCAGGAAAATGTCTGCTTAATATCCCTGATGAATTTCCTACGTGAACTTTTATTTATATGACACTTAAAGAATAGAGTTTTTGCACAAAACAAAATATGCTAATATCTACAATGTTATAAATCTATCATTAAATAAAGTGGCTCCTAAAATAACAACTGTGTGCAGGAAAAGAAGTACAAGTAAATAAAACAACATATTCAAGGTAAAAAGAGCCACTCTTACAAATAAGGTTTAGTAAGCCATAAACAAATGTTCATTTTGAGTGAATTTTATTTTAAATAGACTTCTCTTTAAATATTTGGTAGAAAATTAATGGAAAAGCCTAAGTGTACTTATTTATGTAATACCAGATAAGACCATAGATAATCTGAAGTCTCCTAGATATACTTAAGACTTTAGATTTCTCTCAAGAGAAATCTCATCTCCCATCATTAAAAGAGACAATAAACCACTATATTTTTCATTTATGAGGTTCAGGGTGCTATCTAAATTGATGGGTCAATAGTTAGAAAAGAGAAATGACTAAAAGATGCTATACCCAGACTTACACCAATCTTCCTGAAATGTAAATTAACCTCATGGGTACGCCAGACAATTTGGGAGCTACCTTCTTCAGCACTCAAAGGACATTAAGTCGTTCACTGGAAGAACACAACGCTAAAGGAACCCCATAGTATAAGAGAATATGCCTAACTTATGCTAGGAGTGTAACTTACGTTCTAGGTGAATGTTGTAAGTGAAACAATTTTTCGTATTAAAATATTTTTGAAAATTCTACTGTCAATGTCTTAATGAAGAGAAATATAGAAGTTAAGAATGGCAAAATTGATCTACATTTTTCAGTCCATTCACATGTATGTGTCCACACATGCATGCTCAGCAGGGGCATTCCTCCATTCCCCCACAGAATCCTGACTGAAGAACTCTGAGAAATAAAGTTCACGACTTACAAGAAAATCTACTGGAAGTGACTGTGGTCTTTCATACTGTTAATTTCTGTACAGTCAGAATGTTTGAAGATTTTACATGGACACACCTAAACAAGTCAATTGTTACTTAAGTAGTTCACAGTTTGAATGATTAGAACATAGATTCTCTCTAGAAATTCAGGCAATTAAGGACTGGGCTTGATAAAGGTAAGGAAAAGATCCCAAACATAAGGAAAGTACATAAGACTTTATTTTTAAATTAGTTAAATTTATTTTGGGGGGGACATTATTTTGAGAAGTTCAGTAGACTGCATCGTGGGTCTAAGCTCTAGACCTGACCATGGGTGGGACAAGAAAAATTCCTAGGGATTTTTCTTGATTTTTTTAGAAAAGATGCTTTATAAGAACCATATAAATCTTTTAACCTTTCTGGGAATGGAACCTTTTTAAAAGCATTGTTAACCTTGTGTACGAGACAGCAAAAGAGACACTGATGTATAGAACAGTCTTATGGACTCTGTGGGAGAGGGAGAGGGTGGGAAGATTTGGGAGAATGGCATTGAAACATGTAAAATATCATGTATGAAATGAGATGCCAGTCCAGGTTCGATGCACGATACTGGATGCTTGGGGCTAGAGCACTGGGATGACCCAGAGGGATGGTATGGGGAGGGAGGAGGGAGGAGGGTTCAGGATGGGGAACACATGTATACCTGTGGCGGATTCATTTTGATATTTGGCAAAACTAATACAATTATGTAAAGTTTAAAAATAAAATAAAATTAAAAAAAAACAATCCAAATAGAAGAAAAAAAAATAAAAGCATTGTTATAGATTATTGCTTAATTTCTGATATAGGATTCTAAAAACGCATTTGAAGGGACACAATATATGGAAGTACAAGACTGCCTATATCTTATTGGAAAGTACTGTTAGAATAGTCTTCCTTACTCTGTGCTATAACTTCCATCCATTGGTTTTACTTGTATCATCTGGAAGATCAAATATAATTATACTCTCTATTATAAATGACAGACTTTGTAGAGAAAACTACTTTGGTCCTCTGTGTACCATCCAAGTTAGTTTCTTAGGCTAAACTAGCCTCAGTTCTTTCAAGTGTCATGACATGATTTCCTAATCATTTATGAATTTTTCTGTCAAAGCATTCATTAAATCAGGTTTGCGTCACTTGTAGATTGTATTTAAATTTAATTCCACTATGTCAGAGAAGATTCTCTGTATTATTTCTATCCTTCTAAACTGAGTCTATTCTTATGGCCTAACATATGGTGTAGCCTGGAGAATCTTACACTGGAACACTAGAAAACAATTCTGTTGTTGGGTGGAATGTTCTTCAGAAAACCATTAGGTCTGGTCAGTTCATGGTGTTACTCAAGTCTTCTATATGCTTGTTAACCTACTGTCTAGTTAGTTGACTCACTATTACCAGTGGAATACTGAAGTCTCCAACTATTACTGGAGAACTGTCTGATTCTCCCTTCAGTGCTGTCAGATTTTGCTTCATGTATTTACGGCTTCGTGTTAGGCACAGAAATATTTATGATTGTTATACCTTCTTAAGGCATTAACTTTTATCTTTATAAAATGTTTCTCTTTATCCCTAGTAATATTTTTTTAGTTAAAAGTATATTTCTTCTGATATCAGTACGGTCATTCCAACTCTTTTATGGTTGCTGTTTGCATGGTATACCTTTTTTTCACCTTTTTGAAAAATTTTCATCCTATCTGTACCTTTGAGTCTAACTGGGACAAAGCATACAGTTGATAGCATATAGTTGTATGCAGATAGCACATAGTTAGATCTTGTTGCTTTAGAAAAAAATCAGTCTAATAGTTTATTTCTGATTGGACTGATTAACCCATTCACATTTAATGTTATGGTTGACATAACTGGATTTGCAACTGTCTTCTCTATGGCTCATGTCTATTTTTCTTCATCTGTTTCTCCTTTACTGCCTTTACTCATATTAAGTAAACAGTTTCTAGATCAACATTGTAATTGCTTTAATGATTTTTAAAACTATATATATTTGAGAGCTTCAGACTTTACAATATACATCTTAACTTATCAGAATACAAATTTATTTTTTAAAAAAATTAGATGCTACTTGCTTACCTGAAGGATTTGAGGCACTTTTAAGTTTTCTCCTTAAGTGTTTAACACTTCTCTGTTAACAACGTTGAATAAGAAAGTGCAAAGTACAAAACTTCCTAATATTTTGCTCTTATCTGCTTTTCTGACACATCTCACATTCTCCATAATTTCTTAAAAATGATTGGTTTTTCAGCCAAACTTACAAGTTCTTTTAGTACCCTGATATCATGAATTCATTTCAAGTGATCATTACTTTCTCATCATTTTCTTATTTAGCATCAATTTTATTTTTACTCTTAACTGTACTTATTATATTCCTCCTAAAGATATAAAGCTAAATACATAGAGTTGTGCTGAAAAATATTTAATAGCCAAAGGTTTATTTTTAAAATGATATATCATAAAGAAATCTTTAAAAGTATAAAACAGATTGTTTCTAAAAGAATAATTATGGGGGAAGGGATAGTTAGGGAGTTTGGGATGGACATGTACACACCGCTATATCTAAAACAGACCTACTGTACAGCACAGGGAACTGCTCAATGTCATGTGGCAGCCTGGATGGGAGGGGAGTTTGGGGGAGAATGGATACATGTATATGTATGGCTGAGTCACTTTGCTGTCCACCTGATACTGTCACAGCATTGCTTGTTAACTGACTATACACCAGTACAAAATACAAAAGTTTTTTCTTATAAGCATCCTTGGAAGAATACACTCAAACAGATTTGACTATAATCCAAATGATAAAAATGTGATTTACTGTTAAATTTTCAGGAATACATATACACTGCATATGATAAACTATACCTTCAAAGATAAATCTGCGGATGTTTTGTGCTGACCTCAAAAATTGAACAAAGTACAGAGAACTGAATGACTTCAGATGTGGATGGGTATAAGAAGATTTAAAGATCTATTCTAATGCTCTCATCATACAGGGCAAGAAACTGGACAGAGAGATTAATGAAATCCACTAATAAAGGTCAGATAGTTCATTTGTAAAAGATCAACCCCTGGAACCCAAGTGTTCTTCCTAGTCAAGGTCTTTACTCACTCTACTGTGAAACTAAAGGAAGCTATGTATTTTATAACCAAAGACTTGAAGGAAAAATATTTGGGGTAGTTTTACAAACCTAAAATGAGCCAGATATAATTGGTTTATACAGAAATATCCTGAGACACACTTTGGCAGCATCAGATACAGATAAAACTACTGGTTTAAGACAAAAAAGATGTCCTCTTCATTACAGGGGACTGGATTGCAAAAGTAGGAAGTCAAGAGCTACCTGGAATAACATGGAAGTTTGGCCTTGGAGTACAAAATGAAGCAGGTCAAAGGCTAACACAGTTTTGCCAAGAGAATGCAATGGTCATAGCAAACAACCTCTTCCAACAACACAAGAGAAGATTCTACACATGGACATCACCAGATGGTCGATACCAAAATCAGACTGATTATATTATTTGCAGCCAGAGATGGAGAAGCTGTATACAGTTAGCAAAAATAAGACCGGGAGCTGACCATGGCTCAGATCATGAACTCCTTATTGCTAAATTCAGACTTAAATTGAAGAAAATAGGGAAAACCACCAGACCATTCAGGTATGACCTAAATCAAATCACTTATGATTATACAGTGGAAATGACAAATAGAATCAAGGGATTAGATCTGATAGACAGAGTGTCTGAAGAACCATGGAAGGAGGTTTGTTACATTGTATAGGAGGTAGGGATCAAGACCATCCCCAAGTAAAAGAAAGGCAAAATGGTTGTCTGACAAGGCCTTACAAATAGCTGAGAAAAGAAGAAAAGCTAAAGGCAAAGGAGAAAAGGAAAGATATACCCATTTGAATGCACAGTTCCAAAGAAGAGATAAGAAAGCCTTCCTCAGTGATCAGTGCAAAGAAAAAAAGGAAAACAACAGAATGGGAAAGACTAGAGACTCTTCAAGAAAATTAGAGCCACCAAGAAAATATTTCATGCAAAGATGAGCACAATAAAGGACAGAAATGGTATGGACCTATCAGAAGCAGAAGATATTAAGAAGAGGTGGCAAGAATACACAGAAGAACTATACAAAAAGATCTTCATGACCCAGATAATCATGATGGTATGATCACTCACCTAGAGCCAGACATCCTGGAATGCAAAGTCAAGTGGGTCTTAGGAAGCATCACTACAAACAAAGCTAGTGGAGGTGTTGGAATTACATTTGAGCTATTTCAAATTCTAAAAGCTGATGCTGTGAAAGTGCTGCACTCAATATGCCAGCAAATGTGGAAAACTCAGCAGTGGCCACAGGACTGGAAAAGGTCAGTTTTCATTCCAATCCCAAACAAAGGCAATGCCTAAGAATGTTCAAATTACTACATGATTGCACTCATCTCACATTCTAGCAAAGTAATGCTCAAAATTCTCCAAGCCAGGCTTCAACAGTATGTGAACTGTGAACTCCATATGTTCAAGCTGGATTTAGAAAAGGCAGAGGAACCAGAGATGAAATTGCCAACATCTGCTGGATCATCGAAAAAGCAAGAGAGGTCCAGAAAAACATCTACTTTTGCTTTGTTGACTACACCAAAGCCTTTGACTATGTGGATCACAGCAAACCATGGAAAATTCTGAAAGAGATGGGAAATACCAGGCCACCTGACCTGCCTCCTGAGAAACCTGTATGCATGTTAAGAAGCAACAGTTAGAACTGGTCATGGAAAAACAGATTGGTTCCAAATCGGGAAAGGAATACGTCAAGGCTGTATATTATCACCTTGCTTAATTAACTTCTATGCAGAGTACATCATGAGAAACGCCAGGCTGGATGAAACACAAGCTGGAATAAAGATTGCTGGGAGAAATTTCAATAACCTCTGATATGCAGATGCCACCACCCTTATGACAGAAAGTGAAGAAGAACTAAAGAGCCTCTTGATGAAAGTGAAAGAGGAGAGTGAAGAAGTTGGCTTACAAGTCAACATTCAGAAAACTAAGATCATGGCATCCGGTCCCATCACTTCATGGCAAACAGATGGGAACACAATGCAAATAGTGACAGATTTTGTTTTTTTGGGCTCCAAAATCACTGCAGATGGTGATTGCAGCCATGAAATTAAAAGACAGAACACTTTCTAACACCATATACAAAAATAAACTCAAAATGGATTAAAGATCTCAACGTAAGACCAGAAACTATAAAACTCCTAGAGGAGAACATAGGCAAAACACTCTCTGACATACATCACAGCAGGATCCTCTATGACCCACCTCCCAGAATATTGGAAATAAAAGCAAAAATAAACAAATGGGACCTAATTAACCTTAAAAGCTTCTGCACATCAAAGGAAACTATTAGCAAGGTGAAAAGACAGCCTTCAGAATGGGAGAAAATAATAGCAAATGAAGCAACCGACAAACAACTAATCTCAAAAATACACAAGCAACTCCTACAGCTCAACTCCAGAAAAATAAATGACCCAATCAAAAAATGGGCCAAAGATCTAAATAGACATTTCTCCAAAGAAGACATACAGATGGCTAATAAACACATGAAAAGATGCTCAACATCACTCATTATCAGAGAAATGCAAATCAAAACCACTATGAGGTACCATTTCACACCAGTCAGAATGGCTGCCATCCAAAAGTCTACAAATAACAAATGCTGGAGAGGGTGTGGAGAAAAGGGAACCCTCTTACACTGTTGGTGGGAATGCAAACTAGTACAGCCACTATGGAGAACAGTGTGGAGATTCCTTAAAAAACTGGAAATAGAACTGCCTTATGATCCACCAATTCCACTGCTGGGCATACACACTGAGGAAACCAGAAGGGAAAGAGACACGTGTACCCCAATGTTCATCACAGCACTGTTTATAATAGCCAGGACATGGAAGCAACCTAGATGTCCATCAGCAGATGAATGGATAAGAAAGCTGTGGTACATATACACAATGGAGTATTACTCAGCCATTAAAAAGAATACATTTGAATCAGTTCTATTGAGGTGGATGAAACTGGAGCCTATTATACAGAGTGAAGTAAGCCAGAAGGAAAAACACCAATACAGTATACTAACGCATATATATGGAATTTAGAAAGATGGTAACGATAACCCTGTATACGAGACAGCAAAAGAGACACTGATGTATAGAACAGGCTTATGGACTCTGTGGGAGAGGGAGAGGGTGGGAAGAATTGGGAGAATGGCATTGAAACATGTGAAATGTCATGTATGAAACGAGATGCCAGTCCAGGTTCAATGCACAATGCTGGATGCTTGGGGCTGGTGCACTGGGACGACCCAGAGGGATGGTATGGGGAGGGAGGAGGGAGGAGGGTTCAGGATGGGGAACACATGAGAAATAAAGGTTTAAATTTTTTTAAATTAAAAAAAAAAATAAAAAAAACAATGAAAAAAATAAAAATAAAAAAATAAAAAAACCTAACAATGCACCTAAAATAAAATAAAATAAAATAAAAGACACTTGGTCCTTGGAAGAAAAGCTATGACCAACCTAGACAGCATATTAACAGCAGAGACATTACTTTGCCAACAAAGGTCCATCTAGTCAAAGGTATGGTTTTTCCAGTAGTTTTGTATGTATGTGAGAGTTGGACTGTAAGGAAAACTGAACGCCGAAGAATTGATGCTTTTGAATTGTGGTGTTGGAGAAGACTCTTGATAGTCCCTTGGACAGCAGGGAGATCCAATCAGTCCATCCTAAAGGAAATCAGTCCTGAATATTCATTGGAAGGACTGATGCTGAAGCTGAAACTCCAATACTTTGGCCCCCTTATGTGAAGAACCAACTCATTTGAAAAGACCCTGATGCTGGGAAAGATTGAAGGCAGGAGGAGAAGGGGATGACAGAGGATGATATGGTTGGATGGCATCACCGACTCAATGGACATGAGTTTGAGTAGGCGCTGGGAGTGGGTGATGGATGGGAAAGCCTGGGGTGTTGCAGTCCATGGGGTCACAAAGAGTGGGACATGACTGAGCAACTGAACTGAACTGACCCCTAAATAGATTTTCATATATCAAGGTCTTTTAAAACTTACAAATCCCCTAGCTACATGAATATATTTAAATACACTCTAGTATCTCAATTGTTGATAAAAGTTTTTAAATTGAATATCTTAAAAATATTCAAAGCATCAAACTAAAAATGATTTTGTGAGGCTGTCTTTGGCTTCCAATATTTCAGCAACCCCTCTCAAACTCGTTTGTTTGCTTTTGTGCAACTTGTAGGGACTCAGCCTGTTTTCCTCTCTATGCTCTCATTCTATCCCTTGTGGGTTTTCTTCCCCAAAGGTTCTTCTTTCTCTCTCTGTCCAAAATCTTGTCATCACTTTTCAAGAATTCAAGATTCATTACTTTCAATATTCAATCTATTCCAAGTTTAATCTTGAAATTATTTGATTTCTTTGAATTCTATCTGTCTCTTTCTATGGCCATATTCTGTTTCAAGTTCTACTCTGCGTCCTACCTTTAAATTATTTCATTAACTCATCTATCTAGGAATATTACTTCATCTTCTCCTCACTCTCATCTGGGGCTGCCAGATAAAGTACAGGATGCTTGTTCAGACAAACAATGAAATGTTTATCTAAAAAATACATTTAACTGGAAATGCTGTATTCTCATATGCTAAGATTTTGGGTAGAGATGGAAAGAAGGGGGGAGTCCTGTATTTCCACGTGTTAAACCCCATAAGATGTCCAGTTTCTTCATCACCCCATTTTCTTTCAATTTATCAATCTGACTATACTTTTTTCCCCTCTAGTCTAGAACCAGTAGTCTATCAATCTAATTATGTGTCTTAAATATTTTCACATCCTTATCCTTCAGCCATAAGCTCTCCCCAAATTCTTATTCAAGATATATTCTGTTACTTAGTTTCTCCCCTCTTTCCCTTCTGTATGGCTGAGTGATATGGATCATTGACACCATTACAAATTTATGATTTCCATCACGGTGGTTCTTTCCTCTTCCTCCTCGATCTTTTACTTCTTGACCAGTGTATTATCCCCATTCTTCTTAGTGATGATTTAAACATTCAAGACCCTCCTTAACCCTTACGTAAGGCCCAGTGTTTTCTGTCACCAAGAGAAAATTGAGGCCTTGTTTATATACTCCATCAACTGTTTAAACCACTATCTATAAACTTATCTCTATCCATAGTTACCTCCCATAATGCAGCAGGCTCCTCCTCATATATTGCTAGACCTTACCTGTCTGTTTCAAGCCAAGGTCCTCATTCTCTATTGTTACCAATACATACGGCATGCAGGAAATGAAATGCAATACTAACAACTGTGTGGAGTTTACCTTCAAGAAAAACTGAGCCATCTCACAATTGTAGGCTCAAGAGAATGATACCATTTACTTCTCTGGTTTTAGAGATAGGTCTCCAAGGATGAGCCCCCTTGTTTTCAAATTTTAACTTCTCTTCTATTGCTCCTCTCTCTAACCCATAAATACGTGCAGGTCTCTTTTAAATTTTATTCTGTATCACTCCATAATTACCACCATATCTCTTACATTTCATGTCTATCCAGACCCCTTGAAAGCATATTTTACGCTTCACTTACTCCAATTTACTCTTCAACCCCACTGTAATCTGCCTTCTGTCTCTGTGATTCTGCTGAAAGTTATGTGGACAGACCCAAAACTTTTCCTTTTACTTGACCTCTATATAGTAGCTTAACTGTTGTCTGCGCGCTTTTTATTAAAACTCCCTTGTTTTTAGCTTTTAGGATGGTCCTATCTCTTTGTCATCTTCTTTACTTCTCTGAACATCACTTCTCATTCACCTCTTCTGGGGCATCTTCTTCTGTCGGTGATGCTCAGGATAACGTCCTTGGGCTAAGCTCACTCTATACTGTTACTGGCCACTTTCAAGCAAGCATGTCTCTAAGTATGAAAAATATGATTCTAACTACAGAAAATAGTATAATGAATCCCAGACCTTTCTCATACGCTTTAGAGAAAGTTTATGTGTGTGTGTGTATATAAAATCTGCCCTCTTGACTCTTCCACCTGGATAAACCCACAGATCCATGGATAAACCTGAACTCATGATCTTCCCAGAAAACCTGCCCTTGCTCCATATTTCTGCATCTCAGTTGGTAGGGTTTCTGTACTCCAGTCACTCAAGGCAGGAACTTGAGAATTATCTCAGGTGTACTCAAATACTCTTTCATGATTTCTCTGCCTTCCTCATGTAGATGCTTTTCACAGTGGAGAGATGAGCTACATATCCACTACATCAGTTAGCACGATGCTTGAGAACAGTATAGAAAGAGAAAAAAATTAAGCTCAATAAATGTTTGCTGACAGGATCGATTCCATCCTTCAGTTTTCGCACAGAAAGCTTTCTTAGCTTGTGTTTCCATGCCCCTCCTTTATGATCCCTAGTAATTCCTCCTCTTCTAATCACCTAGTATTTCCCTCTGAATTGTTACTATGTGCTCCGTTTTTTATAATCATCTTTGGCCTGAAAGCTCTGTGAAGGCAAGAATAGTATTACCAGGGCACAGTAGAGGGCTCAGAAGATAATAAATATCTGAGAGTTGAATGACTTAAGAAGTTCTTTGCATGAGTCTTCTGCAGGCGATTTCAAAACAATGTTTTCCACATTCCTGATCTAATGTTTAGAAAGCATTACAATTGCATTTTCCTCCCTTGCATTCAGGAGCCAGGTGATAAATTTTAAAATTTTCAAATACTGCTTACACATGTGTTTAATACTAGAGATATCATGATTCATGAATACTGAAGATTTATTATTATTTATTTCAATCTCTCTAAATTCTCCTGAATGAAGATACTTAGTTGGAATGAGTGTCTTCAGGAAAGACTAATGATTAAAAAAAAAAAAAAAGTTCAGAACTGCCAGTTTTGGCAACATAAGGCAGGAAAGAATCCAGGAATTGCTTCCTTGTTGTCTTATGACACCAAGATAACAGTAGTTGAATGAGATGGCTATGCAGAGTATTAACCTACTAACCAAATTTTGGTTTTTAATAATTATCAGGAGAGAAAACAGAAGCCAGCCTGTTTGTTCAATATGCCAAATATGTTTGTTACATACATCATGGGTGAAATGCAAAGTATGAAAGTTTGTCCAGTTTACTTGTAATCGGTCTATCGATGAAATGGCTACTAAGATCACTGTCATCAGTCTTGCTTATAATCACTAAACCTGCCCTAATATTATTTCTTCTTATAATTTTTATACCTTAAGATTAAGAAATGTTTTATCACTCAACAATATATACTGATCATCTACTCTGCAATAGTCCTTTTCTAGGCATTGTGAGGTAAAGGTAAGAAGACTGGTGAATTTTTGCTTGTCATCCAGGAATTCTGAATCCATTTTGGGGACAAAAGACATCTACAAATTTAAATTACTTTCTAAAAAATAACACTCATCTATACTATACCAAAGGGTGTTGCTGGTGGCTCAGACAGTAAAGAATCTGCCTGCAATGCAGGAGACCCAGGATTGATCCTTGGGTTGGAAAGATACCCTGGAGAACGAAATGTCAACCCACTCCAGTATTCTTGTGTGGAAAATCCCATGGACAGAGGAGTTTGGCAGGTTACAGTCCATGGAGGTTGCAAAGAGTTGGACACAATTGACTGACTACCTCTTTACTTTATACTGTCAATGGTAGAAAGGCTGATATACAAGACTACTGAGATGGAAAAAACCATTTTTACTCAGGAAAATCACAGAAAGGATACATTTTGTTTTAAGGAAGGAAGGAATGCAATTCTGATAGGTTGAAGAGAAAGAGGTAAAAAGGCAGAGAAAAGAATGGAAGAACTACATTTAGAAAATAGTATATAGTAGGGAAAGCAAGGACAGGTGTCAAGAAGTTAATATTAGAACACTGCTGTGGTCCGATAGTGAAGCACCTTGAAGATCAGAGAGGCATTTTTCCTTTGCTCCCTCACTTCCACCCTCTTCCTTTCATGAGGACTGGGAGTCAATCTAAGGCTTTTGAACAGGGATGTAATATGATAGAAGTTGGTCTGTAAGAAAGTCAACATTCTTCAGCAGCAGCATTCTTCATGATGGCCTAGAGAAGGGAAAGACAGAAAGAGGGATACACAGTCCAGTGACCAAGTGATAAAGACCTTGAACTAGAGTGATGGTAGTATGGATGACAAGAAGACATGTGAAAGATTCTAGGTGAGAATGAGAATCCACAAGACTTGGTGATTAAGAGAGCATCAATATGTTAGAGAAGGAACAAAGGGCAAGAGAGGAGTCAGCCACTAGGATGTCAAGTCCTTGAAATTATATGTGACTCAAGTCATTGACAGAAACAAAGGAAGAAATGAGAGATAGTAATCCTCAAAAAAAGCTTTTGACTTAAACTTGAGAGGAAGATGGTCCAATAACATGGGGAGGACAGGAATATCAATTTGGAAAATACCTCCCAGGATGTAGAAAATGACAATGATGAATTAACAGAAGTCAGGACTGGAGGTACAGATTTGTGACACATCTCCACAGAGATGATGGTTCAAGCGCTATAACCATAAAGCGAGATGAAGTGAAACAGCATACAACTAAGCCCTGAGCAATGTGGATGTTAGGCGTGCCAATCCCCAGCACAGTCAAACAGCCATGTTTCGACTCTCCACAAACTTAACAATAGCCTGCTGCTGTCCAGAAGCCTTACTAATAACATAAACAGTCAATTAACACATATTCTGTATGACCTATGTTTTATATATTATATTCTTAAAATAAAAGAAATTGTTATTAAAAAAATCATAAGGAAGATAAAACAACTTATAGTATATAAAAGTATTAATTGGAAAAAAATCCATGTATAATTGGACTAACATACCTCAAATCTGTGTTGTTCAAGGGTGAACTGTGCTCATATTTGGCAACATAACCTTGACAGGAGAAGCAGCTAAACTGTATACTCATATTTAGGAAGTTAGAGAAGAAAGACAGATGGGAGTCAATGGTGAAAAATCAGTGCGATAAGAAGCAAGATAGGATATGAATGCAGGTAGTGGGCAGAGCAGAACAGTTATGTGCATGGATACTGAAGTCACAAGAAATGGTTTCATGACCTAGCCCCAGACAGAGGACCTCCAATACCTATTCTAAGCTTTACTTTTCTTATCTCTAAAATAAGACTACAGAACCTACCCCTCAGAGCATTTATTACCACCTGACATGTCACAGATGTGTTTCCTTGCTTATGGGTTTGTTAACTTGGTGTCTCCCCACTAGCACTGCAAGCTCCATTGTGCAGTCTTGACTGTTTTCAGCTCTTTAGAAGGTGAGACATGCTTCTTGGAGCCACAGGAGAAATCCTACTCAACCAGGTGCTGCACACATCAAGTTTTTAGCAGGGACTTGCACAGAATAACCATTCAATAGCTGACATTATTCTTTTTGTCAAGAGAAGAAAATTTCCAAAAGGAGGAGGAGGTCAACGGTGTCAAGAAGTCAGTCAGATATGTGAATTAACAGGTTGCGATGCATTTTTTCCCCTTAGCATTATTACAAACATAACATTCAGCAGAATTAAATGATCATCTCTGATTATTCTATCCCTCTTTCCATTTTCCCCCCCTTGATTGAGCCCTTCTTTCCTTCTTCCCTTCCTTTATTTAAGCAGATATTTATTGAGCACTCATTATTAGATGGGCAGTGTTTTAGATTCTGGGTATGGTAGCAATGAAGAGACAAAATCCTTACCCTCATTAGAGCTTAGATTTAAATCGGGGTGGGGGAGACATTAATCAAGATAAATAAGTAAAAGCATATGTTAGTGGTAAGCAGTAGGAAGAAGGCCCAGAAGGGAACAGAGTCTGGGGGAGAGAATGCTGCCATTTTAGGTTAAATATCTGAATGGCCTGAGGGGAAAAGGCATGTAGATCAAGGAAGACAAGTCCCACAGAGGAGCCAGCACATGCCTGGCCCCCATGTGAGTGGCTGCCACGGTGCTTGGTGACATCAGCAGGTGATAACATCAGAAAGAGAGGTGGGTGAATCAGAGTGGAAAGGAGCTGACTGAAGGACCAGTAGGCCATTTTAAGGATTTTGCCTTTTACTCTAAAATGGGAAGCCACTAGGGAATTCTGCACTTATGGATGTCATGAGCTGACTTTATTTTTCATGGATCTTTCAGCCATGTCAATAAAAGAGTGGAAGGGGATAGCAGGACTGGGATAAGGAAGGAAGCCAAGATGCTTTGGGTGTAACTAACAATACACCTCAGAGATGATGCAGTGTATTGATACTGAGCGGGACTGAAGCTATATAAAGCTGGTGAGAAGACTGGTTCTGGTAAGATTCGCTGATGCCACTGGGTGTGGGATACAAAAGCATGACAGGAGTCAAGATAGCAACTAAGATGTTGGCCTAACTAACTGGGAAAAAGGAGTTACACTTAGTAGGGCAAAGATGGGGCTTCCCTGGTGGCTCAGACAGTAAAGAATCCACCTGCAAAGCAGGAGACCTTGGTTCAATCTCTGGGTTGGAGATCCCCTGGAGGCAACCCACTCCAATATTCCTGCCTGGAGAATCCCCATGGACAGAGGAGCTTGGCAGCTACAGTCCAAGGGGTCCCAAAGAGTCGGACACAACTGAGCGACTAAGCACAGCGTAGCACAGGGCACAGATGACGGCAGGAGGGGCAGGATGGAGTTGATGAACAGTGGCTCAGTTTGGCTATGTTGTGTTTGAAATGTATCCTGCAAGCGTGAGAAGATGTGGGGGAAACAGCTGGATGAATGGGTTTGAAGTTGAGGAGAGAGATCTTGGCTGAAGCTATATGTTTGGGAGTCATCAATGTATTTTACAGGGGAATACAGCATGAGTAATCATCAGACGACCATCATATCTACTACTGTGGGCAAGAATCCCACAGAAGAAATGGAGTAGCCCTCATAGTCAACAAAAGAGTCCAAAAATGCAGTACTTGGGTGTAATCTCAAAAACGACAGAACGATCTCTGTTTGTTTCCAAGGTAAACGATTCAGTATCACAGTGATCCAAGTCTATGTCCCAACCAGTACGCTGAAGAAGCTGAAGTCCAATGGTTCTATGAAGACCTACAAGACCTTATAGAACTAACACACAAAAAAGATGTCCTTTTCATCACAGGGGAATGGAATGCAAAAATAGAAGTCAAGAGATACCTGGAGTAACAGGGAAGTTTGGCCTTGGAGTACAAAATGAATCAGGGCAAAGGCTAAGAGTTTTGCCAAGCGAATGTAGTGATAATAGCCAACACCCTCTTCCAACAACACAAGAGATGTCTCTACACATGGACATCACCAGATGGTCAACACCAAAATTAAACTGATTATATTCTTTCCAGCCAAAGATGGAGAAGCTCTATACAGTCAGCAAAACAAGACCAGGAGCACTGTGGCTCAGATCATGAACTCCTTATTGAGAAATTCATACTTAAATTGAAGAAAGTAAGAAAAACTGCTAGACCATTCAGGTATGACCTAAATCCCTTAAAATTATACAGTGGAGAAGTGACAAATAGATTCAAGGGATTAGACATGATAGACTGCCTGAAGAACTATGGACAGAGGTTCGTAACATTGTACAGGAGGTGGTGATAAAAACCATCCCCAAGGAGAAGAAATGCAAAAAGGCAAAATGGTTGTCTGAGGAAGCCTTACAAATAGCTGAGAAAAGAAGAGCAGCTAAAGGCAAGGACAAAAGGAAAGATCTATCCATCTGAATGCAGAGTTCCAAAGAATAGCAAGGAGAGATAAGAAAGCCTTCCTAAAAGATCAATGCAAAGAAATAGAGGAAAACAATAGAATGGGAAAGACTAGGGATCCCTTCAAGATAATTAAAGATACCAAGGGGACATTTCATGCAAAGATGGGTACAATAAAGGACAGAAATGGTATGGACCTAACAGAAGCAGAAGGTATCAAGAAAAGTTGGCAAGAATATACAGAATAACTATATAAAAAAGATCTTCATGACCCAGATAACTTTTCCTTGGAAGAAAAGTTGTGACAAACCTGAAGAGTGTAATAAAAAGCAGAGACACTACTTTGCCAACAAAGATCTGTCTAGACAGAGCTATGCTTTTGCCAATAGTCATGTATGGATATGAGTTTAGTCGCTCAGTTGTGTCCAACTCTTTGCGACCCCATGGACTGCAGCATGCTAGGCTTCCCTGCCCATTACTAACTCCCAGAGCCTGTTCAAACAAACATCCATCGAGTCAGTGATGCCATCACCACAGTTTAGAAGCCACCAGGGAAGCATGGAAGTGAGAGTTGGACCATAAAGAAAGCTGAGCACCAAATAATCGATTCTTTTGAACTCTGGTGTCGGAGAAGACTCTTGAGAGTCCCTTGAACTGCAAGGAGATCCAACCAGTCCATCCTAAAGGGAATCAGTCCTGAATATTCGTTGGAAGGACTGATGCTGAAACTGAAACTCCAATACTTTGGCCACCTGATTTGAAGAACTGACTCATTTGAAAAGACCCTGATGCTGGGAAAGATTGAAGGCAGGAGGAGAAGAGGACGAGAGAGGATGAGATGGTTGGATGGTATCACCGACTTGATGGACATGAGTTTGAGCAAGCTCAGAAATTGGTGATGGATAGGGAAGCCTGGCGTGCTGCAGTCAATGGGGTCACAAAGAGTTGGACACGACTGAGTGACTGAACTGAACTGTCATCCACTCATTCAGCTATGATGGAGTATGTGCTGTATGCTATCAAAACAACCATAGAAATCAACCAATTCTTCCATCAGAAGCACAGGACAGATGATATTAATTTAATAATTCATTTAACAAATATTCCAGAGAAGGCAATGGCACCCCACTCCAGTACTTTTGCCTGGAAAATCTCATGGATGGAGGAGCTTGGTAAGCTGCAGTCCATAGGGTTGCTAAAAGTTGGATATGACTGAGCATCTTTACTTTTACTTTTCACTTTCATGCTTTGGAAAAGGAAATGGCAACCCATTCCAGTGTTCTTGCCTGGAGAGAATCCCAGGGATGGGGGAGGCTGGTGGGCTGCCGTCTGTGGGGTCACACAGAGTCAGACACGAATGAAGTGACTTAGTAGCAGCAACAAATATTTACCCAAGCAATATGCTAGATAAGCTCAGGGATCTAGAAACAAAATGAGTTGGGTTTGAACCCTACCTCAACAGTTACTATTTGGACTTGGGTAAAAAGGTTAAAAGTAGTCTAAGCTTTTAATACGTATCAATTATTTTAATCTATGCCCCAAATCTATAATGTAGATATCATTATCCCTATTTACCAGTGAGAGAACAAGTTTAGGGTAAGTTTAAAGGGTTAAAAGGATGACTGAGAAAGTAGGATCTAGGCAGAACTTAGCACAGTCTTAGTATAATAAGTACTCAAGTATAATAAAAAACTCAATAATAACTAATTTTATCATTCTTTATCTGTTTTATTTATTTATTTATTTTTGGCCATGACATGTGGCTTGTGGGATCTTAGTTTCCTGACCAAGGATCAAAGCTGGTCCCAGTGAAAGTGCTGAGTCCTAATCACTAGACACCAGGGAATTCCTACTTTGTCTCTTTTTACATACTTAAAAAGAAAAAGATGTTCTCGGAGCCCAGTAAGTAACAATGATCTCCAACTTTGCCCTTCAAGGTTCTAAAACATGCTGTTTGAATGTTTAACTCACTTTTTGGCAGACGGTTAGAAATGAAGAAGCCTAATGCCCAAGGTCGAGGCATACAGTTAAGACTAGCATTTATAAATGGTAGCACTAAATATCTTGTAATGAGATTCAGGGACTCTCCAACTGGTTCCTAGGTCAATACTTAGGTAGTAGAGTGGGTATTTTAGGTATTTCAGTGCATCTAATCAAGTGGTACTTGCCTTAAAGGTATTTATTATCTGGGCTCTACAGTACAGTGAATACTAAATACTGAGATCAATAGATAAAACTAGTAATTCTTAACAGCAAATCCTGCTATTGTTTCTAGAAAACAGGAGAATGAATAGGACATAAGCTACAAAAATGACCTACCTGAAGAGACTTCAGTGTCGTATTTACTGAATGTAAGGCTTTAATAAAGTTGTAGCTTTCCTGTGTTGGCAACTGTGTCTGTCCTCATTCTAGTATGCCCTCAGTAAGCTACCAGAACTTAACCTGCACAACAAAAGTGCCACTCATTGAAACAGTTATAACAGGAAAGGAAAGCAAGTTGATGGGATTTAAAGTGTTACAGGCCACTGAATCACTGACTACTTGGTGAGGGCATGTAGAGAAATGTCATTCTCAACAATGCTGGTACAGTGAAGCCATATTAATGAAACAGTTTTGAAACATGAAGGCTATTCATAAGGACTTTTTTACAATCTTCTGATTTCATTGGGAAATTTAATCCAGACAGAGGAATCTTCCATTAATGATTTTCCATTATTTTACTTGTGGGTTATATTTCCCAGTGGTACATTTTATTAAGAGGCTCTTATCACTTGATGTTTTCAATCCTATTATCTACTCACGGGCACCATAAATATATTGAGATTCAAACAAACAAAAGACGGCCAAGACATGGCATTCCACTCAACACTGGGGACTAACAATATAAACTTTTACCCTGAAACGTGTTTCTTAGCATTTAAAATACCTGATTCATTTTTAATGCACATCAAATAAACAAAAATAGAGTAGCTGTATCAGCACAATGCTAGGAAAAAATGAGTGGTATAGGTTATGACTTGGAGAATGTTTTTGGAATCAGACAAGAGCCTGAGAATAAATCATTTACAGAATGAGCTGTGTTCCAGGCTTCATTAGTTCTGATTATCCCCCAAATATGCTCAGCAGAATGCAGTTGGGTCAGCTGGGACTGACACACAATAACGCAGGCAACTTACAAACTCCTCACAGCACGAAAGAGCTCATGAAACACTGCTCGTGCATTTAGAGTCATGTGATAACACCTCTTATTGCATAAGCCACCAGATGAAACAGATGGGGCAGCTCTGCACTTTAGAATGTCTCTTTTGTAAAAGCATGGGACTTCCCTATTCTCCATTTGAGACACAAACTGCAAGAAAGCTAAATCTGAGGCAGGCTTGCTTTGCGTTTTATTGTCTAGGTGTCACAGCAATAATAAGTAAAGTATTAATAAAATATCCTCATTTAGAAAAAAAAAAAGTTGGCAAACAAAAATCTCTGCCTACAGTTAGAGAAATTCAAGACTTTAACACAATCACCAAAAAAGTTAATATATATATTTTTTATAGTTCATGGTAAAGACACATGGGAAACTTTCAGATACCATTAGTAGACAAAAAGTTTGTTGACAAAGTAAAATTGATAAATATGTCAAAATATATAAAGTACACATTTTACATAAATGGGGGTTATTGGCTATATATTTTGACAAGGTCATGAAAAACAAGTATTAGAATTTCAAGTGTCTGGCAAAAGAAGTAAACAAATAAAAACTATCAAAAGGCTGTGGACTGTGTAATCTATTAATGTAATCTATCTACAAATCTTATTAAGTAGATAAGCATCTTAGTATACCTAGGCTGAGCAAAAACAGTATGTTCATTATAACTAAATTCTGTTTTGCTATGAATGTTCTATATGTAGCCTAGGACAAATTTTAGGAAAGAACTGTTATGCTTGTTAATTCATATTTAAAATAATAACAAATTTATTGTAAGTCAAACCATGGGAAAAAGAGCTAAAAATAGTGAGATAAAATGAGCTGGATAAATAAAAAGAAGTCATGAACTTAGGACCCCACTGTGAGCTTAAACAAATGAGATATCTGTTGACACACATCTTGGCAACTGTACCAGAGTTACGGAGGATCCCAAAAAGGGTATAATTGCCTTGTTTCACTTAACAGAGGTCTATTCTGTATTCACCAGTCCACTCCAGATGTAATGAATTCTAGGCTCCACACTTGATGGACAAGAATGGCTTCTGAGTGATGAGGTGCTGTAGGTGTGATGTCTGAAAGGCCAGACTGTATTCAATTTGATACCCTAAATTCTGAGTTTAATGGACTTATTTCCATTAAAGGGGCAAGACCATACAGAAGGCATCAAAACGTAAAAGTGTCAGACACTTTTGGTTCAATATTAGGAAGAGCATTCTAACAATCAGAACTGTATGTAAGTGCGAGTATCCATCTGCGTAGAAAACAAATTTCTCATCAACAGGGGTAAAAACAGGCTGGATGAGCACTTTGTAGAAATGTCATAGAGAAGATCCAGACAGTTAATGAGGAGGTTTGTATTATATTCTCCTCTAATGTTCTCTCCTGCTCTCATACAAAATGCCTCCTTATGAGGTGGAATTAGTTTCTAACTCCCAGCTGTAATTGGTTGGTGTGTCTATGTGTGTGTTATTCGCTCAGTTTTATCTGACTCTTTGTGATCCCATGTAGCCGCCAGGCTCCTTTGCCCATAGAATTCTCCAGGATTCTATTCTGGAGTGGATTGTCATTCCCTTCTCCAGGGGATCTTCCCAACCCAGGGACTGAACTCAGGTCTCCTGCATTGCAGACAGATTCTTTACTCCAAAGCCATGTCTGAGCCACCATGCAAGCCCCTTAAATCTTAGTTGTTGTTGCTTGGTACATTTTAATAAAATGATCACTGTAAAATTTAAAATTTACTACATACTAGTATATATAGTTCTTACATACAGTGGAATACTTACAACATATTAATCATTACTATTTACTAGTAATTATAAGTAATTCTATAACTAAAATACAGATAGACCATTTATAACATCAGATATATCACTGATAAAAATCCTGTAGTATCTATACTAAAGAAAAGCTTTTATTGAGGAATAAAAACAGTCTGTATTCAGACAGCTTTCTTGAAATAATTGCATTTATTTTTTTTTTAATAATTGCATTTAAATTCATGATAAAAGGAGTTTTCAATGTGTCTTGAACTGAAAGATGTACAATATTGTGGCTTATATAACTCACTGATGTCACAGAGTAAAACCATATGTATAAAAACAGTATACAGATAAGTAATTGTGGAAGACTTATTTTTCCTCGTCATTTTCATAAAGATATATCCCATTAAACTTAGGTTGGACAATGAAGTGGTTCTTAGGTGAATTAGTCCAATTTGATATTTATTAGATAGTCTATGCATATTTCCTAAGTAGTTTCTCCCTAAGGAATAGATTGATATAATACCATAAAACGAAAATCTGTAACATAAAAAGTGTCTCAATATTAACTTATTAAAAACCTCCTAAAAAGAATGCAATCTTTAATAAAATTAATCAATCATATTTTTAATGTAAACCTAAGTCTGCAGCTTCTCTTCAGAATAACACTTACATCCTAGTTGCTGTTTAGTACTAAGTTGAGTACAACTCTTGTGACCCCACGGACTGTAACCCACCAGGCTCCTCTGTCCTTGGGGTTTCCCAGGAAAGAATACTGGAGTGGGTTGCCATTTCCTTCTCCAGGGGATCTTCCTGACCCTGGGACTGAACCTGTGTTTCCTGCACTGGCAAGAGGATTCTTTACAACTGAGCCACATGGGAAGGCCCTTACATCCTTATTGTTGTTATTGTTCAGTCACTAAATCATCTCTGACTTTTTTGCGACCCCAAGGACAGCACCACTCCAAGCTCCTCTGTCCTCCACCATTTCCTGGAGTTTGCTTAAGTTCATGTCCATTAACTTGGTGATGCTATCCTAGTTCAGTTCAGTTCAGTTCAGTCGCTCAGTCGTGTCCGACGCTTTGCAATCCCATGGACCACAGCATGCCAGGTCTCCCTGTCCATCATCAGCTCCCAGAGTTTACCCAAACTCTTGTCCATTGAGTCGGTGACACCATCCAACCATTTCATCCTCTGTCGTCCCCTTCTCCTTCTGCCCTCAATCTTTCCCAGCATCAGTTCAGTTTAGTTCAGTCTCTCAGTCGTGTCTGACTCTGTGACCCCATGAATCGCAGCGTGCCAGGCCTCCCTGTCCATCATCAGCTCCCGGAGTTCATCCAAACTCATGTGCATTGAGTCAGTGATGCCATCCAGCCATCTCATACTCTGTCATTCCCTTCTCCTCCTGCCCCCAATCCCTCCCAGCATCAGAGTCTTTCCCAATGAGTCAGCTCTTCACATCAGGTGGCCAAAGTACTGGAGTTTCAGCTTCAACATCAGTCCTTCCAATGAACACTCAGGACTGATCTCCCTTAGGATGCTAACATTATCTCTGGGTATAGACAGGACATACATGTATGTATTCGTGCATCAGATCAGATCAGATCAGTTGCTCTGTCGTGTCTGACACTTTGTGACCCCATGAATCGCAGCACGCCAGGCCTCCCTGTCCATCATTATCTCCTGGAGTTTACTCAAACTCATGTCCATCGAGTCAGTGATGCCATCCAGCCATCTCATCCTCTGTGGTCCCCTTCTCCTCTTGCCCCCAATCCCTCCCAGCATCAGAGTCTTTTCCAATGAGTCAACTCTTCGCACGAGGTGGCCAAAGTATTGGAGTTTCAGCTTCAGCATCAATCCTTCCAAAGAACACCCAAGGCTGATCTCCTTTAGGATGGACTGGTTGGATCTCCTTGGAGTCCAAGGGACTCTCAAGAGTCTTCTCCAACACCACAGTTCAAAAGCATCAATTCTTCAGCACTCAGCTTTCTTCACAGTCCAACTCTCACATCCACACATGACTACTGGGAAAACCATAGCCTTGACTAGACGGACCTTTGTTGGCAAGGTAATGTCTATGCTTTTCAACACGCTATCTAGGTTGGTCATAACTTTCCTTCCAAGGAGTAAGCGTCTTTTAATTTCATGGCTGCGGTCACCATCTGCAGTGATTTTGGAGCCCCCAAAAATAAAGTCTGACACTGTTTCCATTGTTTCCCCATCTATTTGCCATGAAGTGATGGGACTGGGTGCCATGATCTTAGTTTTCTGAATGTTCAGCTTTAAGCCAACGTTTTCACTCTCCTCTTTCACTTTCATCAAGAGGCTTTTTAGCTCCTCTTCACTTTCTGCCATAAGGGTGGTGTCATCTGCATATCTGAGGTTATTGATATTTCTCCCGGCAATCTTGATTCCAGCTTGTGCTTCTTCCAGCCCAGCGTTTCTCATGATGTACTCTGCATAGACGTTAAATAGGCAGGGTGACAGTACACAGCCTTGATGTACTCCTTTTCCTATTTGGAACCAGTCTGTTGTTCCATGTCCAGTTCTAACTGGTGCTTCCTGACCTGCATATATGTTTCTCAAGAGGCAGGTCAGGTGGTCTGGTATTCTCATCTCTTTCAGAATTTTCCACAGTTTATTGTGATCCACACAGTCAAAGGCTTTGACATAGTCAATAAAGCAGAAATAGATGTTTTTCTGGAACTTTCTTGATTTTTCGATGATCCAGTGGATGTTGGCAATTTGATTTCTGGTTCCTCTGCCTTTTCTAAAACCAGCCTGAACATCTGGAAGTTCACAGTTCACGTATTGCTGAAGCCTGGCTTGGAGAATTTTGAGCATGACTTTAGTTATATATATATGTTAAATGTTAAGTTGCTTCAGTCATGTCCGACTCTGTGCAACCCTACTGTAGCCCGCCAGGCTCCTCTATCTATGGGATTTCCCAGGCAAGAATACTAGAATGGGTTGACATTTCCTACTCCAGGGGATCTTCCCAACCCAGGGATTGAACCCATGTCTCGAGGCTCCTGCATTGGCAGACGGATTCTTTTCCCCCAATACCCCCTGGGAAGGATGCACACACACAGACACACACACACAGTATACAGTCTAGATTCTGTACTGCCAAGTGCAGTCGCGATCAGACAGCCCTTGGTCTACAATTGCTTTTATGACCCTTGGTAAGACACTTAATCTTTCTAAACCTCAGTCCCTTCATTTGTAAATGGGAACTAATACTTGTGAAGATTAAAGGAAATTAAATGTTCATTAAGTAGTAGTCCCTAGTCCTTATCACCCATCTCTCAAATCATTGAATTATTTTAAGTATCAGATGAATAAATGCATATAAAAGTCTTTTATAAATTGAAAAGCTTGTTGCAACTGTAAGGTATTGCATTTGAAACTGTAAAGTATTGAATTTAACAGGCAACATACCCCTGCACTACATTATGGTTAATAGTATTCATTAACGTTTTCAGCATGTAGTAGATGCATCATAATATTATAAATTTCTGCAGCACAAATCAGCAACTTAGAAGAAAAGATCAAGTTTGAAAACAGAGAAAACAATCATCAGTAACAAATATTCTCTATGTAATTTTGTTATAATCCATAGAATTTTAGAAAAATATATCATTTATCTGCAATGGGCTGGGCCTGTACATATAACAGGAGAACAGAGGCTTTATCATGCAGGTGAAGAAAAGGAAAACAAAAATTTTTCCCCAAAATTTCACTAGCCTGTTTTCTAGTCCAAACAATCTGGATAATTTTATCAATAATTCACACTACTTGAGTTATATTCAGGGTTGACGCTCTAGTGTGGTTATGAAGTATATCTTTCCTAGACTTTCTGATTTAAGAATATCAGAGCCATTTAAGGGTAAAGCAACATAAATTATTTAAAAATTGGAACATTTTCTTAAAAAGTGAGCTCGTGTAATTTGATAATGCTCTGACTTTTTAGTTTTAAAGATACAGATATTGAAACTATCCCAGCTGATAATTTCATTCTGACATGAGTTTAAAAGGTTAAGTTACTCTCTGAAGAAAGGTAATCTGGTTGCCTTTCACGGCAGCCTGCAAGCTCTGCAATCTGCATAGAGAGGGGCATTTGTCATCATTAGCTGAGCTGTGACAGCTGGCACCCAGGGTGTCCCAGAATCAAGGGGTGGCAGAGACACTCTTGGTTTAGGTTGCCATTAAGTGTAGCAGGTTTCTTGAGGATCAAGTATATTTTATGAAAAGCTTTGTGATGTAACTAACAACAGTGAACATATTTAGATTTTCCATAACATGGATAATACAATGATAGCACATAATTAGCAGGTTGCCTCTAGACAACAAGATGCCAGATTACAGGATGAATAAACATCTACTGCCTGCCACTTAGAGGGGGAGAATTGTTTCAGCACCCAAATAGCTCCAGCAGAGTGGTTTTTTTTTTTTTTAAAGGCTACATTAAAGTGATCAATTGATTATGTATATTTAAGAAAACAGACTGAAGATAGAAAGTATACTTCTCAGACATGTTTTAAATTTGGTTGTAAACAATGCATAATGTCTTAGGAGTGAGCTCAAGTATACACACTCAATATACTACACAACCTTTTGATAAAATGAATATGAAAACTAAAATCATTTGCACAGATGAAATCCTCCAACTGTTGGAGGTATGTACAGTTGATAAAACATATTTTAAAATATTCCTCGGCAAAAGTTTAAAACCAGAATCTTTTTACCAAATGAGTGCTACTAGCCACGGTCTGAAACAGTTGTGGTTAATACACCTATAAACTAGTTTTCAAATTTTAACAGTTTATAAGCATGTTTGCTTCATACAGTGCAAAACATATAAAGCAAAAAGTAAGATTATATTAAGAAATAGGTTGATCAGATCTTTGAAAAATAAGAAGGCTACAATCCCTTTAAAAAATCATCAATGCTTGGAAACATAATCAATAACACTAGGTTTTATATTATTATGTAAACTAGTTTTCTACAAATAAAACTAATTTTTGTGTTAATGTAAAATCTATGCAAATACATGCAGTCATTTATCAGGAAAGCTGACAAGCATTCCATATTGGAGGGGGAAATGAAACTGCCTCAAGAATAGAGGCAATTAATTATTTCTGTATTTTTTCTTCTTCTGTCTTGAGGCACAAAAGTTATCCATCCAGTTAAAACAGCAAATGAAATAAAGAGATTTTTTTTTATTTAAACACATATGGCTTTTGCCTGCAATACTGATCACCACAAGGTCTACAGATGCCCGTGGCTAAATTGTACACTGGCAGATGCACACAGGGGAAAACTGTGGTAATGCAGCGTGGAAAGCAAAACAAATGAAGAACTGAGTCTGCTAGTAAAAGGGGGAGACAAACCAACAACAACAACAGCAAAAACCCAAACCCCCAAATCAAAAAACCCACATTTTTCCTCCCAGTGAGTTATTCGTTTATCAAACACAGGTTCATGTTGCAAAAAAAAAACCAAACACGTGACCTTGGTCTGCTGCAAAAAGTGAAAACAGTTTTAAGTAAGTGAAGGCGTTTTTCTGTATACACATGCACATGATGTATGTGAGGGACTGTATGTGAGGGACTGAGCAATATATTTTTATTTATATGGACAGGATAACTAGTAATGTTTAAACT
Organism: Bos taurus; assembly: GCF_002263795.3. Lineage (NCBI taxonomy): Eukaryota > Metazoa > Chordata > Mammalia > Artiodactyla > Bovidae > Bos > Bos taurus. The sequence continues at coordinate 25,969,511 of NC_037339.1, forward strand.
TCTCAATTTTACAATTAAAAGTGTATGACATTCAAAACTGCCACAGTATATATGACTGGATAAATACTGTTGGACCCTTTAGTTATTATTACTTTAAAAATCCATTTAGCTGCAATCTCCTAAGGTATTATTGAAAACTATAAGGGTTATTACAGAATAATCTTGCAGATGTGATATTAAATTCTGGTGGAGACAAGAATCCTGTATTTAGAGGCTGCTTCCTTTTAACAGGTTAACATAAAAATGTATAGAAGCCAATTCAACCTTTTACTATCTGAAAGACTGTGTGTGTGTGTGTGTGTGTGTGTGTGCGTATGAGCAGGCTATTTTGCAAACCATAAAAAGAGTGTACTTCCTAAAAATGGTTTAAGATTATTAAGAAAGCAATAACTTCTTTCTTAATAGGCCTGTAAGCATGCATAACATTAAAATTCCTATGGTAATTGCCAAATTAAAATAGAAAACAGAAACCATTTAAATAATTTTATATCTTGAGGGCAGAAAGAGAAGACTAGTTGTACTATTCCAAGTTGTAAAAGAGCAAAATACTTGAGAGGGCATCATTATCAATGAAGATGTTGGTACTATTACAATTTAAGAATTCTTTGTTTGGAATATTTATAACTATTTAAATTTAAATGGCAATGTATATTTATACAAAATTAGGATTTGAAGCATATGTTCCAAGAATATGTATATATTAATGAATATTAGCTCTAGTAAACCCTTTGGCATCATCCCCCACCATCAAGGGAGGATTAATTTACTGAAAATGTAAGGTAATACACAATGCAAATGTTGAGAGATTTACTTCTCCAAAGACATAAAGCTAGTAATGTTACAAATATTGCTAACTTACATAAGGAACTTAATATGCATTTTGATGTGTAAACTGTAAACTATACTCCTAAATCTAATATATATATTCATGTGAGCATAACAAATATTACCAGTACCTGTGAAAATGAATCCTTTACTAACCATTTAATGTCACATAGTAAAATTAAACACCTTTCATGTAAAATAAAAACTGTTAACCTATTGCCTGTGTATCTGAAATAGCACTTTATATTTTGAGTCTATTTTGGGACTCTCTGATTAAAACTGGTCTTAAAATAGAATCATGATTAAGATAATAAGTTCTAGGGGAATAACTAAAGGTGTTTATAGTCTAAAGTTTTTTGATATAAAACTAAAACACCCAGATTCATTATAAATGAATCATAAAATTTACGAGTAAAAAAAAATTAAGTGCATGAAGCAACTTCTTGTGTCCATGGAAATGTTCTATGTGCCAGATGTTATACAACTCTATACATTTGTCAGAACTCATAGACTGGAACATTCATATTGAAAAAGCATAGACTAGAACAGTACGTATGCAAAATATGCATAATAAACCTGACTTTCATAATAAAAATGATTTCCCATAAAAATAATAATGCTATAACTTTTTCCAGTAGGTTCACAAGTTTTTATCAGAGACACGATGTCTTACAAATTCTTTATGTCCTTCATGTTTTTGATTTGATCTAGATGTTTAGATAAAACAAACATATTGAGATTAAAAAGTAGTAAGAACTTATTAGTACTCTTGACTTGATATTTTTGACAAATCACATGGAAAAATTGTGCTTTCATGAAAATAGTACACAGAGTACTAAATAATAGTAATAGTTCAGATAAGTATACTAAAATGTATATTACTAGTATCATGAAAGCAATTATACGGAAGTGGAAATTAAATATTATTTAGGTGCTCTACTCTCAGAAAATGGTTATAATCTGTATCAGTATGTAAAGTTATCCAAGAAATTGCTATTCATAAACTGATTTCCTTTTTTTGCTATAAAGTATTTATTTTATTTGATATATGTGACAAAAGGTAATAGGTTTTACTAATGCAATTATTATTTTAAATTATTACTCCAGTTAACTGATCATTAAAAAAAAACCCTATTTTAGAAGAACTACTTTGCTAATTAAGAAATAAGCTCCAAAATTGTAAATTAGTAACAGAAAATGTTACTTCAGACATGCAGTCACTATAAGCTGATTATCTACATCCTGTATTCTAGTCTCAAGGTTACGAAGAATGTTTTCAGTGGCTAATCACATACAGTCTGGACAGTAATGAGAGGTATGCAATCCTGGATGACCCACTACAGATGGACAGATTAACAGACGCTAATCACATCTGATTCCATTGTTTTCTCTAAGTGCAATAAAACTGTACTGTACTAAGAGTACTGAGGATACAGCCATATGCATGAATGTCTATAAATCCATGTCAGTGATGGTTTGAGGAATACCTAATTTTCATATATTCATATGGAGAAGAATCACGAGTCCATTTATGTCACAACATGTTTACTATATCCAAATTAAAAACATAAGTTGAAATCTAGTAAAATGAATTTAAATTTTACAGTTTATAAAGATAATGGTGACTTTCTAAAGGGTCAATGGGGAACTGGAATGTTGGAACACTCCGTAATACTCATCAATAAATGACTGATTAACCTCACTACCCTTAAATGTTTGCAAACAGTTAGAGATCACAATTCATTGTGAACCATAAGAAAATCTTTTGGTTGATAACCCTGCCCCTTAAATTTGTCAGTTTACAGATACAACTTAAAATATCCTGCATCTCTGTGTCTACATTCAAAATAAGTGAGGAAACTGAGACAATGATCTGAATAATCAAGGCTTAAATTTATTTTTTCTACCAAAAGAAAGGTTTTGGCCAGAGTTATCCAGAATCACTCAAATGTGCAAATCTAGCAGTGGTGATGATTCTGGTTAAGTACACTTCCAAATTCTATTTTTAATCTCAAAATTACTTTCAACATTTATTAAGACCAATAACAAATTTTCTAAGCAACAAAGTAAGCAAAAAAAAAAAAAGAGTACTCCCTGCTACCATTGTGACTGTATGATCATGTATTAGGGGAATGAGGAAAACTGAGGCAACAGTCTAGAATATTCAAGTGAAGAATTAAGAAAATAATTTTTAAATGTAACCACAATTATCAAGATACTCTGGTTAAAGAAAAATAGGGTCTAAATCGTGCCAACAACGATCTCAATTCTCTGCTCTCCTTTGCCATAGACGATATTAAAATATGAAATAATTATTTTAAGAACTCACTGAAACTTTTGAAGCTTTCAAGCTATTTTGTTTCAAGTATTCTTACATAAGGAGTCACAATAGAAAGAAAGGTATAGATGCACCATCAAATCACATCACCAGAAAAACTCCGTCTATTTTTATTTAATGTGACACATAAAGAAAATCCTGCACAAATATCTGTCTTTAATTTCTCCAGTGTTAAAAAGGAAATATATTGTGTCTGGCAGAATGAAACAGATGAAATAGCCTAGGTGCATTTTAAAAAAAGAGGAGGTGGGTTCGGGGTAGGGGTGGTGGGGGCAGGGGAAGAAATCAGATGTGTACAATGAGCCTTCAAAACCACTCCAGCAGTAGGGATAAATAATTTAATAAACTCAACTTCATATTCTTTTTATCTCCCCAGTGTAATAAGCACATATTAAAAAAATAGAACTTTATATTCGTGAATACTTGTGAGTAGAATAGCAGCCAGCAGATAATGAAAAAACAGAACAGTATCTATCTGTGCATTTAATATGTGTGTGCATAACCTCTAACTAACAGATACATTTTTCCAGATGAAAGGTCACAATTGCTTAAATTTATGAACATGTAATTCATATTTAAATTAAGATAAAAAAAAAGAAACCCTGCATTCCTACATTTCTCAACATAATAGAGTTTTTCTTTAATCTAATGGGGTGTCTCTTTGCCCATTATTTTGTGTGTCCCATATAAGTTATGTAGGTTTACAGAAGGGAGAATAAGTTACCTACGAAATACCACTTTAGAAAAAAGTTATTTCGCCACTGTTATTTTAAATGCTTGGAAGTAGTAAGGATCACAATATTTAATTATTTTATATTCATTAACATTCCTACAATTTTTGACAATGGTGTGCTTGTGATTTTCTCCATTTTTTAAAAATAATAGAACATTCTAAATCAAAGCCACCTAGTGAACTAAGTGAAATGGAAAAGTCAAGTTGGTTAGACCTTAATATCCCAAATACCACTCAAATATGAGCATCTCAAACAATCATTAAATCCTGAGATTCTTGGGGTCTTTTCTTCAATTAGGTCAGTTTTCTTCAATTATCATTCTATTATTAGCTCTTGTCAAAGATGTCTGCACAGCATATCAATGAAAACAATTAAGTATTTATATCCTGAAGCATTGGACACACACAAGCTTTCATTCTAATACTAACTACTATGATTATGTTTATAGTGAAAAAAATGTATATATACAAGACTGGTGTCATTAGAGCTGTTTTATGAACTTTTCACAAGTAAATAAAATTGATTTTAAGCTATTTCCGTGCGTTACACAACCATATAAAATAATTAGTTCCATAGGTCAAATGATATTTTATAAAAATTACTTTAAAATTGTTAAATACATCGCTCCAACAAATCAGATCTATCTCCAAAGCCTAGCTGAAAATCAGCAGAATTACACAAAAGCGTACTATATATTTTAAGTTCCTCTCCATAGGTCATTTCAATTAAAAAAAAAGGTGGGGGGGGAATAGAAAGCACACTCCTCAGAACAGTTTAATTTTCCCTTCAACAATGAGAGGTGTCTGAGATCACTGGAAGGATCAGCTACAGAAGGCAATTCATTTCACGTGTTCAGTGTAACAGAAAATCACGGTGTTGCAGCAACAAGCAATACTTGCGCGGGAGTATTATTCTAGGGCGCCCAGTTCACCCGCGGTGATGAGAGCGGGTGGGTGAATCCTATGTTATGTAAATCACTGTCAGCTCCCAGCGTGAAGGGTGCTGAAGGAAGCAGCTCAGGAAACACGGTCCCAGCGTCCTTGAAGCCCAAAGACTTCACTTCCCGGGAACACGCTAGGACTAACGAGTTTTTAGTCCTTTTCTCACCATCCATTTTTCTTCTTCAAAGTGCAAATCGTTAGTGAAAAGGCCTTGCTTACACCAATTAGTTTGCACAAAGTGCTTTGGCGTTTAGCTCTGCTTTAACCCAATTAAGCCGCACAGTGAGCCCCGAAGATGCGCCACCTGCGCGCCTGGCTCCAGCGCTACCGCCCGGCGCGCCTCGAGTCCTTCGAGTCCGACCCACCCGGACGGCCGCCGCCGCGGTCCCCCGAACGGCCTCGGGGCCTCCGAATCCCAGGCTGCCTCAGGTCTTCGGCAACTGGGGGCATTTGCAGGTGGCCCAAGAAAACAACGGCCACTCTGACCTGAACCCAAGGGAGAGCGCGCTGGGCGCAAGGGCCCCGCGACCCCGGGACCAGAAAGCGCGGGCTCGGCCGCGACCACACGTGCGCCCGGGCGGCGGCGGGGAGCGTGGGCAGAACACTTGCAGCAAACGTGGAGAAACCCGGGACCCTTAATAAGGTTTTCACATACCACATAAGAGCGCACATACAAAACCTATGGGACATGGAGCAGATAGAGGAAAGAAGGATGGTCAGGGAGCGTAGGGCCGCGGGACCGGCAGGGAGCACGCGGGACCTGCACTGGGTGGGGACAGAGGTGGCTTCCCCCAGAGACCACCGGCACATCTTCGTCTTCGTGGCCGCAGGTTCCCCGGCGGTGACTTGCCTCCTCTTCCTTCTCTTCCAACTGCCAAAAGGTAGTATGCGTTCACCCGCCTCGGTGCCAAAGTAGGGAGGGGCTGGCGGTTACGCCCAATCCCTGCTCCTAAAGGGGTGCAAGGTTCTTGGGGAACAGAGTAGGTGGATGCTGTGGGCCCCGAATCTAATATACTGTTTTAAGCTAAATCGGAATCTACCACCCTTGGATAACAAAAAGTATGATGCTGTACCTGTGCAAAGAAGAAAGGAAAAAAAAAAAAAAAAAAATTCAAACGCTTGAGTAGAAAGTGGGAGCCCTGAACAAGATCTTGTTACAAGTGGCTCTGAAAGAAAGTGACTACAAACCTGTTCCAGGAATTATAGGATTTTGCTGGAAATAGTCTTAATTCAAGGTAGGGTGTTAAAAATCTGCCTAGGTTTAAAAACTACAGAACCCCTAAGTAGTATTTCTTCCACTTCCAGTACATCAAGCACGCAGTTGGTACCAGCAGGGGGAAAAAAAAGCTCTACATAAATCCATTTTGCCCTCCTTTTTTAGATTCCCAAATTTAAAAATATTGATTTCTTTCAAAGTTTTTTTTAAAAAATGATGTAAATTTTAAAATCCCAGGTGACTGCAAATTAGTTTTCTTTAAAAATCTTAACCATTTCCCTTAAGTCATTGCAATATTATAAAATCAGAAGTCTGCTGTCAGATGACCACTAAAGATCCCTTAGGAGAGAAGATATATCCTAAATTAACACATCTGTAGACAAGACAGAAAGCCCGAACACATAAATTTTCAGGATAGGTATCTGCCCCTAGGTCTCATCTCCATGACCTCTCCTGAACTGTCATGTATTCAAACACACCTCATTATGAACTCACATTAAGATAATCTCTGAATCTCAGAGAGTTTTCTTTCACAGATATGTCTGCCAGTGCGTACAAAAAGTTAGTGTCCTGGTTATAATGTTGGGCAAGTCTATCAAAGTACAAAGAGGACTGCAGATGGGGGGAGGGGTGTACTAAACATTTTTTAAACATCCCAACTTAAACTGGAGTAGACAACATCTAACAGCAATCATTTTCAGATTCCTTTCAACAACTTCAAATGAGGAGAAAAACATAGGTAAAACACTGCATAACATAAAAAAAAAATCATTCTAATACGGGAACATCCAGAAAATTACACTGGTATCAGTCCATCCAAAACCAGCCTGCATATACACTGAAGAGCAAACTCCCAACCTGCATTCAAAAAGACCTCCAGGATTAACAGGCGTTAATTATCTCACTCTAAATGCAAGTTAGTGACTTTTGTTTTAGAAAACCCCATCTAATTCACCAATTGATGGATGACCATTAGTACACCTGTATTTGCATTTCGTCGGTTAAAAAGACAAGCAGGGTTTTTCAGCACAGAAGAGAACCACTTTGCCAAGTCTTTTCAAAACGTCAATATGCTTCAATTAATACCAAAGCTGAGAGATTCCTCCTGATTTCCAAAACTGTCTAGGTGGCCTGGGTGGTTTTCTGCCCAGCAGCAGCCTCCTACCTTTAGTTTGTGTGCCTATATCCAAGAGGGGGGATTAATTAGCCGGGCTGGAGCTGACGGAGGCTGTCGTGACGAGCCCAGTGGCGATTGGCCGCCAGCCTGCCTGGCCCTGCCTTTATAATTTCCACACGAGTGCATCTGGGCTCTTAAGACAAACCAACAGCAGCTTCTTCTGACATATACACAGGCGCACACTCACCCCCGACGCACACTCAGCACACTTTTTCTCCGTCCGATTCACAGCCCGGCACACACCATGATCACGGGCAAGCGTAAATAAATACGGAAAGGGTTGATTATTTTGACTACTGGAAGAGCTTTGCTGGGTCTCACCGCAACTTTTGTTTTTATAACTGAGGTGATCTCTGCACGCGTTTCTCTCACACAAGGAAGGATTCTTTAAAAGAGGAAGAGAGACGGAGAGAGAGAGAGAGAGAAGGGGTGGGGGGAGAACAACCTTTCACTTTAAGGCCGGCTGGGCTCAAAGATAAAAGGCAGGGGAGAACAGCGCGAGGGAGTCCCCGGCCGCCGCCGCACTTCGGAGAGACGCTTCTGGTACAGTTCCGAGCGCCGCGGCCCGTTTCTCCACCGAAGTTGGCTCCAGCTCTAGCAGCCGCGTTGGATCCCACAGCTTACTGCGAGACTCCGGTGTACAACCCGGATCTCTGCCCCAACATGATAGCGGCCCAGGCCAAGCTGGTTTACCATCTGAATAAATACTACAACGAAAAATGCCAAGCCAGGAAAGCTGCCATTGCCAAAACCATCCGGGAAGTCTGCAAAGTAGTTTCCGACGTCCTGAAGGAGGTGGAGGTGCAGGAGCCCCGGTTCATCAGCTCTCTCAACGAGATGGACAATCGCTACGAGGGCCTCGAGGTCATCTCCCCCACCGAATTCGAAGTGGTGCTTTACCTTAACCAGATGGGGGTGTTCAACTTTGTGGACGACGGCTCGCTGCCCGGCTGCGCCGTGCTCAAGTTGAGCGACGGCCGCAAGAGGAGCATGTCGCTCTGGGTGGAATTCATTACTGCCTCCGGCTACCTCTCGGCGCGCAAAATCCGGTCCAGGTTTCAGACGCTGGTGGCTCAGGCGGTAGACAAGTGTAGCTACAGGGATGTGGTAAAGATGGTGGCGGACACCAGCGAAGTGAAACTGAGGATCCGAGACAGGTACGTGGTGCAGATCACCCCGGCTTTTAAATGCACCGGGATCTGGCCCAGGAGTGCTGCCCACTGGCCACTTCCCCACATCCCCTGGCCGGGACCCAACCGGGTGGCAGAGGTCAAAGCGGAAGGGTTCAATCTCTTGTCCAAGGAGTGCCACTCCCTGGCCGGCAAGCAGAGCTCGGCCGAGAGCGACGCCTGGGTGCTGCAGTTCGCGGAAGCGGAGAACAGACTGCAGATGGGGGGCTGCAGGAAGAAATGCCTCTCCATCCTCAAAACCTTGCGGGATCGTCACCTGGAACTGCCGGGCCAGCCCCTTAACAACTACCACATGAAGACTCTGGTTTCCTACGAGTGTGAGAAGCATCCCCGGGAGTCGGACTGGGACGAGTCCTGCCTGGGTGACAGGCTGAACGGGATTTTGCTGCAACTCATCTCCTGCCTGCAGTGCCGGCGCTGTCCTCACTACTTCCTACCGAACTTAGATCTGTTTCAAGGCAAACCTCACTCGGCTCTAGAGAACGCTGCCAAACAAACGTGGCGACTGGCGAGGGAGATCCTGACCAACCCGAAAAGTTTAGAGAAACTTTAGAGGACAATTTTAATCGAGAGCCGAAATGTGATTATACTATTCATTCTGAAAAGTTCTCATGCAGTGTAAACTTCCTGTTCGATTCCTATCTAATATTCCACTCAGCAGTGCAAACAATCTCTTCCTTCAAAAGGAGTGCTAAGGCAACCGCTTAAGGCATCATCTCACCCACCCCTTCAAGGGGAGAAAAAGTAGGGAGAGCAGATGGAGAACACCCCAAACCCACAAGTATTAGAAGACTTCTTTACAAAGGATTTCCTATCGCCCTTGAAAAGTACACAGGAACACCCGGAAAACAGCCTGGCTGTAACGCAAGACCGCTGTGAATGCTAACTATCAGAGGATTATAGCAATCTTGGCTGTGAGTAAACATGATTTGGATATGCCATCTGAAGGAAAAGTGTAATGTATATTTTGATTTGTAACAAATATTGTGATCTCACATTGTCTTTGAAAGTGTGGATGTTGGTGTTTTGTGATTTGGTGAACAAAAGTTAAATTGGCATTTTGGATGTTCCAGACATTTTCCACTAACAAAGATATAATTTAAAGGTAGATTTCCTCCTGGTACTTTTATCTGTCTTTAAAAGTGTCTGAACTTTAAAAAGTTTACATTTTGTTTCAAATATATTGCTTGTTCTATTTCTAACATTCCATAAATATACTTGAAATGTTATTTAAATATATTCAAAGAAATTTGAATTCAGCTTATATAATAACGCTTGAATATCTGAATTATATATTTGAAAAATGCACTTGAAATACACTGGATAATTACTTTTGTGATTTAGATTTTAATTTCTGTTGCTGGTTTTTATTTAATTAGAAGCTAATAAATGAAGTAAAATAAAACTTGTTGTGTCTCACTTTAAATTGTTTTCCTGTCAAAAGATGTAATCCTTAAATTTGAAAACTGAACCACTTGAATATTTTAAACATTTTGAGAAATATGCTAATGAAATAATTAAAAATAAAACCTTAAAATATTGGCAAAAAGCTCTTTTTGTATAGGTACACAATATAATGATCTACTGTTAGCTTCTGACTTACTTATAAGACTATTCCATTCGACAACAGAAACAATTTAAATCTACCTTTGAAAGCCTGCTATTTTGGGTTAATTATTTATGTAGAATTTTTGACACTATAAGGATGAAATATGTCATGACAGTCATGGTTGCTGAGTTAAAAATCAGACAAACTCCGAGAAAAATGAACTTAACAAAGTCCTAATAAAACTTTTGAAATTTGTATATGAAAACTATGCTAATAAAATGAAGATAATTTCTGACCTAATATATGTCAAACCTTATTTTATGCAGTAAGGGTTCCAGGCAGGATAAATTAATCAGAAATCCAAAATTACCGTTTACTTCATAGAGCAAGCCAATGATAAAAGCATAAAGACAAACTTTAAATGATTTAAAATCAAATGCACTACATTCAAACTCATTTTCAAAATTCTATTCTTTTGGAGCTAGAAATAAAAGAAGTCCTGTGACTATCCTCCAGAGTATTTTAAGAGTCAACACGTCTGGGAGGGGCTAATCACCTATGGGCCCTGGTTAGTTAATTCAGGTGCAGGTAAATTTGAGACTTTTAATTGCTATTCCACAAATAGCATTTTATAATGTTTTGCTTCTATATATAAATTAAACACAAATAATAAAGTTTTGGATCTTTGGGAGTATTTGTTTTTTGCTATTTTAGAACAACTGCCTCTGAAAAATACTTTAAAGGCAGATTTTTGTAAAATGATGCTTGTTTATCTAGCATGACTTATGTTCTTGAATTGATAGCCTCAGGAAAAAAAAGTTTACAAATGGCACAGTAACATAAAAGTTAAAACAACAATGGAATTGATTTCAGAAGAAACTTCAGAGGTATAGAGCTGCTGAATACTCAGGTTTTAAGTTTTACAAAATAAAATATAATAAACAAATACTTATGCATTTCAAATCATCCAAATATATGTTGTCCAGCACTACAACCACAGAAGACCTCATCTTTAAACATCTGAGCACCAATACATACTATGTATACACATTTTAAAGCAAATCGGAGAATCGATTTCTCTTCTTAAATTCACATATAAAACGCATTCTTATTTCAGGAAATGAAAACTGGATGTAATAATAGAGATGAATTTATATCTAAATGCCCCTCCATAGTTTTCTTACAATCTTTTAATAAACAGTGATTCATACTTCAATGTATACTTTCGGAAATTAAAAGTGACCTTAGTAAGAAATTCCATGAGCCCTTTCCCAGTCTTCCCAGAGAATCTGAGATGCTGTACCCCAGGGACTTGGGAGCAACTGGCTTCACTACCAAATCTGCCCAAGTGCACACAAAGGCACTAGCACAGAGAAACTGTTAAAATGTAGTAACAGGATTTAAGATGGTTACTATATTCTCCAATCCCATAAAATAGAGCAAGTGTTATTTCACTCATTTCATTTTCTATGAGGAGGATGGGAATGTGCTCCCCTCCCCCACTGTCATTTAAAACCAAGCAAAATTGAAAACCACTTCCTGCCTGCCACAAAGTCACCAGTACTGCACACGGAATCATTTTAACTCACTTTTGTGTCGATCTTCTTGAAGGCAGGATCATCCTCATCTACCTCGAAGTAGATTTCGGTCGTGGTGATGGAGAGAGTCCCCTTGGCCACTACCACAGGAGCAATGAGCTGGGCAGGAGTGCTGAGAACCACTGGACCTGAAAGAAGAAGGCACCAGAGGAGTCAGGCTGTGCCTCTTTGCCCTTGCTTGCTCCCTCCCGGAAGGGCACCTCAGGTTTTTAAACATGCACTGAAAAAAAGTGTCTATATTATGCGGCAAGCTCCTTTCATGTGAGATAGGTCTGCTTAGTTGTTACACATTCTTATAACCAGACTGGAGATAAATAATTCTATAAAAACCCAAGAGGTCACAAAATCGAATAAGTGACCCTCACTAAGCAAGTTTGCAACCTCTGCCTAGAAATCCTACATGGTTAGTGGGGCGCTGACATTAACCAACTTAAAAGTGCAGAATGACTCTCTCAGGCCCTGATTTTCCATTGAGCACGCACGGGCTTTCCGTTCGGAAGAGACGCTCAGGGCAGTCAGCACGGTCCCCAAAGACCAGCCAACGTGTAAATCCCGTCCACTGGGCAGCAGCGGCCCCCCAGGATGGGGGGGAGGATGTGAAGAGGTACAGGTCTAATATGTAAACCCCACTGCACTAACGGGTTTGCATCTTGCAGGAAGGTATCCCCACGCGCACATCGATACACTCGCAAAACGCGGACGTTAAATACATTGTTTATGCAGAAAAGCAGGAAAATTGTAGCAGTGATTTTTTTCCTCACCTGTAATAAGCCAAACATTATGAAATTGTAAGACGACTGAACAAAACGATTCTCAGAAGAGCATCTGCAAAGTGCCCTTTCTCAACTTTGGGGACTAGAAAAACTAAGCTTCAGTAAAGAGATTTTTAGAAAGTGTGCCTACTAAGGTGCTTACTTCGAATTCCTTCCACCTGAGTTAAAATCGAAAATTAAAAATCTCACGTATTAGAATATTAATTCAAAAGGGGAGGGGGTTACTTAACTGCCCCTTTAAGATTCCCCGTAGAGCGGGGGCATTCTTCGCTCCCCTCAAATCTGTACTTAAAATATAGACTTAGAAAAAAAAAAATGTATTCGTTATTCTGTAGCCAGGGCTCATTATATTCCCTTCTACCCCCGCACCCCCCTCACCCCCAACCCACCCTCTCCAGTACACACTTAAATGAGTCACAGTAACAGTAGAGGGAAAGGAATGAAAAGGTAGGTCCCCTGCGGCCGCTCAGGCCCGGGCCCCTCGCGAGCAGCGGCTCCTCGCGGGGAGACCCGTTCGCACCGCCGGAACCGCGGCGAGCAGGCCGGGCCTGGTCCCCGTCCGAGTGCGGGGACCGCGGCGGAGCCCACGATTCCAGGGAGCGGCACACGCCGAGTTCACGACCATCCTGCACAAAGCCGGGCGTTTCTGCTGCAGGAGGACCAGGGAGGAATCGGCCGGCTGTCGCGCTTAAAGGGCGGGGGTTTGGGGGTGGTGGTGTGTGTGGCTGTGGGGCAAACTGGGTGTCAGCCTGCATCCCGGTCGGGACCGCCCGCCCGGGGCGGGCTCACGAGGAGCCCCTGCTTTCACTCTGCCGCTTCCCAGCCCCTTCAAGCCCGCAGCCGGGGAGCCCTCCCGGCCCCGGCTACCGGCGCGGGTCTCCGGCGGGCAGCTTCCGCTGGGGCCGAGCGGAGTCAGGGGTCCGCCTTGGCTCCATAAGGTTTTTCTTTCCAAAGGGCTAGGCGGTCGATCTGAAGCGCCACTTTAAAGGCTCATCAATCTTAATCTAGGTTGCTCAAGTAATTATGCCCGAATCTCTTGTACGATTACAAGTGGATTTGGGTTTCTATTCCCCAGGCCCTCCTTTGTGTTTATTGGAGGGTCTGCGCGCGCGCTCCTCCGAAGCCCCCCGCGCTCCGGCCGGTTAGAACCGCTCCCTTAACCCTTAAGCCGCCGTGTCGCTCGTTTGGAGGCCACTCTTCGTACTTCTCTTCGGTAGAAATCCGGGAGGTTTACTCTTGACTGGGGCGAGGTGAGAAAGAAGGTGACCTGATTCACCTCGGAAACTGTGTCTTCCTACCCATCCTTGGGCCTTGATGAACCTTAAGCAAAGTCCTCATTCTAAACACGGAAAGCTACTGATCTCTGGTTTCATAGAATATTCTGGTGTTTGGAGACGATGAATGGTCAAAAACATTAAAAATGGCGAACTGCTTCGTTCTCTTAAAAAACAGTTTAAAATATCCAAACAAATTGGAAAAACGGTAAAAATCATGATACCCGTTATTAAAACCACAGAAACTGATTGACCGAAATAGACGGTATTTTAATTACACAATTAATTTTAATTACGAATTTTAATTACACAATTCTGTGAACTTTTAACGGGGAACACATTTCCGCTACCTGTTTCTCTGACTATCTGAAAGGCGGCTGCGTTTCCTTTTGATTTTACTCCAAACGCGTTCTACTGAATTGGGATTTTTTTTTTTTTTTTTTCTGGGGGTCGGTGGTGGGCGGTTATAAAAGGGCTTCGAACTGGTCCTTCTTTAAGAAAGGCACTCATGAAATATTCAGCTTTAATAGTGTGTCATTTTTACCCCTGTCCTTTGGAAATCTCCAATTACAACTTCCAATTCCATAGCATGTTTAAGGAGCGCTGAGTCTTTTTGTTGTAGCCTTCAGGGAGCAAACCAGCCGCAGAGAGAACAGAGTTAATCCACTACAGCGATAACAGAGAGGGGATTATGTTTTAATCCCCTTTGGGGGAGCCTCTGGATTTTAGGGATCCGATATTAAAATGTTTACATAAGGCAAGGTCACAAACCAGCACCCAGCATCTTCCAAGTGGAAGATCTGGTTATTTGGAAACCTTGGATTCCTTTCCAAATAAAAATAGTTCAGAAAGGGCAGCACGTCTAGACGTCAGAGTGATGTGGCAGATTCTGTTCTAGAAGATAACTAGATACATATTTAATCTGTTGGGTGTAGGGAACTGGGGACTGGATGTAGATCTATTCATGCTAATCAGTACCATGGCAATAAAAGGATCCATTGTATCAAGGTCCTCAGGCACACACAGAAGTAAAGTGATGGATATTAAAAGATAGTGAAACAAATGGATGGAACCAAACCACCCCCCTTTTTGTTGCTACATCCAGTGGTTTAAAGTTTTACCATCAAAAGTGCTAACTAAAGGAAAAATAAATGTTACTTACCTTTTAGAATTGGCAGTATAATGTCTAAGAAGTATTGATCCATTACTATTTGAGAGGACAGGGATATGACTTGCCATTAATTTAGATGCTAATTTAAAATCTGAACTAGAACAAAGATTACCCAAACACAATGGAAACTCTTAAGAAGAGTTAACTTCTCTTTAGAGCCATGGGATCTTTATTCAGTGGAGGGGTAGAGTAGAGTAGAAAATACATATGTTTTATATTTAGGAAGGGAACTATTCATCAAATATATATTTAAAAGTAGAATGTTAAAAACCACTTGTGGGTTTGGAGGATTTTACTGAGAACAAAATTCTAAGCCTAGAAGTCATGATACATCAACTTTTAGACAGAACTTTACAGTTTACACAGGTCTTTTACATTTTTACTTAACTACTAGTTCAATAGTCACAATTTGGGGGCTATGGATGTATCATACCCTCCTGCCAAAAACCACCAGGAACACAACTGGAGTTGAGAAGGTGGTGCTAACTGCTCACTGCTGTGAGGGAGATAGGAAGGAACCATGAGATGACTAGGTAAGAGGGTTCAGAAAGGACTTGCTGTAGGATCAGAGCTCTGGTTAAGTGATTTGGGGAAGGGTTCAAAGAAGAGCTTTGCTCTGGATTGGGCTCTGTCAGGATTGGCAATAATTCTGTGATTAAGCTTAATCTTATTTAGGACTAGACCTTCCCTGGTAGCTTGGATGGTAAAGACTTTGCAGTGTAGGAGACAGGGTTTCTATCCTTGGGTCAGGAAGATCCCTTTGAGAGGGAAATGGCAACCCACTCCAGTATTCTTACCTGGAGAATTCCATGGACAGAGGAGCCTGGTGGGCTACAGTCCATGGGTTCACAAAGAGTCGGACACAACTTGGCGACTAGACCTAGGCTAAAACTGTGATTGATAGAGAAGAAGCAGTCACTCCTATAAGGAGTAAAGGAGGATGTTAATGTTCAGGTAAGTTGTATAGAGTGATCTTGCTTTTGTCTGTGCTTAGACAAAATTATAGTGTTTTTTTACCTCACATCATCATGTGGACTTGTCTGATGCTGGTGTTCTGTGAGGTTGTTTAGGTCCAACAGGAGAACACCATGACTGAGCTGTGAGCCCCAGGCCAGCTCCCAGTGATCCTGAGGCCTCCTTGTAAGGGTCAGGCCAGTTTCCTGAGGTCAGAGGCTGCTTTTCTCTTTCTCAGATTCAGGAATTAATCATTTTTTTAAGGGAGAGAGTCAACAGCATTCCAGCTATTAAAAGTCAATTATGGTGATTAAATTCTCAAACTGCTAAAATTCTTACAAGCTTCAATATAAAGCAAGACAAAGAATATATATATATATATATATATATATATATATGTATATATATATATATATATGGACAAGGAGTTGAAATTCAATTAAAATTGGCATTGTTACAATTATTGATGACTTTTAGTTGGCAAAAAATATACTTAGTGTACATGAAATTATGATGTATTTTAGAGTCACTTGAATATTTTCTAAACTTAGTTTAATATTAATGAAAGTTTTATTAGCTATATGGATTTACTCCAATCTCAATTACTCTGAAACCACATGTTCAATTTGCTGTTGGAACACGTAAAAGACCATTATTTGGGGATAATAAGCATTGACTAATCTTTGTAAAATTACTAAACTTACAGTCCTGCATTATTTAGAAGAAGTAAAACTAATGTGAGATTCTTTATATTTAGCGGAAAAGGATATCATTCCAGAAAATTTTAGCACAAAAATATAGTATGTAAAATTTTACAAACGCTTCTATAGTGAGAATAGAATTTGTAGGACAATAACTCACGGCAGGAGTGACCAAACATATCTAAAATATTTATTGCTGCTTTGAACTTATTTTTAAGTAGGGCACTACCAATTTAAAGGAATGTTTACACCATATGATTACATGAATGAAATGTTTAATCTCAGGGAACTGAAGACTATGAGAATATGAGAAAGCTGGAACTTTGTTTTGGAATCCTAGGAAAACTTTAACCATTAAGAAAATGGAGGTGTTTGTGTATGTGCCTAAGGGTGAGGGCAATTAGGGGTGAATGCTGCAGAAGATCTGAGTTTCCTACTACCCAGAGTTTCCTGGGTTTCAAGCATTTGAAATGCCTCAAAAAAAAAAAAAAAAAAAAAGGAAAGTAACAAAATGTCTACCAGTGACGCTTTTCTTTAAATGCAGAAAATATTGATAGTGGTCCAAATATATTACCAGAATAATGATGCTCTGAGATTTTTCAAAAACTTTTCTTGCAGGGAAAAGAATTCCAGAATATTTTTGCTTAAATCAGGAAAATATAACTTGAACAACTCATAGCATACATAACCCAAGAGTAATAAATTTGCATTCCAGCATTATCACCTCCTTCCCTAACACACACACACACACACACACACACACTCCCCACACTACCAATTATGAACACTCTATAAATCCAAATTTTATACAAAACTCACTCTACCCAAGAAATGGCCTCTTTGTGCTCTTTGGCGACTTTTTGAACATAAGTGAAAGTCACTCAGTTGCGTCTGACTCTTTGTGACCCCATGGACTACACAGTCCATGGAATTCTCCAGGCCAGAACACTGGCATGGGTAGCTGTTCTCTTCTCCAGGGATCTTCCCAACCCAGGGATTGAACCTAGGTCTCCCACATTGCAGGCGGATTCTTTACCAGATGAGCCACCAGGGAAGCGAACCTAATCTATCCTTAAGTTTTGAACATAATCTATCCATAAATTGAGATGAACAATAACCAATCATCCCGCTGTGCAGTGTCTTCCTTAGATTGTTACTGTGTAAAATGAGACAGATGCTTCAAAATACACATGAGTCTTTTCAGAGGTGAGCAAACCTACTTCTGGTAAAACTCAGCTTACCAGAGTCTGAAGCAGAAACAGAAACAATGGAGCCCTCTATATAAGATAAACTGAAGACTACATTTTAACAAAATATCTATTCACCATGGTAGAACATCTATCTAAAACCCCATTTAATGTGTTTATAATAAACAATTTTATAAGTCCTAAGAGATAATTTGATAGGCCTTAACTTTAGTTAACCTATCATTTATGTTTGTGATTCTTTTGTAGACCCGATAACTCTTTATGTTAAAATGAAACCAACAAAAACCAGTGCATTTTCGGCAAAGACAACTCTACAGAAGGAACAGCTTACAAAGCATATATACTCTAAGTAAAATATTCCTGAATTATTTCCCAGCATAAACATATACTAAAAAGCAGTGATAATTTCAATGTTTGTGGGTGATAATTTGCTCTGCCTTTTGATTCACTAGGTGAGCCAGCTGAGAAAACTGTGATTCTAGTTATATCACGTTCAGTACAACATATGGAATCCATTCTTCGGTTTCTGGAAAGGTACTGACTCTTTCATGGCACTAGGATATCATTTAATGATCAAGAAGAGTAACTTCCTACTAGATTGGATGAGTGAATAAACTGGGGGACATGATTTAAATCTACTGGACCAGGATGACTAAGTCTTTGCACCCCTTGGTTAGAGGACTGACTTGTTTTTACTTTTTCATGGTTTCCTGGGCACATCTTTATTGCAGCACTTAAAATGCATCAGATGTCTGCATTTAGAAGGCCGTTTCTCCCATTTGGCATAAGCTACTTGAAGACAAGGGAATTATTTTCTCTCAACTGAATACAGAAAATGATAAACATCTTTGTTGCATTTATATATCATAGTAAAACGGTCAATTAAAATAACAGATTACATCTTTTATATTTTTCTGGAATTGATTTCAAGTTGTTCTTTAAAAATATGCTGGACTTTGCATTTTATAGAAGAGATCAATTTTAAAATATGCTCCAATAGGAGTTAAAATGCAGCTGGTCATTCCAGCTATATATACATATAACATGCATACTATTATTTTTTAAATGACATAATTTTATAACTGCCACATTTTTCCCAGTGTGTAAGTTGTTTTCTCTTTGTAAATTAAATACCGAGACAAATGTTGAACTCATTTAATTCATTCATTCATGTAGCTAGCAAAAATTATTCAATTATTCACTGTTTCAAGCACTGAGAGAATGCAGTAATGTATAAGGTGTGGATCTTACCCACAAACCGCTTAAAATACATAGCAAAGATAAGAAATATATAGGAATAAGTATGGAATAAAGGAGAAAGAGTTTACCTAAGCATTGTTAAAGCACTTGACATGTATGAATCTCATTTGTTCCTCGTAACACACCAGCAGATAGGTACAGCTATGATTTCCATTTTACAGAGAGAAAATGAGACTGGGAGCTGAAGCAACTTAGGGAAGGTCACTCAACTTGGAAAGGGCAGAGACATGATTCAAACCTGGTGACCTGACTCCAGGGTATTTACTGGTAAGTATACTGCCTCCCGGGCTTCCCTGGTAGTTTATCTGGTAAAGAATCCACTTACAATGTGGGGGACCCCAGTTCAATTCCTGGGTTGGGATGATCCCCTGGAGAAGGGATAGGCTACCCACTCCAGTGTTCTTGGGCTTCCCTGGTGGTTCAGACAGTAAAGAATCCTCCTGCAATGCCGGGAGACCTTGGTTTGATTCCTAGGTGGGGAAGATCCCCTGGAGGAGAGCACAGCAACCCACTCCAGTATTCCTGCCTGGAGAATCCCCATGGAGAGAAGAGCCTGGTGGGCTACAGTCCATAGGGTTGTGGAGAGTTGGACTAACTGAAGCGACTTAGCATGGCACAGCAAGGCATACAGCCTCCCACCAAGAGCAGAACATAAAAATACTAAAAATCCTATAGACAGTCACCGAACTGTAAGATTTCCAGTCTCTTGGGGAGGATGTGGTGGGGCCAGGTGAGGCAATGAACTGAAGTGAGTTGTGATGGATGGATGGGTAGGATTCAGATAGGTGGATGTACAGGGAAGAGTGTGTGAGCAGGAACAGAGTTTGAACAAATAGGGCGGGATACGCACAGGAGAAAATCAGATGGGACAGCAGTTAATAGATGTGAAGGGGAACAGTGCTGGATGAGACTGAAAAAATACATGTAGCCTTGAATGTCATATTTTTTAGGTTAAGGAACCAAAGATTAAAGCTCAGGTATCACAGTGTGGAGCAGCAGTGTCTGTCCTTTTTTGAGCTCACGCATCTCTTGAAGATGATTAAATATTTGGTCCCTTCCTAGAAAAATCCACATATGAACATTCATCCATCCTGACTGCATAAAAGCGAAGTACTCATATTTTGCAGAAAATAAAATTCGGTTATTTATCTTGATGTCCTCCTCTATCTAAAGATCTTTCTGCCTCTGTATTTACTGTTATTTCTTTTCCTCCAGTTTTCTTCAGGAAAAAAACTGCTCATCCTCAATTTGAACTTTCGTACTGTTCAAGTCAGGTACTTTCTCCACCAGGCTATCAGTCCTACCCTCCCCCACTTCTGCTTCTCTCTTATCTTGGTTTCCTCTCTTTAGTTAAGCTTCTAGACACCAGTTTTTACCTCTTAGTTCATCACTCCCATTCACTGCTTTTGTCTTCACCCTCATCCTCTACTTAGGCCAAGGTGTTAGGGACCTACATGTTAATTAAAATGCTAAAGGCTTGGAAAAGTCCTTCCATTCATTAAAAAAAATAAAAAAGAAAACACAATCTGTGTAACGTTTTATTTTTAAACCCAGAATTTCCCAAATATATTTAACTACATATTTTCTTTTTAGCATATTTCAAAATAACTGTGTTCCAAGGAATATCAGTTTGAAAATTACTGAGTCAGAGTTCCTTGATTTCTGCAGTATATTACAGACGAAACTCATGCTTATTGCACTTTATAGAGAGTTTTTTTTAACAAACTGAAGTTTGTGGCAATCTTGCATGCAGAAACTCTTATCAGCACCAATTTTTGCAACAGCATTTGTGCACTTCAAGTCTGATTGTCACCTTTTGGTAATTCTCATAATATTTCAAACTTTTTCATTATCATTATATTTGTTACAGTGATGTATGGCCAGTGATCCTCGATATTACTACTGTAATTGCTTTTGGCCACCATGAACCCCACCAAGATTGTGAACCTAAGTGACAAATGTTGTGTTTCTTCTGACTGTTCCATTGACCAGCGCATTCTCTTGCTTTTCTCCTTTTCCCTGGGTCTCTCTGTTCTCTGAGACACAACAATATTGAAATTAGGCCAATTAATAACCCTACATTGGCCTTGAACTGTTCAAGTGAAAGAATCAGTCATAGGTCTCTCACTTAAAATCAAATGCTAGAAATGATTAAGCTTAGTGGGGAAGACATGCTAAAAGCAGAGATAGGTCAAAAGCTATTCCTCTTGTGCCAAAGAGTTAGCCAAGTTGTGAATGCAAGGGAAAAGTTCTTGAAGGAAATTAAAAGTGCTACATCAGTGAACACATGAATGATAAAAAAGGAAACATCTTTATTGCCCATTGGAGAAAGTTTGAGTGATCTGGATAGAAGATCAAACCAACTACAACTTTCCCTTAAGCCAAAGTCTAACCCAAAGGTTCTAACTCTCTTTAATTCTATGAAGGCTGAGAGAGGAGGTGAGGAACTTTTTCAGAAAAGTCTGAAGCCAGTAGAGGCTGAATCATGAGGTTTAAGGAAAGAAGCTATCTCTATAATATACAAGTAAAAAGTGAAGCAGCAAGTGCTAATGTAGAAGCTGCATCAAGTTTTCCAGAAGGTCTAGCCAAGATACTTAGTTCAGTATCTTGAACAACAGATTTTTTTTTTTTTTTTAGATGAAAAATGACCGTCTATTGGAAGAGGATACCATCCTTCTAGGACTTTCAAAGCCAGAGAAGTCAATACCTTAAGCTTCGAAGAACAGGTTGACTCTTGTTAGGGTCTAAAGCAGCTGATGACTTTAGGTTGAAACCAATGCGAATTTGCCATTCTGAAAATCCTAGGGCCCTTAAGAATTATGCTGAAACTATTCTGTCTGTGATCCGTAAAATGAACTAATGAAGCCTGGATGACAGCACATCTGTTGACAACCTGGTTTGCTGAATATTTTAAGCCCAATGTTGAGACATACTGCTCAGCAAAAAAAATTCCTTTCAAATTATTACTGCTCCTTGACAATCCACCTGGTTACCCAAGAGCTCTGAAGGAGATGTACAAGGAGATTGATGCTGTTTTCAAGCCTTCTAACATAATGTCTATTCTGCAGCCCATAGATCAGGGAGCTGTTTTGACTTTCAAGTCTTTGTAAGAAGTACATTTCATAAGACTGCAGCTGACATAATAGTGATTCCTCTTATGAGTTTGGGGAAAGTAATTTGAAAACTTTCTGGAAAGGATTCACCATTCTAGATGCTATTAAGATTTGTGATTCATGGGAACAGATAAAAATGTCAACAGGTGTTTGGAAGAAGTTGATTCCAGCCCTCATGGATGACTTTGAGGTGTTCAAGACTTCACTGGAGGAAATAATTGTAGATGTGGTAAATACAGCAAGAGAACTAGAATGAGAAGTGGAGCCTGAAGATGTGACTGCAGTGCTGCAATCTCATGATAAAACTTGAACAGTTGAGGAATTGTTTCATATAGATAAGCAAAGAAAATGGTTTCTTGAGATGGAATCTACTGCCTGTAAAGTTGCTGTGAAGACTGCGGAAATGACAACAAAGGATTAAGAATGGTACATAGGGACTTCCTTGGTGATCCAGTGGCTAAGACTCCACGTTCCTAGTGCAGAGAGCCTGGTTCAATCCCTGGTCAGAGACCTAGATCCCACATGCCACAACTAAGACTCGGCCCAGCCAAGTAAATAAATACATACATACTTTAAAAACAAATGGTACATAAACTTAGCTGATAAAGCAGTGGTGGGGTTTGAGAGGACAAAGCTCAATTTTAAAAGATTCTGTTGTGGGCAAATGTGATCAAATAGCATTGCATGCTACAGAGAAATCATTTGTGAAAGGACGAGTCAATCCATGTGGCAAACGTCACTGTGGTCTTATGTTAAGAAATTGCCACAGACACTCCTGCTTTCAGCAACCACCACCTTGATCAGTCAGCAGACTTCACATAGAGGCAAGACCCTCCACCAGCAAAAAGAGTATGACTAGCTGAAGGCTCAGATGATGGTTGACATTTTTTAACAATAATATTTAAAAATTAAGATATTTTCACTTTTTTAGACACAATACTATTGCACACTTACAGACTATAGTATAATTTAAACATTAACATAATTTCTATGCACTAGGAAAACAAAAAATCACGTGACTTGATCGACTCCAATACTCGCTTTGTGGAACAGAACCTACAATATCTCCCAGGTGTGCCTGTATTCTCTCCTGTTCTCTTTCTTCCTGACCTCCTTCTTGGTATCCCTGAGATGTTGTCCTTTGTTGGCCAGTTAAACCTTATGTTCCACAGGGGATCTGACTTTGGGCTGCTGCTCTTCTCTTTATATATTCTTACTTTCCTTCGGTGATCTCAGGGGTTTAAATTATGAATTCTATGCCCAACTTGGCTCTCAAATTACAAACCTTCATATATATTAGAAAAACTCAGATATCCAACAGACCAGGATGACCAGTCATCTTCATTTCTCTTTCCCCTAAAGCCCTGCATCTTTACATTCCCAAACACATTTAATAGCTTCTAGATAATTACTTCTCCCAGGCCAGATTCCCCTCATTCCTACTCCTCACAACTGATTAATTATCATGGTCCCTCACATCTGACCTCCTCCGTGTTGTTCGAAGCTGTCCCCTTCTCTTTCTTCTACCACCAATTTAGTTCAAGCTTTCATTACCTCTGATGTGGGCAACAAGAGCCTCTTACCTCAAGTCTAGACATCCTAAAATCATAATCAGCACAGTGGCCTGAGTGATTTTTTTAAAATTAATTAGTTCTTTCCATTGCCATGCTTAAAAATCATTATTGTCTCACTGTAGCCTTTAGGGTAAAATATAGGGTCCTCATGGCACAAAATGCACCACCTGTAACCCTGTCAATCTCAGCTTCAGAGATTTCTGCCTCATACTTTGACCTGAATAACTGAGAACTAGTGTAGTTTCACAGGGAAGGTGATATTTTAGCACGTGATGTTCACATGTTGTCTGTAAAAACTCCAAATTTTAACTTATGATTCCAGACTCAAAACAGGAAACATCCATTCTAGGAAGGCTTTCCAGAATACACAT
This sequence comes from Bos taurus, assembly GCF_002263795.3. Taxonomy (NCBI): domain Eukaryota; kingdom Metazoa; phylum Chordata; class Mammalia; order Artiodactyla; family Bovidae; genus Bos; species Bos taurus. The sequence continues at coordinate 25,993,478 of NC_037339.1, forward strand.
GGTGGTCAAGGGCCCTGTTTTGTGTTATCATGGTTTCCTTTGTATATCTAGGACGTTTTTTTTTTTATTCCATTATCTGTTCTCCCACTATACTGTAAAGTCTTTGAAAACAGGAACTTTAATCATGTGTCTTTTTACCCCAAATACCCACCATAATGTCTTACACACAGTATATGTTGAATATTTTATATTTGTTTTGCTTGGATAACCACATCCAACGTGAGTCAAGTTAGGATCTGACAACAGAGAATAAGGACTCAAATAGGTCCTTCCAGCTCTTATCTTTATTGTGTGTGATGAATTTTGACATTTTCTATTTGAATCTTTTCTCTTTTATTTCATTTACAAAAACACTGGTAATAGTTCAAGTAATTGATTTGCTAACCCATCAATAGGTTATAACTTAGGATTAAAAAAAGAAAACAGTGATGTAATAGATGAATAAGGGCTTTTGGTGAAAGAATGGGTTCACTTCTTGGCCCACTTATTTGTTATGTGATCATAAATAAACACCCCAAAGTCTGACCCTAAGTTTACACATCTTAGAATGAACTGTAATACCTAATTCATAGAGTTGTGAAGTTTTCAGCCTGTAGGGCTGTTTTTTCCCTTATGCAAATTCTATCTCCCAGCATCATTTGCCCATCTGCACTTACTCTTTACTACTTAACTAGCTCATCCTCTCCCCACACCCTGAAAACTGCCTGGTGAATACAGACTTATCCACACAATCCATTCTTAGATGCAAGATTTATTTGTGTGTGTGAGTGTGAGAGAGAAAGATTTTATTTTTTCACACTTCTCATTTTTTACTGGGGTATAGCTGATTAACAATGTCATGATAGTTTCAGGTGAAAAGTGAAGGGACTCAGCCATACTTTTTAAGAAAGTTTTCCTGATATTTGGTTCTTAAGGTTCCTATTTTAGATACAAATTGAACATATTTAGCCGCTTCATCTGCTAAAATATATTTAGCTGTTTCATCTGCTAAAAATGAGGGGAAAATTCAACAGAACTTTTCAACAAAAAAACACATAAAACATTACTATTGGTCTTCTTTTGATCAATAAAACTGCCTAAACTCTTTGTCTGGAAAGAAGATTTTTAACAATACTTAGCCAGCAAATTCTGCCTGACTTTCTCTTCTTTTTTGCTGATACAAAGTTCTAGATTTATATTTTATTGGACTGATGCCTGAACTGATGGAGCAGATTTTACTGGAATAACTACATATAAATGGATTTCCATGTAAAAACTTATTCTTAGTGCTATTTATGTTGGAGATCCTTCTGCAGGCTGTGACTCTGGCTCCGAAGCACTAAGTCATTGAAGCAAAATAATTAAATCAATAAAATATTTTCAGTATGCAGAAAGACTTATTTGTCCTTTTGTATGGCACTGCTCTGAGAAGACAATGGCACCCAACTCCAGTACTCTTGCCTGGAAAATCCCATGGACGGAGGAGCCTGGAAGGCTGTAGTCCATGAGGTTGCTAAGCGTTGGGCATGACAGAACAACTTCACTTTCACTTTTCACTTTCATGCATTGGAAAAAGAAATGGTAACCCACTCCAGTGTTCTTGCCTGGAGAATCCCAGGGACGGGGGAGCCTGGTGGGCTGCCGTCTATCGGGTCCCACAGAGTCGGACACGACTGAAGCGACTTAGCAGCAGCAGCATGGCACTACTCTAAATGTGGGGGCAAAATCAGTTTTTCACCTAATTGTGAATTAGTGCCAAATTCTTTCAGAGGGAGCACAGAACACTCTGGAATGAGGCAGTGATACCATAATGAAACCACCCCTTCCTCTTTTTCAATTAACTAAAACCCATAGTCTGACATTGGGAAAACAGTTTTGTTATCTCACACTTTTTTCCTCCAAGTGTGACAAACGAGGTGACCCATACATTTTCAACAAGAGAATAAAATTCACTCATTCGTACACTTAAAAAAAAAACAAAAAACATGGCATATTGAAACATTAGCTTCCTAGGAGAGAGATGGTACTTGAATTGAGTTGCAAGCTGCCCCTATTTTGCATGTTGGTGGTATATGGTTTAACTATAGTTTATAGTTTAACTATAAATCTGAAAGAGATTACTTTGTGGGATACTCTCCATACAGCGAAAACAGTAAAAAATAAAAATAGGTCTCATCTAAAATGCTTTATTAGAAAGAAAGAGATCTCATCACAGTGGTCTTGAAAGATCTACAGCATACAAAGAAATGCTTATTCTTAAAATTAAAAAAAAAAGATGCAAGAAAATTATATATGATCGGAATCATGGTTTATGTGTAATAAACATAGTTGAATTATATCCTTTTATATTTTAAATTTACAGAATTTGATTGGTGGGATATCATTACAGTTAAAAGTACCTTAAAAGTGTTTTTATAGACTACAGAATCCATGGTTGGAGGAGACACATACTTTGGCAGATAAAGAGAGATGGATATAGTAAAATGTTTGCAGACTCTAAAATGGCCATGGAGACACTAAAAATAATTAAGAAAGGCTAAGAAAGATAGATATTCAAGGTGAAGCTTTCACTGATTTTCACAACTCTTCAACTGAATTTAAAATTAACGTAGAAGTTTAAATATTTTAGCTTTGGTAAGAAATGAGCATATGTTAACACTGTCTCTAAGATCTTTGTAAATTCTGTGTTTGAAACTGAACACGAACCCTTTGGGTATACTATTTATGAGTGCAAAGCAACTTTCTAATTCCAAGAGAGAAAGACTTACCAGGACTCATGAGGCTTTTTCAACATCAAATAGCTTTTACTAAACAACATTTTGATGAGTTAAGTGTGACTGAGTCGGGGACATATGGATTAAATTTCCCTTAAAATACACATGGGTTTAAAAATTAAGGAAAAAATCCTGAGCAAAAAATAATGCTTTTCAGAGAATCTAGCATGTTTAAAAACTATTTTCCTTTAAATACAAATATCAGGTTGACTACAGTCTAGTTAGACTTTGTAATTAAAACTACTTAATTATAAATGCCAGGGATTTAAAAAAAAATATTAGTTCTATCGGGAAAAGAATCTTCATTAATTCTACTTGATTTGAGTTGTGTGGAATAGTTAGGCCTAACTCAAGCAGACAAGATCTGAGTCAGAGTTTATCTCCATCTATGAAACACTGACCTTGTTTTCATGTACAGAACTTATTCTCTTATTCCATTAAACAATTACAATATTTTTTTTTCTGTGATTTCAGCTCATACTCTTTTTTTCTTATTTAAATAACACATTTCCTTGAAAAAGTCTTCAGTTTTAGAATTCTGCCGTTCCTTTCATTTTATTATTATAATTGTCTAGAATCTTGAGTTCTTCCTTCTTGTTTGCCCTATGTTTTGCTTTACCTTCCTTTCTTAGCTCAGTTTTTAGGTAACCTTCACTTGCTATATACACAACTTTGTCTCTGGGTGCTGAACATTCCAAGTTAGAACACTTAAAGGCCTAATTATCTCTCTGATCATCTTAATTGTCTACTTTCACTTACCTAGGGTAGACATACTCTGTACCATAATTTCCTGGTTATTTGATTTACTGAAGAGTGGAAGTAGAACTAATTCTCCTGATGACTTTCTTCCCTATCAGTTTCTGAACCCCAGAGTTCTACACAGTCACTAAGTACTCAAAAGGTGTTAATAAGTAAGTAAATGAGTACATGAAATGCAGTCAAGTAGATTTAGGGAGGTAGGAATGGTCAAACTTAAAAAAATTTCTAAAAAACTGGTGTAGGGAGTCAACTATACAGTGATGGAAGATAATTAAAATTGTGAAGGTGAGTACTTTATATGTATACAGATGTTGAATTATAATGCTGAATACCTGAAAATTTCATAATTTTAAAAACTCTAAACAAGTTTCTCCCCCATTCACATTTGATAATTGCTTTCATTTTGAATTGGTAGAACAAAGACTGAAAGAAATGCAAACAGTTCTACCAGTTAACACTGAGAAAAGAAGTCTGAACAACCACTGCCCAATAAACATCAGTGGAATTGCACTGGGAACTGTTATGAGCATTAAAGGTGAGCCATGCGAGGAAGGTGACTACATTCTACTTTTCTTAGGTCTCCTACTTAGATCTAAACTTTTTCTCAGTCTTAAATTCACATAATGTATTTCTTATAAATTTCAGATTCTTGATTTTGGTTAGAAAGTGTGTGTATCTGTGCACCTGTGTGTAAAGGATTGTAAATCTACCACCTCACCACTTTGAAAACCTTCCCTCCCAGAAAAATCCAACCCCTTACATTCTAACACTTCTTCCTCCTAATGCTAGTTTCCTGTACTAATTATAATTACTCTTTTCAAAATATTCAAAGCAACATTATAGTCCATATGTGGTAGAGAAAAACAATTTTTTGATTAGGAGTTCACAGGGGTATCTTCATGTTAAAAATGGTGGAACCTCAAGAAACATTTAGTTAAAGTGACATAATTCCTGGAAATTGGGATGGAACCAAGATTAGCTTAACTGTAGGTATTCTTACTCTGGAAAAGTCAAGTGATTATCTGAATGAATGAATCAGTATGAACATATGATCTGATAATTCAAGCCCCAAACACTTAATTTCAATAGCTTAAAAGAAGTTTTATTTTGTCTCTTGATTTTGGTATAAATTATCCAGTAATTATCTCAGCTCTCCAGCTTACGTATAATGAACTTTTTCAATGGGAACATTTTAAGGGCAAGTAATCTTTTTAGACAATTTCCTCATGGTTCAAAGGTACAAGGGATATAGTTGCTAGTGTTACAGTCTAAAAGGAGGGAAATATACAGAAAAGCATCTGCAAAACAAGGCTTCAGTAATAAAGTGTCTTGAGAGTAATATAATCAAAATTTTATGGGTTAGCTATAATAAAAAGATAGATAATAACCAGCACTGGGAAAAATGTGGAGAAACTGGACCCTTGCACACTGCTGACAGGAATATAAAATAATGCTGCCACTTTGGAAAGCAGTCTAGTAGTTCCTCAAAAAGTTAAAAATAATTATTTGACCCAGCAATTCCATGCCTAGGTATACACCCAAGAGAAATAAAAGCATATGTTTGCATAAAATGTTGCAAATGAATATTCACAGCAGCATTGTTGTAATGGCCAAAAGATGAAAACAAACCAAATGTCCATAAACATTTGATAAACAACGAAGGATGGATAAACAAAATGTGATACAGTCCAACAGTGGAATATTATTCACAGTAAAAAAAGACATACACGTTACAACATGGATGAGCCTTGAAAACATTATGATAACTAAAAGAAACTAGTCACAAAAGACTCCATATTATATGATTCCACTGACATGAAATGTGCAGAATAAGCAAATGTATGGAGACAGAAAGCAGGTTAATGGTCCTCTAGGGCTGGAAGGAAGGGAGGGAAGATGAGAATTTTGGGAGGAATAGCTAAAGAGTATGAGATTTCTTCTTGGGGTGATGAAATGTTCTTAAATGGTGGTGATGGTTACATAACTGTTAATATACAAAAATCATTAAAATCATTGTGCACTTTAAATGAGTCAATTGTATGGTAACAGAAAAGTTGCTGCCAAAAATTATTATGGGAAGCTAAGATTGGCTAGTGAGTATTTCATAAAGTATTGTATTTAAGTAGGTATTTTAAAAGGGTAGAGATTTTGATAACAGGAGATAAGGGATGGTGTACTGCAGAGATGTATCAAGGACATTTTGGGTGGAAAGAGAAGTCTGAACATTGGTGGTGTGGGCTTGCAGAAAATCTTTTCAGTTATTTGACATTAAGTATATGGGTGGATTGTTGGTAATAATAGCTTACATACACACAAAACATTTTTCTACCACTTACAGAACTGATAAAGCATAAAGGACCATTGTCATTAACTCAGAATTCCCTAAATTAGCAAAATTACTAACATTTGGAAGCAATAATAAAGGAATCCACATGCATTATAATTCTATTATGTAAAATATTTCTATTGTTTTACAAATATGTGACAGAATTACTACTCTAAAAAAAATGAAATACATTTTATCAGTGGGAGAAAAGTCTTTCGATCAAGTAAATCATTCACTTGTCAATTCACATAAATTTGAGTTAATTTTAAATTTTACTCAACAATTGTTTGAAGAAATAACTTGCCAAATTAAATTTCAGATGAAAATAAATGAGATTTTAGATTAAAATCAGTTGAATTAAAATAATTTCAATGTTTTAAGTAAAAATATAATTAGTAAATTGAAAATTTTAGTTACATAGGATATCTTAGGTACTAATTCACATTGGTCAATCACTATAAACTAAAACAGCAATTTAAATAAATTAAGTTAGGTGTTATTGTAATTACTGAATTGATTGACATAGTTCTATATTATAATCATATTAGCCATTTGCAAAATATGTAATAAATTGAGCAATTAATAATCACACACATTTATTTAACTTGCCTCTTGAGATGAACAGCTTGGGAAGAAAAGGAACTAAAAGTGAAATAGAAAATTGTTGACATTTAAAACTGAAGAACTTTGTCGACATTTTATCTTTATTAAAACTAAAAGAAAATGGAGAAAACATGAGAAAGGGTCAATATTTAAATCCAAATGTGCCAAAAATGCTCTGTCAGATTTTAACTTACAAGATGATTTGGGGAAACCCATATATAAAGGTAAAATTAATTACCAGGCTTATTCATAAACTTTTAAGTACAGTATACTAGGAGTCCATAAAAATTGAGTTATAAACCAAGGATCTTGTTCTACATCATTTTAGAAGAGTCTTTAAATATATACACATATTTATTTAAATATACTACTTGGTTCATTTTAGTTCATGCCATATACTATGAATTTCTAAGGAAGTATATTATATACTTCTTAACCTTATGCAAGCTACTTACATTTGTCTTGGCCTCTATATCCTGATTTGTAAAATTCAGGTAATATAGGTTATTATACATGAAGCTCTTTGAATACTGACTGGTTTCTAGCAAGACATGCTAGCTATTCTTACTCTTTTTTTTTTCCCTATAAATAAAAACTGACCCTAAGAAAGGCATTATTAATGAACAAATTTTAATTTCTGAGACAGAGATAACAATTATTTGGATCAGAATTCGTTAGAAAACAAATTTTATATATATATGGTTTAAAACTTATTAACAGCTGATTTTTTGAACCTAAAAATACTGGTTTGTAACCAACTTTCCAAATTATTTTTCTGTAACATTGTCACTATCACAGCAGTCCAGATTAGTAAACAGGCTTTAGTATTTACAAAATGAATCTATGAGGCACCTACAAACTATACAGATGCTTTCTGTGACCCTTACTTCTCGCTTCACAAAACATCCATACCCTACTTCTTTCCTACCGCATTCAGAGATCAGGGTCACATCTGTGCACTGCTGATTTAAACATGAACACTGAAGATCTGGTAGAAGATCAGTGTTTTAGGACACTTTGCAAGGTTTTTCAGACAATGGATTCTACAGAGACTACGAGTTAGGACCAGGTAGAAAGTAAAGGAACAAATTTGCTCAAAGAAAAATCTGTTTAAAAGACAGAAGTGGGAGGAGTACTGAGAGAGTGAATTGGTCAAGGGCCGCACAATTGGATTTTTAAACAATTTACTTCAAGTCTACTTTCTTTGTTCTTCAAGTATTTTAACTTAAGGTTATTTTGAGAATTTTGCTTATAAGCATAAATTAATATTAATAATTACTCTGTCTACTATTAAAAGAGAGAAATACAAAGGAGTTATTAAACTTTATCAGATTTTGCCTCTGGTATTACTGGGCAGATCTTATCATAATAAACTTCAAGGCAGTAGCCAGATATGTATTAACTACCTTTAGTGGAAACTGAAGTCCAGAGATGCTAAACTAAATAACTGTATAATTACTGAACATATCTGTGAGGATATGGGAATGAGGTAAGACAACACATTATCTAAAAATGTCAGGAATCATGTTTGTGAATATTCACCAGTTCATTAGGATCAAGAGTAAGACCGGAAAAACAACAAAAAAAAATTGTGGCAAAAAGAAATAATGACTTCATTTGTTTAAATTGCCAAATGGCCTCAGATAAAAATCTCTGAAGTATTTTTAAAAAGTACAAAAACAACAGAACCAAAACTTGAACATTTACTTAGGAATCTGAGGCAAACACTGGTTCATAGACTTAAGAGTAGTTTTGAACAGGACAAATCATTTTCATGATACAGAATTGCTAATAACATAGGGACATCCAAGAACTGATATTAGAACCGCCTTATTAAACATTTTCTAGGAGAGGGACAATAATGTGCTGTCTCCAGTTTACAATCAACAATAACTTCTCTTTGGTAAAATGAGAGTTTTCTAACTGGCAGAAATATGGTTGGAGACATTCCTAAAACATGCCAGGTAATTTTTGGCACACTTCTAGAAAAAGGAGCACTATTTTATAAATAGAAGGATGATTATAAGTCCACTTCTCTGTTGCCATCTGCCACTCCAAAGTTGTATGGGGTGAAAAAGCAGAATAAAGGTTAAGACTCAGCCTCTTTTGAGACTCTAAAGCAGGAGTTTTTAGTCTAAGATCCAGGATATAATTCCACACATTGGTTTCCAGGGGTCAGTGAGCTCTCTGTACAGGACTGTATGGGTATCTTCATGAAATAATCTACTTCCATCGGATTCTCAAAGTGGTTTAAAACCCCAAAATGGTTATGGGCCAACACTAAGACATCTATAACCCATCGGGCCATTGATCTGCTGCTCTGAATTGACCTTAGACGAGCGCCAGAACAGAGTGAAAACTGAGAATGGGCATGCAGTGAATGTTTTGTAGTAATGGGGATTAGTGCTGTGGGAACACAGAAAAAACAGTAATGGGGAAGGAATTCCCAAGAGTGACAGCAGGGACGAAATGGCTAATTCCACAGTCACCTGGTTGAAGTAACTATTTTTCATAGCTGTTAGCATGTTAGTCATAGGTTAAATTACCATCGTGTTCCCCTTGCCACCCTCACCCCCAATTATTTAGGCAGTTAGTGAGAACAATTTGTGCTCTCCATTATTTTTTCTATATTAAAAGTTGCTCTTCATTACACAGAGAGTAGATGCTATTCATTTATCATTAGCCTGATGTGTAGTTTCCTCTTTTCAATATTAGAAATGAGATAAATTATTAACATTAAGATGACTGAGCACTGTTCTAACCACTGGCACAAGCTTATTCACCAGAAGATTGACCTCAAATTCACCAACATCATGTGCACTTATTATAACAAATAAAAAAAATAACAATTTACCTGCGAGATTGTCGATTTCTTTCTCTTGGAGTAGACTGACCGCATCGTCATCTCCTTCCAGCATAAGCTCTGTCTCTGCATTCTGATTCACTATCGCTTGACTTCTGAATGTTTTCTTTGACTTTACCACGTCTTCTTCAGTCCCTAATCACAACCAAAATATAGTAATTTAGGTCACTGTGATTGTTTTACTTTCAGTAAGTGTTAGAGAAAAAGCTATTACTTTCTTATAGATATATACTGCATTTACATATTACTTTCAACTATAGAAAAAAAATGTACCTTTTGTATTTCGTTTGTTCTAAATAACTCTGTGAGAAACGCAAGGGGTGTTAATGTTACAGGTGAGGAAACAGGCGGAGAAAGCTACATGCATGGTTGGGAACCTAGAACTTGGCATTCTAAGATCACTGTACTTTCTACAAAAAAATCTGTACTTCACCACAAACTAGGTTTTCTGATCCATAAAAGTTACACACGTTTACACAATTACACTTTAGTGTGAATCAGATAATCAACTGATCAGATCATTCACAAAAGTAGATAAGTATGAAGAAAACAAGAAAGCATTCACATCTGAAGGGAAAAGATGTAGGCATAAAATGTAAATACTTCAAAACAGCTATTTCCTTAGCAATGAGGAGAAGGGGATGACAGTGGATGAGATGGTTGGATGGCATCACTGACTTGATGGACATGAGTCTGAGCAAGCTCCAGGAGCTGGTGATGGACAGGGAAGCCTGGTGTGCTGCAGTCCATGGGGTCTCAGAGTCAGACATGACCGAGCAACTGGGCTGAACTGAAATTAGCTGTGATATCCTTATTTTGATATATATAAAGTAGTACAAGGGCTTCCCTGGTGGCTCAAGGGTAAAGAATCTGCCTGTCAATGCAAGAGATGCGGGTTCAGTATTCCTGAGTCGGGAAGATCCCCTGGAGAACAGAATGGCAACCCAC